>NW_022900916.1:60024873-60063643 GCF_012274545.1 Fukomys damarensis
AATAATAATAATAATAATAATTTAAATAGTTGACTCAGTTAACTCAAATCACCAGGTTTACAAGTCAAGGTTCATTTTTCTATTAGAATATACTAAATGATGCTTTTCTTGGAGATCATTAAAAGCCAAATTATGACTGTTGAGCCATGTTTATGTATGGGGAAATTAATTTTAAACTAGAAATTATAAATTCATTAAGAAAAAATAATCAGAAGTAGTTTGAAAGAGATAAAAATCACTCGTATACCTACTGAAATAAAGTAGAAATCACTAGATGTGAACAGACTATTTCAGAGTTATACAAAGCTATTTTCCATTTATTTTAATATCTGGAATTTAGCCTTGCGTAAGTATTTTCCAACAGTCCCGAATTTAGACAACTGAATCAACCTCTTCTGTTACTCTCTGTGGATGAGGGAAATATGTTCTGCATTACACTATAACTAGTACATAGGTAAAATCCTACAAATGATTGTGTTAGAAAGTATAAATAATATTTAATATACTGATTGATGTCATTCTCTGATCTTGAGAGTGGTTACCAAGGACAGATTTCTCTGCTAAATGCCTTTTTTTCCAAATGAAACTCATGTGTTCAGTTTTCTAAAAAATTTATTTTATTGGTACATTTTAGGTACACAATATAATGATATTCATCATTGGAATTATAGAATTATAATTATTTTATATAATTATATAATTTTACATATATAATTGTAATTTATAATCGATTTATATAACTGATCTTGGCTCTTATTTTTTCCTCCATACCCCTGCCGTCCCTTCAACCCCTCCATTCCTATTTACAAAGACTTTGTTTTCATTTCTTCATTTTCCCGTACTAATTCCATTCCCCTGTCTCCTTTCCCCTACCCTTCTTGCTTCCCCTTTTTCTTTGCCTCCTTTCTTCCTATTTCGCATTATCCATTATATTTTTTATTTTTATTTACACTTTCAGTTTCTCACACCACAGAAACTATTCACTATTTACATATCTGTCCTATTTACTTCAGTTAGGCACATGCCTGTAATCCCAGCACTCAGGAGGCTGAGGCAGGAGGATTGCTGTGAGTTCGAGACCAGCCTTGGCTACATAGTGAGTTCCAGGTCAGTCTCAACTACATAGTGAGACCCTGTCTCAAACTCCCCCCACTAAAAGTATAACCTCAATGTACATCCATTTAGCTATAAATAACTTTAACTTCTCATTTTTATGGCTGAGTAGTACTCCATTTAAAACAAAACATTTTTTTATCCAGCCACCAGTTGATGGGCAACTGGGCTGCTTCCAGGTTGTAGCTAATGTGCTGCAATGAACAGGGGTGCACATATATCACTGTGGTATGATTCTTTTAGTTCTTTTCGGAAGATAGCCAGCAGGTGAATAACTGAGTCAAATGGGACTTCCAATCCTAGCTGTTTGAGGTATCTCCATATTATTTTCCACAGGGGTTGCACCAGTCTACACTCACTCTTGCAGTGGAACAGTGTTCCTCTTTCCCCACAGACCCCACCAGCATTTGTAGTGATTTCACAATAGCAGCCATTCTTTCTGGGGTGAGGTGGAATCTCAGCACTGTTTTCATTTGCATTGCTCAAATGACCAGTAATGTTGAACATTTTCTCAAATGTTTATTTACTATTTCTACTTCTTTGTCTGAGAAATATCCGTTCATTTCAATGTCCATTTTTAATTGGATTTTTAAATTTGGAAAAAAAAATAAATTTGGGAGGTCTTTTTTTTTAACTTCTTCATATATTCTAGTTAGTAGGACCTTTGTTCAAGGAACAGCTGGTAAAAATTTTTTCCCACATTGTGGGTTGGCTCTTCACACATTTGGTGGTTTTTCTTGCTGTGCAGAAGCTTTTTAATAAGAAGACATCCCACTTGTTGATTCTTTCTGCTAGTTCATAGGCAACTAAGGTTTTATTCAGGAAATCTTATCCTATGCTAATGTCTTCAAGAGTTCTACCTAACTTCTCTTGTAGGTGGCTTAGTGTTTCTGTTTCAGTATTTAGATCTTTAATCCATTTCGATTTTAACATGGTGAGAGATATAGGTCTAGTTTTAATCTTTGGCAAGTTGAAATTCAATTTTTCCAGCACCATTTATTAAAGAGGCTTTCCTCTAGTGAGGGTGTTTGGGTCGTTTATCAAAGGTAAAGTAGCTGAATGTGTCTGGAGTTGGTACTGCATCTTCTAATGTGTTGCACTGGCCCTCAGGTTTTTATCACAGTAGCTTTGTAGTATAGTTTTAAGTTAGGGACTTTAATACTGTTTGCATTGTCTTTATCAACTAGAAGTGCTTTTGCTATTCTAAGTCTCTTCTTGCTCCAAATGTATTTTTTGATTATTTGCTCAATGTCCGGGAAGGATGCTACTGGAATTTCAATTGGGACTGCATTCAATCTAAAGAGCAGCTTTGGGAGTATGGCTATTTTCACTGTATTGGTTCTTCCTGCTCAGGAGAAAGGGATGGCTTGCCATTTTCTGATATCGTCTTCTACTTCTTTTTTTCAGAGTGCTATAGTTTTCAGAGTAGAGGTCTTTGCTTTCTTGTTAGGTTGATTTCTGAGCATTTCAATGCTACTGTGAAAAGAACTGTTTCCCCATTTCTCTCTCAATGTGTCTGTCGTTCATGCACTGGAAATCTACTGGTTTTTGTGTGTTGACCTTGTATCTAGCTATTTTACTGAATTTGGTTATTAAATCTGGAAAACTTCTGGTGGAGTTCTTGTGGTTTTCTAGATAGGCTATCATGTCATCTGCAAATAATGACAGTTTGACTTCCTCATTTTCTATCTTTATTCCTTTCTCTTGTCTAACTGATGTAGCTAATGTTTCCAAAGCTATGTTGAACAGGAGTGGTGAAGTGGACATCACTGTCTTGTTCCTGATTTTAGTGTGAAGGGCTTGTTTTTCACCATTTAGCATATTGGCCATTGGCTTTTTCATAGATGGCTTTTATCAGGTTGAGATACAGACTGTCTATTCAAATTTTTTGCAGAGTTTTTACCATGAATTCATGTTGGAATTTTTTCAAATGCTTTTTTCTGCATCTATTAAGATGATCACATAGCTTTTTTTTTCCTTGGCTCTATTAATATAGGGTATTACATTTATTGATTTGTGTATGTTGAACAATCCATGCATCACTGGGATGAATCCCTCTTGGTTAGTGTGTATGATCTTCTTGATGATCTTCTGCATTCTATTTACCAGTATCTTCTTAAAGATTTTTCTATCTATATTCATTAGTGAGACTTGCCTATAGTTCACTTTTTTGTGTCTTTCTTTGCTTTGGGGATCAAGGTGATACCTGCTTCCAGGAATGAATCTGACAGAATTGCTTCCCTTTAGATTTTACTGAAGAGTTTAAAAAGTAGTGTCAGCAGTTCCTCTGAATATCTTGTAGAATTCAGCATGAAGCCATCAGGACCTGAGCTTTTCTTAGTTTTTAAGTTTCTAATTACATTTTCAACTTAATTGACTGATACTGGATTGTTTAAAATTTTTATGTTGTCTTCATTCAACTTTGGTAATTCATACACATCTAAGTATCTGTCCATTTCTGCTGTATTTTCCATTTTATTGGCTCAAAGTAGGTACTGATGATCCTCTAGATTTCTGCTGGGTCCACTGTAATTTCACCCTTTTCATTACTAACTGCATGGATTTTGGCTTTATTGTTCCTTCTTTTGATAGGGTTGGCTAAGGGTTTGTCAATTTTGTTCATTCTTTTGAAGAACCAACTCGGCTTCATTGATTTTTTTGTGTGTGTGTGTCATTCTCTTAGTCTCCATGGCATTAATTTGTGCTCTGATCTTTACAATTTCCTCCCTTGTATGAGCTTTGGGTTTGTCCTGCTATTTTTTTTTTCTAGAAGTTTGAGGTTAAGTACCAGGTTGTTTAATTGAGCTCACTCTGTTTTCCTAATATGAGTATTCACTGCTATGAATTTCCCTTGTAAGGCTGTTTTCATTGTGTCCCATAGATTGTTATGTTGTACTGTCACTGTCATTTAATTGTAGGAACTATCTGATTTCTTAATTTCCTCTGTGACCCATTGGTTATTCAGAAGTGTGTTGTTCAATTTCCATGTGTTTAGAATTTTTGCAGTTTCTTTCACTATTGATCTCTAATTTCATTGCACCAATTTCATAATATACAGGGGGTAACTCCAGTTCCTTTGCACTTGAACATGTTCTATGAGCAAGTATGAGGTCTATTTTCAATAATGACCTATGTGCAGCTGAAGAGAATGTATATTCTTATTTTGTGGAGTGGAATACTCTGTAAACATCTATTAAGTTCATTTGTTCAAGAGTTTGAGTTCTTGTATTTCATTGTTAATTTTTGTCTAGCTGATCTATTTATGATTGTGGGGTACTGAGGTCCCCCACTACTACTGTATTAGTACTTATTTCATTTTTCATGTCCATTAGTATTTTATATAGTTGTGCACACCAGTGTTTGTTGCATATATATGCAGCTGTCATCTCTTCCTCTTGGATTTTTCCCTTTACAAGGATGTAGTGTCCTTTGTCTCTCTTAATCAGTGTTGATTTGATATCCACTTGATGTGCAAAGAGGATAGCTACTGCTGTTTTTTTCAGGTTCTTGTCTCATGAAGTATTGTTTTCCACCCTTTAACTTTCTGTCTGTTAGTTTCATTTTGAATTAAGCGTGTTTCTTGTATGCAGCATATTGTTGGATCTTGCTTCCTGACCCATTCTGCCAGTCTATTTGTTTTGATTGGTGAGTTGAGACCATTAACATTGATGGTTATAACTGGTATGTATTGACTTATCCCTCTCATGACTTTTTCTTTGAGTTGGATTCTTCCCCTTTGCATTCAATTTCTTGTTGTGCCTGATGGATTCATTTGCTGGGCTTCCTGGGGTTGTGATCCTCATTGTCTCTTCCTAGGATATTGTTTGAAATGTTCTGGAGTGCTGATTTGGTATTCATGAAGTTCCTAAGGTGCTCTTTATCATAAAAGTATCTTACTTCTCCAACAATTTTGAAAGATAGTTTTGCAGAGTACATCAGTCTGGTTTGGAGGCTGTTTTCCTTTATGGCTTGAAAGACATCACTCCAAGTTCTTCTTGCCTTGAGGGTTTATGTTGAGAAGTCTGCTGTGATTCTGATAGGCTTCATTTGCATATGTTTTGTTTCATTTCTCTAACTGCTTGTAGAACTTTATTCTTCTGTTGGGTTTCTGGAATCTTGAGTATTATATGCCTATGTGTAGAATTTTTTGATCACAGCTAGTTGGAGTCCTATATGCCTCACTTATCTGTATGTCAAATTCTTTCCCCCTACCTGGGAAGTTTTCTGCCATTACTTCTGGGAACAGTTTTTTTAATGTCATCTGCAGTCTCTCCTGTTTCATCATCGACTCTGATCAGTCTTATGTTATTCTTCTTTACATCATATAGCACCTGCTGGACTGATTTCTCATGGTCCCTTACTATTTTTAAGAAATTTTTCCTTTCCTGGTCACTAATTGCAATCCTATCTTCTGTATCTGAAATTGTATTCTTGCATTTGCTTATTCTGCTGTGTAAACTTTCAATGGAGTTTTTAATCTCCTAGAAATCTGTTTGTGTCTGTATTGTGGATTCCACTTGTTTCTTATATTGGGATTCCTTCATGTTCCTCAACTCCTATTTTTTTTTTTAATCTGTGTTTGCTCTAGATTTTTTATCATGTCTTGCACTATGGGCACAATCTGTACTGTTATTTGAGAAATTATTTCTGATTTCATTTTTTCCAGATCCCCTTTCATTGTCAGTTCAGGGAGTCCAGGTAGTTGAGTATCAGATTGTTCCATCTCGTTTCCTTTTGTGGTTGCCTTAGGTGATGTGGAAGTGTGGTTTTGAGACTTGTTTACGTGTCTTCCCATTTCAGCAGATACAGCCTGCTGAGCCTTTGTTGAGGCACCTTTTTGCTCACCCAGTCGTCTTCAATTCTCAGGAAGCCACCAAGGGACCTTTTCGTTGCTGCTCATCAGTACACTAATTCCTGGGTTCAGAATGGTGTCCTTCTGGATTCCTTAACTGACCTTTTGTCTGGGTGGCCTTCTGGCTGGGGCCTGTGCACACTTGGGACAGTATCTAAGTGTGCCTCTGCCTAGGACCCTTATGTAGCTGTTGTTGGGGAGGGCCTTTGGCTGGGGGCTGTGCACTCTAGTTGCTGTTGTCTGAGAGGTTTTCTGCTAGGGTCTCCACACACTTACCTATGGCGGCAAGCCTCTGGCTACTGCTTGTGTACCTGTGCAGCTCTTTTCTAGGTGGGGCCTTGGCTTTGGCCTGTGTTCCAAGCCACTGGGGTCAGAGCAGGGCCCTGGCTGGAATATGCCCATAGCTGTGCCACTCTCGTTCACACCATTTCTCACTGGGATCTGTGTGCACTTACTGATGGTCTCACGTATTCAGTTTCTTGCTCAATCATTTGTCAGCTATATACATTTACACAAGCATTTAAATCTCCTTGTGCCTCAATTTGTTCGGTAAATACGGGCATACTTGTAGCACTTGTTTCTTATATATGCCATCTATTTTATTGGTCTCCGTAAATGCATAAGCCACGTCAGTCTGTCTGTCTGTCTACCTATCTTCATTCCCTCCTCTTGGCTCTTGAACCCTAGGGTTTTTTTAGTGTTTAAGGCTGGCTGTGTAGTGTCCATGCAGTAGAAATGTACTTACATGATCAGCTCATATTGATGGATCCACACCACTAACAGACTTTGGACTTCTTGCTACCAAGATGCTTCATGTTAGGCCCACCAAAGTTGAAAAATTAGAGAACTGTGAGTTCTGTGAGATGAATACTATGGCTGAGGTGGCCACATCTACCCTGCAATATATATGTCTTTTTCCTTTTGTTATTGCATTATGTCATACTGAGCGTAAACTGCTTGAGTTTTCTCATTTCTTTCCTTAACTCCGTACTTAACATAAGCAACACATTTCTCACTGTCAATAGTTTTAAATCATGTCTATAAAATGCAGGAAATAAAAGTAGTTTACTAATCCTTTGAACTATGCCTGGGCTTTTAATATCTTCCAGGAAACCTAACCTAGTTTGAGTTGAACCTCTTCTTATAATATGCTCTATCTCATATAAATAATATAGGGTTAAGAAACACTTGTACCCTGAGATGTTGTCACTTTAAAATACTTATTTCTCTGATAAGTTAAAAGATGCATATTAATGGGGCTTCATCTATATTATTAGTTCACAGATTCAGGCATAGGTATTCAAAGCTTAATAAAGTAAAGCACATGAATAAGTAAGATAAAAATGATTTGCTACACCTGTGAGTGAACAACATCACAGGAATTTATTTTACGACTGATTTATATCCACATGCTGGCGCATATTTCATATACATTTCCAGGAAATAAAAAAATACTTAATTTCTAATACTTAAAAATCATTATAATCCAAATCTGTTTTAATTTGCTGACCACCTTTAGCTTCAGATCTTCCTCCTGGCTCCTTAAAGCCATGAGGTCTACGTATTTCTTTCAGATCTGTGCCTTGTAGTTAGAAAAATTCAAACTAAACCCAGTAACTTTTTAGATAATGTCCCCACTTGAAAATATGTTTCAATAACTACTATCTGTCATATTGAGGTTCCTATTGAATAAGAAATACAGAACCTCATATATTTTAAATTTCAAAAGTACATTTCATTAAAAATACAGGACTAAATTTCCAGATACAGCTCAGTGGTAGCACATTTGCCTAGCATGTGCAAGGACCTGGTTTCAATTCCCAGTACCTCAAAAATAAATAAACAAGTGTGTGTGTGTGTGTGTGTGTGTGTGTGTGTGTGTGTGTTTGTGTGTTTTGTACTGGGGATCGAACTCGGGTCCTTGGGCTTGTAAGGCAGGCACCAGAACCTTTGAGCTAAATCCCTGGCCCACAAGGGCCGTTTTTGAATCTTGTTTTTACATTAGAATCTTATGAAGAGCTACTCTCTGATAATACACTCAGAGGATTCAAATACTATTTTTTTAAAGTTAAAATTGAGCAAACACATTTTGTTCATAGTCTGTTAATTTAGAAGCTACATTAATTTCAATAAATTAAGATCCTGGGTTAAAATAATTTGGGAGGAGTGAAGGAATCTGAAATTCCCATGGTTCCACCAAGATTTTTACAAAGTCAATGAGAAAAAAATTTATGCCTTTTAAGAACAAAAGTGAGCACTCAGTAATCTCGAGGTCAGATAAGTAGTATGAATGGGAAGATTGATCAGAAAGAAGGGATCTTCAGAGGATCAGGATACCATGGGAGAATTTCTGAAGAAAAAAGATCTGTAACAGGTTCTATAGGACAAGGATGTTCTAAATAAAAGACAGCATTTTAAACAGAAGAAAATGGTGGAAAGAAAGACTCAAAGTGTCTCATTCCCAAGTTAAGCCTGAAGCATGGTAACTACCACATGACTACACCAAAGCATCAAATGAATATAAAGGCAAGTGGTAAGACCATCACATGACAAAAGATGTTTAACACCAGACCGAGAAGTATGTTTCTCACACAGAATGGAGGGCCACTGACAGTGTCTGAAGGAGAGATGAATGTGATGGATGAAGAATTATTATTTTGACTACTTGTGTAATCATTTTTCTACTACTAGGAGTAAACAGAAAGTCAACCCTGTTTCCATGATAGCCTGTCATATATTTGAAAACTGTAATTATGGTCTTCCATTAGGAAAAAAATTAAGACAATATGAAAAAAGGGAAAAAGAGAAATCAGGGAGATCATTAAGAAGCAATTTGCAACCCTTACAAGCTTTGATAACAACACAAAATTATGTGATCAACAGTCAGATGTGAAAGGGATGGCTGATTTCATGTCACTACAAACTTTTCTGACTGAAAAATGTTCTTACAAGTTGAAAGTGTATCACCCTTACTTAATGTTTTCATCTATCTTAAAGTCTAACGGGCAGCTCCAAAACAAATGTAATACTGAAACTGGAAAGTGCTGACTGCAGAACAGAGGGTGTCTGGAGAAAGACAACTGTATTTACTTAGGAGTTCTATGCAGCTCTGAGAGAGCATTAATGGTTTTTCCTGTACACTTTGTCAGGATTGTGGATGTTCAACAGAAGTACCCTAGAAGCATCAACAGACTGCCTATGTAAGTCATTCAGGTCGATTCCTAAAATTGGCTTTCAGCACCAAACAGTGCTTTCTTACTGGAAAACTCTAACACTTGAACTCATGCTTGCACACCATCAAATTTAACTCTAATGCTGCCCTCTATGTTAACTCGTTCATATTTTCAGAATGTTTGGTAGTTTCACAATCTATGACGAGACACTAAACCACTTTCATAATTACACGTACTAAATGCATCCTTAATGTGTTCCATTATAGGGTTCTGGAAAAAAAATACTGCTATAATTTTCTTTTTTTTTTAATTAACTTCATTGGTACATTTTAAATACACATTATGATCACGTTCATCATTGGGAATTTGTATCTGTAGATGATATATCTTAGTTCTGCTTTTGTCCCATTCCCCTTCACTATGTCGTACCCCTCCCTATTTAAAAAGCTTTGGTTCAACTTCCCTTCTATGCCCATGTTTATAGTGGCAGCTAAATCTTGGAAACAAGACAAATGCCCATCAACCCAAATACCTATCAACTGATGACTAGATAAGAAAGATGTTTTTTAAAAAATGGAGTACTAGTCAGCCATAAAGAATGATAATCTAGAGAAATTAATAGCTCAACAAATAGATGTATATTGAGGCCATACTCTTAAAGTGAAATAAATAGGACACACACGTATAAATATCGAATTGTCTCTCTGGTGTGAGAAACTGGAAGTGTAAATGAGGACCAAAATGTTTAACAGACAATGTGAAACAGGAAGCAAAGGTTCAAAGGAGAAGAGGAAGCAAGGCACATGGGGGAAAGGAAAGAAAAAATGCTATTTTTACAAAGTAAAGTATTATCAAATAAACTGATTTCAAACCTACACCTTAGGACTGCTTCCTTATTCATTTTCTATCCAATTAAGTAGAAAAGTTACAGTTTATCCAAGATTACTATTAGCCAAATTATTGGTCTAAATACAGTGGCATTTCAGCTCATGAGTTTAATTCTTTCCAGGATTCTGGTTGCAAACTGAATTGAATAAGAACCAAATCAAATTAATTGGTTGGGGTTAATGTTGACCTTATGGGGAAATTTGATGCAGTTCTCATCCAATTCGGTTTGCAACCGGAATCATAGAAAGAATTAAGTTTGAACCAAGATACCACTGTAATCTGTCTCATTAAATATACGTGTAATTGATTTTATAATTATATAATTGGTTTTGTTAAAAGGATTTAGAATCTAAATTGAAATTTATTAAAGCAACAACCAGAAATGCTGTCTGCACATTAACACAGCTCTATAACTAACCATATTGCTTCACACTGTTTTTGGTGTTCAAATAAAATTTACATTGTAAATACTTACCTTTCTAGGTGAAAGTAGAGAGAGCCAAAATCAACAAAACAAACAGTGATCAAACTGCCTATCAGTGAAGCTACGTATTTACCTGACGGTGCCCTTGGTGTTTCTCAAAACTGTCGCAGCAAAATTCTGTGTGACGCCTACCAGGCTGATTCCATCCACCTCCACAATCTGGTCATTGACCTGTATTCTTTAGGAAAAAAATGATCCACAGTTAATTTATCTGATCATTCACTGACATTCCTAATAAATGAGTTGACAAACATTTAACTGTTCAGTATTTTTATTGATTCAAAATTAATTTTTATATATAATAAACTCCAGATATCAGTCAAATGGTTAATGGTTTTTGAAACTATTTGAAAAGATGGAAATAAGTAATGCCAAGTAGATTTGGTATACCACACATCCATATTCCTATGAAAAAGCTGCATTTTTCAATGTAAATTTACGACATATTAATATACTTTTTACCCTTAACTAATTAAAATATAACAGGCCCACTGAAGAGGATATTTCAGTGATCCTGTTATATTTTAATTAATTCCTCATCTTTAAAAAATTTTTTTTTCATTTTATTATTTTTTTAATTGAATTTATTGGTACATGTTAGGCAGACAGTACAGTTCTATTCATCACTGGGATCTTGTACCTTTACATGACAGGTCTTGGTTCTCATTTTTTCCTCTGTTCCTCATCTTAATGCTCCTCCCCCCAATGAAAAACATACACAAGATTTCCAAGGAGTTCTGCCTACTATAGTTGTATACTTCAGATAGGTAGTATTTGTGTGTGGCTGTGTGTGCATTTTCTTATAAATACAGAGGTGTGTTTAATTATTTACTTATGTTTTTGATACATATATTATATGTTTTTAGTGTATAATACTTTAAATTTATAATGTATCTTCTATATGTGCCATTTTTACTCCTCGTAATGAAATGTTTTAAACATGAAAGGTGTAGAAGGGAATTAGTAAATGCTTATGTACCCAATACCTAACTTTATCAACTTTTATTTGAATCATAGTTTTATCTACTGAAAAATACATTATTTAAAAGTTGTAGCCCTTTTATTTTTTTCTAATTTTATTCCTTTCACTGTTTCCACGGAGATAACCACCATACTGATTTTTGTGCTTAGCTTTTCTGCTGGTTTTTTGAAATAAAAACAATAAATGAAAAAGAATAAGCATAATATGAGTGTATTATATGTTTTCAAAAATTAAAAACTATACCTCTCTTTTAACAACTTAGTTTCCTTCATCCTGTATTATATTTAGGATTTAACTATAGCTACTATAATTGAAATTCTAGCTAATTCATTTTAACAACCACATAGTATTATGTTTCACAAATATTTCAAAATACATTTATCCATTACTTTACAGATGGACAACTGTGTTGTTTTCAATTTTAATTATAAATACAGCTATAATAACCAATTTCATACATGTCTTCTTATACAAACACGAGTATCTCAAGGGTATACCTAGAAATGAAAATTACCAAGTCAAATAATATAGGTAACTTCATATTAGAAATTAACAAAGCTTGGGCCAGGGATTTAGCTCAGTGGTGCCACCACCTGCCTCACAAGAACAAGGTCCCAATTTGATCCCTGGTACCAAAACAAAACAAAAAAACAAGAAATTAACAAATTTTTACAACCTTGGAAATTGAGTAAGCATAATCTAATTGGTTTATATACAGAGTCCACTAAAGATAATATATACACACATCAAGGAAAGATAAATTGTATGCTGTTTTTCTGACAGGCAGTGTTACCTTCATGTGGGGAAACCCGAGAGGATGTCATACATTGCAGAAAACCCACTACATAGCCAGTCCTTAGGGGAGAAACTGAAAAGACATATTCAGCAATCTCAGTGACCAAAGTTGCCCTAGCAGCATTTTGCCACACGAATAAATGTTGGGAAGCTAATGGCCACCACTTTGAATGCTATTTGCAATTATAGAGGTCAAAGATAACATATTAATCTCATGTTGTCTCAATAAATTTGGTATTAAAATATTTATACAAGTTTTTCTTTTCCTAAAGTGTGTATACATTTTGGTGGACTCTGCAGTATAAGCAATTCACAAATCTAATGCTTTAATATCTAATGGAAACTTTAAATGTGTTAGCCATTTAAGGAAAGATTCTACAGGACCTCCAAGCAGCACAGAAACATTTTATGTGACAATATATAAAATCATATGATAAAAGAGAACCTTTGTACAAATCAGAATAATAGTTTTTATCTTAATATATAGCTATGTTTTTTCCATTGTTTTGAAGAGATATGAGTTTATATTTTCATACAGAAACTCATTAACCCGACCTTCTTTTAATTCTCACAGTAACTGATGTCTAAAGTAGTAATATCCACACATTCAGTGCCCATCTAAACATGATTTCTAAGATTCTTATTAATCTTCAAAACCTTGATCACCAAACATATCTCTTCTAAATAGCTCTACTTTTTAAATTAAAAAGTTCTAAAATCTGCATCATGTTATTAAAATTATTCATCCATGCCACGTTAAGAAAATGAAAATAGTGTGCATGGCTACAAAGAATATTTGCTAGTCAGCTAAACAGCTTGTGCATAACAGGTAATTATGATGTTCTCATCTACCTGGGATGGTTAACTAGAAGCTAACTGACTAGTCTCCAAGTTAGAGATAATATGAGTAACTGGGTCTATGCTAGCAGTGTTAAGAAAAGGTACAGTTGTGGAGGTAAAATAATTAATTTTTATTTTTTATGAAAAAGGATACTAAATTAACCTTAAAATGAACATAAAAACCAAAACTTTTATGTGTATGCAAGACAAGTAATACTCAAGTGATTTTTATCTATCTGGGTTTATAACATCAATTACCAAAAAGAACCTATAAAATTGGTTTAAATTTTGATAAAATACATTCAGTTATAAAAGATTTATCCACATAATAAATTAGAAGAAAAGAGTATTGTTAGGGAATTGATTGTTAAAGTATGCTGTGACCCCGCCAGCACAGGCTGCATTCTCCTGGTGCTTCTTGGCTCTAAAATGACCTCATGCTCTTATCTTTAGTTTCCCTCCCACCAAGGCCACAGCTAGTCAGAGAAGTTAAACCTGTTTCTGCAGGGCTGGACCCATAAAAGGCAGCCTGGCCTGTGATAGGTTAAAAGTAGCCCACTCCTCATGAAAAAGCAATAGCCCAGCCCAAAACTGATAAAAGGACCTTCCTTTCTTTGTTCCTCTCTCTCTTCTCTCCTCTTGCTCCCCTCCCCTCTCTCTACTCCCACCCCTTGAATAAAATCTGCAGTCGGACCTCTCCGTGTGTGTATGGCCTAGTTGTTGAATGTTACTATTCCCTTTCAAGTATACGGATGTTTTATCATCAAATATTAACTTTATACAAAATTAAATTTTATTACTTCTCAATGAAAATAACAATGAGACTGAAAAGTATTTACTATTCTCTTAATAAGTAGTTAAAGAGATTCTATTTCATACCAAATAATTTGGTGAGATTCTTGTATGTACTGTGTTATCATTTCACTGATTAATGTAAAAAATAAAATCCAACCTTATAAAAAACAAAAAAAGCAAAACTTCCTATAATTTTATTATCCCTTCTTCTACCTTTCATTAAATTAATAAGCTTTGCTATTTTAGAGCAGTTTTATGTTAAAAGAAACACTGAAAGGAAAGCAGTGTTCCCCTATATATCCTGTCCTCAAGCATGCACAACTCTCCTACGGCCACCATCATGTTACAAGTTGAAAGAAAAATCTACGCAGACATAGCATTTTCACCAAAAACCCACAGTTCATATAAGAGTTCCCATTGGTGTTACACATTTTATGGATTTTACAACGTATGACTAAATGCACCTACCACTGCTAGCACACAGAAAGGTTCCATTGCCCTACAAATCATATGTGTTCTGCCTACTTAAAATCCTTCCTTCCTACCTAATCTTGGCAATCAATAATCTTTGTATTGTCTCCATAGTTTAGCCTTTGCCAGCCAGAATAATAGGACTAAGACAGTCTGCAGGCTTGCTGCTCTCATTTGGAAATATGCATTTAAGAGTCTTCCATGGTTTTCATGGTTTTAGAGTTCCTTGTTTTTTAACACTGAATAATTCTGTTGTGTGGATATACCAAAGCTTATCTATTCTCCTATTTAAAAACATGTTGGTTGCATGCAACGTATAGCAGTTAAGAATACAGCAGCTGTGGGCCGGGGATTCAGCTCGGTGGTTCTGTTGCCTGCCTTGCAAGCACAAGGACCTGAGTTTAATCAGGGTACCTGCCTCTCAAAAAAGGAATACAGGAGCTGTATGTGTGTGAGAGAGAGTTTTTGTACAAATACAAATTTTCAGCTGGATTCTATGGTAACAGTGAAAGAAGGAAAAATACCAAACCAAACAAAACAGTGAATTTGTCCTGCAAAGTGGCTGTAGCATTTTATATTTCAATCAGCAGAGACTTCTTACTGTTATATTCCTGCCAACATTTGAGAGTTTCTGTATTTTGAATTCTGGCCATTCTAATAGGTGCTATATAGTGGTATTATAGCATGCTTTATTTTGTAATTCCCTACTAGCATGTGATTTTGAACATCTTATTTTTCCTATGCTCACTTGTTTTCTATATGTAGCTTCTCTGCTAAGGTATCTGTTCAGATCTTTGTCCAGTTTTTCACCAGGCTGTCATTTTCTTACTGAATTTTATGATTTCTTTACATATTTTGAAAAGCAATCTTTTATCTTTTCCAAATAATTCTCCAAGTCTATGGCTTGTCTTCTCATTCTCCTGACAATGTTTTTCACTAAGAAGTTTTTAATTTAAAAGTTCAGCATATTCTTCTTCCTTTCATGGATTATACCTTTCATATTATGTCTGAAAAAGTCATGGCAAGCCCACAGATTTCCTGTGTTGTTACTGATTAGTTTGTACTTTTATGTTTTGCTTTGAGGTTTGTGATTCACTTTCAGTTAATTCTGTGAGGTGCTTATATCTCAATTTATTTTTCTTGCATGGGGAAAAGCAGTTGTTCCAACATCACTTACTGAAAAGATTCTCTTTTCTCTACTGTACGGCCTTTGCTCTTCTAGCAAATTTCTAGTTTCTCTATTGTGTTCTATTGATCAATTTGTCTGGCCTTTGGCCAATACCGCACTGTCACCGTTACAATAGCTTTCAAGTAAATCTCCAAGGTCAGATAAGAGTCGGTCCTCCAGCCTTGCTCTTACCCTTCAACAATGAATTGGCTATTCTGGGTCTTTGCTAACTCCATACAAACTTTACAATCAGTTTGTCAATAGCCACAAAGTAACATGCTGTAATTTTGACAGGGATTTCACAGAAAAATAAATCAATTTGAAAAGAACTCACATTTTGAAAATATTGAGTTTTCCTACTCCATTTATTAGTCCTTTGATATCTTTAATCAAAGTTTTGTAGTTTCTCTCATACATAGCTGTTACATTTTATTAGATTTATACATAAATATTTAACGAGAGAGGCTAATATAAATGGCAATATGTTTTCAATTTCAAATTTTACTTGTCTATTGCCACATACAGTGAGTAACTAAGAGTGAATGGCTTGTATAATAAACTTGTGACTTGCTTACTTAATACAACTACTAAGCAGTTCTATGAGTTTTTAAAAACTGAATATAAGACAGAAAAATTTTGAATATATTACCTCAAAGCACAAAACATCCTCTGGTGAGATCTGCCCTCAGAATTCTGGGAAGGCCTGCGGTGTCAGTCTTCTAAAACTACTCGAGATAATCCCAAGGCTAACAAGAGGTTTTACAGGAAAACCCTCTGCTCCTACATTTATTCTACATACACCTATTAGTACAGGATAATTAAAAATATACCAAATGAGAAATATAAAATTACAGCTAGGTGTACTGGCCTGTTCCCGTAGTTCCATTACTCAGGACAGTGAGCAGTAGATTGCTGAGCAAAACACCAAGACCACATCTCAAAATAAACTGAACAGACAGTTGTATACACACACACACACACACACACACACACACACACACACAGATATCAGTTTAATCTCTTTATAAGTACCAATCCCAAAGCTTTCACTCACTGGCAATTGAGAGTCCCATGGCACAGTTTCTTCAGCTGTGTGTTCTTTTACGAATACTGGTAAGGTTGTGTGATTCAGAGAATTAGAAGAAGGTATTACTGAAAGGCAGAAAATTCTGGGCATGATGGTGCATGTCTGTAATTCCAGCACTGGGGATGCTGAGGCAGGAGAATTATAAGTTTGAGTTTTGTCTGGGCAGCCTAATGAGATCTTGTCTCAAATATTTTAAAAAAATGGAAAAAGAAAGATGGAAAGTGAAGAGAGATAGAAAATCAATGGTAAAATAGGAGTGGACATTTCTGCAAAGTATTTCTGGGAGAGAGAAAAGAATCTGAGGTAAATTGAGACCTCCTCTCCTGGCCTAAAAGAACACTGAGAGTAAGAAGATATAGGGAAAATGACAAGGTAAGCTGTGAGACCCTAAATCTTGATAGGAAGCAGGAAAGGAAACAAATATTTGAGAAAAAAGAATGGTGCATTAGGGAGAAAAATGTCACCTAAATGCTGTCACAACCAACAATGCAAAACAAGTTTTCACACATGCTCTTGACACCAGGTAGACGTGAGAAAGGAGTATTTTATTATTGAAAAGTCTAAAACACATAAAATACTAAAGGTAAATTAACAGTGGTGTACCTACTATAGCAAAAATTTAAAGTACATAATTGATTTCTTTTTACCATGATGTTTCAGTTCTGCAAATGTTTATTCAGATGCTTTCCTTTATTTCAGTCCGATGTTTTCATAATCCTATCTTGCATAAACTTCAAATTTCTTCAACCATTAATTTAAAAGAATTAATCCTTAACTGGGTGTGAGAGCACAAGCTTATAGTTATGGTTCTTTGGGAGGCTGAGGCAAGAGGATCACTTGAGTTCATTAGTTTGAGATGTAATCCAAAGAGATGATCTAGTACAATTTTTACATATGCTGGTTATAAAGAGTAGCAAAAAAAAAAAAAGTATGTGAAAGTGCTGGCACCATAATTAATAAATTGTAAATGCTTACCTCATTGTCATTCTAGTAATTATTTTCGTTTTTACTCAAATTTGCACGGAGATTGAAGAAGAAAACTACTGCAGATACTACTGCAGTCTCCCTCACTGAAGAGAACTGAACGAGAATGTTAGAAATAACACTGGTGTCCAAAGCCAGTGAAACCTGGAGCTACGACCGGCCAAGGAGAAGACAGAATCAATTCATTGTTGCTCAGAAAAATTGCTCAAAGTATACTTTTAGAATTATAATTTTGTGATAAGGAAAGGACAAACTGGAAAGATCATCTGAGAGGACTCAGACACTGAAGGACGAGGCAGAAAACCTGTCCGATATAGGTGGCACAGAGACTAAACAGAAATACCAGAGTGACACTCCAAAGAGTACACAATATAGCAAAGTTCAAGTGAAAGAAGAAAAGATGTACTGCCAGATTTACATCTAAAATAATGAAAAATCAAGTCAACATGAAAAGCAAGTGGTTCAAATTAAGGGAAGGGAAACATGGGAAAAAAGAAAAAAAAAGAATTTGATGACTTCTGTGTCAAGTCTGAAATAGAAACAAGATACTCTAAGAGACTACACATTTCAGAATCAAAATATTGGCCAGGTTATCCCACACCAAAAAAAAAAATTCAAGAAACTGGCCTAAAAAATTATCCTTGTAATACAGGATTTTAAGAAAAAGGAGAGAAAGAATCTAGAGTAGAATCCTGGAAAATGTCAAACTAAACCAAACCAGGGTACAGTTCTACCTAGAAATATGTGATCTTGGTAAAGACACTGACAAAACAGAGGATGAGGTCGAAGAAAATGGCCCCAGATGCATCAGGGTACAGGCCAATAATTTTGAAAGCAATATGTTTGACATATTTAAAATTAGGAACCAAATACAGAATTTTGCTATGTTTTAAGTCTAACAGTTAATTCTCTTTATGTACTTGATCATTTTTGTTCTCAGTCTAGGGGAGTAGGGGAGAAGGTTCTATGCAGTTAAATAGTGAAGGCAGCTGGTATGGACCACTTATCTGTGGAGATTAGCACCAACTGTTAGCAACACTTATAAAAAATGTGAAAAGAAAAAAGCAAACATAATTTATTAAAAATGATTAAAGAAAGTACAGGTGACAGGTTAATGTCTTAAAATGCTCAAAAAGAAGCAGTTAAAATTTAAAGAGTAATAACTCCTCACTTGTCAAAGTTGTCTGCCACAATATTCAATCTCACTGAGGGTATGAAAGGCTACTGTTAACTCTGCTAGGGAAAGTACACACTGAACAATCTTTCTGAAGGGCAGGTTAACAATGCTACAGGTTATCAGACAATTAAAGTGTAATGTACTTTGATATGGTAATTCCAGTTTTAGAAATCAGTTTCAAAGAAATAATCCCAGATGTTCATGTTTTCTATATAAAAATGTTAACCTCACCAAAAACTTGAAACAAAAACTAGTATCACAATTTGTACATGGTTTACATATATAATATCATAGCATAATACACACTCAAAGTTTATTGTAGTACTACTGAATTACATGATAAAATGTAATAGATTATTTAAATAGAACCACTGGAGTCAGATAACCAGGTTTACAGCCAGGCTGTGCCATTGACTTGCTGTGAATGCATTCAAGAAGCCTTAATTTCCTTATATATAAAACAAAAACAATAAAATTCATATTTAATGAAGGATATTCACAGAATTAAATAAGGTACAAACTATAAAAAGCAGAGCATGACAATGCCATATACTAAGCAATATGTTACATAACTGTAATCCCAGCAATCCAGGAGGCTGAAGCAAGAGGAATACAAGTTCAAATTCTGCCTAGACAACTAAAGTAGACCCTGTCTCAATATTAAAAAAAAAAAAAAAAAAAAAAGGTGGCAGGTGTGCGTAGCTCAATTCAATGTCCCTGAGTTCAATATCCAGTATGAGGGAAGAGAAAAATCTAAACTAAACCATACAATAAATCCCCGTATTCACATTTTCACTTCCCATAGTTTCAGTTAACCATGGTCAACTGTTATCTAAAAATATCAGATGGAGAGTTCCAGAAGTAAATAACCCAAACATTTTAAACTGCATGCCATTCTAGGTAGTATGTTGGAAGTCCCTCAGGACATGAATCACCCTTTTGTCCAGTTAGGGACACTGTACACACTACCTGTCCATTACTCACTCAGTAATTGTCTCAGACACCACACCGTCTCATGGCATTCCAGTGCTTATGTTCAAGTCTCATTTTACTTAATAATGGCCACAAAGCAGAAGAGCAGTGGTGCTGACATTTTGAAAACACCAAAGAGTAATCATAAAATGCTTGCTTTAAATGAAAAAGATGCAATTTTCAACTTCGAAGGGAAAGAAAAAATATATATAGTTGGTGAAATTGCTAAGATCTATAGCAAAAATGAACAGGACAAAACCTAGAATACTGATGGCATAGTTCTGGCCATGGTTTCTAGCACTAGGGTTTCAAGGATCTGGAACATATCCCTCGCGCATAAGGCATCTACTTACAACCAGATGCTCCTCATTTGGTTGGTTTTTGGTTAAAAAAAAAAAAAGGTATATTCGTAGAAAATACGTAGAAGGAAATTCACCAGTGTAATTTTAATAGTAGTGAGCTCTAGATGGTAGATTTATATGACTTTCGTTTTTCTTCTTTACATTTTTCTATCTTTTCCAAATTTCTACCCATGGACTCATAACTTTATGACCTTGTACCTTTAAAATGTCATTGCACATGCTATTTGACAACAGATAGTATTTTTACAGTGGTTAGGGAAATGGTCTAAAAACTTTTACTTTAGACTGAAACACTACAATTATTCTCTATTATTAGACATACACATGTATATACATCAATGAAATAACTGGGCTAAAGGTTCTGAACTCTGGGATCTGTAATCTGTAACTCAAAGTTAAAAAGGGCATTTTCTTCAAAATATGGGAAACAGGAAACTAATGCACATAGTTTTGTGTAAACACAGTTTTATATTCGTGAACACTTGTGCCTCAAACTGGAGGTGGGGAGAGTAACCAAACAAAAACAAAGCTGTCAGCATGGAAAGAATCTATCACCAGCAGTCATGATGATACAATGTTGAAGGAAGTCACTGGACAGAAGGAACACACTAGATGGAAATTCACATCTCCAGGAAGGAAAGAGGAGCCCTGGAAACGCTCACAGACAGAAGAGCGCCCAGCTTCAAAGTGGTCCACAGGACGGAAATGATGACAACAGAAATCCAGCCCCGCGTCTTCTCTGTATTCAGAGACCCAGTGTGTGAAAAGAAGAGCCCCTGTCATTAAAAAGGTGATCCTGCACCATTCTTCCCATCTGCCTCAATACCGGCAGACAGCATCAGGGGAATGAGAAAGCTCAACATTTGTCGATTATTATTTTCTTTAAAAGAAAGCTTATTTTAAATAAAGTTTATTTTTAAAATAATGGATTCAACAAGGAAGAAATTTTTAAATGTCATATACTATAAAAATCACCTTTAATTTTTTCTAAAAAGGAAGGAAGGGAGCGAGGGAAATTCTGTGGAATCTATGTGACGGGATTTTCGATTTACCTTTTTATAGAGGTAGATTATATAATTAAATTGAACCACCTAAAGAAATGGAAAATGGGCACAAGGAGGAGGAAAAGCAAAGAGAACTAGAGAAGATAAGAAAAAATGGTTTTTAAAAAGGGCAGCAGTCCAGGTCCCTTCTGCCATAGACTCCTCCTCCAACCTACCACGCCCCGAGCTAGCAGAGCCTTTCATACTTCGAAGCTCACTACCACAAGGGACAGATTCTGCACTCCGTGCCTTTGCCGTTCTTACCCCATGTGAGGATGACTTCAATGCAACCTCACAGATAACGAGACTGATACATCTCTCAAATCTTGGCGATAATGAAAAACATGGAAAAGGTAAGCGATGAATCCTGGCGATGAAAACTAAATGGACAGATGTTGCATTCCAGCGTATAGAGCATGATTAGTCCTAGGGATAAACTGGACTTTCCAAAACTTTTCCAGAATGGCAGAGGAAACAGCTGGTTTCCCTTGCACACACGGGCTTCCGGGTTGAAACGTATGGAATGAACCAGCTAGTTTGCATGCAGCTGTCTCATCCTGGCCAGTTTCTCAATAATTTTCCTGTGCTTATTGTCAACAGGTATGGGTGACACCCTCAGTTTAATATTGCTGAGAGTCCTCAATCTGGGACTCAAAAACCAGAATCATTGTGTGTGAAGCTAATGAAAATACATAAGCTGGACTACTATGGGGTTTCCTTAATGACTGGACAGCTACTTATTTTCATGATGTTTCTGGGATGGGGGAACCCACCACTACCGTATAGTGCTTATGTCAACAGAGAGCCAAGGATGAATAGCACAGAGACCAGGTGAAGCAACATTAATAAGTGTTGGTCAAAGGGCATCTCCCCAAATTGCTAGCGAAAATCTAAACCTAAATATATATCAAAATACCCACACCCCAACTCCCTAAGGGGAGAACAAGCCAAATATTAAGTTAGAAAGGTTAAAAAAAAAGAGTACACAGAAAGGAAACCATCAAGAAAAAATTATGACAGCTACAAATTACAACAACCTATATACAGGGTTCTCCTGGCTTGAGAGTCCCTGGGGGTCCAGGCGGGTTCTGAGAGAGTGAGGGTCTGCCGAGTGAGCACCAGGACAGGATTTCTTATCTGTTCTACACACTGTATTACCCCAAGGATGGTCAGAGACAAACTCCTCTTCCCCTGAATAAGGACACCTTAATTTCCTATTTGGTATCTCGTCCCCTAAACCTGAAGGGTAATGTTCTAAAATGAATGCAAAACTTGAAAATTAAAAATAGAAGCTCATCTCAAGTACATGTTTAATTTGCCTCTATAGCACAATATTATCAATAACCTTGCCAGCTACATTCCATGTGACTTACCATACAATTCAGCAGCGTAACACAAAAATAAAAACTAAAACAAAGAAATACATTAGGCCCAAATAAATGTTTTGAAGTGATTAAATCACAAGGACTTGACAGGCATGGTAGTGCACGCCTATAATTCCAGTACTTGGGAAGCTGAACCAAGAGGATAGCTACAAGTTTGAGACCAGTCTGGGCTACACAGAAAGTTCAAGACCAGCCTGAACTAGTACATAGCAAGGAGACTCTGTCTCAAAAACAAAACAAAAGCAACAAAGCAAAAAGATTCACTCATTTAAAAGATATTTATTAGGCTAAGGATTTAGCTCAGTGGTGCCACTGGCTGCCTTGCAAGTGCAAGGTCCTGCATTTGATCCCTGGTGAGGGTGCAAAAAAAAAAAAAAGATATTTATTGAGCACTTCCCATGACAGGACTACATATGAGACAGCACAGACATGAAACCTTGATAAAAGAAGCTGTAGGGAGCCGGGTGTGGTGGCACACGCCTGTAATCCCACCACTCAGGAGGCTGAGGCAGGAGGATTGCTGTGAGTTTGAGACCAGCATAGGCTACACAGTGAGTTCCAAGTCAGTCTCTCAACTACATAGTGAGACTCTGTCTAAAAAAAAAGTTGTAGAATGCAGGACGTAGCAGGAAAGAATAAGGAATATCCCGCACATTTTAACCACACAGGGTAACTCAGGAGATAAAGTACCTAAGGTAAATTTTTGAAAAGACTCAAAGCAAGGTGAGAATGTATAAGCCATTTGAAAGGGTTAAAAACAACCATAACGCAAAAGCTTCTTATATAGGGGGCAGGGAAAAAGGAGAGAAAAGAAATTTATGTGTAAATATATTTATACACACATTTTATTTATAAAATACATTATATACACACACAGTGTTTTAATATTTCTGGAAGGAAGTGCAACTATATATGAAATTAAGTTGAAATAAGTGTTAAGAAATTAAGACAAGCCAGAAAACTAAAATAGAAAATCTTATCCTTTTAAAGCTAAAGAGAACTATAGAGAACACCTAATCCACAATTTTAATTTTGCCAACAAATGAAATTTGAAAGGTAGTAACCTCCCCAGGGTGATATATTTAATTATGGCTTCAATATCTTTAGAAACATTAAATATTGCATATTAGCTAAAATTTTATAGCACCACATATTAGAAGCACTCCACATTTCGACACATATAATTTCAGGTCTTTTTGAGAGAGAAATGAAATAAATAGAATAAATATTCATGCAAGAATAGTGTCATACTCTTCATGCTATTTTGTAAGATCTTAACACAATGGTTTTCTACATCAGCAGGTTAAATATAACATAGGTCTTAAAATGATTGACTAGAAACAGCACTTCTTTGCATACTTTTTGTATGCTGACATCCTTTAAATAGCAGACACTCAAATGCTGTGCAAATGAGTGCACCAGTTAACAATAATAAAAAATTTAAACGTTTCTAAAACTGTCACATGCCTAATAATGAAATTATTTATCTTCTCATTTTCTGGTACACACTTTATTCTCTTATACATATAAAATGAACTGTACAAATCGGAAAATCTCTGAAGTATCTTCGACCTCCAAAACTTTATGACTCTACATATTTTGTATACTTTTCAATAGTTTTTCATAAGACCATTCACATCTTTCTAAATGTCAAGTTTGCCTCTATACATTCAAGTACAGTACCACACACAAACAGCATGATGGAATGCTTCTTACAAGTTTATTTAATGCTCACAACAATCCTGTGATATAGACAACTGAAAATTAAGTCATTTTTTAAACATTCCACAGCTGGTAACTTGAGGGGATGGAATAAAACTCCTAGTTACATGATCCTAGAGATTCTGTTAATCATATCAATTGCCTTTCTTAATATACTCCTAGTTGGTCCGAAGGTTGTGGGTTATTGTTAAACTGATTAATATACTCCTAGAGGTATTTATTAAGTACTTATTACAGCAGCAGCAGGAGTGATTAGACTATATAAATATTTAAAAGAATGAAGGAAATATGTATTGGGACTAATAAAAAAAATCTAGTATCAGTACAAATAATGAAACTATGGGGGAAGAAATAATCACTAAGTAGCTTAATAGAAAGCAATGTAATTTTAAAAACAAGTGAAGGAAAAATACATGGGTCTATGTTTGGTACGCCAGTAACTACTCAAGTAATGAATACAAAACTTTGTGCCTCTTGATTTTTTAATCAATTTGTATTTTAGTTTGGATTGCGGCCAGTTCATTTAAGAGGAATGGTTCATAATACTTTAACATTCTTTGAATATTTTAACAATTATTATCACCTTGAAAAATGCCTTGTAAAATTTGTCATCAAAATTAATGACAAATTAGGTGGATTTAATAGACAAAATTTAGCTTACTTGGACAAAGGTGATAAATTACTAAGTGGAAATACTACTACCATTACATAGCTCATTGAAAGAGCAAAGAGGTTATTTCCCTAACTACTTTGAAAAAAGAAAGACTACTTTTTAAACACAAAATATTCATATATGCAGCCAACCAAACATTCACGCAAAAGATTCACTTCAGGTCTCCTCAGAGAGAGGACTAATATCTAGAATATATAAAGAGCAAAAAAAATCAGAACCCACCCCCACGCACCACCCCGCTTGTGAGCATGGGCAAATAAAAGACCAAATCAAAAAGTGGGCAAGTAAAATGAATGGATACCTCACAGAAGAAGTACAAATGGCCAGAAATACACGAAGAAATGGTCAACACTGCTGACCACTAGAGAAATGCACATTAAAACAACCCTGAGATTCCATTTTACTCCAGAAAGAATGGCCACTGTCAAAAAATCAAATAATAAATGCTGGTGAGGCTTTGAGGGGAATAAAAAGGAACCCTTCCACGCTGTGGGTGGGAATGTAAATTAATATTACCTGTAATTTTCAAAAGTGCCAAAACTATTACAATTTGCTTCCATATTCCTGAAATAAAGCTAAATTCTGACCTCCACAATACAAGCTCTTCAAATATACACACTGTGGTTCTGTCACTTCTCATCGAACAGATCGGTGAATGGACGGGTGGTGTGGCTTGGGTCTAGATGTGCCCCCCCCAGCGCCTCATGAAGTCTTTTGCGAAGATAGTTAAATCCAGAATGTGTGATGCTAGGATTAAGGGCACGTGATTACTAAACCACTACTGGAGTGACTGTGTCAGGACCACCTTAATCCCGCCACTTCGCGGGCACTTTGAACTATTTCTCCTCTGCAGTGCTCCTCCCGCCTCTCTCCTTGCTTTTGCGGCTTCCATAGTCATGGACCGTTGCCCTTCTGCCACCCTGCCTTGAGGGCAGGTGATTATGAACTGAAACCTCTATGAACTGTGAGCTAAATACACCCCTTCACATCTAACTTTGGGTGTCAAGTATTTTTTCGCAGCAACAAGAGGAAAGTAACTAACACAGATGGATACCAAAGTAGCCAGATACACACAAGCCCATCCACTCATTTATCTAATATATATTAAAGTAGATGTTCTACTCAGAAGCCAGAAATTCAAGTGGAAAATTCACATTTTCCATATTTGACAAACACTCTGAAATTCTGTTTTAAAAGAAATTCAAAAGAAGAAAGATACCACTGAAAGAAATTTCCAGGAACGTCTGGTATGATTTTAGGTAGCTAACAACAGTAATTACCTTACCTGCCATCTCGCTGGGCGGCACCACCATCTGTTACTGTCTTGACGAATATTCCCAGCTTCTCAAGGCCTGCATCTGCTCCGACACCCATTCCAATAATACTTATACCAAGACCATCCTCATCTATGGAAAAAAAAAAAACCCTAAGTTTTACACTGGTTCTGGTGATTTAATTAGCAGGTAAGTCCTGTCTTCTGCTTCTAGTTTTGTTCTTTATAGATAAGACGTATATGCTTTCCCTCAGCAGAATTTTTTCTCTACTGGAGTATTAGGTTATCAAGTAAGATTTCCCAAAGGGCTCATGAGTTTCCTTACCATTTCTGGTAATTCATTGTGATCCCAGAGAAGACAGTAATTTGGTTATTGAATAACCAGTCTACCTTAAAACACAGACTCTCTATATAATCCTGTAAGTCATTTTAGGCCTAAACACACACATACTCAAATACACATATAATTCTAAATGAATGTCATCCATATTGGAATTTCTCCTTTATTTATATAGCTGTCTGTTCTTTTTTTACTTATCTATTCATGTTAATAAAGTAGTGTATGTCTATAAGAACTTTCTTCTGTGCTACAAGTACATCTACTAATCAACAGATATATGGCATGGTTATGTACACATCCATTCACATAGTCACAAGCACACAAAGCTTATTTCCCTTATGCCAGGGAAATTATATCTACTCTCTGCAGCTTACTTTTTGAAATTCAATGATACCTCATGGGCACTGTTGTGGTTTGTATCTAGATGTCCCCCTCAAGCCTGATGGGATCATAGTTTGGACCTTTGGAAGGTGACTGAACTTGGAAGTTAGAGCGAACTTGCTATTAGGAGGTGGGGTCTGGCCAGTAGAGATGGATCCCTGTGGGATAACCCAGAAGGTTATACTTCCCTTGGCTCTCTGTTTCCTGGGAGCCGTGAGGTGAGCAGCTTTCCTCCACCAGGCCCTTCCACCATGCTGTTGCACCTTGCAGCCAGTGGATTATGCACTGAAACCTCTAAAAACTCTGAATCAAAATAAACCTCTCCTCTTTTAAGTTGTGGGTGCCAGATATTTTGTCCCAATAATGAAGAAAAGAGACTAAGAGAGGTATCAGCTGACAGAACTCTAAATCATTTCTAATGACCGCATATACTTTATGAGATGCAATAACACAATAAACCTTTTCTCTCTTGTCAGGTTCTCACCCTTTTTTCCACTTTATTGGGACTGTGAGAAATACTGAGATTATTTTTTAAATTCACTTGCAAAATCATATTTGTCTCTTCCATGAGCATACATACACACAACAATGATGAAATAAAAGACACACTATTCTATACACTACATTTTTGGGTTAGCATTCAAGGTTATTTCCTGATTACCTCAGTCTTTGTAATCAGCATTTATCAACAGCATAAAAATAGATTTTATATTAGCGATAGACTAATGGCATTAACAGTAATTACAGGAAAACTAGCCTACATACTCAACAGAATGCTTCATGCTTTTAAGATTTTTCAGCAATAACCTTTGTTTTGTGAAGTATTCATAATTAGTATTTCTTTGAAGATGGCTTGTCTCTTTGATTATTACTTGTCACCAATGTTTACCTTTAGTAAAACTTCTGCTCTAAGTACAACTAACACAATCATACCTTTTTATTTTAGAGATGTTAAAAAAAGATGCTGTCTGGCAAGAATATTATGTTTGCTCAGCTGTATGCTAAAGAAATCTTTCTCGGGAGGGTAACAAGGGCTTTTTCACGGAGTTACATCCTTAGCTCTTTTTAAAAATAATTTTATTTGGAGACAGTGCCTCACTAGGTTGTCCAGTGTGCCCGAGTCTGAGATCCTTCTACCTGAGTATGTAGAATGCTGGAATTACAGGCATGCGTCACCACACCCAGCTTGTTGAAGGAATCCTTATGTAGTGTTTCCCCTGGATGTGCATTCTGATATGAACCCCAGCGGGAGACACTTCCATATTGATTCTACGCACAGGTACATTTCTCCAGTGTGAAGACTTTAATGTTAAGTAATGTATGAGAAATCTCAAAACACTTTTCTCATTCATTACATTTGGAATGTTTGCATGCGTATGATTTCTCATTGAAATTACTTCTCTGCTGCCCTGAAGTTATCTTGCTAAGAATTTCTCTTACTAAAAATGTGCCTACATGGACTGCACACAGTTTTAGGGTTTCTCCCCAGAATGAGTTTGCTTGTACACATGGAGGCTAGATCTGTGCTGAAGGCTCTTCGATACCGGCTATGTGTACAGGGTTTCTTCTCTCCTACATGAATTTTCCTGTGTGTTTCAAGATTAGCTGATGGCTAAATTCTTGCACAACATCACATTAACAGAATTTTCCTAGGTATGAATGTGTTCTTGCAGCCCTTCCACATGTTTGCATCCACTGAAACCGCTCACCCCGCTGTATACTGTGGTGTTGTTTAAGAGACGATCATGGAGATTCCTCCACATTGAACGGTGCCACAGGGTTTCTTTCCTATACGAAAGCTCAAGGGGATTAGCATTCAGCCTGACTTCTTTCTTGCTCACACTCACTATGCTTCCAAGGTTTTTTCCTCATGATAAATTGTCAAAAACCAACCCGGGAGCTGTAAGTGAACCTTTTCTATACTTACTGCAAGAGAAGGCTCCTCTCAAATGTGAAATCTCTGCACTACCAGTCCATTTAATACCTGTCACTACCCCATGTGAAAATTACTTCTTGGTTTTGAATGTTTCCCTACCCAGACTGAAGCCATCCTAGCATTATTTTTCTTCCTTCCATGACTCCTTTCACTGTTCTAAGTAGAAAATTACTAAGATTTTCTGGGCTGAAAAACCAGCTGTGGGAAAAGCAATATGAACTACAGCCATCTTGAATTCTAGAGCCGACTACCTACAAGAAGGCAGTGATGAAGACCAAAACAAGGAGCACGAGACTGACCCCAGAGACTAAATGACACTTGTCCTCAGGCATCTCACTGCTTCTATAGTCAGGAGATGTGTGTCAAGAACAAGTTAACATCAGTCATAACCAACGCGGCCACACTGGAAAGAAGTCAGCATTCTCCCACACCCACCTACCCGGAATTCTCTCTGTATACATTTCTAACTGCAGGATAAATTCACATGTTGCCACTCAAACAGAACTGCCAGCAGAGCTGTGTTGCCAAAGGATATTTTGTAAAATATATTAAAAATTTAAATGGAAAAATATAGACCTGTTAATTTTTTGTTTGTGTGCTTTTGAGCCAGGGTCTTGCTAACTTATTAAATTGCCCAGGCTGAGTTCAAAGTAGCAATCCCCCTGCCTCAGCCTCCCAGAGTGCTGGGATTATAGCTGTGCACTACCATGCCTGACATACGCTTCAATTTTTCTAGTTTTGAATTTAAGTAAGTGATATTATAGCTGAATGACTTCTATGATTTGCTTCTTTTATGTGTTCTTCATATGCTGTATGTTTCTTTACCTCAATTGTTTGAAAAGATAACATATAAAGCCCATAAATTATGATTTATCACTTTTTACGGCTGAGTAACATTTTATGGATTAGATATGCCATAAATGATAGACTCTATGACTGATAATTATTTGGATCATTCTCATTTTTTGTATTTATTAGTGATACAAGGCCACAGTCACTTCTAGCTATTTTTTGTCTGACCCTTAAACTAAGGATGATTTTTACCTTTTAAACGTATGAAAAATCTAAGCATTATTATTTCACTTTCACCCCAAAAGAAAATGTCTTCAATAACTAGTGAGACATGTTTAAAAACTGGTGTTCCTCACAGCTTCTTCATTCATGGAATTTTATGCTTATTCCTCCTAAAATTTTCACCTTTTTTCCCACCTGTGCTGTTTTAAACAAGCTGTTGTCTTTTTTTGTCGTTGTTCTCTGCTAACTAAAAATGAAATTATGCAGATAAAGTATATAGTTGATGTGTTCTATAAATCTTACACATTGGCAAAAATATTTCTTTTACCCGTATAGGTATATGCAATCTCTCACTGAAACAAATTTCTGATCCCTGTCCTTTTGATTCTTAGGACATATGAAATTATAGATACATCTCCCCGCTTCTGGCACTGCAAGTGAGTCTGACACTAGTCTCGTCACTCTGCCCTTTCAAATGCCTTGGCTTGTTTGTTTGCGCTGATACTTTCTGGTCTGGTATTTGGTATGGGTTTTGCTTTATTTTTGAATATCAGGATTTCCCCACCCTATAGCTAAGTGTGGGATCAGTCTGGTTTTTACTGTTATTGTGTGCTTTAGGCTTCTCCTTCATAACTAAAATAAGCTGGAACCTCTGAGGCTGTGAGCCAAACCAAACCTGTCTTCCTTTAAATTGTGTAGCTGGGTGGGCATTTTGTCCAGCAAAGGAAAAGCTCACTGATATTACTGCCGTTTGCTGATTTGCCTAAGAATGTCTTTTTAAAACTACATCTGAATATCGTTGAGTGAGTTTTGTTTCTTTTCTTTTTTATTCAAGTTATCGTGTCTTTTTCCACAGCCCTCTCAATAGAGTTGATTTTCTGTTCACTGTGTCACAGCCCAGTTCCTTGGCATTCCTCTTCCATGACGATAAATACAGTGGCCTCTTAGCAAGTAGTCAGTGGTTACTGTAGAAGGGAGGTCATCAGAGAGGTCAGTATAAAGCGCCTTCTTCCCCTGCTCTCTTACAGCCCTCTTCCCTCAGAAGCCTGTTAGCTAAGTCTTCCTGGGCCCCGTGGCCTCCCACCTAAATGTTCATACTATTCGGAAGGCTTCTCCCACTCCCACTGTATTCTGATTGAAACTTCTCTACATCTACAAAACACAAAACACAAATCCTCCAGGACACACAAACAACTTTCTGCCCCAAGTGCTCTTGGCTTGGCCTCTCTCTCCTGCAGTTTCACCAGGACACCAATGAGCTTAGACTTATGCCTATCTTCACCAGCACTCCAGCTGAGCACGAGAAGATGGGGCTCAGTTCGGAGTGAGGGAGATGCAGAATCTTTCAATCTATTCTCTACCTAAAATCCACACTGACTAATTTTTAAAGATAATAGATTTCTATTGTCTACTGTCTGTGAGAGTTAAAACATAATCCAGCCCTTACTGAAAAGGCTCCACTTCAGAAAACATCTGCATCACTCACACAGCCACGCAACAACGCTGGGAACACTGGAGTGCTGTTGCTCCAGTTACACATTTGTGGCTGAATACCTTTCTCTAGTTCCACTGGGAAAAGCTCCAGCTTCTCTACACGCTTTTCAAGTTCATACTCGGCAGATGCAGCCACAGGGTCAACTTCATCGTTTCTCCTGTCATAGTCTTCATTGGAATAAGTGTTGAAAACCTGTAATAAGAGGCCAAAACCACATTGATAACATAGAAAGGACAGCTTTCTGGATGAAAAACAACAACCACGAAAAACTTCTAGATACCCAGAACTATATACCTTAAAAAATAATCAGTGTGATGTCTCCTAAATAAAATTAACTGAGACATTAGGAAAATGAATCAAATATAATAAAAATAGCAATTTTTAAATGAGTCAAAAACAACATTAGCAAAAGAATATATTAAATGAAGAACAGTATTCGTTACCTTCTATGCCCTTAGAATATACCATATTAATTCCAACATTCTGCTCTTTCTTGATAAAACAAATGTCACATAAGCAAATGGTTCAAAACCAATTGAAGCTATGTAGGAAAACACTCATACATTTCATGATATGGTTCAAACCAGTCCCAAGGGTACAATGCGTCAATATGACAATTACATTTTAATCACAATCTCCCAAGCTGATTTCTATACTGTATTATCCTGGGCTATGTTAAACAGCTCTCATTTTATGTGTACACAGACTTAAGTGAAATTTTAATTGGACTTTTCTATAAAATGGCCAACAAAATATTGTTCAAAACTGTTGAAAGAATAGGAAATTCACAGGTCTTTATTTCTGACCCAAATTCAGGTTAAGTCATAGGAAATTTTATTATCCTTACTTATGCTGAAATACTTGTATTATTTGAAAATAACTCTCAATATTTAAGAATATATAAAAGAAATGCATAATTCATCAAGTCTAGCTATTAGCTATGACAAAAACTGACATTTCCAATTAAATTCAACAAATGGATACTCCTTAGTATAGTAGTTAGTATCCCTACCTGTCAATTAAATTCAACAATTACTGAAGATCTAAACTGTGGCTGAAAATGCTCTGTAAACTCCCTGAACTTCTGAAAATTTACACACACACACACACACACACACACACACACACACGCACATCACAAGGTTGGAAAAGGCTTGGAATGTAGCTCAGTGGTAGGGCATTCCTGGTTCAATCTCCACTACTGCAGAAATAAAAAGATAAACAACAAAACATAACTACAATAAAAATAGCAAAACAATGTGGAAGATGAAAGAAATTATGTCTACTGCCTCCAAAATCCTGCTATTCCAAATAAGTTTTACACGGATTATCACTAGAAAACTGGCTTCCTTCTCCTTCTTCATTTTGGCAGTACTTGGGATTGAATGCAGGACCTTGAACACAGCTACGTACTCAGCTCTTTTTAAAAATTTTGGAACAGGTTCTTATGAAGTCACTAAGTTGGCCTGGGTGGGGTTGATTTTCAGATTCTCCTGCCTCAGCCTTCCAGAGTGTGGGATCATGCACTACCATGCCCAGCTTTGTATTTTATATATGATAATCTATAAGCAAATATTACATACTGTTTAGATAGAAACAAATGTGGTACAGTTTCTAATAGCATATACTTCTCAAAATTATATCCTTAGTCAGGTTTGTACCTAAGTGGATGCTGTTTTTCTTACTGACTTTCAACATGTTTTTATAGGCCCATGCCACTTGGATCTTTGCTTGGCCTCTGCCATGTTTTGCCGCCATAGTAAACATTGCTGCATCAAAAATGTATACATGAACAGGATGTAATCAAATGTAGGGTGAATATTTACATTTTTAAAAATTATTGCAATAAAAGACACACTGCCATTCCTTGCCCTCAAAACACTCCATCTTGCTTCAAATACATTTAATCCATCATTCCTGCAATGTGGTGAAACAGTTCTGGAAGTCCTCTTCCACGTGGCTGTATGAGGGGTGGTCAACAGTCTGGTGGATACTGCTGCAAAGTGCCATCCATTGGAAAGGCAGGCTTGAAAGCATTACTGCGAGTCCTCGCTGACCCTATCACTTATCCAGCACTGTGCAACTTCTGGCTCTTCCCCAACGTCATAATGACTACAAAAGGTGAATTCTGAATGGATTCAAGACATCAAGACAGCTACCATAGTGGACTAAAGACACTGATAAAAAGAGGGCAAGAAAAACGGGATGCATGTGTTTGGGAGCAAGGGAGAGCATTCTGAGTGAGATTAATGGTACTATGTCTAGCACTGTAATACATTTTTAAAAATTTAAACATTCATCATATTTTGCACAACTCACATACTTTGGAGTTAGTACTTTTTTTATCATTTCAGAAAATATGCTTCTGAGGCCTCTTCCACAGAATTCTCTAGTATTATCCTTAAATTGTTAGGTTTAAGATTTTCTCTTAGCCCTTTTGATCCTTCACTTCTCTTATATTTTTGGTAATCATTTATTCTCATTTATTCATTCAACAAAAGTTATATAGTACCAATGTCTATGCTAGACATTGTAGAGGCATACTTTTAAGTAGCTCACAACTCAGAAGGAACACAATCAAAATGAACAACTACTGTATAATGTGAGTGACAGCTGATGTAATGGAGGATTATTTTTCAAGTTGATTTTTTTAACTGCCTGAGAAAAGAAAGGTTTTGTGGAAGGAAGGATGTTTGAGTGAATCTCAAAGAACGAACGGGAATTCCTGCATTTAACTGCAGAAGAGAACAATGAATTCCAAATATAAGACCATACAACAACAACAAAAAGTAGAGATGAGCACATAGGAAGATAGACAGTGTTTTGGAATAACATGCTTAGGGAAGTAAACTTCAACACCATGCACACATATACACACATATGCACGCACGCACACACAAATGTATCAGGGGCTGGGTCTTACATGTCTTGCCTGGAAACCACTAACTATATAACTGGAAAATTTCCCTTTAGTGTTTGCCACTCACATACTTTTTTAGGTCCAAGTATACAATTGAAGAACATAGTAAGTAAATAAATGTGTGCATATTCACATGTGTGTATATGTGGCATACAGGACAAGTGTTTAAATCAACATTTTCCTCATTTCCTTTTCAAGGTCCTAAACATTGTTACCAAAATATTCTCCCCCACATTAGGCTGGTTCCATTCTGACTATTCTAAAATTATGTAAAACAAATAAAACTCGTAAGATAGTATATTAAAAAATGATAATTTTTGCAACATCTAACAATAAGGTGGCTATACAAACATATCCTATAGAAAAAAATAATGCAAGATGCTTCTCATCTTTAGCTTGCTAATAATCTGGTAAACTGTGAAATATGCAGAAAAAGCTATAAATAGCTGAGAGAGTCATAACTTCTATTATTTACAGATTAAAACTTCATTTGCTTTTAAAGTCCAAGAAATTCAAAAGAAAAATTAAAACTAGTAAGAATACTGTAGGCAATGTTGATTTTTAAAGATAAATGGCTTTAGAAATATAACCAAAAAGAAACTAATGTCCAGTAATTATCTATAAATGTGCAATAATTTCTTTCTATGTAAAAGTGAAGAACACAAAAAAAGAACACATATATAATGCCATATTATATTCTTGAATTAAAATCTTTAATGTTATAAAGCTATCTGTGCTCCCACATTACTGTAAATTTCCACTTACTCCAATTTAACTTATGAATAGAGGTAAACTACTTTTAAGATTTCACTCACAATTTTTATGGAAAATAATTAGCTATTTGAAAAAGAACGGTAAAGGATGAAAATGAGCCCTACTGTATATCAAAACACAATAAATCTTCATTAAGGCAATGTAGTTCTGAACATAGGGCAATTTATTTTTATACCTATTTTTGTTTTACTCCTTTTCTTTTCTATTCAAATTAGTTACAGAGCTGGGAATTTAACTCAGTGGTTCTGACGCCTGCCTTGCAAGTGCAAGGACCCAAGTTAAATCCCCGGTACAAAATAAAAAAATTAGTTAAATGGTTAAATTAGAAAAATACCCTTCTGAAAATATTCCTACTTTGTATCATGAAAAATAGAATTCAGATTGTCTGAGAACAAAAAATATATATTCATCACTGGGTATCTGCTGTGGGTTGGTCAAGGACCTATCACTCCCCATGGATACAAAATATATGATACAGAAGTCTTCTGTATAATTGCTTAGCATTTCCATATAGCCTACACATATATTTTAAATTATGTCTAGATTAATTATGATGCCCAATGTAAATGCTATTTAAATAGTTGTTATTTATATTATTTAGCTAATCATGACAAGGAGAAAAATGTATATATTCTGTAAAAGTGCTAAAAGAAGATATAGAACTGTTTAACAGGCCAGAAAGATATGCATAGACCCTAGAAGTTTTAAGAGAAATTAATGAACTATTAACATAAAAATCAAAGCTAAGGTACAAGAGGTAGAGTTCAGGAGCACTGCTCTTGCCTAGTGTGCATGAAGTCTGTGTTCAATTCTTAGCACTATAAAAATGAATAAAAATAAATAATTCTAAATCTTGAGGACAAAATATTTCACAATGAAGTTATAAAAGTCACAGATTGTAGGAGAAATATCAATCTAAAAACGAATCTTCAGAATATATAAAAGGTTTTCTCATCTCAAAGAATTGCATGTGTAAGTAAATAAAGGGAATTGAGAATTTACTGAAGAAATACTAATGTCCAGCAGATAATATAACATGTCAACTTCATCAGAAAGGAAGTAAAAATTATATCAAGGAGATACCATATTCCATTATGTAATGTCTATAAGGATATGGGGGGGACTCTGCAAAATATCAAAAAACAGCATAATTTCAGAGTAACAATTACTATTGTCAATATAAATACCATTGAGCAAATGTTACATCCATGTATTTATAGAAATACTTACAAATGTACATGAAAATGTACTCACAGAAAGTTCATCATAGCACAATTTGTGATGACCCCAGGTGGGAAATGACCTAGGTACCCTGCTGTAGAGAAAATAGTTTCCTAAATTATGACCTATTCAGATATGTAAGTCTATGCAGTGACTGAAGAAATCTACATCTCAAATGACAAGGCAAACTATAATACATATTCATTAAACCAAAATAGCACACTGCAGACAGAGACAGGCCCAATTTAAATGATGCCCAGTAAATATGGTAGAAATTTAAATCCAATTTAAAGCCTCCTAAATTCCCTAGTCATGTAGTTTGACCAAACTATAAAACCAAGCTAAGCTTCATTTTCTTATTTATAAAATAGCTACTATAACAATGCCCCATCAAGTTGTTGGGAAAATGAGAAGAGATAATCCATGTCATTCTGTTTGATCCAATTCAGGGAGAGGAATAGTTTTCTTAAGGCAATAAATTAGGTAATGTTTTACTTATTGGTACTCAACTTTTACAAACAGGATATGAGTATTTCATCCACTATATCCTTTATGCCCTTTAAACAAAAATCTGCATAACTAATACTAGAATGTAGGCTCACCTGCCAAAATCCACACCTCTACCAGAGCAAGCACTCCACTGGGCTCATCACTTGCCATGCTTTCTATTACTGTCTGGACGAGGAAAAGCCTCAGAGGTGGAAGGAAGGTTGACCCAGATATATGCCTTTCCTTTCATCTATATTGTCTTTGTTCTTTTAAATTTCTTAGAAGAGTTTTACTATTTAGCCTTACATTACCTTACCTGCTCTACAAAAATATGAGCAATTAATAATAATGAGAGCCTCATTATGCTATTACTGCAACACACATACACACACAACCTCAAGGCCAACAGCCCTTGGCCCCCAGTAATTAGCACTATGAAGCTATGCATATTTTTAGCTCTGTCACCTTCACATTCTTCCTGGGTAACTTCACTGAGACAAGCAAACACAAGGATGTTTACATTTAAGACTTCCTGTTTCAGAGTCAAGAAGTGATATTCTGTTCCTTGATGAAAGCAAACACAGCAAGACCTCATACAGTGCTTCACAACAGAGTCAGGCTTTCTGGGGTAACAAGATTACAGTAACAGTTAGCAAGGATATTTCTGAATCAGAAACCCAAGTATGAAAGATTAATATAGTAAAAATTAGCTTATTATATAACTTCAACTAGAATCATCTTATTTGCATTTTTCAAAACAACAGCAATACTTTTTCACCAATAAGAAAAAAAAATTCTTTACTTCCTTATGACACATTTTCTTTAATAAATGCAGGTCAAAGTAAATTCAGATTCTCCATAAATACTGACTGGAAGGAATCTCGCCCAAGGACTCAGCTCCCCTGCAGTCTGGACTCTGCTTAATCAAAGATGGGAAATGTCTCAGGTTCTAGCATGCTGAGTTTCAGATGATGGCTTGGCACACGTGCTTCTGGAGATAAGCCAAGCTGCCACACTTGCCCACAAACAGGAAACAGGCTACACTCATCACATGCTTGTTGGCAGAACTCTCACTCACCTGCCCTGGGTTTTAGTGGCTCTCCTAAAAGAGGCTTCGAACTAACACTGCCTGAGAAGACAGTCCATATCTTAGTTTTCAAAACTAATCTGGCAACAAAGCAAAGGTTCCTGATGGTCTTGGAACAATATATAACTGCAAATGTCTTCATCTTTCCCCAGAACCAGGGCTAGCACACCCGTAAGACAAAAAGAAGTTTGCAGTCATCAGGCACTTCGGGTTAAACATTCATAGTCTCTAAAGATTCTACAATTAGTTAGTCTCCTTTATAACCATGTAAAATATTACATGTTACAATAAAAGAAAATCTCAAGCTAAACTACTACTTGTGAAAATATTGCTGAGCAGGAATGTGCAAAAAACAGGCCCACACCCCATCTCAAACTTAAGAGAAGTTTCAGATCTCCGTCCTTAAGTCACTCTGAAAAGAAAATTTTGTGAAAGGTTTACCTAGGCCAGTTGCAAACACCAGATTCTACAGCAACACACATCTAACAGTCTAACTGGATCATTCAACAGAACCCTATGTTCCAGGAGACAGACTCAAATGGTAGGCTACAGTTAGAGGCTACTCCGAAAGTCAACTTGCTGGTGTTGCCCAACTCTAAGTCCCTTTATATAAAATACTTCTAAGGATAATCCATAAACATATCTTCAATATCATTCAACAATTATTTGCAACATATCTAATTTAATAAACTGCCTTGTACATATTTAAAATAACCTTCTGTGGAGCATAGATTTTTATATGGTCTTTCAAAAACTAGCTAATCCTAGAGTGTGAATTTGTGGTTGATGTACCTGGAATGTTAAGTAAAGGCTCCAAAAACAAAGCTATACATACATATATGTATATATGTGTGTGTGTGTGTGTGTGTGTGTG
>NW_022900916.1:60064125-60077758 GCF_012274545.1 Fukomys damarensis
ATATATATATATAGGAGAAGTTTTGTTAAGAGTGCTGATGGGTTGGATGTATTCTTTCACATGCACAAGTTCACATAAATCCTTAAATTCTGGATTTACCAATAATGTATAAAAAGTGCAAAGATGTATGAAGCAAATACATAAAAAATAACATCACTTGAAAATAGCCAGAAATTCTTTCATATTTGTTTATAGACACAGTAAACTCACTTTTATAATCCATCTGAATCAGCCAAATAAAAGGTAAGGCAGTCTGTGGACGGCAATATTAGTGTTGCTAAGCAATATTTCAACTTTCCTTCTGGACGCACCACCAGAACTGCCATAGTTTTCGACTGTTTATTGCATTGAGGTGAGGCTAAGAAAATGCTACAGGCCACTGGGTTCTGGACAGAAAAGATGTATGCATTTCCTGACTAAGGCATATTATTGCAGACAGGCAAGGCCTTCCAGGGTCATCTGCCTATGCTGCTACAATTCAGGAAGTACATATAAGAAAAATGGAACCTCTAAAAGGCTAAGTACCCGAGTCGCTACAATAAATGCAAAGAACTTTCCTTCAATTTACAGTGAACTTCTAACGTGAGTGAGAACAAACATCTGTTAAAAGATATGGGGATCATTTAGTAGGACAACATAAATGAACTAGTCTATTGTCTCAAAGGAACATGTGATTATTATAAATATGTATTGAAAACATACTGTTTTGGTTTAAAAATAAGAACTGGGGCCAAGAGATTGATGTGGCTATCAGAAATATTTTGCCTCATTTTCATTAAAATAATGTCATAAAAAACATGCAAAAAAGGGCAAGAAGGAGTCCTACTGTATTTTTCTGTCTAGTGAGCCCAGGCCCAATTTTAGTATACTTGCTGCCGAAACAAGCACCCAAGAATCCATTCCCTAGGGGCCTCAATATGGGGGCTGAAGTGGGCAGATGACACCTGCCCGTAATCCCAGCACTCTGGGAGGCTGAGAGAGGAGGACCGTGAGTTTGAGCCGGCTAACAGCGTCACTGAACACACTTTCCACGTGACCTATGTATTCCATTTCTTACAAACTACAAACAGGAACACTTCTCAGAACAATTTCCTAAGTAGGGACTAAAGAAAGTAAGCAAAACCATTAGAAGCATGTGATACAGATATAAAAAACAAACAAGTTATACTGCTTACTAAGTGCTCTTCATTCATGTCTTGGAAGTACTCTTATACTATTGGATATTCTGCAAAATTTTCACACCCCCAAATACATTCACAGAAACTGAACATGGGCCCATGATAAGTTCAAGTATATATTTTGTATTATTAATGGCACTGATAGTCTCATACTTAAAGATAACTGGCAACCAATACAGGGTGAACTTTTCAAATTTAGAATAGCTGTGACTGGCCTTGTGAAGAGTTGTCTCTCTCATCTCTATGTGCATGTGAAGTTACCTCTTCATATATGTGAAATATATTCAAAACCAATGGAATCTTATTAAAGTCACATACATGGAAACCACAATGAAATTTTAAAAACCAGAAAGATCTCTTGCTTTTGACGAGAGTTCAAGAATAGCTAGTAGTATTTATCTGTAAATATATGTTGTTTAAGTTCTTCAAAACTTTAAAAGTTCTTATAGTATAGTTTATATCATTAAAGTAATTGGGGAAAATTCTTTCACAAATAAACATAAATTTAAGCCATTCCAAATGTGGACAAATTCTATAACAATCAAGCCCAAATTAATGAGTTTTCAGTAGACATTTAACAGAGAACTGGGGAATTCTACCGATGCTCTTATTTTTCTCAGTGTTCTGCAAGTTATTACACACAATTAAACACATCCATGAGAAATCAGCAACATTCCCTTTCAGCTCAGCCAGATTTCTTGTTTAAATTGGAGACATATGCTTCGCAGACTGACAACTGGTGGCCAGCATGAAATAAACTGATGGCCTTGGTCCAGTTCCCACTGGGCAGGTGTCTTCAGCTCAAAAAATTTTTTACTATTTAGCAAATCAAATCAGCACCTTGGTGGGGGGCAGTCTTCTAGGAGAAATAACTGACTTCCCATTCTTAGAAGTACTCCACACAGAAGCCCAGGGCAAGTCAGTCAATCAGATTCTATTCTAGCATTTGTTTTAGCTGTTGGTATTCACTTCTTCTTTTGCTACAAGTGCCAGCTCTGTGTTACTAAAAGCCCATGGAAGGGGAATATCCTCCACTGTCTGAACAGGAAAACAGATGGGAAGGAGTAGCACAGTGCGTGTGTACAACAAAGAAGGGGAAGGGCCAAGTCAGCCAGACCAAAGAGGCTTTGAGGAATCTCTTGAGCAAGGGAAGAGAAGTGAGACTCAAAAGTTCCACAAATACAGTTTACCCTTTCCTGCTCAAAGCCCCAAATGTTCACCACACCTCTGGGGCTGCGGTGTTGGGTCAAGGCATCATGAAAACCACAGATTGAGCTCCAAAGGTCTTGGAAAGCCTGGGAAGAACAGCCAGGCCCCAAATTTTGCCTGGAAATAGAATAAAACAGCCCTGAAAGGAAACTACTTGTGGGTTTAAGGAGATACTCAGAAGCAGTGCAGGCTATAGGAGAAACATTTCTAACACAGGCATCTCCCATAAATTATACACTGACCCAGAATTTAGCCCTTAAAAAATGCTAAAACAAAGATGAGACTGAATTATGGCGTGGATATGTTTTAGGTTTGTCCCACCAGGGTTCACATGTCAGAAGCTTGGTCCCCTCTGTGTTGGGAGGTTAGGTATAGAATCTCCGAGAGAGAGCTGGCTTAATGGGAGGTCCACAGGTCACCTGGAGCTTACGTCTTTGGAAGGACTGTGTGACCCTAGTCTCTGCTTCCAGTCTGAGAATGTGATCTCTCCCTCTTGCACATGTCTCCACCCCTCTGTGAGGCCACTCACTCTGAGGCCTTTGCCAGAGCCATGCTAATGGGGTGTCATGCACTTGGGTCTCCAGAACTTAATAAATGTCTTGTCTTTATAAAGTATCCAGCCCTGAGAATTGGAATATAGTAATAAATAAAAGACTAACATACCAGCTAACAAGTGAATGAGGGTATCAGGAATATAACAGTGCAGAGGAAGAAAGCAATGTAACAGAGCTATCTGGTGGTAGGTGAACAAAAACTGATCGACTCTTTAGATAATGGCAGTAGAAGCCAGGCTCCTTGCACTACTGTTTCCAGTTTATTTAGTTAGGTATCATTGTAATGTCTTCTTATAAATGTGATGAAAGTCCACAATCAGTTGATTTTAAAGTCAAGGAAGCCAGCCTAAGCAATTGGAATGGGCCTGACTTAATCACCTGAAAAAGCCTGAGGAGCAGAGAGCAGAGCTTCTCTAGAGATGAAGAAGTTCTGCCTCTAAAAGCAAGAACAGCCCATGCCTTTGTGTCTCAGCTACGGAGGGTTATGGGCTGCCCCACACATTCAGACCTTCCCAGGCCACACCTGTTTGCAAAAGCCAAACACTGAAATAAATCCCTTCATATGTACCTCCTACTGCTTCTCCTTCAATTGAAACTAAACTAATAAATACCTAAAGTAATACTTAAACCTAAAATAATACTTTGACACTTCATAGGAAAAGATGCAGTTATTAGAATAATAATTTTCAAAGTGTTGATCATGACATGTAGAGCTTATGTATCAATCTAATGGTCAAGAGTGGCACTGAGAAAAGTTAAATAGAAAAGGACAAAATAGGAAACATACAGGTGCAATCCTAGCACTCTGGGAAGCTGAGGCAGTAAGATCCCAAGTGGGTGACTTAGCAAGACCGTGTCTCATAATAAATTCAGAAGGAAGAAATAACTAAAGAAGGGGCTAGGGATATAGCTCACAGCAAAGACCCTGGGTTCAATTCCCAGTACAGGAAAGAAAAGAAAGGAAAAAGGAAAGGAAAAAAAAGAGTAGAAAAAAGAAGGGAAGGAAGGGGTAAAAAAGAAGGAACAAAGGAAGGAAGGAGGGCGGGAGGGCAGACAGAAAGAAAATAAACACATTCAAGCAGTTGAAACTAAAACTTTCCATTCAAATACATACATATATACACACATTTGTACCTCATCCTAACATATAGTACTTATGATTTGAGGGCACAGGAACAGCAGCACTTAAAGAATCATTTTGCAAAGACAAAACAGAGAATACTAGTCTCTCAAGCAACTGAGCCCGTGAGTGATGACTGCAGATACAGAACTAACGTTGCTCATCTCCACTCACATCCCCCACCACCCTCCTGCCTCGGATACCACGCGGTGGGGCTGGACGGATGCAGCACACGCTCCTCTCTTCCACGCTTGTCTGAGCCGGTAACTCTACTTCGCACTGTCCCTGAGCAGCAGCTCACTGGTGCACACTGTGCTCACTGCTGGCACACCTTATACTCTCACTCCTGTAACACCTACCAGTATTAGAACTATAACCCTAACCCTAAATGGAGGTAATTCTATGGGAATGGAGATATCTAAGCCTACCCAGGACAGAGGGGAGAAGAGGTGCACAAGGAAGGATTTCCTGGGCTGCCCTAAAAACAAAACAGACTTTGCCACACTGCTGTTAGTGTCAGTAAATAAAAAATGAGAAAGGGAAGGGAAGAGGAGGGTATCCCAAAAGGAAGAGTAGCAAGAGCAAGAAAAAGATGAGGAAAGAACAGAAGTATAGAAGAGGAAGCAATTCAACATGGCAGAGGCTGGGGTAACAACTACATGGTAAGACGAGAGACAAAAGTACGTAGCCGAGGTTTCTGACAGATGGTCAGTTTATGTGAATAAAATTACACGCCAGAGTCCTTACAAGAATATTTGCTTCAGAGAACAGAGTTTATTAGAAGGTATCTAAATTAAAGACATGAACTAGGAGCTCGGAGAATTTTCGCCCCTTTCAGGGGACTTGGTGGGAGTCACGGACCTGTGCAGGTAAAAGATCTTTCTCTCCTGTGCCCGGTGGGGTAGCCAGTTATGCCCACAACAGCAGCAGAAGGGTGTGATGTGATCACGCTGCCCGTGTCAAGGGGCAGAGCAGAAAAAGGGAGAGGTAGCAGCAGTCTCAGAAGCCCCTTATGTAAAACAAAGGGCTGGGACTAAAGTCCCTCTTCAGATACATGCATGGTAAGGGCTGACTACCATCTAACATGTAAGTAGTGAGTTAGTCTATGGGGGAAAAGAATCATCCTTGAGGTTTAGCCCCACCTATTAGGATGAAACAAAAATAAAGGTTGTACAACTTTCTAAACTCTCAAACAGGCCCAGGTGCTGAGAGAGTAAAAGAAACTGTCCCTTTAAGCATTTCTAGAACCAGCTGAGATCTACACAGCACAACTGAAATTTTTTAATTTGGTAAAGGTCATGGGTAAAACATGCTTGAACTCTGGAAGCTGGGCCAGGCATCACATAATGGGAGGGGGATAAAGCTGAAAACCCGGATTGAACCATACACACACACACACACACACACACACACACACACACACGCACACACACCACACACAAAGTTGTTAGGACTATGTATTATTATTATTACAGTATGCTCCAAGAGTCAGTGACAACTGTCTTTTTCAAAACTCTTAAGACTTCTTTATGAAGGATTTAGTACTCACATCCTGGCTTTCACTTGTGAATACTATTTGTTTAAATCTCATCACTCTGTGGTAGCTTCAGCACAGGACTGGTGTCTGGGTTCCACTGTGTCTCCAGCACTGGGCTCAGTCCCTGGTACAGGGTGTCTTCTCCACAGATGGCTGTTATTAGGAGTGCCCTATAAAGGTGGTGCCTCATAAATGTAGTCCTTCTGGAAATTCTGTACCTTAGTCGCCTTAAATAGGGACTTCAGTCATCAAAACAGCTGTTCAAGTTTTCCAGACATGCTGCCGATGTGAGCAAACCAATTTTCCTCACTGTCCAATTTGCCGGGTAGACTTCCACAATAAGCACTCAACGTAGAGTACCCAGGATTCTAGCAGTAGGGTTGTTAAGAGCAAAAGGGCAAATGGCATGGAGGTTAAACAACTGGGCAGAATCTGTCAAAGTCATGGCGATCCAGGGAACACGTGCACAACACAGGACACAGGGTGACTCTGCAGCTCCTGGGCACTGTACATGGAACCAGTCAGAAAGACCCCTTTCCTCTTTTTTTTTTGTTTTGTTTTGTTTTGGTTTTTGTTTTTTTTTTTGGTATCGGGGATCAAACTTGGGTCCTTGTGCTTGTGACGCAGGCGGCAGAACCACTGAGCTAAATCCCTGGCCTGGCCCGTTCATTTTTCTGCTCTCACTCTGCACAGCCTACTTCTTTTCCACCTTCAATAGCTGTACTTTCCTGCTCCCTCTTTCTGTGTGTCTTGCCCAATTCTTTGCTCAGAACACCAAGAATCTGGAAAGAATTCCCCCAGGAACAACCAACCATGAATGACTTCAACAGTGGACAGCAGGTGGACCCTGAGGAGAACCTGTCAGCTACAATTACAGGCAAATGGCAGACCTGAATACATTCCAAAAACAGGAGAAGAGGAGGAAGAGGAAGATAACAGCAGCCACACTGAGTAATTCTTCTGGGATATCTCATTTAAATCTCAGAATAGCCTTTTTTTTGTTGTTCTTTTTCAGACCAGTGAATATCAACCTCATATAAGACAGGCAGCTTGCCCAAAGCAACATAAAAAATACATTAGTTCCAAGAGGGAAAAGAAAGATAAAGGATAGGAAAGGGAAAAAGGAAAGAAAAGAAGAAAAGGAAGTATGTAAGTGACGGATAAAATTCCAATCCAGGTCTGGCTCAATTAAGGGCTCTTGCTCAGGCTATTCTTACAGCTCAGTGACAGCATGTGAGTTTAATAGCTCAGAATGCACAACACCTTGGGGTCTATCTGCCCCCCCCAATGCAAACCAAACCAAACCAAAACAAGAACAACTAAAAAGTTAATATTCGCTCCCTCATGTCATACAGCTTTAGTAGAAGACATATTCTTAAACACCTCTATAAAAAATGAGAACCCTTATAACAATTAAACAACACACACACACACACACACACACACACACACACTTCACAGGTGCAGAGGGCTAGTAAATGTGTGGGGCTGGCAGCGGAAGGGTGGACTTACCATTAAGTGAAAAATACATATGACAGGCCATTTTGCATTTATAAAGACAAACAAATAAATGGATATCCCATCGATGAAATTTAAATAGGGGTTAGTTTCTGGGAAGCAATACTGAAGATTAAAACTTTAAGATGAACCGATCTAATCCATTCTAAGAATGTAATGAAATAACAGATACACAAAAATATCTATATACACTAACCATAAGTCCCCCAAAATCAGTTTTTTTCAGATTAAACAGAATTTGCAGTATGAGCTAGTTCCCTTCGACTGTATCTTTGAGATTCCTTGATTGTTCCCTTGATGGTGTTTTTGGAGTGTCACAAATTTCAGTGGAATTTCCCCAGCTCAAAGTCAGAATGCATGTCACAGAGAACACTTTGCTTAGTTTGCTACGTCTAGGAGAAAGCACAGGCCTGGGTCCCACGTATTCCACATGACCTCTGCCGGTGCAAAATTCTTTCCTAAGCTTTTTTTAAACGTAGGCATTAAATGTTGTGTCAGCTCAGTGGAGAATGGTGATGCGCATTTCATTTCTCGTTTAATAAGGTGATGTCTGTCGTATACACACGCTGTATAAGCATGAACAATTATTGCTTCGGGGATTTAAAAAAAAAAGGTGTCTTGGCCCTATTTTCTACCTTACAGTAAGTATTTCCAAGAAATATGCTGTCATTTGTACTTTTATTCTTTTTTCTGTCCTGTTTTTTGTCTCCACGTACTTTCAAATTTTTTTTATCACTGATTCTAAGCAGTTTTATTTTGATGAACCTTAGTGTAGTTTTTTTTTTTCATTTTTTAAAAATTTGGGTTCATTGGACTACTTGGATCCGTGAACTTAGTGTCTTTAGACAAGTTTCAACATCACTTCTTTTAGTATATCTTTATTCCTCACCTTTATATGGAAGCTAATTACACCTACATTTGCTGCTGTTGCTGTGGCTTTGTTTAGTGACTTCGTGACTAATCCTGTGAAGTCTGATCTTTTGCTGTATGTGGCCACACAAGTATGTTCACTTACCTAACAACTAGGTAAGATTTCTTTCACCACCAAGAGGCACATTTATTCAGTTTTTGCAGCACAGCCACCCCAAAAAGTGGCATTTTGGAAACTGAGGAAACAACAGAAGCAAGAAGGGTACTGCATCCTCCCCCTCAACCCTTTTCCCAGAAGCAGACCATTAAACCTACTCAAAGCCTACGGTGGTCACTCTCTGCGACTTTCTCTCTTGAAGACGCTCACATGAGGTATCGCATCTCTGCAGCTCTCATGAGGACTCTGCCCTGCAGACACTTAGCTGTACAGACATCCCTGACTGTCACTGTATCACAGCGCCTAAACGCAACTGCACCGGGCCTCAGAAGTTGCTTAAGGTACAGCTAAGCAGCTCCAAGTCTCACCTTACTTCTCCCTTCCCTCAGGAATCACTGCCCTTTACCGCCTTGCATCCAGTGTCTTCACTGCCGTTGTTCCACCCGCTGCTTATCTGGAGTTTCAAGTTGGAAGGCAAATCTGGTCCTTGTTCATACATCATGACTAGCAGCAGCTGTTGTGTTTACTCTTAGAATGAACTTGGAGAGACTTGTTCTCATGAATTTTAAATTTCCTACAAAGCACCTCTGCACTGCCCATATCAGGGCACTTGGCTCCCACTGCCCAGCCCCTGAGGGCCAAAAACAGACCCAGGAACATACTGACTCGGAGCAAGAAACCAAGGGGAAATGACGGCATTGCACTAATGAGCTTTCTCAGGAATGTCTGTTTCTACGCATGCTAGTATTTGATAACAAGAACTAGTCAGCCAAGAAGGTTACCGAAACAAACATCTCAAATTCTGGAAGGTGATGCTATGAAAAAAATGGTGCTGAACTTCAAATCATTTGTATACAACAGGAGTCAATAAAATATAGCCAACATTGTTTTTAGACAGCCCACCAAGTAATAATGTTTTTGACATCTATAAAGGATTGAAGAAAAATAAAGTAACAACACAATATATGACAAAAACTGTGTCTCATAAAAGCTAAATTATTTGCTGAGGACACACAAAGAAAACTTTCCCAACAAATGATCTCAGAGTATGAATACTAAATAAGTTGTAAAATTAAATGATATATAAAACAAATGTTATAATACTGACCATGTAAAAGTAACATCATAGAAAATATTGTTTCAAGGAAAACTATGGTATTATACGGTATACTATTCTGGGCTAATAAACTCTAAGTGTATTCATTGTTTTGGAGCTATTTTGCAACTCTTTGTAAATTATAGTTACATGACAAGTAAGTAAATTCTAACCTACCTGACAGAGTTTTAATTTGACATTCTATCTCATACAGAAAAGGCTAGTTTCCATTTGGAAGCCATCTCAACATTTCTTGACCTTACATAAATTTGTGCACTGCACACTTCTTCCTGAAACTGTTATAACATCTACTTGGTTTTTTAGGAAAACAAAATATGCCACCCCATCCCAAAATACTGAGCTGATTTTTTTGAGAAATAGCAGATGCAGGAGAAACTCTGCAAATGGTAGAAAATCCCTTTCCTGAGGGACACAGGCATTTATAATGGAAATATCCATCTGTAAGGATGTCTCCCTCTGCACCAGGAGAGGAGAGTGACTGAGTCACAGGAGACACACCAGTGGAGAAGGCACTGAGTTAAATCCGCCCCACAGAACTTTTTGCCCCTTTACCCTGTTCTTCCTGGGTACTCCCAGCCCACACCTTGCCTTGCTGCTAACTTCCTTCTCTGCTGAAAATGGTATTTCAGTCTGAACATTAAACCACCTCTTTCAGATTCACTTATTTTCCTGGGCATCTGCCATGCGGACCTGAGGGATGACGTGTTAAACCCCTGTGTATTTCTCTCGTATTAATCTATCTTTATTGTAAAAGTCCCAGCTAAAAATTCAGAAGGATCTTAGAGGGAAAATTATTCTGTCCTCTCCTATAGTCTCCAATTCCGTAACAGTAACTGACTACAACTGTGTCAGTTGTCCTCTACAAAATGACTTCCCCTCCCTTTGCCCACTATTATAAATTATAAAGAAAAGCTGCATCTAAATGATTAAGTTGTTTAAATAATCTGTCTTTAGAATTACAGAACCCAGAAGCTATGGGGACCTTCAGATAATGTACAATGCCCTCCTTATTCTTTCATTCAGTGCATCAAGGAACAAAAAATATGTAAAGTACTATGAGGTTTAACTTGCATAAAACTAAGGTGTGTGTAAAGAACCAGAGGAACTGGTCCAGGGGCTGAGGTCCAGTGCCATGTTCCAGCCAACAAAAGAGGGGTCCCAACCCTGAGTGATGAGGATCCTGCTCACCATGTAGCCTTCCTGCCCATCATCCTGCTCCTCCTGTCCCACTACAAAAGCCCTTTGTACCCCCTGAGTTCCCTAAGATAAAGCTTAGAAGATGGCAGCCCCTGGGTCCAATAAGGATAGCAGTATCATAAATTAATACATGCCCATTCTTAAATCTATTATTACAATTTCACCTTTTTCTGAAAACTAATTTTGAAAGTCGTAAACAATGAAAATTTTAAAAATGAGGAAAAAGTTAAAAATAGAGAAATAAAAGAAAAGTAATATCTTTGTAGTTTGTAACATACTGGTAAATCTCTAACTGGTTTTTAAAAAAATTTCAGATTATATGATTAAATGCTTAAAAAAATCTCTAAATCAGTGGTGGTGAACCTACAGCATGCATGTTTGTTACCATTAAGAGTTCTGAAAGGTTTGCCATCACTGGTAACAACAACAACAACAAAGCAAAACAGAACAAAAAAACACCTCCCCACACACAGATATTATAAAACTAAAGAATACTGGAAATAAAAAAAATAACAAAGCTAGCAAAACTAAGACCAATAATAATAATAATTGCTTACTGAACAAAGCTATTTAAAATTTTTTTTTCAGATTGGATTAAAAACTAAAATCCATTTACCATTTAGCTATTCATCCAGAATAAAATCATTCTAAAATGTCACATTTTGGAAATGATCACTTGTGAAACGACAAGAAAAATAGAATGTATAAACTTTGGAATAAAAGTATAAATATTGGAAAGAAACAGACAAAACTGTAATTTTCAAATGATATCTAAAAGAACTGAAAAATATTAGAAACAATTATTAGTCAGGTTATAAAACTAATACACACACACATACACACACACACACACACACACACTGAAATCAAATATCAGCGGTGGTGACAGAAAATCCAATGTAAGAAGATATCTAATTTACAAATACTTGAGAAATTAAATTTCATTGACTGTTAAGACAGCAAGTCCCACTAAATTAATAAATCAATGGATTCTTATTTATAATTACCTATAAATATTATAATTGTAATAATATATAAATATTTTATTTTGAAGTGTAAAAAAGCACAGTTAGATTCAATATAAAAAATACTAAAGACTAAACTAGAATTTTGTAAAAATAATGTTGGGGAGAGATGAGAAATTGAAAAGTATTAATAAATATGCAATTAAGGTTGGTTATTTGGAAATGCATTTCAATACTACAGATTCCATCTCACCTCAGCCAGAATGACTCATCAGAATTATAACAAACAACACATGCAAGTGAGGATGCAGGGGGTCAAAGACAGAAGATGGTGGAATGTTGTTAATTAGCATAGCTCCTATGGAAATCAGAATTGAGATACCTCCAAAAACTAAAAAAGCTATCATTTGATCCAGCTACACTACTCCTGGGTTTATACCCCAACAACTAAAGTTGGCATACTACAGGGATATCTGCATTCCCATGTTTATTGTGGCTCAATTCACAATGGCCAAGATGTGGAACCAGCATAGATGCCCATCAACAGAGAAACGGATAAAGAAAATGTGACATTTATATCATTTAGCCACTGGAAGAATAAAATTCTGTCATTTGCCAGAGAATGGATGGATCTGGAGACCATCTTGTAGAATGAAGCCAGATTCAGAGAGACAAAGACTGCATGTTCTCTCTAATATGTGGAACCTAAAAACAGATGACAAGAAAGTAAAAAGAGATTATTACTAGATAAGAATAAAGGAATAAGGGGTGAGGATGGGTAATGGGGGTCATTTGAGCAAATTATATTATACATATACACACTGAACCCCCTAAATGTGAAACAGGAGAGGATGGCACGGTAAGGGGGGTGATAGAGAAAATGATCAAAGTATGTTATGTGCATGTCTGTCAAAATAATGTATTAATAAAAGGTTTTTAAAGAAGAAATAGTAAAAGACTGAAGAGCCAGATTGATGAAATAGAATAGAAAATCCAAAAAGACCCAAATCAAATATATAGTTCCCTTCTCTAGGCACAGGAAAAGCAGACCCATTCTATTTGAATTAAAAATCTTACTAAATAACCCTTATTTATCATTTTCAAGTTACCTTCCCACAAATTACCCCCAGTATCTCACAGAAGCCCCACTCCCTATCCATTCTCTAATCATTTTTCTGTGCTTGCTTAGTCTTTGTTATGCTGGTGTATAAGGTACAAATTTTATTCCTCTCTCTGCATCATATTTCGTTGTGATCAACTGTATGTTCATAATGAAGTATTTTCTTCCTCCTGTTAATTCATCTTTTATTGGTTTACTTTGTGGGATCCATCCTCTGAATATAAGAGAATAGAGTAAGAATATTTTTCTCTCCCCTCCACAGTTCCAATGGGTCAAATATTCAAATGTAAAAATAAAATTTAAAAAGCACAGAAGAAAATGAATGATGAGGCAGGAAGATCATGGGTTAAATCCAGTTTGGGCAACGTGGGAACTTAGCAAAACCTTGTCTCAAAATAAAAACTGAAAAAAACTGTTTGGGGATGTAGCACAGTGTGATGGCCCTGGTTCAATCCCCAGTATAGGACAAATCTGTAAAAAGAAAGGGAGAGGGAAAGATAAGAGAAAAGATCCTGAATAAGTTCAATCCTAAGCAGTACTTTTAACTTCACCAACTATTCTTGTAATACACCTTAAGATCAAAGGTCACAATTAATAGTTATCTGTGGCTGTGTGCCTGCTTGTAGAATTTTTTTGTACAAAGAAGTATTCATATAGCTAAGTATAGTGGTAAAAGACCTGTAATGCCAGCACTTTGGGGGGTTGAGGCAGGAGGTTCAGAAATTTGAGCCCAGACTGGACTCAGAGCAACTTCATGAAACCTTGTCTCAAAATAAAAAATGTATAAAAGGGATGGGGATGTAGATCAGTGTGAAGGCCCTAAATTCAATCCTTAGTACCACCCAAAGGGGGAAGAAGAAGTATTCATATATATAAATTTATTTATGCATGCATATAAAATTTCTGTAAAGACACAAAGAAAATGTATCAGTAGTTCTTCCCAGCCATGGAACTTGACAAAGGGTTAAGGAAGAACAGTGACTACAGTAAGCATCTGCTAATTTTAAAGAGCTTTATTCAGTTTCAAAAGAAACAGACAAAATTATCAAAAAGCAATCCCTTTCAAGATAAAATGCTATATATATATATAT
>NW_022900916.1:60078091-60121818 GCF_012274545.1 Fukomys damarensis
ACAACGGAGAACTACTCTGTCATAAAGAAGGATAAATTTGAGTCATCTATAGGTAAATGGATGCACCTTGAGACCACAGTGATAAATGAAATAAATCACTTATTTACAGTAAATAAATAAATCATTTATCTACAGTAAGTATCATGTAGTCTTTCTTATATGAGAAACCCAAAGTATAAATAAAGTGCAAATTAAATGACAGAAAATAGGAAACGGGGAAGTTGACTTTTGCAGATAGAATGAGATCTAGGGATAGGAGAAGGGAAGGACAGAGAGGAAGGGAAGGAGAAGAAAAAAGGACTAAAATATTATGTGTGTGTGTACCAATACCTCACAATGAATGTAATGATTCTGCATGGCCAACATGTCTAATAAAACAATTATGCCAGGTGTGGTGAATAAATATTTATGCCTGTGAGTAATCCCAGAACTCAGGAGGCCAAGAAGGCCAGACTCAGCTACACAATGAGTTCAAGACCAGCCTAAGATACACTTCAAGACCCTATCATAAAACAAACAACGAAACAAAAAAAAAGTTTTTTCAAGAAGGCAAATTTTAAAACAATTGTAATGTCTATATAAATTTAACCTTATGCTACATTCTATATGTGCCTACATCTTTATATGCCATTGTTATAAAATATTAATTCATAATAACTCTGAAACATCAAAAATAATTTTACATGCAAAAGGTTAATGTATCATACAAATATTTTAAAATAAGAAAGATTAAAAGTTTCTTCTTCCAAAAAAACACCATGATTGACAGAGGTTTAGTTACTACACTATGGTTTTAACATGAACATAAATATTTTTACACACCAGTTAATAAAATTAACTTAATTCACTTTAATGAAATTATGTTTCACCCATATAAAAGAACAATATGTATTCATTATAATCTTTTTACAAAATAATATTTAATGAAATGGACTGCTACTTAAAATATACTACTGAGGTAGAGAAAGATTACAAGCTAAATAATATGTGACCCTTGGAAAATAAAGCACATGTTTTCATACTTATACAGCCTGGAAATCTAATTTCAAATTGTAATAGTAATTACCATTGAGTAATGAAACTACAAATGATGTTTTTTAAAAAATTGTTTTCTTGATTATACTATTTTGGGTTTTCTATAATAACCATATTATTGCTTTGTAATAAAATATATAATTTTAATATAAATTACCAGATCCTCAGATGTTCAAAAGTCTTAGATATTCAAAGTAACAGTTCTAGAAAAGCAACATTTCCAAAGGGAGGTGTGGTGAGGGAACGTCCATAATCCCAGCATTCAGGAGGCTGAGACAGGAGAACTGATGTGTTTGAGGCCAGCCTGAACTACATAAACATGAGTTCAAAGCCAGCCTGAACCAAGGCCCCATCTGAAAAAACAAATCAACTAGGGAAAGAAAGGATGGAAGCTAGCTAACAGGCCAACATTTTTGTATACCCTATTTTGTATCACTTAAATCAAAATAGAAAGTAATCTGAATTAAACTTATCATACTTCCTACTTTACTACACTTCTACGGTATCTCTGGAATTGCTACATCCCCCGCAAAATTCATCTAGATATTGTGTCTAGGAAAAATAAAATTGAAAAATTGAAAAATTTCCAAAGATCTGATGCCATTTAGTTTGGTAGGAAACTCTGAAAACAGAATAACCTACATGCTATGGGCCATTCTCAGCCTTTTCCTAGTTTATCATGCTTGTGGGTCATTGCTCATTCAAAAGAAAAAGGAAACCCTAAAGCTGTTTTCCTCTGAATCATAAAATTTCATAATTTTATAATTCTTTGTTTTAAAAATCTCCAATACACTTGGAATTTACCAAGTGAGATAATGCCTGCTAATCTTACCAGATGCTATTATAATAGCAAACCATTTCTATGATGGCTGAATGTGCCCTTTCTTTTTTTAACTAATTTTATTGGTATACTTTAGATATACAATATAATTACATTCATCATTGGAAATTTGTACCCTTACATAATCCATTTTGGTTCTTATTTTTTCCCCATTCCCCTGCCCTCTCTTTCTTACCTGCTGGTGGTGGCAGTGTGCCAGGGATGGAACCAAAGGTCTCTTAAATGTGAAACCGGTGTTCTACCACTGAACTATGTCCCTCCCCATGATAACTTGGTTTTCTGAGCATTTAATAGAAGCAAATTAATTTTCACTGGTAAAACCAGTTCCCAATGTAAGATAAATCATAAATAAATTCTCTAATCTATCTTTTCTACCCTGACATTCCAAAAAAGCTTTCTTGATTTTTTTTTAGCCATGTGTCATTACACTGGTCATCTGAGGGTTGCCTCTCTTGATGTTCAAAGTTCCAAAGTAGACCCATGTAACATAACTATCTCTTAATATTTTGGAAAGAACAGAGACATTAAATAATCTCAGTGGAAATGGCTACAGCTATAAGAAGAGTTGGGGTAGAGAGGAAGCATGGCCTGAGTGAATACTCCAAAGTTATCATACTTTACTCAGCGTGCTTGTGAACTTCTGATTTCATGTGTATACAAACTCTGACAAAACAGTCTCATTTAATAAGCAAAACAGCCTGTCAGACACCAGAAATTGAGATGACTGAAATTTAAATTTTTGCATTAGTCAAACAAGTAGGGTGTTCTCCGAGCTCCTATGAAATAAAATCCCTGACAGTTCATTTCCTGTCTTTGACTACTGGTGTTCAGTAACGGCTTGGATTTGATTTAAGTGAATGATTTCATGGGAAATTGCTGTAAGGTCATGGTGGTCTAAATTTACTCCAGTAATCATTTCAACATCTCTCTCTTGAACCGAACCACCATTCAACATATATTTTCAAACATAACTTAGCCAAAAATGGCTTTAATGTATATCAAAAGTCCTATGATATATAACAAAAGAAAACAGGTTTACGGCTGTGAGGTTCCTCAGTATGGTTTTTACCAACTTTGGAATGATATCTAGACAAATTCAGGTAACACTGGAAACAGAGAAACGAGTGAGCCAACAGCATGGTACACAGGGTCTAGAAGCTGGGCTTGGAAAAAAATTCCCTTGCAGAGTTTTGCAACATCGCCCTGGCTTGGACTCAGAGCCGCCTCTGCTACGCGGCCTGCCCAATCTACTGGCCTCCTCTGGAGCCGCACCTTTTCCAGCCAGTGCCACTGATTGCTCCAACCCAGCGACAGGAGGGTAGCCAGGCAGGTGCCGCTGAGCATCACCCCCTCAAGCTCTTAGATCCCCTGATTGAGCCAGTCCTTGGACGCACTCTGCAGAGGCATGGCTGGTTATAAAGGGTGGTGACTGATCCTATTGTGTTCCTGATTGTATCGATTGGGATAAAGGATAGGGATTGATTTGATAAGTTGTTTTCTCAATTATGAAAATGAGAATGGCTATAAGTCATTAGAGAATCAAAGGCTGGGACTCAGTGATATCAGGAAGATTTAATGATCCAGAGACTGAATCAAGGGCAACCCAACAGCAAAAATAAAGATGAGAAAACACTTAAGCAAGCCACAAAGACAGACTTCCAGTACACCAATGGCAAACAGTAGGGCAAAGGAGGATGAAAAGTTTGATGGTGAACCTACAGGACACTCAGAACTCACAGCACAAGAAGTAAAAAAACAGACCAATCAAGCTCTAGAAAAATTCAAAACAGAAATAATTTCCCAGATAACCACAGAAATGGTGAGCAAAATGAAAGACATGATTCGAGACTACAGAAAAGAAACTGACAAAAAAAATAGATGAGCTTAGAAACATAATAGAAACGACGAAGGTCCAGAATAAGAACGAAATAGAAACAATGAACACGCAACATAGGAAAGAAATGGAATCCATTAAACAGATTCAAACAGATATCCAGGAGATTAAAAACTCTATCAAAAGCATACCCAACAGAATAAAAGATTGTGAAGATAGAATTTCAGATATAGAAGATAGGATCCCAGACAGTGACCATGAAAAGAAAGGTCTCTTAAAAACAGCAAGGGATCATGAGAAATCTATCCAAAAATTCCTAAATGATGCAAAGAAGAATAACATAAGACTGATAGGAATCCAAGAAGTAGCAGGAGAAAATGCAAATGACTTAAAAAAGCTGTTCTAAGAATTAATGACAGAAAACTTCCCAAACAGAAGGGAAGAATTTGAAATTCAGATAAGTGGGGCATATAGGACCCCAACGAGACACAATAAAAAAAAAAATCTACACCTAGACATATAATAATCAAGATCCCAGAAACCCAACAGAAGAACAAAATACTACAAGCACGTAGAGAAAAGAAACAAATCACATGCAAAGGAAAGCCCATCAGAATCACAGCAGACTTTTCAACACAAATCCTTAGGTCAAGGAGAGCCTGGAGTGAGGTATTTCAAGTCCTAAAGGAAAACAACCTACAACCAAAACTGATGTATCCTGAAAAACTCTCTTTCAAAATAGATGGAGAAATAAGATACTTCCATGACAAAGAACACTTGAGAAACTTCATGAATACTAAACCAGCACTACAAAGAATTTTAAACAATATCCTAGGCAAAGACAATGAAGATCACAACACCAGGAGGCCCAACAGAGCAAATCAAATAGCCAAGGCAAGAAACTAAAAGGAGAGAACAAAAAATAAAAAGAGTCTACAAAAGGACAATAACACGACAATAATAAGTCAGTATATATCAGTTATAACTATCAATTTCAATGGCCTCAATTCACCAATCAAGAGAAACAGATTGGCAGAATGGATTACGAAGCACAATCCAACAATATGTTGTATACAAGAAACACACCTTGTGCAAAAAGAAGCCCATAGACTGAAAGTGAAAGGATGGAAAACAATTCTCCACATGTCAGGAGCCCAGAAAAAAAGCAGGGGTAGCAATGTTATTCACAGACAAAGCAAATTTCAAACAAAAACTGATGAAGAGAGACAAAGAAGGCCACTACATCCTTGTAAAGGGAACAATTCAAGAAGAAGAAATGACAATCATAAACATATATGCACCAAATATAAATGCCCCCAACTATATAAAACAAACACTAAATATCATGAAAAACCAAATAAGCACTAATACAATTATAGTGGGGGATCTAAATACCCCACTATCACAAATAGACAGATCATCTAGGCAAAAAATCAACAATGAAATACTAAAACTGAACCAAGCTTTTGAACACATAGACTTAATAAATGTCTATAAAGTATTCCATCCCACAAAATCAGAATATACATTCTTTTCAGTGGCACATGGGTCATTCTCCAAGATAGATCACATATTAGCTCACAGAACAGGTTTGAATAAATGCAAAAGAATCGAAGTTATTCCCTGTATATTATCAGATCACAGTGCAATAAAGCTGGAGATCAATAGCATAAGAAACCGTAGGAACTTCACAAACACATGGAAATTGAACAACACTCTCCTGAACAATCAATGGACCACAGAGGAAATCAAAGAAATCAGTTTTTACAAATGAGTGAAAATGACAATACAACATACAGGAATCTATGGGACACAATGAAAGCTGTTCTACATGGAAAATTCATAGCACTGAATGCCCACATTAGGAAAAGAGAGCAAGCTCAAATAAATAACCTAATGATGAATCTTAGACTCCTAGAAAAACAAGAGCAAGAAAAACCCAAAGCTCGAGCAAGAGAGGAAATTATAAAAATTAGAGCAGAAATCAATGCAATGGAAACTAAGAAAATGATACAAAAAATAAATGAAATGAAAAAGGTGATTTTTTGACAGAATAAATAAAATTAACAAACCCTTAGCAAACTTTATCAAAAAAAGGAAAGAAAAGGATGAGATTCATGCAATCAGAATGAAAAAGGCAAAAAGTCACAACAGATCCCACAGAAATCCAGTGGATCGTTAATACATACTATGAGAACCTGTACTCTAATAAAATGGAAAACACAGAAGAAATGGACAGATTTCTAGATACTTATGAATTACCAAAGTTGAACAAAGAATATAAAAACATTTTAAACACCCCAATTACAATCAGTGAAACTGAAAATGTAATTAAAAACTTACCAACAAAGAAAAGCCCAGGCCCTGATGGATTCACTGCTGAATTTTACAAGACATTTAGAGAATGTCATTCTCTAAATACTGCCATTACTCTTCAGACTTTTCAATAAAATTGAAAGGGAAGCAATACTTTCAAATTCATTCCTGGAAGCAAATATCACTTTCATCCCCAAACCTAGGAAAGATATAACTAAAAAAGAGAACTACAGGCCAATCTCCTTAGAATATAGATGCAAAAATCCTCAGTAAGATACTAGGAAACAGAATACAGAGGATCATCAAGAAGATCATACATCCTGACCAAGTCGGATTTATTCCAGGTATGCAAGGATGGTTCAACATATGTAAATCAATAAATGTAATACACTATATTAACAAAGTCAAGGACAAGAACCACATGATCCTCTCGATAGATACAGAAAAAGCATTTGACAAAATTCAACACCCATTCATGATAAAAACTGCAAAAAATTGGAATAGGTGGTCTATATCTCAACTGACAAAGTGTTGGGAGGGGGGTTGCAGTCCCATACAAATAAATGGGGTTCTCAAGGCCCCTAACAAGAAAAATTAGCATCTAGGTAGAGAACTAGGGATATCACCACTGAGAAGAACACAGACTGACCAATGAGCACTTAACTGCAATACAGGAGGCTGGGGATCACTAGTTTTTATATATCCTCAAATAATTAGGCCCCCTGATTTTCCTCTTTACCTGCTCCCGACAGAATTTAAATACCTGGCCAGTGCTGAACTCTCCTCTTCCTCTCCCCTTCCAGTCTAGCTGCCCACTGTTTTAGAATGTGTTTTCTTCTTCCAAACCTGTGCCCATTTCCTTTATTAGTACTGTAGCAATATTTTTACCAAAAGAATATAAGTATAAAATTTAAAAGAGAAATAGCACTGTGTGGTTTGGTTTATAACAAAGAGCAATCCTTTTGCCTACCTCTCCATATTCCTGAATTCTGCCCTCTTCTACCTCCTTTAAGGCACACAGACAGACAGACACACAGAAAGGCCACCTTTCTCACATACTGGGCAACACCAATTTCTAATGGTACTGTTTTTATAATATAAAAGTCATTCATACCTTCATTGTATAATTTACCTTTTCTTTCTTGTGTAATGCAGTTAACTATAAAGTCTACTAAGGACTATGTTCTTTTGGATAACTTGCTGGTTCTACAAGGACTACAGCACCTTCCTCAAGTACAACACCCCTGAAGATACCAGTATCATGATGGTGTGTTTGTCATCTTCCTGATACTTTCTATCATAGTTTTAATCTGAACTGTATGTTTTCTTGGCATCTATTTTCTTAAACTTCTGCAATCTCTTTGGGAATTCTTTTCAAGTGCCTCTGCTGGATCCCATTTCTTCAACTATATATATTCCTTCTTCATATATCATTTCCTTAGTGTCATGGTACATAGCTCTAGTAACTTTCTGAGAAAAAGTATAAGAAAAATATTTCTTAAAATTCTTCACATGTGGAAATACCTTTATTCCACTCATATTGTTAATTTTGGTATGGAAATTATTTTCCTTCAAAAGTTTTAAGACTGCTCTGTTATGCTCTGAAGTTTCTTTGTTAGGATTGAGAAATCTAACACTACTTAAATTTCCTGACCAATAATATGGCCTGTTTTTTATCTGATTTTTTTTGTCTCCCGGAAAGTTTCTAAGCATTTCTTTTCAGCCCTGGTGCACTGGAATATAACAGAGATGTGTACTGATAAACATTTTTCTTTCTTTACTAAACATTTAATAAATCTTTGTACCCCAATACTTCCTTAACCTAGTTGTAGGAAAAAAATCTCAATATATTTATTTGGAATTTTTCTTCTTTTCTTCTGTTTTCTAATTTCTTAGACCCCTGAGAGTGAGGTGAAGCATCTCCTAGATTATCTTCTGCTGCCCAACATTTCTCCCTTATTTTCCTAATCTAATACTTCTTCAAAGTCTTGTAGAATCATAAAATGTATATTATATTTTAAAGTTGTGAAAAGAAAACAAAAGCTGCTTTTTTGCCCTTTGAATATAGTTTTATAAAAAATCCCATTCTAGGGCTGGGAATTTAGCTCAGTGGCACCACACCTGGCTGGCAAGCACAATGTCCTGAAGTTCAATTCCTGGTACCAAACAAAAACAAACCAAACAAAACCTGAAAAATCCCATTCTTGCATATAAATGCAGTATCTTCTCTTATTTACCTCATCCAAAATATGTGGGACTACAAGTGTTCAACATTTCAGAGGTTTTTTTTTAATGTATTTTGGAATATTTTCATAGATATTACTGGTTGAGCAATTCTAATGTAAAAAAATCTTCTTAAGTATCAGAGTTGAGGGCATTGTACCTAAAAAGCATCTTTTTCTTTTTCCCTCATGGTTCTGGGGACTGGACTCACAGCCTAACATGTCACCAGCTAGACAATTGCTCAATCACTGACCTACATCCCCAGCTTTTTATTTTTTAATTTAGCTTAAAATCTTCCAAAAGTAATTTTTAATGACCATACTAAGATGTGTACATCTGCATAATTATGAATGAGCTAATGAGGAAAGAGGGAAAGTAAGACTGGATTAAGATTCAAAACACACTTGGGCTCTAGTTCAATTTCCACAATGTAACAGGCAATATGTGGCAAGTCACTTTAATCTATCTGAATTTTAGTTTCTTTAACTAAAAATCAAATTAATAACATATCTGAAGTACAAGGAAAATTTTATGACATTATATAATGCTTAATTTTAACATTTCAAAATGAGATTCTATAGTCAGAACTTACTATAATGTTACACCATACCAAGTTCTAATTATCTAGCTTGTATATATAAGTGCCATAATTTGAAAAATTTTAAACTACTTAGTCCAGTAATCTTTCATTGATTGTATGCTTCCTATTCACCTACTTGTTAATTTATTTCTAATCCAAAATCATTGCATGTAGGACTTTTGTGGTTACATGAGAACAGCACAGAGAGGCAAAACTTTAAATTGCCCGGTTCACAAATTTCCATTTGAAGTCAAATAAGGTGCACTTTACCTTCTGTTTCAAGTCTCCTACTACAAAGAAGAGTCCTTTTGGCACTGTAATTAAAGTCATATTTTCCCCATTTTTGTGATTTTTTTTTTTTTTGCTGTTCAAAATGCAGAGAGATGAAAAACTGTCTAGCGTTGCTGAGTGCAAGAAGCTGTGATGTGTATTACAGAGAAAACATGTTTCTCAGAAAACCACTGTGCTCAGGCAGGCGTTAGTGTTGTTCGTCATAATATAATGTTAGTCAATTTACAATGTATATTAAGTAAAATATTTTTAAACAGAAATATAGTACACATGAAACACAGTTATGTAATTATTCACTGATAAAACTGTGTGACCAGAAATAGCACACAAATCCAATGATGTACTTTACCTACAAGCAATAGTTCCATGTTCACTGCAATTGTATAGAACATAACTGCTGCAGACAACAGCATTGTGCTTTAAAGCATTCAAAAAAGGAATGTATAGAATTAGAAAATTTAGGAAGTCATCCAACTTAGCTATTACTGAGTGGCTCTGAAGAATCCCCCTTGCTATTTAAACTTTGTAAGGCCATTCTTATTGTCTTGAAATGAATTCTCACAGAGAAAGCTACTCTCACACATAAGTTCAAAACAATAAAATATGATGCCTTTCCTGTAATATAAAAAAGGCTATAATTAATACGAAAACTTACCATACCTATACCTCTTCCCATGCACACATAAGCATCTGCAGGAAATGAGCAGACACAGGTAAAATGCACCCTTAATGAATAATGCACATAAAAAGGCCATGTAAGACTAGTTTGTGAAATAGTCTTAAAATAAATAATGAAACTGGTTTCTCTTTCATCAAAATATTTTATTAATAGCACTTTTTCCAGTTAGTCCCTAGAGTCCTCTTAGGGTTACAACTCACAGATTTCCTGTGGAAAAACCTCATCAACACTATTCCATAAAAAAGTTTCCAAGGCTCACTTTTACTCTTTTTCACATTAGCCTTTCAGCTCCACTTCATCATGATGACACGTTATGTGACCAATCTACAATGGAGATTTATTTTAACAATATTTGTGGTACTGCAGCCATGGCTCCACAGGCCACACCTGCCATCAAACACCCACAGCTCCTGCCCCCTGCTACCAAGCAACACTCCTCCTTTCATGAAAGAGAAAACAGAGAAAGACGACTTGCTCTGACAGCAAAGCCTATTGTTCATATTTTTTCTTTAAATTACTTTATGGTTTTTCTAAAATCCAAAAGAAGGGGACAGATAAGGAAAAAATACACTTTTATGAACAATTTATGACAATTATATATGAAAGGAAAAAAAATCACTTATCCATGAGCTAAGCTGCTTCTATTTGAAGTGGGACAGACAGGCAAGAGAACGTTTTGGTTCTCTTTTACACTGATGCACAGGGATGCACAAGAAACTAGACAGGCTGGGGTTTGCAAACCGCTGCTTAAGACCCACCCAAATGTTAATTGTCCTGAGCTTTTCATAAAAACATGATGAGACTGGTTTCTGAATCCGTAAAATAATGGCCAGTTTCTTGGGCAAATTCCTCTACTCTCCCTGAAAGGTCACCCAGTTAATTCCCTGAATTCCAGTACCCTGTCAGCTGTGCAGAGAAGTCTTTCCTCCATCTTCAAGATCTGCACAATTGCCCTTGTCAAAGGAAGATGAGAATTGAAACAATTGTCAAGCAGTGCAAACTGAAGAAATTGCCTTCAATTAAAGTGCCTGAGTGGTTTGATTAAAAAAGAATTTGCGGCCCTAGTATAACATTTCCTAGTGATTATCCAGGTTTTATTAAATCACTAAGGAATTATAAACAAATCCTATATTCACTATTCTAAAAAGTATGTATTTTTTTATTTTTAAAAGCATTAGTTCAGAAGCAATTATCAGGTACAATGTAATATGCTAATAAAGTTTTATCATATCTTAGCTACTCTATATAATATTGGTAAAATACAAGGCCATAGCTTATTATATCATTCAAAGAATGACAAATCACACTTTTTAAAGGACCTATTGTATTTTTAAAGAATTATGTTATCCTATGTGATAGTGTTAGTGTTCGAAACTGCAACTCTTAGAATATCACCTAGAAATTCCTGCCCATTCACTTAGCATTTTATAAATGTTAGCTTATATATGTTTTTTAAAACCTCCTAAAGATTTCCATTTAAAAAAATATTTCACAGAGGTAAATGTTCCTAAATTTTCCAAACGTTTTCATTGTCTGGACCCTATCTTGATTTTTATATCTCTAAAGCTAGTTTCTATCTCAGTACCTCATTACTATTCTATAGACCAGTCACACTTCTCTAGCTCCCAACCTTCCTGGTCATTTATCTCAAGCTAGGAATACTATCCCCTACACTACTGGGCTTTCGAAATCTGAGCTCTACTGAAATTAAGTGAATATGTCTATTCCCTTCAGAGGCCAAGTCTGAAAGTGTATATTCCTGTGATGTGTGGGTATATGTTCGCTGACAGGACACACGGTACACATTTATCACTATAAACCATTTGTAAATTGAGATGTCAGGAGCAATTCTACATAATTTTGGGGAAAAAATCACTTCATAATTAAATCACGATTAGGGCCCAGTTTTCCTGTCCATAGCCCAGCTCCAGCCCGTAGAGACATAACTTAGTTTCTCCTCAGTCACAGCTAAGACTTCGATGGTCCCGAGATGCTGTAACGCTGAAGGGCAGAACTATACCAGCTGGAGAGGTCTTGGGAGGAAGCAAATCTTCACCGCATGGTTCCTCATTGTTCTAGGATCACCGCCTTACCCCGAGTCATTTGCTACTTTTGCGTCTGATGATGTTCTGAGTAAAGGTGTGGCAAGCTCAGGTCTGGGTTCTTTGCTGCCCGGAATGGCACTGATCAGGCCAAAGCTCAGCTTCTTCTCCCAGTCTCACTTTCTGACTATGTATTTATTCACTTTGTGCTGTCGTGGCTCACAGGAGACTAGGACCTGATGCAGAGGTTCTAGTAATGTCTCCTTTCCCTGTTCCCCACACAGATATAAATCAAAACCAGATAATGCTTTCCATTCTTCTGAGAAGCTGACTCAATGAGATTTGGACAGGTAAAAGTGCCAATGTTCTAGGATTGTAAAACCTGATGCCAGCATCTAAATCTGGTTATAACTTTTGGGCAAAAATCTGGGGACTTCTGATCTTAGCTCTTTAACTATGGTATATAACAAACCAAGAATGATTCCTCTGTCTAATTTATATAAGCATTGTACCTCAGTGTAGAGTCCTCATCATGAAGACCCCTGCATCGACACAGGGAGTGGCCTGAGTGATGGGTCACAGTCATTTTACCTTCCTCTTACCTTTTCTTTATGAATTCATGTCCAAATTCAACTCCTATCCTGGGCCTTAATCCTATATTCCATAAACTCAACTTGTGCAAATCCCCAATTATGGACCACCTTTGCAAAACTCGATCTTTTCTAGGTGTCCAACATGGAACGTTCAGCTAACTCAGATACTTGTTGGCCTCCCTTCACTGTGTGGCAGGAACCCAGAAAGCCTGGATTTCAGTTTCCTAAACTCAACTTAGGAAAGGCAGGGTTGTAGTCCAATTAAACCCAAAGACACTATCGCATTTGCAGAGCTAGGGTCCTGGAATCACACTTTTAATTCTGCCATGTGGGATAAGTGGGGGTGATAGAGAACCCCAGTTTCTATCAGGAGATTTTCTATTTCCAAGATCACTGCCAAATTGCTTGCTGAATCTCTCTCAGCCTGTTGCTTCTCCCACAGTTAGCTCCTCCCAGCCACAAAAGCAAAATATCTCGGCCCTACATTTTGCAGAATTTTTTAATGTGCCAGTGTTCTCTCCCAGTCTAGCAAGACAAGAACAAAAGGGCTGACAGAGGTTATAGAGCAGGATTCAAGGTCTCTAGGATCTCAAAGGACACAGCACACATTAGGAACAAAGAAACCTAAGTAAAATTCAATTTGTCTATTTATTTGTTTGTTTGTTTATTTATTTATTTATTTATTTTGAGACAGAATCTCACTATGTAGTTGAGATTGACCTGGAACTCAATATGTAGTCCAGGCTGGTCTCGAACTCACAGCAATCCTCCTCCCTCAGCCTCCTGAGTGCTGGGATTAAAGGCATGCACCTCCATGCCCGGCCCTTCAGTTCAAATTTAGTAGTTGAAGTACAGAGCCACAAAGTTCTTTGTTTTTAAAACCCATACTCATCGTATATAAATGCTGTCATGTTCAATCTCACAAAAAATGTCAACTACTAATGTTCCCAGAATAACAGATATAGCAAGATGCAGTAAAACATAAACTTTATGACTCTATTTGGTGATCAGGCCAGCCTATTTTGGGACATGTTCTTGACATTGAGTAATACACAGTCAGCTAGATCAAGGCTTTCTGAACTCTGAGCCGAGAACCTTGAGTTTGGTATTCTCTTAGCCTCTGAAAAATACTAATTAAAAGTGTGGTTTTCACAGTATTAAACAGCTACTGTGAGGATTTCTACTGGGTTCTATAAAAAGAAACAAGAAAGAACAACTAAGAAAGTTGCAAGAATTGTTGTTTATAGCGAGGTGAAAAGGACTGAAGCCATGGATGATGGTAAACCTAATCTTCTTTTATACCTTATTCAATTTATTATTTTTAACCATTTTTGATCACCTGCAAAAGAATAGTGAAAAACAGTGGGACAATTAGTAATTAAAAATTAGAGGTGATACATAAATAACTAAAGTTTGAAAACTACCACTTTGAGATGAGAACCTTTGGCCCTGTCCAGCCTATCCACTATTTTTTTTTCTTTTGGAAAAGCCAGTTTTCCAGTATTTATTTTACCTAACTTCTTTTTATGGGAGTTTCAACATTTGACCATTCCCTTTCTTTGGCCCTAACCAGCAGGATACGACTGCCTTCCACTCCTCTCCTCCTTTTCTTCTTTCCTCCCTCCCGCCATGTCCCCTCCTTTCTGTCTTTCTTTTTTTCTTGTATGGGAATCAAACTCAGGGCCTCTGAAGTAAACTATATCCCCACTCATCCATTCTTTTATATTTTAAGACAGATCTTTCTAAGTTTCTATGTTGTACAGGTTAGGCTCTAATTTATGACCCTCTTGCCTCAGCCTCCCAGAGTGCTAGAATTATAGGTACATGCCACCATGCCAAGCCAAGATAAGTCTTTTGATATATCTTCTCATCTTCTTCTGCATCTCTAGAAATTGACTGACAACCTCCATTTCAAATACGTTCCCTTTATCTGATAGCTAAGGCCCGTACCTCCTAAGCACTCCATAGAAAACCTTTTCTCCTCAGGTATGTTCTCCCCAGATGCAAGTACTTGGTTTAAATGATCACAAACAAGCTTCTCCTCTAAAACTGTGTCTCTAGACCAGTGTTCTCCTTCTCTTTTTTTTTCAGGTACAATACCTTATAATTTTTAAAATTCTCTGCTTTACCCAAGTGTGACACTTAATACCTAGTAATGGATCTATAAATAGTCCTGCTAATTATTTTAATTCAGCCTGAGCCAACTTCTTTACTTATAGGCCAAAGAGTCCAGCCAAAGACAGGACCTTAGGAAAGTAAATCTTAGAAGAACAAAAGACTTTTTTTTACCCTCTCTTTTTAATCCTATCTTTAAGTATCACTTAAGGTGACTTAAAAACAGCATTGCTGGGGGCCTGGGATTTAGCTCAGTGGTTCTGCTGCCTGCCTCACAAGTGCAAGGACCTGAAATCAATCCCTGGTACTAAAAACAAAAACAAAACAAAACAAAAAACAACAAACAACATTGCTATTCATTATGTACAATACTCGTTCCAGGGTCACTCTGGCATTACTGAATAAATCAGAGTATTTGGGTATAAGTTTGAGAATATATATTTTCAAATGTTCTTGATAAATCTCTATCACTTCTTGGAAAAGTTTAAAACTAATCCTCTATGTATCAGTCTAGTTGACACACATGGTCCCTCTAATTCATTCAGAACAAAGGTTACTGAAACTGTCGGATCTAGTACCAAGAACCCATTTAAGATCTGTCCCCTTAATCTGATAGCTAAGGACTCTACCTCCTGAGCACTACCAAGTTCAAAATGAGAAGAAAAGTGATTAATTAGGAAGGAGGTAAGTAAAACAAGTTTAAGAACAATTGTTCAATGTAAGTAATTACTCTTCAGTAATACACTGAAAAGGTACAGAAAAAGGAATCAAATAGATTCTGTCACACAGAAAACTGGGTGAAAGGGATAAAAATTTATGAATATGAAAATGGTTATTTAACAAATGAGGTCAGAGATCATTAAAAAATAATAAAACTAAAGGGTGTTTTTCCATGTTCTAAAGGTTTCTAAAGCCATCCCTGTTCATTTCTTTAATTTATCTAAATTCATTTGTTAGTTCCCTCCTGGGAAAAAAAAATGCTTCAAGTTCATGGAGTGAAGTCAAATTAAACCTCTCTAACGTGTTCATACTTTTTATAAACTACTCAAGAACTGGAGAATACACCTTGCCTGCACTTAAAAAGAAACAAACTATCAACATTTGCTGTCCCATGAAAAATTAGTTACTACCAAACTATAGCATGCTGGTAGCATGAGTCATTCAAATTACTTTGGAGGTACTTTTAAATTTTCCTCATTTTTTTTCAGTATTCCTTGCTTTTTCTCCAGATCCAGAAAAAATAAATAAATTTGATACACTATTATTTGAGACCGGGCTAAAGTACCTGTGTCTGAATGATACAATACAGTATATAAAATCCCTCAAATTATGTGAGTACAAAGACTAAATTTCTTGGTAACAAACAACAGCAAGAAAAGAAAAAAGAGATAAATATCCAACTCAGCATGAAAGCCAAACATTCTCCAGTGAAGGTTTTGTTCAAATCATAAATTCTTTTTCTTTTCTAGTTGAAGTATCCAAACAAAACGCAGAAAAAGATCAAGAGTCAATGATTTATAAATGAAGCAAATCACATTTATAATACAATGGTACCTCAGTTCATAAACTGAATTCGTTCCACAATTCTGGAAAAGATGGCCACGTTTATGTTTGTACAGGAAAGATGGCTGTGTTGTGTTTGTCACCTGATGCAGATTTCACAAACTAAAAATTTTGCCAAGTTCTTCTGCTTGCAAATCAAACTATTTGTAAACAGGAGTGTTTGTGAACAGAGGTACCACTGTATAATCAATTCTTTGTATAATCTGTAATCACCACACAAATTTTACAAGGATGTATGTGATTACTTAAACTGCACTGCCTGAATTACATAGCAAACAAATGTCCAAATACTTCCTTCTATCTGGCCTTTTCAAAATTCAGGGCTGTATGAAGTTATGTCTTTTCTTAAGAGCTACTGCTAAATCAAATGCCTGCAGAAATATAGCAGCCAAAATATTTTGTTTGATCAGATCAGGAGTAAGTTTTGTGAGGTGAACTGAGATGTATGCAGCAGTAAATGTCATTAGTATAACTTCTGGAAAATACTATCACCAAGCAACATCTGGGCAATGGTAAAGTAATGCACACAACACTCACAAAGTAAAAAATGCAGCAAAATCATATGGCAAGGAAAGCCTGCTCTTTTTGTAACACCATAAGCTTACCACGGTTAATAAAAATATAACTGTTCATTAACCTCAAACACTGTGAGCTTCGGGATTTGAAGTAATCAGCATTGGGCGGGGAAAAAAAAGATCTCCTATGGTGCCCAGTATTACAATGAAATTATCTTTACATGACTGTAAACTTGTGTGTTGATTTGTTGCATGAAAAGGCAAAAACCACATAAATACCACAACTATAAACTTGTTTCGGAATAAGGAAAGACTGCAAGGCAATTACCAATTTCACTGAGTTTTGTCATTATAATTTAACTGTTTAGATAAGAACTTCTTGAACCACTAAAGTTCTTTAGCACAAATTCACTGTTATTAAATGTATTAATGGTAAGTCTGTCTTTAGGCAAAGTAAAATGTACATATAATTTTAACAAATGGGCATTCTTCCTCCTCTGCTTCATAACCACTGTGAACTAAGCAACTCTGCTCCATCAGACCCTTATGATGTCTCTCCCTAAATGGTGCTGATGCAGTCAGAGATTGGAGAGTTCACCTGCAATGGTTCATGAGCCAAAGCACAAGTGGCTGACTTCAAAATGGATGGGCTGGGAAGCTAGATGCCCAACGTCAGACACGCTTCTTAATATCCACGTGAACTGGGGGAAGATGACAAGCTGATCCAGATGGAGAAGCCCTAAGGGATGATCTGCAGAAAAACCATCTGCAGCCCCAGCCCCAACTGAGAGAACAGACCCAGAGTGTTTCCCACTCCCCACCCAAGAGAGAGCAGATCTGAAGTAGTGCTCCCCAAAAGAGAGAGCAGAGGTGCGGCACAGCCCCCAACAGTCCACTTGGAGCAGGCCCACCTCTCCAGTGAAAGAGTAGACCCTCAGGGGCACCCCTTCCCATGTGAGTGCACAGACCTGCAATAGGGGAGCTGTGTCTCACCCCCAGGAGAGCAGAGTGCAGGGCAGCAGTGACAAAGACTAACCAATTGACCAATCCTGGAGAAAGACAACAGCTGGGGACAGAGGGAGCATCCAGATGCCATGGCGATGGGCTGCTGACAAGGAGTCTAACAATCCATGTGACCTCCCACTGTGGAGCCTACTTCTAGCAGGGAAGAGAGCACTGACTGCAGTCCCCAACTACAAATGGGAGCAAGGACATACCTTGGCTTGAATGGTAGCCACAATCTGGGGGAATGAACATAGGATCACTAATAAAGTGATAGCGAACCCATGACACGCCAAAGCACACTGTTTGTATCACTAAAAGCTCTAAAAGGTTTGCCATCCCTATTCTAGTGCTGGGGGGGTACTACAAAGACTCACAGGCCCTGAATATGGGCATAGAAAACTGCTCATCTGGATTTCAAAACTGCAAATCATGGAAAGAACCACTCAGGAATGTTTTCTTTGACTCAATCTTTTTTATTATTTCCCTATTTTGTCAGCAAAATGCTTTCAAACCTCCCAACCACCCCAAAGCTGATCGATGAAGCATAAAATGGGAGGAAAACAAAAGCCTCACACCTAAATTATTGGAAATGATATCGGGGGAGATAACAAAACACTTTAATAAGGTAATGGTTAAGGATCATGACAAATATAAGTAACAAGATAATGGGCCAATTAAATAAAATCATCAGCAAATCTGAATAAGATACAATAAAAAAAGTAGAAGAGCTAAACAAAATGATCCAAAACATGCATTACCAGCACACAAAAGGACTACAGTCCATAAAGTGCCTCCAAAAGGAAATTCAAGAGTTTAAAAATTCTACTGAAAGTATGGGCAGCAGAAGTGACCAATGTGATGAGAGAGTCTCAGAACTGGAAGACAGGGTGGTTGTCAGTGATCAATTAATTACAGACATCTTAAAAACAAGAGAATATGAGCCGGGCGTGGTGGTGCACCCCTGTAATTCCAGCACTCGGGAGGCTGAGGCAGGAGAATCACTCTGAGTTTGAGACCAGCCTGGGCTACATAGCGAGTTCCAGGTCAGTCTGAACTACATAGTGAGACCCTGTGTAAAAACAAAACAAAACAACAACAACAAAAAAAAAACACAAGAGAATATGAAAATGGATCCAACAGCTCCCAGATGTTGCAAAGACTAATCTAAGATTAATGAAATAAGTGAAAAATCAGAAGATAGCACCTGTCATAAAAAACCTGTTTACTGAAATAAGAGCTAGAAACATCCAAAGAAAATGAATCCCAAAGTCATTCCTGAAAGCTGCCATTACCTGTATTCCAAAACTAGACAAGGATCCAACCAAAAAAGAGAGCTACAGACCAATCTTTGATGAATCAGGATGCAAAACTCTTCAACAAGATTTTGATGGACAGAACGAAACAAATTATCAAAAAGATTATGTATCATGATCAAGCAGGCTTCATCCCATAGAAACAATGATGCTTCAACATACACAAATCAATAAATGTAACATAAATAGAAGCAAGGACAAAAATCACATGATCATCTCAATAGATGCAGAAAAAGCCTCTGACAAAATCCAACATCCTTTCATGATCAAAACATTGAAAATAGGTATAGAAGGACCCTATCTCAATCAGATAAAAGCCATTTATGATAAACATTGTCAATAGCATATTAAAGAGGAAAAAACAGGGCTGGGGATTTAGCTCAGTGGTCCTGCCACCTGCCTTGCAAGTGCAAGGTTCTGAGTTCAATTCCCGATACAAAAAAAAAAAAAAAAAAAAAAAAAAAAAAGAAGAAAAGGAAAGCTTTCCCTCTAAAATGAGAAACAAGACAAGGAGGTCCAATATTATCACTCCCATTCCAACACAGTACTCAAAATACTACCAAGACCAATTAAGCAAATAAAAGAAGTAAAAGGAAAATGCGTAGGAAAGGAAGAAGTTAATTAGCATTATTTAAAAATGATGTGATCCTCTACATAAAAGATCTTAAAAAGTCCACCAGAAGACTCTCAGAATATAGTAATACAGAATATCAATATACCAAAAGCAGTAGTATTCCTGTAAACTAATAATGAACCTGCTGACAAAGAAATTACAGTAAAATATAATTCACAATAGCACCAAGAAAAATGAAATACTTAGGAATTAACCCAAGGAAGTGAAAGGCTACTACAAAGAAAGCTATAGTACTCACAAAAAGGAAATTGAAGAGGACATTAGAAAATGGAAGGATATTCCCTGTTCCTGGTTAAGTAGAATATAGTCAAAATGGCTGCACTTGAAAATTGATAACAGATTTAAGGCAATCCCAATCAAAATTCCAACAGCATTCTTCACAGAACTGGGAAAAAAATCAAAAATTCATATAGAATCATAAGAGACCCAGAATAGCAAAAACAAACCTGAGTACAAAGAGCAAAACAGGAGGCATCACAATCTCTCAGTCCTGGATCTGAAGTTCTATTACAAAGCTACAGTGATAAGAACAGCATGGTACTGGCACAAAAACAGACATGAGGATCAATGGAACAGAACAGAGGATGAAGAAACAACTCCAAGTACATTCAACTATGATCTTTGATAAAGGGGCCCAAAACACACACTACAGATAATATAGCCTCCTTTAAAAAACACACACACAATAGTATTAGAACAACTGGCTATCCACAGGCAGATTAAATTTAGACCTGTATCTCTCACTATATACTAAGCTTAAACTAGAATCAAAGAACTAAATGTCAAACTAAGAACGCTTAACTTGCTGGAAGGTAAGATAGATAAAACTCTAGAAGTCATTGGCAAGACAAGGACTCTCTGAACAGAACCACAGTCAAACAGGAAGTATTTCCAATAATCAACAAATAGGATCATACTGAATTAAAAAGCTTCTGCACAGCAAAAGAAACAAACAACATAGTGAAAAGACAACCTACAGAGTAAGAAAAAAATTGACAGCACTTCCTCAAAGGACTAATTATCTAGAATATATAAAGAACTAAAAAAAAAAAAAACTAGACCCCTCCCTAATAAAAGGCCCAATCAAAAAATGGGCAAACAAAATGAATAGACACTTCACAGAAGAGGGACTACACATGGCCAGTAAATGTATAAATAATCAATGGCCATTAAAGAAATTGAAACAACACTCAGATTGCATCTTATTTCAGAAGGAATGGCCATCATCAAGAAATCAAATATCAAATGCTGACAAGACTTTGGGTAAAATAAAACCTGCCTACATTTACTGTAGGAATGTGAACTAGTACAATAAAATCAGTAGAGATTTTCCTCAAAATACTAAAACTAGAAATTCCATTTGATTTAGCTATTGCCTTCTAGGTATTTTTCCAAAAGAGTTACAGATAAATAATGTATATCCATGCATGTAACACCTATGTTTATAGCAATTCATAGTAGCAAAATCCTGGAAGTGGCCCACATGTCCATCAATGAATGAATAAAGAAAAAGTGTTTTTATACATCATGGAGTACTACTCTATCACAAAGAGAAACTTGAATCGTTTGTAGGAAAACAGACGCACCTTGATACCATAGTGCTAAGTGAAATAAATCATACACACAAGCCTAAACATCACATTCTCTTTTATGAGAAACCCAGGGTAAAAATAAAAGAGCAAAATAAAAAATAAGAAGCAGGCAGATAGATTATTCTCAAAGGGAAAGGGCATCAAGAAAGGGAGGAGGGGAGGAATGAGAGAGGGAAAGGATAAATTATGAAAAGAAGAGGGAATTGAGATGTTCTACCCGTGTGTGCCAACTCCACACAAGGAATGTAAACATTATGTATTACACTCATGTACTAACATACTAAAATTTTACATTTTTAACAAGTAATTAAATATTGCTAATAACATATACAAATGAAAAGAAGTATATGATGTGGTTCATGTCTTCTGAAAGCTTTTGAATTTTTGCAATAAATATATATTTATAAATAACAGTTAAATAACAGTCTATGTTAGAAAATAACTGCACTAACATCTAACATTTTGGGTTACTTTGTATTGATTTTTGCAATGCTCAAAATACTTAGTATATTGCTCTTAGAATATGGTAGCTATTCAGTTAGTGGAAGTGGGGATATGTGCACAATAAATGCACGTTAGTATTTAAAATGTGTTGAGATAAAACGAAAAATGTACAAAGGAAACCATTCTAGAGGATAAAGTAGAACGACACTGAAGAAAAAAAACCACAAAAGTGAGAATACTAATAAGATGATGCTGAATCAACACACTGCCTTTGAAGGCCCTCAAAACTAGGCCTGAAAATGCAGAAGACTATGCTTGAATATGTAGGGTATGCAGAAACAGTGAAGAATGATTTATTGGCAAATATTACTTTTGAGGAAAAGAGGAAAACTAATGTCCTTTGATAAGACAAATGAGAAAAATGAACATGCTAAATATTAACACAGTCATCTAGGAAAAACTGATGACACTAGAGTTGGGTGTTAGGCAGTGGCAATAAAAATTGAAATTGGAGAGGTTTCTAAGAAAGGATTAATAGGACATGGAGATTAACAGCATCAGATTCTTCAACCTCCTACGCCAAGGACTTTTCCCCAAGCATAAATTCTTTTGGGGGTACCAGGGATCGAACTTGGGACCTTGTGCTTGCCAGGCAGGCAGCAGCCCCACTGAGCTAAATCCCCGGCCTTCCTCAAGCATAACTTCTGATTTAATGCTATAATATATAATTCACCAGTAACTGGCTATTTAAGTTGCTTTTATATTCAATGAATGTTTTCGATTCTTACAAACCAGGCACTGAAGTAGGGTAATAAACAAGATAAATAGACTTTGCTTTTGTTTTAGGGGAAAAACTTTAGCGAGTAAATAAATATGCATAAAAATTCAGCTAGGAATGGTGGTGTACTCCTATAATCCCAAAACTCAAGAGGCTGAGGCACAAGGATTGCTGCAATTTCAAGGCCAGCCTGGGGTACATAGTGAGTTGAAGACCAGCCTAAACTACATAGCTAGACCCTGTCTCTAAAGAACAAAAACAAAACAAAACAAAAAAAGCATCAAAAATTCAAATAGTGTTGACTGTTATGACAAAGGTTGTTAATGTGTTGGGAATAAATAGGCCACATTTAGGTGGGTGGACAGAGAAAAACTCACTGATGACATGATAACTTGCCAGGACCTGAAAGACAAGTAGTTAACTATGTTTGGAGCTGGGGGAAAAGTGTTTCAGCAAAAGGGAGAGAAAATATAAAGACGGAAGACAAATATAAACCAGATCAGTCCAGGAAAACGAAAAACAAGTGTGGACCCTGTGCAAGGTGGGAGTTGATACAGGAATAGCGAGAAGAGACCAGGATTGAGGACCCACAGGGCCTTTTAGTGGCCTTACCCATACCCAATAATTTACCTAGGTACCTTGTTCTGGTACAGTTTATATTAGTACTGGTACAGTTAATATTAGTAGTTCCTTTCACTTTCAAGAGAGTATTAAATAATGCTAAACTAAATAGTCACCCCAGTTCAGAGAAATGTATGGTAAAAATGTAGAGTTAAATCCAAAATATAGTGAGAAGCCATCAGCGAAAGCAAAATACTCTGATATGATCAGTGTATCCATTCTGAAACGTCACTGCCTTTAAATAGCCAATATAAGTATACTTATTTTAACTGTTTTGATGTTCTTTTATACCATTTAGACTACATATTTTTTGTGATCATCCTTCTGGACTGTCCTATCTTCAGTATTCCTATCTGAGCTGAATTGTCTGAACTTCTGGAAAGCAGTGTCTGATGTGTTTTTGACACGAAAGATAAGAGGAAGTAGGGAGATAGATCATTCTCAAAAGGAAAAGGAAATCAAGCAAGAGAGGGAGGAAGGGAGGAATGGGCTTTCCAACACATCCAGTTTCATTTCCCCAGGTTACTGCCTACTGGGTAAACAGAGAAAGACGAGGCTTCCAAAGTTAAGTAAGGGCATTTAGTCAGAAAATTAAATGAGGGAAAAATCCTACAACTACACTACAGACTAGCACAAAGGACCATGCAACATATGGCTCGGAGTCTGAACTGAGGTGCCATAGTTAAGAGGTGTATCCAAAAAGTGTGTCCTGCACTCCACTGCTACTCTGTTTCTCTTACTATAGTTTAAAAATAAAGTTACACCTACAATTAGCCTTTTTATGCAGTTTTCAGTAATTTTTTTTTGGGGGTGTGTGCCGGGTATTGAATTTGGGACCTTGCACTTGCGAGGCAGGTGGCTGAACCACTGAGCTAAGTCCCTGGCCCTCGTTTTCAGTAAACTTGTCTGTTTTAAAAATTGTATTTCTATTTTTATTGGTCATGACAAACCTAAAATCTAAAATTTTACTATGATATTTCTTGTATGTTTATGAATAAGATTCCCCTAGAGCACTGGGAGGAAAAAGCAAACATACTTCCTCATTAAGTTCCACTTTCACTCTGCTTTCAATTCCCTCTGCTTTGTAAACTAATGACAAGTGTAAACGAATGTCCTATTGATACAATCAATAATCTATTTTCATTCCCTTCCCTCAGATATGATTTGTGAAAACGCATCATTTTGTGTGCCCTTCACATCAAAGATCATAACTAGTAACAACTTCAGTGCTGGTGGAAGGCACAGCCCTGCCAGCCCTGCTACAAAGCAGTGATGCAGCCACCGTGAGTGCAGCTAGTTTCCTCATGCAGCAAGATCATTCAGCGATGAGTCAGACGAGGGGAGACTAGAGGCAAGCGGACAATTTGCAGGCTTCTGTGCCTTTCCTGAGTGGAAATGATGAGAACTGGACACAGAACAGGCCCAAGGACAAAAAGAGATACTGCAGGCCTAGGATTTGTGGTTCCCTGGCAACTGACTAGACAAAAAAGGCAAAGGAAGAGGAGAACTGAAAATGACCTCAAGATTGTTGTCCTGAATTTCGACTGTTGTTTGATGTCAATAACTAAAGCTGAGAACACAGAAGAAATATGAGGCTTCAGAGAAATGAGGAAGCACGAGAGAACATCACTTTAGAGATATCCAGTGGGAAGAGAGAGACTTAATGACTTAATACTTTTAAATTCTGCGACGCAATATCTAAAACACGTCTCCATCCTTACTGCTTCCAACATCCTTTTGAGGAGCAAAAGACAAAAACCAAACTTAGCAAATTACATACATAGTTTCATACATATGCAATTCATACATAATACTATTAAATCAACATGGATGCTAAATGTCAAGAGTGTAAAGTAACTATATTAATGTCACAAGCATCTAAAAATTTCTGTGCAAGTTTAAGTACTATTTCATTGATCTGGATACTGTACATTTACAGGTATATTCAATAGGAAAAAGGACAAAAAGAGAAAAATGAAATAACTGAGACATGAATTGCATGGTATGTTCCTCAGCAACTAGCTTAGAAAAATAGGTGAGTTTCTACATTTTACAGAAATGATATTGTTCACTTTAATACTCTTAATTTTAGCTATTTATCAAATAATTAAAAGCCACTAATCAACCTCCTATCCCAAGAGAGAAAACATAAGCTCACTGTCTTTTATACAAGAAGCAATGTAGCAGCCAAACAAGTTTCTTCAATAAAAACAGAACATGATCCATCATTAGCAAATAGCATATTTTGCAAAATACTTCCCAAAGAAATTTTTTTGTGTACTGATGATTCTCCAAATACAAACAAGGCACATAAAACAAATAGGCAAATTAAAATCTATTGCTAGATTATATGGATTTTGATACCTATAGAAAAACGTCTCAATGAAGAAATTTCAGAAACATAAAACATCTTTTCTGCAAAGAAAATTTTTTGTTGTATTTTTATGAACTGCTATTGAGTCAATCACAAACACTTCATTTTCAATCTTTCAGAAAGAACATGACTTCTTTAAAGCTAACAGAATTCAGGTCAATAAGAGGACACAGACTATATCGTACTCAAACTATTCCGAGATAGTGAAATGAAAATGCTTTGATGGAAACAGAGAGGTGGAAAGGGCCCACGCTGAAAGCAGGTGGCTATCAAAGAAATTCCAGGAAAACTCTGAACCTGAAAGAGAAGTCAGTAAGCAGGGCTTATAGGAAAGACAACATTGTAAATTAGGTGAACACGCAAGATAAACTAGCTATATGTGAAGTTTTCTGAGAGAAACGTAGCATAAATAAAGGAGGCAGATCCAAAGGAAATCATTATGAATAGCTGAAATTATCAAAGATGTGATCATCCGAGAGGAAGTCAAACCAAAGAGCCATTTCAGCAAAGACTCGAACCTTTCTTCCAAAAAATAATGGCCCTGAAAGTGGCTACATGTATTTCTAAACCCTGCAATCCTATGGCAAGAGTCTGGACATAAACGATTTTGCTTGATAACATATGTACTTTTATATTCAGCTGACTGAGAGGTATACTAAGTTACAAATTTGATAACTATACAAATACATTCCAGTTTACTGGAATTGCTCTTCACAGATATGGAAAACAGTAATACATATATGAGCCATATATAATTAATTCAACCTATAGTCAACAGTGGGATTTACAGAACTCTTAAAATTATCTACCACCCCATTCAGGTTAGAAATCACTGGTACATCTTCTCCCACGAGGTTTTCTGTGAAAGCAGAGGTGATATAAAGTATGATGCTTACTCTCATTCGTTCCACATTTTCCTTTATATCATTGCTTCAAATAGGATCTTTTCAGATTATTTCTATTTCTAAGTTATGAAAGAATACATTGTAATAAAGGATGTAAGTTGCTGGTAGCTCTGTTATAAAACTTGCACAGGAAAAAGATAAGTTTTAAAAATGCTACATATTACTTTGAGCCCCAGGGCATATAATTTAATCTGTTAAAATCTCCATTTTTCTCATCTGTAAATATGAGACTGCCATAGGTACCTTCCCAGAAAGCATGTTATGAGGATCAAATGATATACTACTATACAGCTCACTCTTACACAGTATCTGACCCAGAAGCCCACATAAAGGGTTCTTATCACCATTATAGTACTGGCAGTACTACTTCACCTCAGCTTTCCAAATGAGTTCTAAGTCCAAGTCAAACTCTTGTGGCTGTTAAGCAAGTGTCTAAAATTCACCACATATGTAATGAAACTCACTATATTCTCTATATCTTATTTTTTTCTTATATTCCTTTTCTTGCAGTACGCCAACATCATTTACAGGTTCTCCCAGGCTAGAAAACTGAGTGTGATTCTGAACTCCTAATTTTTAATCACTGGACTTATTCTACCTTGTAACTAACCTCTCAATATATCTACTTCCTTCAGTCCCTGTGTTGTTCTCTTAGGTCAAGCCATTACAATAATTTCTTATTTGAGCTACTAAGTTTCTAACTTGCTTACTTTCTCATTATTGCTTTATTTCTCAATATTACATGACCAGTTTGGCAAAATAATCATCCTATCTTTCAAACCAGTTCGTAAGTATCTCTGACATTAAACCCAATACTTACTGACTATTCCTTTATGTGGAGAGATGTCATGAATACAATATGAATCTTGCTGTGTAGATGTTCAATAAATAGCAGTGGACACTGTTGAAAGTTTATATTTTGACGTAGTCTTCGGTAATTACATTTCCAATTACTTTTCCAGTTTTATCTTCTAACTAAACAATATATGTTCCAGTAATACCGAGCTCCAGAAATGTTTTTCCCACATTGCAGTAAAATTTACACATGCTATTCGCTTTGGTTGAAATGACTTTCACATCTATCTCTTTCCAACCTAAATTCATCACTTAACATCTTGTATCTAAAGGTATCAGTTCTTTCCAACTTCATCTCTAGATTTGACATACTCATATTTTTTTGTTCTGTTTTAGAATTATCAACAAACTGACTCTAAAGTTTATTTGGTAAGGCCCCAGAATAATCATGATACAAATATGAAAGGAGAACAGTAATGCTACCCAACTTCAAGAATTACATAAAACGTACAGAAATCAAGCTGCCATGCTGTTAGTGGAAAAATAGACAATGGATCAACAGGGTGGAGAGCATACAAAAAGACCCATATAAGTATACTCAAACTGCTATTTGACAAAGGACCAAAAATTCATTTGGAACCAAAAGGGACCCAGAATAGCAAAAGCAATGCTAGGCCACAGAGACATGGGAGGGGGGTATCACAATCCCCAATTTGAAACTATGCTACAAAGCCACTGTGATAAAAACAGCATGGTACTGGCAAAGAAACAGACCTGAGGATCAGTGGAATAGATGAGAAGATGCAGCAACAACTCCTGACCTATTCAGCTACCTCACCTTTGACAAAGGAGCCAACCAACTTCACTGGAGGAAAGATAGCCTCTTTAATAAATGGTGTTGGAAAAACTCAATTTCAACTTGCCAAATATTAAAACTAGATCTGTATTTTTTGGCATTCACTAAACTAAAATCCAACTGGATTAAAGATATAAATGTTAAACAGAAACACTAAACTTGCTGGAAGATAAATTAGGTAGAACTCTTGAAGATATTGGCATAGGAAAAGACTTTATGAACAAATCCTCAGTAGCACAGGAACTAGCACAAAGAGTCAACAATTGGGATCTCATCTTTTTAAAGAGTTTCTGCACTGCCAAAGAAAACACAAGCAGAGCTAAGAGACAACCCACAATGTGGGAAAATATTTTTACCAGCTGTTCCTCAGACAAAGGTATACTATCTAGAGTATATAAAGAACTAAAAAAAATCAGACCTCCCAAACATAAAGACCCAGTTCAAAAATGGCCATCTGAAATGAACAGACATTTCTCAAAGGAGTAAAAGCAGCAAATAAACATATTAAAAAATATTCAACATCACTGGTCATTTGAGAGATGCATGAAACAACACTGAGATTCCACCTCACCCCAATAAGAATGGCTGCTATCAAGAAATCAACCAATAACAAATGCTGGTGGGCTTGTGGGGAGATAAGAAACCCTCTTCACTGTTAGTGGAAGTACAGACTGGTGCAGCCACTGTAGAAATCAATTTGGAGATACCTCAAACAACTAGGATTGGATGTCCCGTTTGACTCAGCTCTTCCTCTGATGGGTATCTTCCCAAAAGAATTAAAAGAATTATACCACAGTGATATATGCACACCCATGTTTATAATGGCACAGTTTGTAATAGCTAAAACTTGGAAACAGCCCAATTGTCCATCAACTGGAGACTGGATAAAGAAGATGTGGGTTTTTTAATATATATAAAATGGAGCACTATTCAGCCACAAAGAACAAAACTAGAGAGATTTATAGTTAAGTGGATGCACATTGAGGTCATACCCTTAAGTGAAATAAATAGGACACACATGTGTAAAATACCAAATAGTTTCTCTGATGTGAAAAACTAAAAGTGTAAATATGAGGATCAAAATGTATAATTGATATTGTATAATAGGAAGAAAAGGTCTAAAAGAGTAGAGGAAGTGGGAAGGGTAGGGGAAAGGAAAAAGAAAAAAATGTAAAAAGGAAAAATATGGAAACAATGTCTTTGTAAACAAGGAAGGGTGGAGGGTAAGGGGAGGGCTGGGAAATGGGGAAAAATAAGAATCAAGAAGTCTTGTAAAGGTAAAGATCCCAATGATGAATATAACGGTACTGTATATCTAAAATGTATCAATAAACTTAATAAAAATAAATATATATCATTATGTATATGTATGTGTGAAAAGTTAGTCTTTTTTAACAAATGGTGCTGAAACCGCTGATATCCCTACGTAAAAAAATGAACTGAGACATGGACTTCACACTTCACAATGATTAGACTACACATCTAAAGTTACAACACAAAAATGTAAACAACTTTTTGGATATAACACTAAGGCACAGACCATGAAAACAAAAATAACTAATAAATAAGCTTAAAATGGAAATCTTCTGCTCTAGAAAGACACTATAAAAAATGAAAAGTCTATGTAGGAGAAAATATTTTCAGGCACTCTATCTAATAAACACTATTATCTAAATTTAAACACACACACGATTCTCTATTTTTCAACACTGAGGACTGAACTCAGGGCCTTGCCTCACACGGAGATACATCCCAGCCCCTCTCCTTTTTGATTCAGGGTCTCATAAAATTGCTAAAATATCCGGGCTGGGCTCAAACTTGCTGCCTTTTGCCTCAGCCTCCCAGTGTGGGGATCATAAATGTGTGCCACCACACTTGGCTAAGAAACTTCCTAGAAATCAGTAATACAAAAATAAATTTCAAACAAAACTGAACAGACACCACGCCAAAGAAGGTATTTATATAGTAAAAAAGCAGAAGATGCTCCACACCATAAGTCATCAGCAAACACAAATGAAACAATGTGATACCACCACACATGTGTCCCAGAGCCAGAATACTGACACCACTAAATGCTTTTAAAGAATAGAAACTCTCATTCAGTTCTGGTACAACCACTTGGAAGGATAATTTGGCAGTTTCTTACAAGACTAAATATACTGCTGCCATATGATACAGCAATCATACTCCTTGCTTATACAAATGAACTGAAATATCATGTACATACAAAAATCTGCACATGGAGGTACATATCAGTTTTATTCATAACTTCCAAAACTTGAAAGCAACCAAGATGTCCTCCCATAGGTAAAGGGTGAAACTGTAGTAAATCAGAACTAAACAAGAAATGATCTACCAAGCCATGAAAACACATGAAGAAAACTTAAACTCATATTACTAAGTGAAAAATCATATACTATATGATTCCAACTCTAAAATATCATGGAAAAGGCAAACTAGGGGGATACTGAAAAGATCAATGATTACAAAAGGTTAAGGGGAAGAGGTAAAGAATAGACAGAATACAGAAGATCTGTAGGACAGTGGAACTGCTTTCTAAAATACTGTCATGGCAGATACAGGTGACTGCACATTTCTCCAAGCCCACAGAAGCTCACCACCAAGAGCCACTGACCTTTGATCTTGATGTATCTGTGTAGCTTCAGTGGCTGTAAAAAATAAAGTCCAAGCATCACTTTGATGTGTGATGTTGATTGCCAAGTAAATTGAGGTAAGGAGAGGTATGGAGTAGGGGATATACAGGAAATTGCTTTATTCTCCACTAAATTTTGCTGTGAATCTAAAAGTTTTCCAGAAAATAAAGCCTATTAAAATTAAAACAGGAATTATTCTTTTTCAACTAAGCTCTCCCCAAATTAGTGGTTCACCACCTGGGAAACATAGATTGATATTTCCTCCCTAAAATAAATAAATTGGTAAGATTTGGTCTTAATCCCTAAAATTAAAAAAAGGTAATTTCTAAGGCTTAGAACTAATCACCCATAAGTTTAATTCTACATGTGGCCTTCTGTGTCTCTTTCCAGCAAGGTCTGGGCTTGAGACAATATATCTATCCAAGCATTAAATGGTTGGACAACTGCACCAGACTTATCCTTGTGAGGCTTTCTGTTTACTTTATTTTCTTTGGGTTTATTTGCCAACTGTTGAGAGCAATGTAGGACGTAATTTAGAATGCCATGATTCATGTTTTCTTTTAGTATTTGTAAATTTGTAGAAAGGCTGCACTTCAAATAACTGACATGCTTATGTCAATAAAACAATAAAAACAGCCATTACAATTTTTTAAAACTTCACTGTATCCTTTTATTTCTCCAGAAACTCTTTCCTTAATTTCTCAAACTACATTCTTTTGCATGATACTGATAGAATAAAATCGCTATTATTTTATTCATCACATATCACTGATATTTTACGTCTAAGTTCTTTAGTTGGGTCTCTGAAAAATAAGAACAATCCTATTTATTTTAAAATTTTATTGGTCAAATAATTTCATAGGTTACAATATAAGAAACCATAAATATATGATATATACAATATACAATATAAGCCATAAATTAGATTTAATGGAGGCAATAAAAAAATGCTCCTGAATTTTTATCATCTTAGTCATCAAGAAATGTTAATATTTGTACTAGAAACAGTTTTTTAGTTTATGTATCACCATTTAATATATATAATTTGTTGTAAGTAAAGTTAATTAGAATTAAAAATAAAATGAAGTCTATTTTATTCCATAAACAGCTGTTCCTTTTTAAAATGGATACTCAACCTGAGAAAACATAACTAAATGTATTTTTTAGTTTAATCATAAAAGTATACTCTATCTAAAGAAAAGGAACATTTATTAAGCATCATATATTTTGTATTTATAGTTTAATCTATCTGGGTAACAGCATTTTTTTTTAAAGCCTTCAACCGCTTTCTATATGGATTACTTTCAACTTCAAAACCCTCACAGAATAATTTATCCCAGTAATGTGCTCACTTTAAATGTGTCCCTCATCCCACAGCACTGAAGATAATGTGGTTCCCAGTGAAATCATCTCCAGAGCTAGCAAAACCCACTACAAACCCCTAGGGAAAATTTAAGTAAATTAACATAACCTGGTGAGGTAGAGACCCCCCCACCCCACCCCCGCGCCACAACCTACTTCTTACAGATTCAGCACAGGTAGCCTGAGAGAAAGCACATTCCAAACAGACTCTGGGTCTCAACAAGCACCTCTGCAAGGGAACTCAACGGTATTTGTGGCAAAACAGGATCAGGTACGTTCTCTGCTGTGAAAAAACAACTCATTCAAAACAGGCAAAATAACATCCTGAAGAACTGAAGCTTTTATGGCTGAAGAAGTGAATTTTAAAAGAAAGGTGTACAATGAATTGAAAAAAGATAAAAAAAAGAGGGGCTGTCCCTGAAGACTGGTGGTTCTCTATAATTGCCATAGTACATGACTAAAAACATACTCTTAAATATTTGTTCCCCAATACTCATTTAACAGTTTCTAGTAATATAATTTATTCATGTATACTGTATCAGTAAAAGCCATCAAAGATCATGCAGAGAGATGGCATTTTTACTTTAATCTTGGAGCTGGAACCATTATAATCCCCATGAAGGTAAATGTGAAATAACCACTGGTGCTTTCAACATCAGCATGTGTTACAGGGCACCCAGAAAACTCTTAACTGATCCCTCTCTGCTCTCCTCACCACACAACTGGTGAAATCCACACAGTCTGAAGAGGAGCCAGCACCACAATCAAAGCAAACAAAAAAACTTTCAATTACAAATATCATAACAGATTTGACTCAGCGATCACAGATGGCTGCAGATCACTGTTTTTTTCTGAGATGTAGCAAAGAAGGAAGATTTTTATCATCCAAGGTGGCTATAAACATCGAGAATAATTTTGAAATGCAGGGTCAAGACGACCAAAACTTTTGCATTTTGTTGGAGGATCTGTGGGTTTTTACTACTCGTATAATTTAGTCAGAGATTTTTACAAACAGACAATTACAAACTGCTTCAAAAAGAAAATACTGAGAAGCCAGTAGCATTTTTCTTGGCCTTTTGGCTAAGATCAAGTGGATAAGTCAGCAGCAAATGAAAAGCAGCTGGTATCTACATAAACTGAGATCCACGACAGAAAGCATCTGCTGGACTCAATCCAATAATGTTACCCAGTCAGGCTCTGTATTTTCTCTCTAAAACAATCTTACAATATCTGCATATTAAGAAAGAATTTAAGTACAACAAAAGAGAAAAAGAAGTACTTTACATGATGTTCCATGAGCCAACACTATAAAGTAGCAGAGTCCAAAAGGCCATGAGGCCATCTGCCTTCAGAAAAGACAGATGTGAGGGAATTCAACAGCCTCCTCTGGTAGCCTGTTACAGTATTTAACAGTACCCTGCAGTTCAAAAAGTATAATTAAAAAAAGTATAATTAGTCTCTGTTGCTCCAATTTGAACTCATTTTATTCATTTAATTTTTGAGAAGATAAGCCATAGTTCTTATCAGTATACTTCATAAACTTGAAGGAATTAGAAGGAAATAATCATCTAACTGAATTTTATGAAGAGAAAATAAAGGCCAAAGACTTTTCAATGTTATCCATAGTGCCTACATTATACTGTATTCTCATTACTTCTGTTGCTCTTTAAAGAATCCACTCAAGTTCTGCCACTCAAATCCATGCCATTAACAAAAATTAACTCAAAGTAATGCAAATTAATTCATTGTATAGTCCTTTTAAATTTCCACCCCTTTTCACATTCAATTTTCTCCTTTAGACTCAATAGAACTTTTCAAATTAACAAGAGAAAATGCACATCGTATTCTTGATCTTACAAATGATACAGCAGAAGCAAAATGCCCGTTGTGTTTTCTTTAGACTTCAATTACTAACATATAGTAGAGGAGAAAGGAAAAAAAAAAAAACACTAGCGATGATAAAGAGCAACAGTTAAGGTGGAAGAGAAGAAAGTGGACAGAATGCACTGCGGGTGGTCTCAATCTCTGAGTAAATAGGAGATGAAAATGCTGGATAAAATGTGCTTTCAGGAATAGAGCAGAGAGGAAGCAGTTCAGAACCACCACCAGGAACCCAGTGGGAAATTAACCACCACACATTCAAAAGCACTAATTGAATCGTTTCCCCCTCACTAAGCCAAATGCTTCCTTTGATTTTTCAACTTTTCAAAGTTTGAAACAAAATCTCGATGTATTATTTTCCTTCTGTGATAAGGAGAATTTCAATCTTGCTCAAGCTAAAGAGTGATTCACTCAATCTTACCTCTGAGATGCTTTAAAAGCTAAGCAAGTTAGTGAATGAGAGGTTGAGGTACTTAAAGACAAAGGTAGGAAGAATTGTTAAGAGATGAAGAATTGGGAGCAGGAAACAAATGACTTGGGCCAGCCACTTGAAGTTAGCAAGGACAAGCTTAGAAATTATGTTTAATCATTTTATTATTAGAGGAATACATCATATAAGATTTTGTCCATTTGGGCTGTATGTTATATCACATGTGCATTCTATGTATTACTGAACCAAACGTTTTAATTTCATAGAAAACAAAGCAGAGGTAGTGGAATGTGCCTGTTTTTTCTCAGCACAGGAAAGCAAGGCAGAACTAGGTCCCTCCACTCTGTCAGTATCACCCTAACGAGGCACCAGTAATTATTTCAGAGTATACACATACCTAAAGTGAGAGAAAACCCATGAGAATTTAAGTCTCTCTAGAGTTTAAGTTGAAAGCTCATTCCTTTAAGTAATGTTACTGTCACAGAAAATTTAATAATATGCCTTTTAAAAAGTGAAGAACTAATTGAGCAGTTGCATTTTTATACACATTACTGTGATTGCACAGAAGCTAAATTTCCATGTCTCTTAACTACGTAGGAAAAAGATCCCAAAAATATGAATTTAAATTAGTGATTTTGTTAGCTTAGAAAAGCTAAAATCTGCCTTAAAGACCAGGGATTTAGCTCAGTGGTTCCACCACCTGCCCCAAAAGAGCAAGGTCCCAAGTTCGATACCCGGTACCCCCCCAAAAAAAAAAAATCTGCCTTAAAAGAATGTTAGGGCTCAGCAGACATCCCAAAACATAGTATTTGGCCATGCTGGGTACTTTGAACTAAGGAAATGGAAGGGCTTCAGAGCCAAATGCAGAACCAAGGTCTCTCTGATCTTCTGACTGATCTCTTGCCTCTTTTCTCCCAAGATACCAAGGAAGGAGCTTTCTTTGAAGTTTATCTGCTTAAAGATAGATCCTCCAAAAGATGGTTACTAATCCCTTCCCACAAAAATCACCAACCAGGGAAGATTACCTGTATATCAAGAGACACAGGGCAACACCTAAGACTGTCACAGGCCACTAGCGACTCTCCTGAGGGTTGCTCCACACAGCGTTCACTGCCTGAGACCTAATCTGCAGAACATGACAACTTTTTTCACTCATGTACCTCCCTCCTCTTCCCCTAACTTGTCACCACCCCTAACAGAGGCCCCCAGACCCTATTCCTTTCCATTGCCTGCTTCTTTGAGTCTCATATTTTGTGGGGGTCCTGTGTATATGCACATAATTAAAATGGCTTTTTTTTTGTTAATCTAGTGTCAGATTATTTCGTAGACTCATTATTCAACCTCCAGAAGGTACAAGGTTTTCTCTCCCAAAAGCAACTGTGTCAGCAAAATTAATATTATTATGTACCAGTAAATATGGTAATTCCAAAATTAGAGTTAATAAGCTAAATTCTTTATTTCAATATTATTTCAACATGGAATTTATTTCTACAAGTGCATGATAGTAAAGGTATTTTCTTTTGACAGCTTGATACCTTTGTTGTGATCGTGAAAAGAACATTACACAACCTGAAAGAATTAAAAACCCTTTTTACTTTAAATCAAAACACCATAGTTTCCATTATTAGAAACCCATAGAGATTATGTACAAAGTGAGATACTTGAACATTACATGATTAAAAAGTAATAATAGTTAAAAATGTAAGGAAATCATGATTATTTTTAATATATGATAAAAGAAACATGTCTTCACCAAAATTTCATATTTTCATTTGATGAGACTAAAAATGGTATAGACATCTTCATACAAAAACAAGATCATAGGATAGTATTACACTGATTCGATATAAAAGTTGTCTTACTAGGGGTCAGGGATTTAGCTCAGTGGTTCCACTGCCTGCCTCACAAGTGCAAGGTTCCAACTTTGATCCCCGGCACAAAAAAAAAAAAAAACAAAAAACAAAACCTCTAAAAAGAAGTTGTCTTACTAAAGAGACTAACTTTCTGACTCTTGTAATAGAGCATATCAATTTCAAAAAGAAGTAGCACACGTAGAAATTTCAAAAAGCCTTTTAAGCCAAAATTTCAGAAAATAACTCTCACTGTACATGATGCGTTTGTGTCATGGATTCTCATGTCCTCCTCCGTTTCTGCAATACATATGATACTATATTTCACACTTAGCTGGACTAGGAACTGCCTTCTGCTCTAAGGATCTGTGCAGTACTGTTACCACAGGCCCAGCCAAACAGGCCTGGAACTAGATGGAATCAGGCCCAGGCGGAGTTAGGACCTCCACTGACCAAAGGCTAGTCTTCTCATCCCACATAGGTACTACAACACCTGCCATGTATTCGCCCCTAACTGCACTTGATCTTAGCCAAAAGGCCGAGAAGCGACTTTTTTTTTTTTGCCCCTAACTGTATAAAGGTCTTATGTAGAGTTGTAACTGCTATTTGACCCACCCAGCGTGAGTGGCAGCCTCTCCAAGTAGCTTGGCAGCACAAGTCCTGGATATCTCACTGAACTGAAAGCAATGCATTTTAAATCACTGCTATATACTGAAATGTAGTATATCATATAATAACAATCTAGAGTTAACAGGTTTAAAGTGTCATAAATCACTCCAGAGTGATGGAGTATTCCCGAAGAATGTGACAATACTTAATTATTCTGATTTCAGTAAGACAAGAGATTTCTAGCCATAAGAAATTGCAAATAAAAGAAAACTGAACCAGCCACAGCTTTTGCAATAGCAACATTACCAAGTATACATTCATATTTTAAAGTGACAACTGGATAAATATAAGTAATGTTTTAGAGGGGCTATAAAAAACTGGCACAAAATATTCATAACAAAGGAAAACACATTATTCTTCTTAAATTTGTCAAATGATCCTACACTCACACTGTCAAAATGAAATATGGCTATAAATGAAATAAAACTGAGCTCTCCAGGAGACTTTAAATTCTGCCTATGCAAGTTTCCGGAAACGTGGCTAAATCTTTTTTTCTCCTGAGATTAAGAGTAGAAGTGTTTCTCCTATCTTTCTGCATAATCAAGTCTTTGCAGATTATAAACAGACATAGGGGATCACTCTGAAAACCTTGCAAAGAAACCAGCATCTAGAAAGCTGACTACTAATGTATTTCATGACCTCATCTGCAGCTGGCCTTTTCTCCGCGCTCACTACTACTCTGAGCTAATCTCAGCTGTGCCTTTCCCTGCGGTTCCCATTCTCAAATGCGTGCATTACTCCTTAAATCCCAGGATTTCTCAAACTGCACTCTGCAAGACCTTAGAGAAACAGAACACATTAAATGGATATTTCTGTCAATTTTGTTTGGAAAATATTTCATATAATATCTCTTCTCAGAAATCAAAAAATATAGTTTAGAGCAAAAGATGAAGGTCCTTGGAAGATAGGCCAAAGAGACACATTTTATTGTAGGGGGAAAGATAGCAGAGGGATTTCAGGAAAGGGTCGGGAGGTATTAATCTCCTTCACAAAGAACACACAAGGTATTGGGGAAATGGTACTGGGGAGGGAAAGGTGATTATCAAAATAATCATGAAGGGCTAGGGATTTAGCTCACTGGTGCCGCCACCACCTGCCTTGTAAGTGCAAGGTCTCCAGTTCAATCCTTGCTATAAATAAGTAAGTAAATAAATAAATAAATAAATAAATAAATAAATAAATTTTTAAAAAGTAAGAATAATAATAATTAAGACAACCCAGGCTTGGAGTAGTAACTGCAAAAAAAGGAGAGAGCATAGTGAGCAATTTTTGCAGAGAATGAAAAGGATCTAATGAAAACTCAGTGGCTTTAGGGAAATGGTGGAAAAGACACTTTATATTTTCCATGGACGCTATTTTCCCTCTCCCACTCCCTGAGATTTTTGGCGGTGTAAATATGATGACCCTAGTATGGGTTGCTGGTCCTTGGTTTTTTGCTTGTCTTCTGATGTTTGGCATGGACATACACCAAAACTCATTGAGCTTTGGTGTCTATGGTCATGGTCATCTGTCATTAATTTTGGAGTTTTTATCATTTCAAATATTTTTTCTATTCCTTTCCTTCTTATAGTTCAATTGTGGGTGGAGTGCACCTTTCAAAACTGCCCCCACAGTTCTTGATGGTTTTTTTCTCTGCATTTCAACTTGGGAAGCTTCTATTTATCTTTCTTCAATCTCACTGTTTGGGCTTCCTCAGCCATGGCAACCTGACTGTGTGCTGAAGTCGTTTTTCATGCTTGTTACATTGCTATTGCTGTCCAGCATTTACTCTTAGGAGATTTTATGTCCATTCTTAAACAGCCTATCTGTGCTTGCATATTGCTACTTGTTATTACAGCCATTAATACAATTATTTTAAATTGCTTGTCTTATGATAATTCCACATATTATCTACGTTATATCTGAGTGTGGCTCTGATACTGCTTTGTCTTTTCAGGTGACAGCTTTTCTTTCCTTCTTACATGCCTTGTAACTCTCTGTTGAAAGCAGCCATGTTGTGTTGGGAAACTACAATGAGGTAACTTGGCTTTCTGAAAGAGAGTGTATATTCAGCTGGCTGTGTACTGGGCCATAATCAATGTTTGCAACAACTATAGATGACAGAAGTGTCAAATTCTTCCAGTGCCCCCTCACCCTTTGTGACAGGGTCTTTCTATGTAGTCCAGACTGACTTGGAACTCCCTATGTGGCTCAGGTTGGCCTCAAACTCACAATCCTTTCCCCTTAGCCTCCCAAATGCTGGGATTACAGGTGTGTGGACCACAGCTGGTTCCTGCTTCCCCGCTTGATACTCTAGTCTTCTTTAAATACTCACACTCCTCAGAGATGCTCCCTGAATTACAGTTCTTTGAGCTGTAACCTGCAGTTGGTGCGGTGGTGAAGGGAGGGAATTTCACAGTTTGTGAATATCTTTTGTAGCCTATGTCATGAGTATGTTTTCCCCTACTTCCTAAGTCAGGTAGCAAGGATAAACAAGAAATGCCCTACTCCTACAGCTTTGGGATGAGGCTAACAAAATCTTTCACCCCAGAGAGTAAGCCTTCTGAAGAAGTCTCTGTGTGTATTTTAGGATGATGACTTGCTCACTCCCCTTGCCAGAGCCATGAAGGGATCATTCTCAGATCCTCACCATGATGAGGACATGGCAGGGTGCCTCTTTGTGAAGTCCACGGACATTGCGGGGAAAGGACAGAAGGTTCTAACTCTTACACTAATCCATATTCGGCCTCCAGAAATTTATCAGAATGACCATTTGAGTATTCCTACAAGTTTTGCCTTAGCAATTTCTTCTCTAAGTAAGCAAAGCTTTGCTGACATTCTCTGGATGCACCCTGAAATCTTCAGATTTCAGGGCAATGGTTTGCTCTGATGGTGATTTTCCCTCAGTTTTCTGATGGGTCCAATAAAGTCATTGATTTCTCTTCCTTTCTTCTTTCTTTTCTTTTGGTGGGGAGGAGGCAGTAGGTGGAGTTTATCAACTATTTTGAGTGGTAAGAATGGAATGATGACTTCCAAAGCTGAAACTATAAGTCCCAACATAGACTTTTCATATTAATAGTGAATTACTCACCATTCTTTCATACCTATATTTTCAAAAAATGGTAAAGGAAGAAAATGTATGAACAGAGCACATTTAAGAATGTTACAGACCGAGAGAGCAACTTAGGGTTTTGTAACAGTGTGAGCCCAGTGTTTACAGTCAGAAGATCCAGCCTTGAGACTTTTCAGATATAATACAGTGCATTAATTATTTAACTCCTCTAGTACTAATTCATTCAAGTAAACATGATATAACTTTTTGGTAATAATGTGGGTGCTAATAATTATCATACTCCCAGATAACAGTTTTATTTTGGAATAACAGACTAAGAGTGGCAATGCTTTTTGTTTGTGAATGCGATGACTAACACAATTTCAGAAAGAAGGAGTGTCAACATTTTTCTTACTGTGATTCTTTATTGCTGTGGCTCAGGTGCTTTCATTTCACTGCTTCCAAAAAGTAAAGGCCAATTTTTTCAGTTAAAGACGCATGAGCAAATGTGTATATGCACACGTTAAAATTTTCTAATTATGAAAATGTTCAAACATACAAAAAAAAACCCCACATCTTCTTTATCCAGTTTCCAAATGATGGGCAAGTGGGCTGTTTCCAAGTTTTAGCTACTACAAACTGTGCCACTATAAACATAGGTGTGCATATATCACAGTGATATGATTCTTTTAGTTCTTTTGGAAAGATACCCAGCAGAGAGATGGCTGGGTCAAATGGAACCTCTAGTCCCAGCTCTTTGAGGTGTCTCCATATTGATTTCCACAGCGGTTGCACCGGTCTGCACTCCCATCAACAATGGAGAAGGGTTCCTTTCTCTCCACAACCCCTCCAACATTTGTTATTGGTTGATTTCTTGATATCAGCCATTCTTTGTGGGGTGAGGTGGAATCTCAGTGTTGTTTTCATCTGCATCTCTCAAATGACCAGTGATGTGGAACATTTTTTCATGTATTTACTTGCTGCTTTTACTTTTCTGTCTGAGAAACGTCTGTTCATTTCAGATGCCCATTTCTGAATCAGGTCTTTATATTTGGGGGGGCTGATTGTTTTTATATAAAATCCTATACTACTCAGCCATAAAGAATGAGAAATTAGATTCATTCATAGGAAAATGGATACATATTGAGGATATACTCCTAAGTGAAATAAATAAGTCACACACGTGTAAATACCGAATAGTTTCTCTGGTGTGAAAAACTGTAATAGTACTTAAGATCCTAATGAGATAACTGACAATGTGAAATAGGAAGAAAAGGGCTAAAGCATTAGGGAAAGTGGGAAGGGTAGGAGAAAGGTAATGGGGGAAAGAAAAAAACAGGAGAAAATGGAAAAATGGAAATAAAAATGTTTGTAAAGGGGGAGGGGAGGAGGGAGTGAAGGGAGGGCAGGGACTAGGGGAAAAATGAGAACCAAGACCTGTCATGTAAAGGTACAAAATCCCAGTAATGAATGTAACTGTACTGTATACCTAAAATGTACCAATAAACTCAATGAGAAAAAATAAAATAAAATAAAATGTTAATATGTCCAAAAATATACAAAAAATAATGGACAACCAAGTATTCATAATTCAATCTGTTAATCTTTTTGCCAGCCATGGTTCATCTCTTCCCCCTATTTTTTTCAAGATATTTTAAAGCAAATATAAATTCTACCATATGCATCTTGTTTGTCCTGGACACAGTGACTTTGTTCTAACTTCCTTTGGAGTTGTAGTGAGCCCATTTCCTTACATACAAAGAACAGCATGTTTCTGTCACTAGTGTAACTGTTTGAAAACACAAGCATGAGTGGAAGAGTATGTGTGAAAGTTCAGAAATCAACTGGGTGAACTGAGTTGGATAGTAAGTGCCCAATTCTTTTATGTGCTCTTTACCCTCAATCTAAAGAGTTAGAAAAGTCAATAAGTCAGAATCATTTCTCTTACAGTTAGAATTCTAGGTGAGAATTAGGTTTTGCAAACAAAAAAACCTCATCTAAGATGATGAAAGCAAAAGTGAAATAGATTATTTTCTTATCCTCTTGGCTGTTTTAACTGTGTAGAAGAACAAGGAAATGCAAGGTTTTCCACATCATTGTTTATTGTGTCATTCTCCAATTTTCCAGGGGTCAATAGGCAATTGTGACCACAGACATACCAGTTTAATTTTGACTTCCTGATCATGAGAGCAGCTAGGAGTATATTCTTCAACTCATAGCTCTAGAACAGTTTTAGATATAAGCAGCTGTTTGGTGGGTCAGATCTGTACTATCTGGATGTCATTCCAGTAGCTGAGAATCCATATTTGAAAGACCCAGTTCCCTTGTAGTAAATATTTTCCTGCTTAAGACGCATTTTGTTTCCTGGACTGAATTCCAATGTATTCACTCTGTGACATATTAGCATGTTTGTGAACTGATACTAAATTCACAAATACTCCCCTATATTAATGTTTAATGTATTATTTCTTTTTCTACCTGATTGTCACATTTAAAATTCTCAGCCAGGTGTCACGGCATACACCTGTAATCCTTGCATTCTAGAAGTCTGAGGCAGGAGGATCATGGCAGAAGCAACTCAGCAACATAGTGAAACCCTGCCTAAAAAGTAAAAATAAGGGGTTGCTGCTCAGTGTGAAGACACTGAATATTCCAGTAAGGGCAGACAGATGAAGCGAAGCTATCTTATGTTTTCATTAGATTCTACGTCTTCTCAGTAAATAAAATGCCAATCTTAACATTGTAAATCTATTTCCTGATCACCTAGTGGGAGATAAGCTTCAGTTGAGATCTTGCTTCACAACATGGTCATATAAAGAGAGCTACCAAGTAAACAACAAAATAACACGACTGTACTTATTTTTCTTTATTCCATTCTACCCTTTAATATAAACAATCTACAGTTTGTCCAGCTTTCATTTCCTTGACTTCTACCTAAGTAGGAGACACCTCATGCAAGTCTCCACATGGCAAAGATGTATTTGCAAATAAACTAAAGTGGAAAACAGAAAACAAGAAAAATAAAGTAGCATGACTGACATTTAACATTTAGGGAGAAACTGCTCTTGATCTAAAAGAATACAAATTTTTTTCATAAAATTATTTTCTGACTGCTCTTGTTGACCAGACTTGATTTTTGTTATTGAAACAGCTATCAAGAAATCAACCAATAATAAATGTTGGTGGGACTGTGGGGAGAAAGGAACCCTTCTCCATTGTTGGTGGGAGTGCAGACTGGTGCAACCACTATGGAAATCAATATGGAGATACCTCACAGAGCTGGGACTAAGAGGTTCCATTATCCCTCTGCTGGGTATCTTTCCAAAAGAATTAAAAGAATCATATCACAGTGATATATGTGCACCTATGTTTATAGCAGCACAGTTTGTAATAGTTAAAACTTGGAAACAGCCCATTTGCCCATCAGTTGGAGACTGGATAAAGATGTGTTTTTTTCTATAAAATGGAATATTACTCAGCCATAAAGAATGATAAATTAGATTCATACATAGGAAAATGGATACATATTGAGGATATACTCTTAAGTGAAATAAATAAGTCACACATGTGTAATTACCAAATAGTTTCTCTGATGTGAAAAACTATAATAGTACATAAGATCCTAATCATATAATTGACCAAGTGAAGGAGGAAGAAAAGGGATAAAGGTGTAGGGAAAGTAGGAAGGGTAGGGGAAAGGTAATAAGGGAAAAACTATATGAGAAAATGAAAAATGGAAATAAAGTGTTTGTAAATGGGGAGGGAGGGGGGGTGAAGGGAGGGTAGGAACAATGGGAAAAAATGAGAACCAAGACCTGTCATGTAAAGGCACAAGATCCCAATGATGAATGTAACTGTACTGTATACCTAAAATGTACCAATAAACTCAATGAGAGGAAAAAGAAA
>NW_022900916.1:60121897-60199126 GCF_012274545.1 Fukomys damarensis
AAAAAAAAAAAAAAAACAGACCTCCAGAAACCATATGCAATGTTTGATTTTTTTCCTCCATCTACTCATTACTCAAACAGAAATAAATCTAATGAGAACCAAAGCATCTTTAAAAAACTAAACATCCTTAAATCTTTTTGTATGAACAGTGAACTACATTCAGTTTTTTGTTCTTAATTCCTAAACCAATAAAAACCCAGCAAAATGTTAAATGAATCCACAGTTCTCAAAGGATAACAAGTCAAAAAATTCCCACAGCTTTGGCAAGGTGGCAATCACTGACAGGAGAAAAGATATATAAATATAAGTGAAAATTTTATATTTTCTATCCTAAAAAACTGATCTGTGTATAGAAAGTAGAGTCTTCATAACAAAATAATATTCTATATTTTAAAATCTTCAGCATAAATACAAAATATATGCAGCATATATATATTCCCTATTAGGGAAAAATGGTTTAAATTAATTTGAATTACAAAGCTCAGTAAGATTAAACTTTGATTTTATTGTTTTGAATGGAAATCTTTACAAAATGTATTATCTACTTTCTTGCTTAAAAAAACAATAAAATGAACATTAATTATTATTTTGATAATTTAGGTTTATAATCATCATAATCAATTACCTTCCCATGGCAAATTTCTGTTGCTCTCAAGAGTTATCAAGATTTGACAAAATGTAAGAGTGAAAACGCGATGATGACTGGTTCAGATCAAGGTACTCACAACTTTCTAGTCCCGCAATATTGTGTAAGCAAGTTAACATCCCTAGATTTCAGTTTCATCTGCTATACAACAGAATAGGCACTGATAAGATTGTTAGGATTAAAAGATTAAATAAGATTGCATGCAAAAGAACACAGTAATATTATTAGCACTATAAACTCAAGCATCTTTTACTTCTCAAATCAGAATATTCTATAATTCTGAATAATTCATACAAGTGTACAAAAACTGCTAAGTGGAGCATTACAGCATTTGTAGGATCAAATACCATACATTTTGAATTAAAAGCACAAGATACAGTGATATATTTAAAGCTTAACTTTGTTTACAGTAAATTCTATTGCAACTTATACCTTTTAAAAACTTTATTGTTTGTAACTTTAATATAGAATTTTTACTCTAATATTGTATACCAGAAATCTTGCCAAACAAGGATACAGCTAAACAAAGATACATATAAGCTTCTAAAGATATCTTTATAAAATTTTATTGAGAAATATAAGAAGACTTAGAAGGGGCCAGGGATTAAGCTCAGTGGTTCTGCCACCTGCCGTGCAAGCACAAGGTCCAGAGTTCAATCCCCAGTACAAAAAAAAAAAAAAAAAAAAAGAAAAAAAAAAAAAAAAAAAAAAAAAAAAAAATAGAAGAAAGAAATGATATACTATATATATGGACTGAATAGTAAATATCATGAGGCAGACAATTCTCCTCCAACTGCTCTCTGAATGCAGTGTAATTCCAATCTAAAATCACAAAAGCCATATAGAAATTGAACAGCTGATTCTAAAACCTATACAGAAATGTAAAGGGACAAGAATAAACAAGATAAAAAATTACTAAACTTGGAAAAAATACACAAGACATATTGAAGAACAAAGTCTAAGAACTCTGTCAAATACCTCGCGATTATCAACAGACACTAACATAGCATAGCACTGGTACAGTAACAAAAAGTAAAGACAAATGGGACAGAGTAGAAGATGTATAAACAGACCCACCCTATATGAATGTCATTTAGGAAAAAAGCCACACTTCAACAAATAACATTGAAACAATTAGAAATCCAGGTGGGGGAAAAAAAAAACCAACTTAAATTGACCTGACACAAACCAGGAAAAAAAAAATCAACTTTTGTTGAGTTTTTATGTCTTAATGAGAACAAAGACCAAATCATAATATGTTTACAATACAGGAAAATATCTTCATGATCTTATAGTAAGGAAAAATTTCTAAATCAATACACAAAAAGTACTAACTATAAAGAGAGTAACTGATAAATTTGAGTAAATTAAAAACAACCAACTTTTGCTCAATGACAAACAGTATGAGTAAGATAGGGTACAGTGACCTATAGAAGCAACAAAGAGTTTTTTGGGAAAACACCTATGCAGAAAATATACAAATTGAAGAAAAGACTATATAGAACTTAAGTATGCACTTTAAAACAGAGTACTTTAAAGGGAATAAATTATACTATTTGGAAATGAGTAGAAGAATTGAAATCTAGTTTTGTTAAAAAGGAACAAAATAATTTACCATTAAAATCAGGATAGTAGGAATGTGGTACAAAGCCACAAACTCAGCACTTGGGAGGCTGAAGCAGAAGGAGTGTTAATTCCTTCCTGGACAATTTAGCAAGATTTTATCTCAAAGTAAAAAATAAAAAAGGGGTAGGAATGTAGGTCAGTGTGATGGACCTGAGTAAAATTCCTAGTAATGCAAACAGAAAAAAATTAAGGTCAGGATAAAAGTTAACTCCAAGAATTAGACTTTTCAGATGATGGCAATATTCTACTTTACAAGGAAAGTTGCTGGTTTCTGGGTGCTTATTTTACAATTGTTTATAATTATATACATATATATTTTATGAACTTTTATATAGTTTTGTGCATGTTTTACAATAAAAACAGATTTTCTTAAAAGTTCTAAAAGAACTCAGACAAGACAGTAACAAATTTTCAGATAATACAGGCTATAATATCCCAAAATGAAGATTCTCCTTTAAAATGTAACATCTAGATTCAGATTTGCTGCTCTAGAGTCAGACTGACCATGAAGGTGGAGCACAGTAAGCTACAGTGCTTCCTCCAGAGAAGGGTATATGGAAGAAGTGGCACTGGTCTGCACTTACAGGATAAGATCCGAGGAGGCTGGGGAAGGGACTTCTACTTCGCCTACTGTCGTTTTAATGAGCAAGACTTTCTGATAGAGCTTGCTTCTGCTGTATGTTTTCTCTTTCAATTAAAAAAAAAAAAGATTACACCTTAGTCAAAACATGGGTATAGAGTTTTCTCCCTCTAGCAATAAACTTTCATAACACGTACATTTGAGATGTCATCCATGAACCCTTGTGTCATCTGAAGCAAGCTAGAGAGGTATAGAAGATGTTCTTGGCTGGCTACACAAGTGCCAAGCTGAATTTTCAATATCAACCAACATGAAGAGTGAAATCAGACTGGGAACCAAGGAATTATGGACCTCATTTACCTCAAATTTCAAACAGAAGTAATAATTTCCATGCTATATATCTTGAAGGCCATATATCAGTATGGCTGTCAAAGTAATTTGATTAAAAGTTTGCAAAGGTGGCCATCACTTCTGAGCCCACACAGCCTGCAGCAGAAATCACAGGAGGTAGGACTCTGATGTTCTAGCTCAGGCATTTACTAGCTAACTGATGGGAGTACAAATGAGTGAGATTAACCTGGTCAAAACAATTTAAGGGTTTTTTTCCATATCTACAACTACACATACATTAGTCCTTGTAAATCTATGTACTGTTTGGGATCCTATAGACTTTTAACACTTAAACTTGGAAAATAATAATCCAATATTATACCTGAGTTAAAATCATCACTCATGAAAGGATCAAAAAGTTTTCCTTTCAATTACCAGAAACACAAGTTTAATTTTTCCAGAACTCATATTTCTATTTATTAAAGGTACCATTTATAAAGTATTCCTTTATTTTATCGCTTTAAAATTCATTTAATATATATCCTTAAAATGTATTTAATATTTTATTGAAGTTATACTTTCAACTCTCCCCTATAGTTGATTAGAGAAAAAAAGAAACAAAATTAAAAATCAGGTATAATGAATTAAGCTTTGGACGCACACATTCAGGCAAAAGTGAAGTCAACATTCAGCAGCCACACTTGGGTTTTTGTACAGCTTGGTCAACAGCCCTTGTCTAACAGAGGGCATGAGTGCCCCTTTCCTACAGGAGCTCCCAGATTCCTTCCTCCAAAGCCCTGCACAGGCCACCTGCTCTATATTCCCCATAATTTTACAAGAGAAAATCTAAAAACCCCAGTAGAGCAGTGAAGATTCAATGCACAGCTCTAGTCCTAATTCCTTGGTATGTAGGCCATTCAAATTGTTAAATATTTGGAAATCCTCCTTGGGTAAACTGGAAGTAAAATGCAGTAGTCCCCACTTTATTCATAGGGATGCAGATCCAGATCCCCAATAGATGCCTGACACAGTGGAGTAATGAACTCTATACGAATTGTTTTATCCTGAACATACTTACCTATGATAAAATTTAAATTATATATAGGCACAGTACGTGATGAAGAACAACCAATTATAAAACACAGTAAGAACAATAAGCATCAGCCTTTTAACATCAGATTCACATTCACAGATTCATCCAAAAACATGTCAGAAATATTCAGAAAAAACTTTCTATATTGAACTTTTATGTTACATATTATAGACTTTTGTACTTATTATTCCTTAAATAATACCATATAACAATCATTTACATATTATTTATATTAGGTATTAGTAATCTAGAGATGATTTAAAGTTTATGAGAGTTGAGAGAATAGAAGGATAGGAAAAGGGAAGTAAAAAGTGTTGAGATGTGTTATGTACACGTACCAACTCCCCACAATGAACGAAATCATTACGTACTCCAAATGTGCACAATAAAATTTTTTATATGAAAAGAGAAAGCTAATATGGGGAAAATATGTGAAAAATGAGTAGGGAAAATATATGAAAAATACTATACCATTTTATTGAAAGGACATAAGCAACCTCAGAATGAATATATAATATGAAAATTATATATGAAAATATATATTGGTACCAGGGTTCAAACTTGGGACCTTGCGCTTGTGAAGCAGGTGGCAACACCAATGAGCTAAGTCCCCAGCTCAAGCATCCTCAGATTTTGCTATTATTTAGCTAGTAGTCCTAGAACCAATCCCCAAGGAGAACGAGGGATGGCGTGTACTGTAATGAAATCATGTCAGTATCCTCTCCCCCTCTTCCTGCTCCCCCAATACCGTATGGTACTGTATTCAATGATCTTTCTCTTGTGGTGATATGAAACCCACACCGCCTACATGAGAGGAAGTGAGAGGAACGACATGAGCACTGTCACAGAGTCTTGGCCTTGAGCTACATGAACACAAGTTTGACCGTACCAAGATAGTCTGACAACCAAGAAAGCTAGGTGACTAACGGGCTTACACAATGTGGAGAGGCCGGACAGAGGGATGATTCATCAGGAAGGGATGGTGTAATAAGATTTCCTCATGTACTCAGAAGTGCACACAATAAAATGTATCAATTGTTTACATCCAGAATTTTCCTTTTAATATTTTCAGACCACGATTGACCAAAGGTAACTGAAACCATGTAAAGCAAAAGTGTGGATGAGGAACAGGGGGACATTATTGTATACTTTTTGCACTCTAAAGGAACGGCAAAAGTTTTAGTGGGTCTGACTTGAAACTTTTCTAACTCTGACTGAACTGACTAGATTACTAGCAGTTTTGAATAGGTGGACAGCTGGTCACTCTGCCCTTTTTCTTAGGTAGCCAGCTCTTTCCCCACAGAGAGAACTGTCTTGGTCTTCCAAAGTGGTTTACTACACAAACATCTTTGAAAAGACAGTCCAGACCAAGTATGTCAAGGCATCTTGCTCAAAAAATGTGCAGAAATATCAGAAAGCCACGAGAAATTGTCTTACAAGCCATTACTATAAATCAATTGACCACATATGAGTGAGCATGTATCTGTATTCTCTATTGTACAGAATCACAGCATACCAAATTATATTGATAAATATGAAACAAAACCTTTTTTTCAGTATTGAGAATTGAACCCAGGGCCCCCACGCTAAGATACACCCCTAGCCCTTTCTATTTTTTTTTTTTTGAGACTGTTTTACTAAGTTGCTACTGGCTTATGTTGTCTTTAAACCATATGGAATATTTTTTTTTTTTTAGAAAACCTTTGGATATTCTAGGTTGTTTATAAAAAAACAAAAAGAAAACTTATGCAACATTTTAATCAGCTTGTTGGTTCCTACCAGCTAGATCTTTATGTTGTATCATATAATTCAACATTAGGAGAATGGCTGTTTTACATTGCATGGTACAATCCTTGAGCATGGCTTAATCTATCCATTCATTTAGACTTCTTTAGTTTCTCATAGAAATATTTTATTTTTCAGTATTGGAGTCTTGACCAGCATTTGTTATATTTACACCTAAATATTTTATGATTTTTTGGTACTACTATAGAAGGGAATCTTTTTAATATCATTTTATAATCATTTGCTGTTTAAAATATAAGAATACAACTGTTTTTAGCATATCATTTACTATATCCTTGTAGTTTCCAATCAGAGATTCACTTATTAGTTCTAGTAGTCATTTTATACTTCTCTGATATTTTTTCTTCTAAATGACTTTAAATCTATAAACAATGATAGTACTGCTTCCTATTTTCAAATTTTTATGACTTTCATTTCTTTTAAATGGTATATTAGTTTCCCAGTGCTGTGGTAACAAAGTACCAATACGGGATGCCTTAAAAGAGACTCACCATCTCTCAGTTCTGAAAGATTAAAGCTCAGAATCAAATTCCTGGCAGAGCCCACTCCCTCTGAAGCCTCTCAGAAAGGATCTTTCTTGCCTTGTCCATTTGTGCTGGAACGCAGAGCATTCCCTGCTTGTGGGAACACTATTCCAACCTCCGCCTCCATCTTCACACGGCCATCTTTCCTTGGGTCTCTTCTCATACTTAATATAAACTGTTCAGATCTTATTTGATCTGCTTGAGTTCATTGAGAGTGAAGAACACATGGATGCAGGTAGGGCTTAACTCTCCACCCACCTCCTATAAAGAATATTGACTCTGAAGAGCTTTGATGAAATCAGATAGAGGCTTTAATTAGTGGTTGCTTAGAAGTCTTGGCCTCAGGATATGGAGGACAAGGGAGAGGAACTGCAGGCTCTGTAATGCTAGATGCATCAGCTGGAGGTCTAAGGGCCAGAGGTACCTGGGTTTTTAGTGACCTATACCCACACTTTAAACATAAACAGGAATTGTCTCTTCATGCCAAAGACATTTTTTAAATATAAGTACTCTTGACCATTATTTTCTCTCTTACAGAACAACTCCAGTTGCAAAACAGTATTGTTGCCAGTAATTTCCACAGCCGCTTATGTATAGCACTTTTTTTAAGAGTTTGAGGGTTGAACAAATTCGGGTGTACCTAATATACACCAAAGAGTAAGGGATTTGACATTAAGTTTTTCATCTCAAAAGCAAGGAGGAGAGAAGGTGTCCCTTTTTAAACTTTTTTGTTGTTTGTCCATGTCCTCAGGGCATCTCCTGAGCTTTCCTACTCCAAAGCAGGAACTGGAGAGTAATTGGAAGACTGGTCTAACTATAATCCATCCTTACCAGAAAGCACACCTATTTTTCCTGAAACTCTGTTTTCGTGTCTTAAGCTCACACTTTAAACTCGGGTATATTTTTAAAAGCAAAAGTTATAACTGACATAAGCTATAACAGCCTTAAGAAGAGAAGCACTGGCAAACAGAAAATTAAAACAATGATTAAGGAACATGAATGATTTGTTCTTTAACTCTTTCAGAGCAAGAAAGATCAACAAGGCAGATTGGAAAAACTTTTCAAAGCTATCATCTTTAGCCTGGAAAACGGTTCATAAAGTATGTGAGATAGGTGTTTTCCACAGTGTCCCTGCATGACAGTTTTTCTGCTGGTTTTGCTGGTTGTGTAAGAGATCCTTAGTTGAAGACACTGGATAAGGCCATATCCTTATATCGTGTCTTTTTGGATGAGAATGATTTTTGAGTCACATATAACTCAGGGATGGGGTATGTTGTCCAATTTAAAGGAATTCTTATTGAGGCCACCACATCTCCTGGAGATTACCTCCTGCCATCTCTTCCCATTTCTGAAGAGAGAAAGTAGCAAGTACCTCTTATCTTTGAGGCCCTAATCAATAAGCACTCATTTTTTTAAAGGATTTAGGAGCTGCCAATTAGAAAAGAAAAAAAGTTTTAGGAAGGCAAAGAAAAGCACATTACCATTTTTGATAACAGTAAAAACCATCTCTATAAAAAGTGAACTGCCAAAACTTGTCTCATTGCCTCTGATTGAATCTTTAGGCCTGCTGGAGAGCAATGAGCTGTAAACCAATTAGAAATCTAAAAGCCATCTCAAAGAGCTGTTTGTATTAAGAGACTAAGATATCTTATAACTGCCAACTACGTCAAAGAAAGAACACAAGGCCCTATTTGCAAAATAAAAGATGTCCCATCAAAGAAACCCAAACGTAAAAGGCATCACATCTTTTTATATCTTTAACTTAAACCTATTATTATTTTGGAAAAAAATTGTGTAAGCAATCAGTAGAGAAAAGACAAATTTTGAAGATTTATGTGTCACAATCCAGTTGAAATATTTTAGGGGTACCATGGAAAAAAGCAAGCTCTTACATTTCTTTAGAGATCTCAGTAGGGTCTCTATGTTGGAAAAAATAACTCTTAACCTGTTAGATGTCAGTGTTCGCTTTGGCAGCACATATATTAACCTGTTAGATGTCAGATGCGCTGAGTTTGGGTCTGTTGGTATTTTTTCTTCCCTCTCTCTCTCTCTCTCTCTCTCTCGTTTTAAGACAAGATCTCACTATGTACTCCAGGCTGGCCTCAAACTCACAGCACTCTGCCTGCCTCAGCCTCCCAAGTGCTGAGATTTTAGGCATGTGACACCATACCCAGTGTGTGGTGTCTTGATACTAAAGAGTGAATTTTCAGGACAAATGGGGTTAAGAGTAGGAAAAGTTTATTGAAAGAAAGCTCTTAAGAGGGCTCCAAAAGTGGGTTTCCACTGAGGCTCTTTCTCTAAGGAAATTTTATACAGCAAAATCACAACAGCTTTGGGTCAAATTTAATAGCATTACAAGTATAATCACTTAGAATACTGATCCAACAGGGAAGTAAGGTATACAAAGGATACATGGTGAATGTCATTAACTTTATCTATAACTTTTAACATAGAACAAAGGCATTTCTAGAAAGAGATGAGAACATGGGTCCATGTACTGGTCACTCAAACATGCATCTGATGCCTTATCTGGGCCATCTGGAACAGGTGGTGCTAATTACAGTTTAATCTCAAACTGCTTTTCTCTAGGGAGGCTTGCAGGCCTGGTTATTCTGTCTTCAGTACCACTTTATCCTGGCTCATTTCTAAAATGTTGAGACCTCCTGCTTACCAATATTATATCAGGGCCATTAATATAATAAAAATAATAATAGTTCATGGAACTAAAACTAAAAATATGGGCCAGGAAGTAAAACTTCTGAACTATATATAACACGATAAAAAAACAATATTTATAAATTGTCTCAATTACTTTTCTACATCGAATTAAGGTTACAAATATCTAGGAATTGTATTCCACATCCTGTATGCAAGGTATGATCAATATAAATGAACTTTTAAATTAAAGATAATTATTATGCAAAGACACATTGTCATTAATCACTATTAAAATGCTACTCCTAGCTTCAAAATTATCCCATCATTCTTGCCTCTTCCTGAACAATTCTGGAAGTCCCCTTTCCTGAGTGTCTTTGTCAGGTATGATAAAAAAATATGCAAAGGACTACTATCTAGAATATATAAAGAACTCAAAACAACCAGTGCCCCCAAATATAAAGACCCAATTCTAAAATGAGCATCTGAAATGAACAGATACTTCTCAGGCAAAGAAATAAAAGCAGCAAGTAAATATATGAAAAAGTGCTCCACATTACTGGTCATTCGAGAGATGTAGATGAAAACAACCCTAAGATTCCACCTCACCCCACAAAGAATGGCTGCTATCAAGAAATCACACAATAACACATGTTGGCGGGGTTGCGGGGAGAAAGGAACCCTTCTCCATTATTGCTAGGAGTGCAGACTGGTGCAACCACTAGGGAAAGCAATATGGAGATACCTCAAAGAACTAGGATTAGAGGTTCCATTTGACCCAGCCATCCCTCTGCTGGGTATCTTTCCAAAAGAATTAAAAGAATCATATCACAGTGATATATGCACACCCATGTTTATAGCGGCACAGTGTGTTATAGCTAAAACTTGGAAACAGCCCATCTGCCCATCAGTTGGAAACTGGATAATGAAGATGTGGTTTTTCTATAAAATGGAATACTACTCAACCATAAAGAATGAGAAAGTAGATTCATTCATAGGTAAATGGGCACATTTTCAGGATATACTCCTAAGTGAAATAAATAAGTCACACATATGCAAATACTGAATAGTTTCTCTAGTGTGAAAAACTAAAAGAGTACTCAAGATCCTAATGGGACAATTAGCAACGTGAAATAGAAAGAAAAGGACCGAAGGTGTAGGGACAGTGAGAAGGATAGGGAAAGGGGAATAAGGGAAAAGGAAAAAAATATGAGAAAATGTAAAAATGGAATTAAAGTGTTTGAAGGGGGGAGGGGAGGGGGGGGACAAGGGGAAAAAATGAGAACCAAGACCTGGCATGTAAAGGTACATGATCCCAGTAATGAATGTAACTGTACTGTCTACGTAGAATGTACCAATAAATTAAATTTAAATTAAACAATATGGAAAATGTTCCTGCTTAGTGCCATCCAACTAAAAACATTACAGTACATTCTCATCTACCTTATTTACTTACTTTTTTACCTTATTTACTGGATCTGGCAACATGTGACTTCTGGCTCTTCTCCAAAGTCAAACGGCCAAGAAAGGTAGGTAAATATTTTGGATTGGTTCAAGACAACAAGGCAGCCATAAGAATGCAACTAAAGACACTCATGAAAGAGGACTTCCAGAACTGCTGCAGAAAGTGATAAGAACAATGGGATGTGTGTTCAAAGAGAAAAGGTTAATGGTAATGTGTCTTTTACTGTAATAATTTTTGAAAGATCTAAATATTCATCTTATTTTTATTGTGCTTAGTATATCTATAAGTAAAACAATGAAAATCATCTAAAGGGAAGACCTTATTCAAACAAAATTTTCAACGGATTAGTCACTTATGTACTAAAATTTCCATGGGATTTAAACTATTAAATTGGGATGGGAAGTCAGGATGCTTACATCATGAAACCTTTTATAATTTATATGAACCATTTCACTGATTCTAATTCTGAAGAATTGTGTGAATTAAAAGGACAGCACTATCCCCCAAGTAGTAAATAAATTATACTACATATACCCGCCCAAAAATAGAGAACAATCATTGATTAGTAATTACTTCCCTCTCTACAATAATATTCTAGGGTGTTGACCATTCAGGAACGAGACAGAGTGCAGGGTAGGGGGGCAGAGGGAGCATGGGAGCGGGCTAGCTGGTTTGTGAAGGCAGCCCAATCCATCCAATATTGAGTAACTCTAATTTTTAAAAGTCATTACATATTAATAATCCACTTCCTAACAATTTCTACATGCAGTGACCTTAGCCCCATATTTCCTAAGAAGGCAGAATAATTTATGGTCACTACCAAAAACCATTTCTTCTGACCGAGTCCTCCAGAATGAAAAGTTCTTTTCAATTTCTCATGCAATCCCCTGAAAAAACAAATATGTCTTCTGGAACAAATACTCCAAAGATATCTGACAGACAGCAAAACTCAAGGGCTCCTTAGAAACTGATTTAGAATCTGTTAACTATGATCACCCATTATTACTTTGGAAATTCCAGCAGTTTTGTCATGTAGTTCAAAGAACTTGAAATTGATCAACTTGAAATTACGTAACTATTTTATGTATCTTTAGTGCAGGCATATACATTTATTCATATTAAAGTACATTTTATGCTATAACATAACCTATTGAGATACCTTTAAATTTTCATTTCTCTACCCAAAACATTAACTATTTATTCCTCTCAACTCAGTATGACTTAAAAATCTGTTTTGCATGTCTTCCCCTAAATTGGTCCTAAGAAAATGAAGCAAACTTTTAAGAGAGAGAGTCCTCCTGGCGAGCTGAGGCTGGCTCACTGAGCCCACCCTGTTCTGCAGTCTTCAGCCATTCAACTGTGAAATATTAATGGAACAGTTGTTCCCTCTCAGAGTAGTTTTTAAAGGCTACTTCTCATAATAATACCTAATTAGTAGTAAATGTGGGTAAAAGAAATTCAATTGAACAAAGTAAAAAATATTAACCAATTGGGAAGAGAAAGAACAGGTTACAGAGAAAAATAAAAAGAGTAAGTACACATACGGGATGATTACTTTTTTAAAACTTAAGGGTTTTTTTGTTTGTTTGTTCTTTTTTTACCAGGGATCAAACTCCTGGGACCTTACACTTGCGAGGCAAGCAGTGGAAACATTGAGCTAAATTCCCAGCCCTAAAAATTATCTTAAATTTTAACTTGACTGGTTCCATATGAAGGAAGTCACAGAAATAAAGCGACTTTATTTCCCCTATCATCAGTAACTCATGAAACCAAGAAAAATCTGCCACAGCTCTCCCATAAGAAAAAGTCATACTCACTAAGAAAAATCAAGTATGCCAAAATGTATCAAATGTTTTCTTGTAAGATAATCTAAAAACCAATCTAGTAGAAAAAAGCACTACTATAATTCCCTCATTTAAAAGTATAAAATTTTGGTACATTTAATTCAGACATTAATGACAGAATGATGGTTACTTAAAATTTAACAGAATATGAAATATTATGGATATAATATGCTGGTATGAAAATATCTTTAGAGAAAGGCTAAATTCTGAAAAGCCCCATTTGTATCTTAAACTCAGGCCAATAGAGTTCTTTTCAAACAGAAAAATTCTCTCAGAATTCATTTCAATCAGGCAGAATCCAATTCTTCATTTTCAGTCACTTCTGTGTAATGACAACCTCAAAGACACTTGTATTTTTTTTACAAACAGTATTATACAAAACTAAATGGAGAACATCAATGCAAGAATGTAGTTCCCATAACAAATTCTCCTGCTTATCTTTAAGTCATAAAATGCTGTATCCTGTTTATCTTTAAGCCATAAAATGTTGTATGTTAAAGCAATAGATTGCACGATCCAGGAATAAACTTCAGTTTCTCCCAAAGCTCTCATTCATGTGTGTGTGTGTGTGTGCACGCGCACGTGTGTGTATCTATCTATATATATATATATGTAAAATATGTGAATATATTTCCCATTGAATATATATAATTCCTGATTATAGAAATTTAAATATGTAAAATATATTGCATAGATAATATATAATAGACATAATGTATTAAATCACACATATAATATAAATATAAATAATGTAAAATACATATATATTATATATTTGAAATATATTTAAATTTCTAGAATATAGGTATTTAAAAGACAATAATCACTCTGGATTATAGTCACTCTGTAATTTGATGAACTTATTTCTGGTTGAAATAATTTAAAGTATTAAAACAATTACATATAGAATTTTTTAAAACTGTGCTTTGATTTTTGTTTTAGAGTTAAATCAAAGAAGTCAAGAAAGGAAATGTCCTGAAGCTTCTAACTACATAAGATATCAATCTGCCTTGCTCAAGATACACTTTCAATAATGAATCACTACATGAAAAGACACTTCAAATATGCTATCACCAGACCCCCTTCTCCTGCTACATTCTTTATGAGTGGGGTTCAGTGACAGAAACCAGAAAGATAAAATGAAACTAAAACAACACATTCCCCTTAATTTAAAAGCAGAAATAATTAGCAAACTTGCAAAGAAAAATAGAAGAACTTCAGAATCAGATTGTATTTATAGGGTGATTTGTATGCGCGTGCGTGCACGCATGTGTGTGTGTGTGTGTCTGTGTGTTTTACTGGAGACTGAATTCATCTGGGAGGCCTGTGCACTAGGATGTCAAGTCTGAGGCCAGCCTGGACAACCAGTAAGCTAATGAGACCTATCTCAAAAAGAAAGGCTGGGGATGTTAATATAAAGGCCCTGGGTTCAACCCCCAAAAGAGAGAGGAGCAGGGAACATATGTGCAAAGTAGGAATATCCTCCTTGCTCTAGAGCAGTGGTAACTTACACCTAGGGGCGTTTTTTTGTTTTTGTTGTTGTTGGTTTTTTTTGCGGTACCAGGGATGGAACTCAGGACCTTGCCACTGAGCTAAATCCCTGGCACTCGCCTATAGATTTTGCTCCTTAGAGAATATTCAGCAATGTCTCCAGACATTCTGACTGCCACACATGAAGTGTCACTGGCACAAACAGGTAAGGAGTAGCAATACTAATAAATGTCTGACACTACACAAGACAAAGCTCACAAGAAAGAAATAACCTGACTCACGTGTCAACAGTGGCTAGGCTGAGAAACTCTAACCTGGGATAGTAAATAATCTAGGGTGAAATTCACTACTCTGATGATGCACCCAAATGCAGGGTACTCATTCAAATACGTAGGATGCCATTCCATGAATAAGACCCTGTAGGGGAATGAACCAGTAATGAAGACCTGAACTGTTAGAGAAGCTATTAACAAATACTGTCTGATCTCCATCACAGCATGTAAGAAATGAGAAGGAAGAGGGATCTGGAAAACACTTTTTAAAACAAAATATAATTAATTTTTTTTCCTCAAGAGGTTATCAGAAGTACCCTACTGAATAAAAAGTGACAATATTTCTACACATCAATTTTAATAGTTCATTATACTTAGGGCATTCTTTTCATCAAAAAAAGGCATAATCAAACACCTTCTTATACAAAGAGGCATGAAAAGTATTCTTAAGGTCTTGATTTATGTTCATCCTTATACAAATTTCAAATTGGAGCATGCGGTTCAGATCTTTCAATGGGTTTCTTAGCAAAAATTAACAAGCATGGCTGCTGCAGACCATTAAGACACAAAAACTTTTATAAAAGCCTCCCTCCATAAAAACATAAACATAACACACCACTAAAGGTTTTATAAGATTACAACTTATAAGGAAGATCCATTAAAATTTTTTATTATGATAAAGAACTCAAAATAACCAACCCCTCCAAATATAAAGACCCAATTCTAACATGGGCATCTAAAATGAACAGACATTTGTCAGACAAAGAAGTAAAAGCAGCAAGTAAATATATGAAAAAATGTTCCACATCACTGGTCATTCGAGAGATGCAGATGAAAACAACTCTGAGATTCCACCTCAACCCCACAAAGAATGGCTGCTAACAAGAAATCAATCAATAACAAATGTTGGCGGGGTTGTGGGGAGAAAGGAACCCTTCTCCATTGTTGGTGGGAGTGCAGACTGGTGTAACCACTATGGAAATACTTCAAAGAGCTTGGACTAGAGGTTCCATTTGACCCAGCCATCCCTCTGCTGGGTATCTTTCCAAAAGAATTGAAAGAATCATACCACAGTGATATATGCACACCCATGTTTACAGTGGCACAGTTTGTAATAGCTAAAACTTGGAAACAGCCCATTTGCCCATCAGTTGGAAACTGGATAATGAAGATGTGGTTTTTCTATAAAATGGAATACTACTCAGCCATAAAAAATGAGAAATTAGATTCATTCATAGGAAGACGGATACATATTGAGGATATACTCCTAAGTGAAATATATAAGTCACACATGTGTAAATACCAAATAGTTTCTCTGGTGTGCAATACTATAATAGTACATAAGATCCTAATGATATAATTGGCCATGTGAAATAGGAAGAAAAGGGCTAAAGGTGTAGGGAAAATGGGAAGGGTAGGGGAAAGGTAATAAGGGTAAAGAAAAAAATATGACAAAATGAAAAAATGGAAGTAAAGTGTTTGTAAATGGGGAGGGGAGGAGGGGGTGAAGGGAGGGCACGGACAAGGGGAAAAAACTGAGAACCAAGACCTGTCACATAAAGGTACAAGATCCCAATAATGAACATAATCGTACTGTATACCTTAAATGTACCAATAAAGTCAATTAATAATTGTTTTTTATTGTGTGGTAGCTGTAATTTCAGCTAGACCTTGTCTCAAAAATAAAACAGAAATTTGGCTGGGTATGTAGCTCAGTGCAAGGCCCTGGGTTAAATTCCCAGTACTGCAAATAACAACCACAAATGTCTAGATTATCTCTAAGTTGCTTTCCATCTCTAAAATTATATGACTTTACCTAGTCCTAATTTTGTGTGTCTTTGGATAAGAAAAATGTCATAGAACAGAAAAGACTAACTTGATTTTTCTGTTAGCACTTTTACATTGGAAAGAAAGAATTCCCAAGTATTATGACAAGATAAGGTTGATGGCACTTATTTAACAGGTTCTATAAACACAGCTCAGGTAGTTCCCTAATCCAGAGATCTTAAATCTATACTAACTTTTCTGGTAGATTCTGACCATAACTAAATGCTAGTGATATACTAGCAATAATATGCATGTTCCTAAGAACACCTATAATTTATTTCTAAAAATAAAATTAGGTATAAATTCATTAGATGAGTTTGTAATTTCAAACTATTCAGAGAAACTGTTTACATTTGAAATATATTTTGAAATGTGAATTACACTGTGTGATTTTGAATGGATTTCCTTACTATGTTTTATATCTGTAATTACATGCCTCAGAACTTCTTAGAATCTTAAACTTTTGTAAAAGCTTACCATAAAAAGAAAAAGATGCAACATTAATATTAAAGTCATTTTAAACTTATTCTCCATAAAATTAATTCATAAATTATTTTAAAAAATCTATTTTACTTTGTCCTTAATAAATTTTATGTTACCAACTGAACCCTATGAATAAGAGTATCAATACATTGCATCATGTAATTACAAACTAAAAATAAGTAATAAGAATGAGAAATCAAAAACTAAATAACATTATTAAAATTTAAAAATGTTTTAACTTCCATTAAGGATGTAATAGTGAGCAAAATGACCAATCCTGGCCCCCACGGTGCTTACAACTCAGTGGGTGAGAATCTAACCAACTGAATGCCAATTCCGACACAGTTTACTAACAAAATAGCTTCTTATTAAAAACGACATCCATCACTCTGTTAAAGGAGTAAATCTTTCCTCAACCTTTACTCAACCGACTGACCGAAAGTATATCCCTTCTTTTCGCAAGAGAACTGAGATGCACCGTGAGTACCCTCCATGGAAGGATCATCACTCCTAGCATGTCCTTTCTTCACCATGGTAATGTGCAGCAGCACATGCTGGATGAAGTGGGTGTAGCCATCTGTCACCAAAAGTATATTTAACCAGTTGAGCACAGAACAGCAATGTCTGACAGGACACCAGTTAAACTGTGTACCACTTTAGGTTGGTTTAAAATTTTTAAAAAGCATATAATGGCCAGGACTGCTATTAATAAGACAAATCCTATTTATCTTTTCAAAATCTTCAAACAGTTCTATATCTATATACAAGGGACTCATTCAATAAACAATCACAAAGTAATTGAAAAATATGATCAAGTTTATTAAAACGTGTCACTGAAATGGGATAATAACAAAGCAAACTTTAAAGATTTTAAGAGACAAAATATAACCTAATCTATTTCTTTCTCTCTTTCTCCCTCTCGCTCCTATTGTTTTAAATTTAATAAATTTCTTTACCAGATTACAGTGATTATGCTGTCATCGCTTAGCCAGGAAGCAAAAAGGACGCTTCTAAACTCTTTGATTTGAAGTAATATATATAGCTCTGTTCCATTCATATGTTTTTCTGACAGATTACTCTCAGCAGTGTTGTTTTTTTTTTAATGCTAAATTAAAAAAAAAACAGATGATGGTCAACTTTTTATTCAAATTCAAGCAGAACTAGAGAAGCAAAAAAACAATCTCTCACCCTTTCTCTCTTAGCAGGAAATGCCACCACAATGCAACACTTGAGAGAATTCCCTCCAGTGCTGCATTCAGGGCGATGAGTCCTGGGACAAAGGACACAAAATCCAGACCTTCACTTGCTCCTTCATCTGATCCTCAGAATAAGCACATGTGGATAGGTAATATCACAGGTGACTGCTTTTCTTCTTTTTCCCCTTCTGACCACATAACAGAAATTTCAACTGCATATTTCTAAGGCAATAGTTTCACCTTAGACAATGCATGAAAATTACCTAAAGAACTCAATCAGGTGTATCTGGGCACTACCCCAGACCAATAAGAAATTAGAATCTCTGTGATGAGACCATATAGGTTAAATGAGGAGGTTATTTGTGTAAAGGCTCCCTCTTTTAAATTATGTTTGTACAAAGTTATCAAAAGGAGATTCTTGTTAGAGTATCAAAGGACGAAACGAATGCTGCACTTTTGTTTCCTCGTCAGAGTTTTCAGACTAAGGACAATTCCCTTGAAATATATTTAGAGGAAAATGGATCACAATGTTAGGTGAAATAAATCAGACACATAAGCTTAAATACTGCATGGTTTCTTATATAAGAAATCCGAAATATTAACAAACAGCAAAATAAAAGACAGATAATAGGAAACAGGGAAACAATTCTTTGAAAAAGGGAAAGGGACCAAGAGACGGACAAAGGGGAGAAGGGAAAGGGAGGGGATGACGACAGAATGAAGACGCATCATGTCCATGTACCAAATCTCCATGATAGGAGCATCTATTATGTACTACAAACATGGACTGATAACAAACATGGAAAGAAAACCACAATTGTTACACTCTACATGGTAGACTTTAATTTCTAAATGCTTGCCCTTAGAATCAGTAACGAAGCATTTTTCCCAAAGTACAACATAATAAATAAGTCTCCATCACAAATTTGAAGACCTGAGTTCAATCCCTGGCACCTAAATAAATAAATAAATAAATAAAAAGTCTCCACGGTTTGTAACAACTAACAGAGCAGGGGAACTTCCTTATTCCTTTTAGAGATGAACATGGACTACATTTTCTACATGATTTTTCATATTAAAAGAGACATAAAAGTTACTAAAATTTTTCCTAACAGTGTTGGATCTGACTACTGAAAATAAGAGACAAATGCTTTCTTTAGTTACTAAGAATATCTTACTAAAATCATTTATTAAAGAATCCTAAAGAAAAGAAACAGTAACATTTTAGAAGTTATCTTCTGTCGATTTATTCTTACATATTTAATAAAATATACACTCCTTAAAAGTATCTGTAAAGAGTTTTATTAGTTACAATGACACTGACAACTCTTTAACCAGATGGTTCCAGATCAAGTTCCCATGCGCACCTACACTAGGTCCTACTGCAATGTGACCATCCTAGGGGTTCTGAGGCCAGTCACCCCTTTCTATTACTGTTGTAGATGGAATGTAAATACAGAATAAAGGTAGAGGAGCAACATTTTCACAGTGTAAGGCCATCTAAAGAGTGTAAACTATGACAGTAAGTCAAGACACCCCATTCTGTACCTAGTATGGGAGTGAAAACCAACTGTGATTTCTCTATGATCCTCACTGTTCTGGTTCGCCTGGGAGACAGTATCTCCTCTTCTACTCTTCTTTTCTCCTGTGTTATTCTACTTCTGATATTCGTCCATACAATATTTTCAACTCTGTTGATTTTCATTTAACTCTGGGTTCCAAGACCACAAATGCAATTTTGGGTCTAAATTATTTTCCTTGTCTTCCTAAAAAGACTTCCTAATTTGACTTGCTTTTGAGTTTAAGCCTGTGGTACCTTTCCCAGATCTCTTGAGGCTGAACTTACTCCTATCTTCACGTGTTGTACTTAAATACCCACACCAATTATACATCAACTCTTCCACCCTAGAATGTATCAGACATGGATAAACTCCTAGGTGGCTCATAACTCTTCCTTCTTGTTTCAAAAGACTTATCAGACTAACATTTTAGATCTTCAGTGTGTGAAGGAATCTTGCTCTGTAATATTATAACTGTAATAATATTCATACTTGAAAAACCACTGATACTCATATACTTTTCTAATCACTGCCATGTCCCTCTGTATGGGCCAGCATTAGCTACATAGCACAGAGGACAGCTCTCTTAGAGGCTGCAGAAAGGACACTTATTACCAACTCTGGCATTCTAAATTGCAGGGTTTCTGATGGCCACAGGAATACCAAAACATTTCAAATAACTATAAATGATTACTTTTGAGTCTATATTTCAAATTAAAGCAACCCAGAAAGAACAACACTAATGGTTTGTTTTTCTAATATGCCCCTGAAAAGAGAGATCCTAGTATCACATTTCAATAATTTCATCTTCCATACATTTAGAAAACTTTTAATATAAGCTCTAGCATTCAGAAAGCAGTAAATGTTAACTTTTTGAAATGATCGCCTAAAAACAAGCAATCAAGTTTGACATGGTGGTGCACACATGTAATCCTGACACTCTGGGAGGTTGAAGCAGGAGGATCACAAGTTTAAGGCCTGCTGTACAACTTTGAAGGACCTTGTCACAAAATAAAAATAAATTACAAAATAAAAACAGTTCCAGGGATGTGGCTCATTGCAATGGCCCTGGGTTCAAATCCCAGTACCACACACACACACACACCAAAAACAAAAAGATAATCAAAAAGATGAGCTAAGCTCGGCATGGTGGTGAACAACTATAATCCTAGTACTCTATTCAGGAGGCTGGGGGAGGGATTGCCACAAGTCGAGGCCAGCCTGGGATACACAGTGAGTTCAGGGCCAGCATGCACTACCGAGGGAGACCCTGCCTCAAAAAGCCCCCCACCCAAAACGAGCTAAATGGAAAATGAATGCTAACTACATAAATCATAATAAACAAGGGTCATATAAAAATACAACTGGCAAAACTCCCTCAGGACACTGTTTTATTCTCTCCATACAAGAGGATATTGTAAGGTCACATGGCAATTGGATCTGTTAGGATTCTTAGTATTTATTTCTTTTCAGTGTATTATATGATACAAAGGTTCTTATTTCTTGACTTATTATAGGAAGATATATCTATCACTTCTATGATTATTCAAAATGAGAGGGGAAAACACCATTGAAAAGTCTCAAATTTTCTGTATCAAAAATAAGGTAAAGGGGTTTGGTTCTTTTTCCTTTTTTGCTTAATAGTGCAAAGGAATTGCTACATAAAAACTCAAATTTTACTTACAATTCTAGACCAAGTCTTTGTTTATCACAGCCATCCCTGAAACCAAGTGCAAGGGCAACATCCTTGCAAATAAGATGGCTCTCCTGGGACATATAAATTCCATACCAGCCTCTCGCCAGACAAAATTCATACCTGTACAACATCAATTACTATTGCAGTAACAACATTCTAGGAATCACTGGCTTCTCACTATCTGCTTTGATCAGAAACAAATGATTAAATGAAGATGTTAAGATATGGAATTCAAGACCAAAGAATACAAGAATATAATTTTTAAAAAACAGAACCAACCTTTGAAATTATATTATTTCAACCAAGTACAGTTTCATTTCCTTACCATTCTCTTTAATCAAAATTGAAAGACACGTACCACCTCCGCATGATGAATGTAATCATAACATACTGAAACATGTACTGATAAAAATTAAAATTAAAAACAAAAAAATTGAAAATTTTAATAAAAACTAAAATATATAGCATTTGTATCACATTTTAAAACATAATATCCAAAGACAGTACAGAGGCAGTTAAGAGAATATACCTGGAGGTGACATATCTGAGTCACTCACCGTACTCGCCTACCTGCCTTGCAGAGAAGTCGTGGAAGCAAACAACAAACTCCCCTAAACTGTCTCATCTTTTATAATCAGTTTGAAAGCTACGTATTACACTTCCAATAGGTGGGAAGAGTACCTAGGAAAAGTAAAACCTCAAATTCCAGTCATTGGGGCTATAAAAAAAATACACAGAAAAAAACATCCACTAGTGCATAAAAGAAAATAAGATTTTAACAAATAAAAGTTTTAGGTGTAATGGTAGAAAGGAGTGGCAATCAATATATATTATAATTGGAATAAATGTATGCAAAATGTGTATGGAAGAATCTACAAGAAAATAATAATAGTGACAAAATAATAGCTTGCCCCAACATCCGCCAGGTTTGTTATGATCAAGCACTACAATGCCATTAAGAAGATTCAATATTGTTTCATTCCACAAATACTTCCTGAACACCTGCAAAGTGTGAAACACTATGCTTGGTGTTGAGGGCACAAGATGAGTAAGACGAAATTTTCCTGCACTACTCATCAAAAAGCTAAATCAGAAATGCATGATAAGCCTTCATATAAATAAGGTAATCCAACTACTTTTGCCAAGAACCATCCTCCTCTTCCTCCATAAACTAACACAACTCAGATAATTACACATCATCAGCAGTTTCTTTTGAGTGTTTTCCTCGTTTTTATAGCATGAGCCAACTTATAAAACAGTGGTGGAACAGAGGAACATTTCAGTATGGAATCACTAAACTGTCAACTCCTAGATTCAGATTACAGACAGCCCCAGGTGCACATAAAGCAGATTTCTGCTGAGTAATACAGAACAAGTTTTTGACACTCCCTACTTTCTTCGATATGAAAACTTACCAATTCAAGGTCACAACCAATGATTCAGAGTTCAAAGTACAGCATTCTTCAGAATGTAGTTCAAACAATTTCCAGGACATTAAATAATTTAGGAACAATAAGGACTGAGGACTAAGGAGTAAAACAAGATGTATGTAGTCATCTTCAAATGTGAAGACAATAAATTAACATTCTGAACTGGATTTATTTATTTATTTACTCTGTGATGGTGGGGACTGAATCCAGGAACTCTTATTTTTTTTTTTATTTTTTTTATTTTTTTGGTACCAGGGATTGAACTCGGGTCCTTGCGCTTGCAAGGCAGGCCACCGAACCGCTGAGCTAAATTCCCAGCCCTCCAGGAACTCTTGGATGCTAGATAAGTGCTGTATCACTGAGCTACACCCACTGCCCAGACTAGACTAAAATAAACTGTCCGAAGATTGAACAGCTAGAAGTTACAACAAAATCTATTATGGGCTCCGTGTAGTATACAGAGCTTAATAGGAAATGGAGCTAAAGCTTTAAGAATCTCATGCTAAAACATCTCAAATTCAAAGAGATTTTTTCAATCAAGCTGACTAAGGAAAATAAGACACTGAGTTATGATATAAAATGATCCTACTTCAAATGCTGAAAAAAACCTATGTAAGCCAGACAGTTTAAGAAACATCTGACCCTTCCTAAACTGTTTTCTCACATGTAAAATGAGAGAGGTAAATAGTCCACTGGTCTTCAAATTTTAGTTTGGGAAGTACAGATATATTCAGGCTAGGCAGTGATCAAGACGGCTCTAAGCCACTTTTTAAAAAGAGGAAATAAAATTTAAACTATTTTCTACATTAGGATCCTGTGTAGAATTTCATTTAGTAAAGAGGGGAAGGAGAGTAAGGAGGACCTACCACTGAAAAGAGACCTTTGTAAAACAACAATAAATAACCGATTATTTTTATAGAAAGTTCTGACTTCAGTAAGCACTTCTATTATAAACAGAGAACTGTTTCATTTCTGCCATAATGGAGTAAGTAAACCTGAGCATCCCTTTCCCTATAAACAATTAGAAAATTAAAAGAACAAAATTTTCTCAGAACTCTGAGACAACAGTCCCAGGATTGTGATACCTAAAAGAAAAATGAATAAAGAAATCCTTTCTGCCTCTAAGCACTTTCCATAAAACAATGCAAGTTGGAAACCCAAGTAGATCATGGTACAGATACAAAAAAGGGTCTGGGAAGGTGGAAGGGGTTAGAGTTCACAGGTTACGAGAGACTTTGAGGCTCCAGAGAAAGGTTATAGAGAAAGCTCCAGAAATCTGCACAGCAGCTCACTGAATCTACAGTTGATTTAAACTATTAGTCCACAGGGAGAAAATTCCATGAGAACAAAAACACTGCTACTGAGAAGCTATAAACTAAATAATTCTGAATAGTCTCAATGTACTGGGAAACATTTGCACTCTGATTTACTACAGTAGAAGGACTCAAATACCAAACATCAAGCAGACAATCTAGAAAGGTCAGATATTAGTAGCAGAGCTAATCTAGTACACATAAAGTTGTCACTAGATGCACCCTAAATACACTTCAATAAAGCTTCGAAAACAAGTTAAACCACAGTAAACTGTGCGTGGCACATGAAACAAATCTCAAAAAACTTAAAAATAAATATCTGGACACTTGATATAATAGTCATAATATCCAACATCTAGTTTTAAAAGTCTAGGCATGCAGCCAAATGTGGTGGCGCATTATCCGCAATGCCAGCACTTGGAAGTCTGAGGCAGGAGAATCTTGAGTTTGAGGCCAGCCTGAACCTTGTCTCAAAATAAATTAATTAACTAATTAAAAATAGCTATACAAACTAAAGAAACTCAAAGGGGAAAAAAAATTGCAAAAAACAAACAAACAAACAAAAAACAGGAGTGGAAGGAAAGTAAATACAAAAAAGGAACTAAGATGTGTTTATATATATATATGTACTCCACAAGGGTGTACATCCCCACAAGAAATGTAAACATTATGTAGTACACACATATACTAATGAAAAATTTTTAAGTTTGTTGCAACAGCTATAAAAAAAGTGAACGAAGCCTTAGTAACCTGTGGGATAATAATAGACAATTTGACACGTCAATTAGATTCCAAGGAAAGAGGGAACAATCGAAGAAACATTTGAGAAAATAATCGCCAAAATTTTTCCTAATTTTTATAAAAGTAATAACAAAAAATTCAAGTAAGCTACACATAAAACCACACCAGAGTACATTAATAAATTACTAAAAACTCGCCATAAAGAGAAAATTTTCATATAGCTATAAGAGTTCTTTTAAAAGTCTACATAGGACATTTTTTGTCAGAGATATAAATGGCAAATATATTCTCTTAGTTCCTAGTTTTTCTATCTATTCCTTAACAGTGACTCTTCACGAGAAGATTTTAATCTTTATGAGGTCCACTCTTCAATTTTTTTTATGCTTAGTTCTTCTATGTCCTACATAATAAATCATTTATCTTCAGGACATGAAAATGTTCTTCTATATTTCCTTCTAAAAATGTTAAACTTTTAGCTATCTATTTAAGCTTATGATACATCGCAAATTAATTATTGGATAACATGAGTTAGACTTCAAGGTACATTTTTTTCCCCAAGGTATATTCAACTGTTTTGGTCAAACTGGAATACGTCATAATTTACGGAACGTTGGGTAGAGTATTCAGAAGGGCCTTACCTAAGTAGTGAAAACCAATGAGCCACAGATCAAATGCTGCTCTTATGCTTTCAAAAAATTGTAATACAAGTGTCAAATTATTTCTAAATAACTTAAAACATCCAAGAAAAAAAGATCAAGAAAATTTATAGGAATACAAAAATATATAGCACACAAAAAAGGAAATGCTCATATGTGACATCTAATCAAAGATTCTCAAAAAAATGCAAGAAGGGGCCAGGGGTTTATCTCAGTGGTTCCCTCACCTGCCTCTCAAGTGCAAGATCCCAAGTTCGATCCCCAGTATCAAAAAAACTGCAAAAAAGCAGGAAAATTAAATCATGATACTAAGAAAAATCAAACAACTAAAACAAAAAAAAAAGTTGGCACGAATTCTAAAAACAGATAAGAACATAAAATTGTCCTTATGAATAAACCACATGGGCAAAAAGTTAAATATAGAGACATGGTATATATTAGAGTATAAGAAAATCAAACTTCTAAAAGTTGAAAATTATAGGCTTTCTTTCCTTTGTTCAGAGACGGCCCGGCAGACCCTGCCCATAAAAAGGCTTGTTATGGTCCTGGTCTGGTCCTAGTTTTCAGCTCTTTTTAACCTAACTGGTGCAGAGACCCGGGAGGAAGACCGTCGATTAAGCAATGATCCACTACGGGCCGGGGTTGATTGGCCTTTCGGCCACCTCCTCCAGACCACATATGCTGAGCCAGGACATCCTTGGGGCTTTCTACCTTTGCCATTGCTGATGACTCACATCCACACCGGTCACTGATTTCAGGGTGAGTAGGTAGGTGGCTTCCGTCTACTCGGTCCTCTGTTTCATTCTCGTTCTCTCCCTCTGGGGACTACTCGGAAATCCAAGCTCTTGGTCAGAGAGACCCTGTCAGGCAACTGGGCTCAGCACCTTACCCCTGGGGGATGCCCCTTCGGTCCAACTCCTCTCATTCTCCCCTTCCGGGGACTGCTGTGGGAGTATCAAAAGAGACAAAGACATTCTTCTCTTTTGATCTTCTCCTGGGGAACTAACTCCCCCTCACCCACCCTAACATGGGCACCCAGCAATCCAAACCCCCTCCCTCAACGTCTCTTGGCAGGCTCCTGGCACAACGTCATCCCCTTGGAATGTTGGGTCCTGACTTTTAGCAAAAATGACTCGTTTTATTGCAAACAAGTCTGATCTCAGTACAAATTAGATAATAAATCTCAATATCCCAAAAATGGTACTTTCAATTCTAACATACTGAGCAATTTAGGCAATTTTTGTCAATGCAACAGCAAATGGTCAGAAATCCCCGACCTACAAGCCTTCTTTCTCACCCCTCCATCAAACTTGTTGGCACTCTCAAGACACTTCTAGCCCTAACTCTGTCGTTCATCCTTCCTGTTCCAACCCATTCTCCTTGGCCAAGCAACTCCCTCCCCCACCCTGACCTCAGCCCAGACTCCCAAGTGACGACTTTTGATCTGGTAGACCACTTTATAAAAGGTCGTTCTGCCTGTGAGGTCCCTCTTGGTAAAATGCAGTTTTATTCTTGTCTTGTATGTTACTGTTTGGGCTTAATTACTTAAAATTATTGTAAAATGGGTGTGTGAGTTTCCTCTAGCTTTGGTACTCAAGTTTGCCTATTTGTACAAAAAAATAATTTACCTTTCAATGGGTTGTTGTCTTCCTTCTGTATCTGCAAGCCAACTGGAAGTTGATTTGTTTTGAAATAGTACAAGATTTTCTTTTTTTTTTTTTTTTTTTTTTGGTTTCGATTATAAAGTAAATGGGTCTTTGTATCTCAAGGTTACACATTTTTTTTTATATTTCACTTAAGGCAGAGATAAAACTCCAGGGCTACAGGACATAATAGGCTATTCTTGAATCTCAGATGTCACTAGATACCATAAATAATCTGTTCTTGACCCTACACCCACCGTGAGGCAGGATTTTGTTATCATTCCCTCCTCTAGACAATTGACAAATGTACCTTTCATCTCCAACTTAAAGCAATGTTTAATTAGTATGCTTAAAACATTTCCTGTACATTACAAATTCTTACATTGTAATTGCAGGGTTAACTTGCTCTTTCTGTACTTTCTTGAAAACTAAGGAGATAAAAAAGGGAACACTTTAAAATTTTAACAACTGAAGCCAAATTTGTTGTGAAAGGTTTATAGTAAATGAGATGGAATATATTTATATATAAATAAAGGGAATATAATTTAGATATAAAAAGATTTTGTATGTCTGTCTTGTTAGAAGACTAAAGAGAGATACACAAGACCAGAAGGCCTAGGTATGTCGAAAAGATACGTGGAAGTGATTTATCAAAGAAATATATATATACGTTTGCTTGTTGGTTTCAAATTTGTTATAAAAGGTTTACATTTTCAGTCCTTCTGATTCTAATTCTACTAGAGATCTCTGTTAACTGACCTGAAAAAGTTTTGACTAGTCTTAATTAAAAGAGATGGTAGAATTCAATTGGTCAAATATATTTGAGTGCTCTCTAATTTCATAAATTGTCTTATACATATGTCTGTGTCTGCCCAATTGTTTTAAAATGTTTGTCCACTTATATTTTTTTGACCAAACTGCCATCAAAGTTACAAATAAATTGTTAATTTCTACAACCTGGTTTTACAGGTTAAATAAAAAACTGTCAAAATAATTAAATATAAACTTTTAGGTTTGGATAGACTCCTGCTGGTGAATAAAAAAGCAGCTGCTCAGAAAAATGTATTCTGGTCTTTTTTCACTAATGGGAGACCCAATAATTTTCATAGTCTTATGGGAAGATATACCTTGCTAAATATGTTTTTATAAAATGTTTACACTGGTTATCATCAAAGGGTTGAGTTCTAAATATTGTGATATGTTTATAATAGTCATCTTTAAAATATAATACTTTCTGTGGAAAAACAAGAAGTCATTAAAAAGATCCTTTTGGTACCATACAATCATAATAATTATTATTACTACTTTTCTGGTGTACAAAATATATTCATGTTTTCTGACTATACAGTTCTTTCAACACATTGTTCATGACAATAACCTTTTGATCCAGGTATTCTTCTGCTCCACCTACTCATGATTACAGGTACATTTGTAGGCCCATACAGTTTCCTTAGATGGCATCCTATCAAAAGGTAATAACTTAAGTAAGAGTTTCCAGTTTTTTGTTTTTATGTGTTTTTAGAGGGGAATAAATACATTTAATAATGGCTATTTTATACCAAGATACATATCTAAATTTGTTGCAAAGATAATATCATGATTGTCATGCTAAAATATTATTATATATGTGGCTTCTGATTCAAAGTTTTTCTGTTAATATTATACAGGAAATCAACTACCAGAACAACCATGATTGATTAAAATAAGTCCTCTAACTATATTTTAGATTCCAGGGTGCTTGCTATCCAGATAAAGTTATGATAGTTAAACTCACTGCTCCTACTGTACTACTGATGTCACTGATCTTTTCTTCTGGGTGTTCAACCACCAAAGGGCAGAGGCCAACACTAAAAGATAACTGGGCTAAGAAGATCACCAATATTATGGCTCTGGCCCTCCAAGTTCATCAAAAATCCAAGGTATAAAGGAACCTTTTCTACAACACCTTACATCTTGGGTAGGTAAGTCACCCAACCTGAGTAGGGAGATTGCTGAACACCAGAGGACAAATGTAACGTGTGCCAAAAGAGGGTCACCAAGAGAAAAAAATCTCTCAAGCTTTCACCAAAAGCAACTTGTTCAAGCAAGGCCCGTGACCCATCCTAACAGCTGACACTAACAGTTGAGAGGCTCTGCATGGTTCCAAAATAATGCCTAAAGAGACTTCACTGACCTTGATAGATAGCAAGATGTTCATATTGATTAACACAGGTCTCAGTTTAACTTGGTCTTAAACATCCAGCAGAAAAGAATAACCAAAAGAGGCAGTCAATGAACAGACACTAGTGAGAGAGACTTTTGAGGCCCACCACTCCACCTCCCTATAAAGGGACAGATCTCCAAGTGATGATAAACCAGATAACACAGTCTCAAAAAAGGCTACAACACTTATTTAATACCACCTTCCACTATCTCCCTGTCAATATCTCAGAATATTGAATGTGTGTGTGTTTACCCCCACTCACTCACTCCAATTCCTACCCCACTAGATTTTAACCTGTCTGTCTCAAATTCTGGCAATTTATCCAAAGTTCTGGGACCCTTTGCTATGGGTCTCCCATTCCCTACACAAACCACTAAACTGACATGCATGGGGCAAAATGACAACATCACTTGCCTTACTTACTCCCTCTGTATCTCAGAAGAGCATCCAGTCTGCCTGTCCAACGGCCTGTACTTCACGTGTAACAAAGAGGCATCCTGAGTGATGCCTCAATCAGTCTGATGTTTTCTGTTACATAACCCTCCTTAGCCCTCCGATGACCATTTATGCAGAAGCCCAGATGTCTGAACAAGTTCTCCCAGAGAACACAATCAGAAAAAGGGAAGCTCTCCTTCCAGTCCCCTTCTTAATGGGCAGGGGTCCTCACTGGGGTGGCAGTGGGGATAGCAGGCATTTCTACCTCCACACATTTCTATCAGGCCGTCCAAAGAGTTCAAAGGACATGGATAAAATAATACAGTACAAGAACAAATTCTCTAGCAGTAATAAAAGGGGCTTTGACATGCTGACGGCTGCCCAAGGGGGAACATGTCAGGTGCTAGGCGAAGAATGCTGTTATCTTGTTAACCAGTCAGAGATTGTTAAAGCAAAGGTTAAAGATTACAGCAGTGCATCAAAGAGTGAAAGAGACGATGTAATTCTTGGGGAATAGACCAGAGCTATTCCTGGCTTCCCCAAATGATGCCCTAGCTATTTCCCTTGTTGGGCCCACTGGCTTGTATATGTCTTTTAATCACGATAGGGCCCTGTCTGTTTTGCTGTTTTCAAAAATTTCTTGCAGGAACACATGAAGGCTTTTACTAACCAGACAGTCACAGAACTTGTCATGGTCGGGTATGGGCCACTGCAGCAGAAGGAAGAAGGCCCCACCTACCGCCTCCCCTACGAGATCCAGATTTAGCCCCAACCTTCAGCCCTTTGTCAGCTTGAAGCAGCTCCAAACGAAGAGACCTTCACCCAATAACCACAAAACAAAATGCATGGAATGTTAGATTTCCCTTGCCTTAAGATGGCTGCCACATGGAATAGCAGCCTCCATGTTAAAATATGGCTTCTCCCAATAAAGGACAAGGCTTCTTCCCATCATGCCTCTTCTCTCACCAAAAGAGAAGGCTGATATTTGTTACCTCCTAGCAGCTAGTGATGTCACAAGCCCCTCCTAGTGATGTCACAGGCTCCTCCAATCTCTTTTTTTCCCCCAATCTCTTAATATTACTTCACTCAACTCCACCCCAGCTCAGGCTAACCCCACCCCAATACTATAAAAGAAGCTCCTTGTTCTGCCATGTTGCTTTCTCTCCTTTTTTGGGAGACAGCTTGGCAGATCCTCCCCATAATAAAGGCTTGTTATGGTCCTGGTAAAACAAAGGTGAAAATTATAATGTCAAAGAAATACACTAGTATGGACTGGGGAATGTAGTTCAGTGGCACCTGGCCTGCCTGGCAAGGGCAAGGTCCTGAGTTCAATTCCTGGTACAGCATGGGGGGAATACACGAGATGGGATGAACTGCAGATGAGACATCATTAAAAAAAAGTTTGAAGTCAGGCATGGTGGCACAGGCCTGGAATCCCAGCACTCAAGAGGCTGAGGCAGGAGGATCGCTGTGAGACCAGCCTGGGCTACATAGTGAGTTCCAGATCAGTCTCAACTACACAGTGAGACCCTGTCTCAAAAAATCAAAAAAAAAAAAATCGATAAATTTTAATACAGAAGAAACTACCCAAATGGAAATGTGAGATTAAAAAATTTGTTTTAATTACACAATGAGGGACATCTTCAAGCAACCTAATAAGCATGTGATTTGAGTCCCCAAAGGAGAAAAGGAAAAAAAAAAACATATTTGAAGAAAAAATAATGGCAAAAATTTTCCATTTTCTATAGACTCTATAAAATATAACCTAAAGACCTAAGAAGCTTAACAAAATCCAAGTGCAAAGAAACTGAAAAAAAAAGACACCAAAGCATATCAGAGCCAAATTATTCCATATCACTAATGAAGAAAAACTAGTTGGAGCAGCCAAAATATGAGGATGAGAGATGATTTCTCATGAAATGTAAGCAAGATAAAATACAGTAACAACTTTAAAGTGATAAAATAATATAGGAACATCTTTAATGAAATAAATCAATCTAGAGTTATAATCAGTAAAAAATCTAAAATAAAGATAAGAAAAATACTTTTTTAGACCTACAAAAGCTGAAAGAAGTCAGCACTCGCTACAATAAGCAAATTGAATCAAACAATGTACTGAAAGGCTAATACACTATGACCATGTGAGGTTTAGTCCAGAACTGCAAGACCAGTTTGTCAACAAAAATCAATTCGTTTTTTTTTTAATTGACGTAATTTAGCAAATAAGCAACTTATTATGGATGTGTATGGTCATCTCAGTAAATGCAGAATAAGCATAGAAAAAATTCCACAATCATGCCTAATTTTAAAAATCTCTTTAATAAGAACAGAAGATAACCCCCTTAACTTGATGGAACACAGATACTCCTCAATTCATGAGAGGGTTATATCCCATCAAACCCGTGGAAAATTGAAAATACTGTTGAACAAAAAAACACTCAATACATCTAACCTATGAACATAAAAACTTGGCAGCACAATGCACTGGAGAGTATTAAATGTTTTTCCTTGACTGACAACCTGTCAAACTTCAAACTGCTAGCCCAGTAAAAGATCAAAATTGTTTGAACTAAATGTATATTGTTTTCAAACCATAGAAAAGATGAAAATCTTAAGTGAAACCACCACAGACTATCTGTATATACAAAATATAAAAAGAGAGAGGTAGATAAACATCATATGGAATGGGAAAAGGCAATATTTTTCTCTGACTCAGAACATGATACTCCAAAATATACCTCCATGGCGTGCGCAGCAAAGTCACTCTGTGAGTCTCTCCTGTCTTTGTTCCCTGAGGCCATACAAAGAATTTTCCTTGTCTTTTCCTCTGAAGACCTTCATGTAATGCACATTCTGCTCTTTACTCAGACTAAAGGCATGAAGAAACAGACACAGAGAAAAATCTCATCCAACAGGCTTTGGTAAATTCCCCCCAGTTTATTGCAGTAGATCATACCCTTTGGGTCCAATCATATTTCTTTCTCAATCCTAGGCATAAAAAATATAGTTTTCCTTGAGTTTTCTTTATTTCTGAATGTTCTCATTTTATCTAGAACTGTGTTTAATAAATTTATGTTTTTCTTTTGTCTTTCTACCTTTTGTTATGGAGGTGTCAGCCACGAACCTTGTAATCACTGACAAGATATTAATTTTTCTCCCCTACACCAGTATAATCAGGAGCAACACAAAGATGTCTCCTCTTCCCAATTGTATTCAAAACTCAATTAGAGGCATTAGTCAGTGTAATGTCACTACAGGGAAAAAGGCATCCCAACTGGAAAGGAAGACATGAAACTATTAACAGATGATATGATTACATAACAATTTTTGATGCAACCTGATAGCTACTGGTACTGAGTTTAGCAAGATTTAAAGATGAAGTACAAAAGTCAACTGCATTTCTAGACCTTGGCAGCCAGAAACTGAAATTTGTTAAATTACCATTTACATCAACAGCAGAAATATGAAATATTTAAGGTTAAATTAACAAAAGATATATGCAAGATACGTACAGTTAAAGAACACTGCTGAGAGAAACAGAAGGAACATACACAAATGAAGAATTACAGAATGTTCATAAAAACTCAATAATACTAACGAGTCAAATTCAAAATGATACACATCAAAATACTGGCAGATTCTTTTGTATATACTGACAAGCTGATTCTAAATCCGTATGGAAACGCAAAGTACATAGTGAAGCCAAATGATCTGGAAAATAACATATGCAGTTGGAAGGCTGTCTTCTGGACATTAAGGTTTATTCTAAAGCTGTTGCAATTCGTACATGTGGTATGAACATCTGCATGAGGCAAACACAACATAACAGAGTGTCCAGAAGTGGATCCACAAAAATGTAGAAGAAAGCACAGAAGAATACTTTTGTGACCCTAAGTTCACCAAAGATTTCTTAAATATGACAAATGATAATTTATAAAAGAAAAAAATGTTAAACTACACGCCGTCAAAATTAATCTTCATCTATCCAACGGACATTATTAAAAGAATTTTTAAAAAGTTTCAGACTGGGAGAAATGATTCACAAGAAGAATGTAGTTGACAAAGGTCTTACAATCAGAAGATACAAGTAAATAAATGCTAAAAGTAACAATAATAAACATTTTTTTAAAAAACAGAAAAATATTTGTAAATAGGGAAGGGTGGAGGGGGTGAAGGGAAGGCAGGGAAATGGGGAAAAAATAAGAACCAAGATACATAATGTAGGTACAAGATCCCAATGATGAATGTAACTGTATTGTATACCTAAAATAAACTTCATGGAAAAAAAATTTTTTAAATAGGAAAATGGGCCAAGTGCGGCGGTGCACATTTGTAATTCCAGAATTTCAACTGAGGCAGGAGGATCACAAGCTTGAAGCAAGCCTGTGCTATACAGTAAGAGCTTACCTAAAAAAGAAAAAAAAAGGCTATGTGAATAGGCTTTTCACAAAATAATATATATGGCTGGTTAAAAAGCACATGAAAAGGTGCTCAACATTAATAGTCATTAGAAAAATCAAATTAAGGGCCAGGGATTTAGCTCAGTGGCACTGTACCTGCCTGGAAAGTGTAAGGCCCTGAGTTTGATTCCTAGTACCAAAGGAAAAAAAAAAAAAAAAAAAAAAAAAAAAAAAAAAAAAAAAAAAAAAAAGAAAAGAAAAGAAAGATCAAATTACAACTATAACATTTCGCCACGTCTATCAGAATGACTAACATTTAAAAAGATAGACCATAGTAAGTGCTGGTGTGAATGGAAAGGAAATGGAATCCTCATATTATTTGGAACATAAAATGTTAAAATCACTTTGGATGGCAGTTTTGGCAGTTTCTCAAATGTTAAACATACATCTACCATATGATCCAGTCAATCCACTTCCTAAGTGATTACAGATGCCCTATTTATAATACACCAAACTGGAAACAATTCCCTAAGTCCACCCTCAGGTAAACAGATAAACAATTTGTGACACAGCCACAAAGCCATTCTAGTCAGACAAAAAAAAAAAAAAAAAAAAAAAAGGAGGAACTGGAACATGGACACCATGGATAAACGAGTATATATTTTCATTTTTATAAAGTTCTAGAATATGTGAACTCATCTATAATGACACGAAGCAGACCAACAGTTGCCTGTTATGGAGGAAGCAGAAGAGTACAGGGGGACTCAAAGAAACTCTTGGGCGTGATATATTCATTATTCTTATAATTTCAATGAGTATACATTATTTTCAATTTTTAATTCATATGCTTTAAATATGTACAGAATATTGGATGTCAACTCTACCTCAATAAAGCTATTTTAAAAAGAAAATCATTTCCGGGCTGATGGTTTAGCTCAGTGGGGCAGCCGCCTGCCTCGCAAGCACAAGGTCCCGAGTTCAATCCCTGGTACCATAAGAAAACAAACAAAACAAAAATAAAACAAAAGAAAATAAAAAAAAACCATTCCCAATCAAGCTTTGAAAAACAAAGGTGAAAAGAAGAAAACACCCTCCAGTTTAGTACATACTGATATTTTCCACTGTGCAATATAGTAAGTCCCCAATTTAAGAACAAGTTTCCTTCTGTGAGAACATCTGTAAGTCAGGTTGGTTGGTAAATCCAACAAAGTGAGTCTTACACACCTTTGATGTGAATACAGAATATGCTTTGTGCTTCCTAGCAGTTCCCTCCACATCACCACTGCTTTTCCTCTTGCATCCTAGCCTCTGAGCACTGTACTACTAACTGTATACTATCACACTGTGCAGCAAGCACACAGCAACACAACTACGAAAATGTCCAGCACACGCATGAGCTACCTCTGCAGTTTGTTCAAATCCACAAATGTTCCTAAAGTGAGGTCCATTAGTACCTGTGAAAGTTCATAACTCAAGTGTTCATAAGTTGGGGACTTACTGCATTCAAGTATCATACAATGTTAGTGCTTAAGACCATCTTGGACATCATTTGGCTCTATCACCTGATGTTACAGTTGAAAAAACTGAGGTCTAGAAAGCAAACTCTTGTCATCCATCACATGAACCTTGATCACTTTAGTTTTATGTCCTCCCTGTCACAGGGAGGTACTGTATCCTGAATTATAAAATGCATTAACTTACTAGCCACAAAAGTACAAGAAACCAAGGCTGACCTCCTAAATACAGGGTTCTTTCTTTGCATTACATCATGTGGGCCTCTCAAAACAGGTTCTTTTAGAATTATGATACACATTTTTTTATGTGTAAAAGGCTGTTTTAAATAAACTCTACTAAAAAAATCAATGAAAGATTTTAATGTTTTAATACAGTCTTTATGAAACACATTTTGCAGTATATTAAAATATGGCATTCTAAGTATGCTAAAAAAATTTCACATATACTTTACTACACACTGCATATTACATTACTTTACAGTCAAAAAAGAGGTTAAAAATTTTAGCTCATGGGAGCAATCTGACCTAGATTTTTCACATAATGAGTTTGTTACGTACAAAATACTTTGATGTAAGAAAATATGATTTAGTAAATAGTTTGTAGATATATTCAATCTTTACCCTATTACATTAGGACAATGATTCTCAAATTTCAGAGTACACTGGAATGCTTGCAGGGTATGCTCAAAAGGTGACCACAACTTTAAGAACAAGCTCCACAGAAAAACATTATAAGGAAATTAGGTAAGAAAAAAAACTATAATATGCTCCAATGGAAAAATGCAAACTTTGCAGTGTATAACCTTCCTTGTTATATGACTCTAGCTTTTCATTTCCTGAGCTTGTTCTATAATTCAAAGTAAAGTGTAGATAACTAGAACCAATGCAAATTATTCTTGTCTATAAACATGCAAGTCAGTTTTAAGGACTGGGCATATAGATCAGCCTAGAGCCAGAGCCTCTACTAGCATGCCTGAGGACCTGGGTTTGGTCCCCAGTCCAGGAAGGGAGGAAAACAGGTAGGCACTGTAGGTAGTTGCTTCTTTACTATGAAAGCTCAACTAATACTCACTCCCCCAATAAGAAGGCTAGTTTCCTGATCATTTGTAAATTCATTAAAATGTTCTTTTTGGACTTCTTTAAACCAAGTATAACATCAGCCTACAATTAAAATCATTAATATGTGTTCGATATTTGTAAGATTCATTATTTTTATCTTTTATAGCTATAGTATGATTTTACCTTTGTAAAAGATGAAAGTAGAGTTACACAGTACATATGCTTAAATGGTGGGGGGTTTCAGTATGGTGCCAAAATCAGCAGAAAAGCATCACCTGGCCACCTGTTACAAAGGCACATTCTCTGGCCACACTTGGACCTACTGGTCTAATAAGTCTTTCAGATGATTCTGATAAAAGCTAAAATTTAAAAGCTACTAGACCAGTAATGGCGAACCTTTCACAGAAGAATTCCCAAACGGCAACCTAAAACCCACCTATTTGTTGCAAAGTGTCAACACTGTAGTTTTAGTTTAGAAAAAAAAAAATAACTCATACATTAACATCACTTTTCTTAAAAGAAAAATAACATGTGTGCCATAGATTCACTACCACTGTACAGTACTAGGCTAAAAGATTCCTCAAAACTATGATGGCTCCTGTTTTGCAGTTAATTATACTCATGTTGATCGTTTTCTGCTGTAGTCCAAGGGTTTTCTATATTTAATTGGCAGTTTTATGAAGAACTGAATAAACTAAATTTTTTCCTATAATACTGGGGAATGAATCAAGGGCTTTTTTTCGTACTGAGCTATTCCCCAGTCCTCTTTAAAATTGTTTTGTTTATTTTATTTTGAGACAGGGTTTTGCTAAAGTTGCAAAGCTGCCTATGTGGTTTGAACTTCCAGTCCTCCCGCTTCAGCCTCCCAAAATACGAGGGTTACAAACATGTACCACAGCACCTGCATAACCTAGAATTTTTAATGCAAACATAAAATTACTGAACTGTTCAGCATTTGGAAGGAAAAGGAGGTAAGTTAGTAGTTCCGCAACACTATTAAAGTAAGCTAACACTTCACCATCAAGTAGTCTGGAGACGGGAAGGAGGCAATCCACCCAAGATGTTACCCAAAGGGAGGACTTGCGTTTTGAATTACAGCTATTCTAAAGCGAGATTCTGACTACTCTCAACGTTTTCATTTTATATAAAGATGTTTCTCATTTTTATTTTCCCAATGTTTCTAACAAAGGATCAATGCAATTATGTAGATATCTAAAGAATTCTGATTCTCAAATCTTGTTTTTAAACTCAGTAGGAATTACTCAGCTTGGATTTCTAATCTAATCAAATCTACTTGAAATTGGCTCATCTCTCCAGTTCTCTAAATACACAAAATATCACTATTTGGAAACTTTATTTAAAAAGAAAATTACAACACTGCTGAGCTGGTACAGTGTCTTCTCAAGCGGTTTTTTTAGAAAATAGAAGGGTTTTTTCTTAGTCAACTAAGTTCTTAGTTAAATTATCCTATTGCCTAACTTAGATGCTATGAGAAAATATGAAAGTTTTATTGTCACATTATAAAAGGCTTTCAGTATTCTTGGTTCTTTTTTACTCTGAGCTATTTTCTTCAGGGCTGCAATATATACATTCGGGTTATGTCTACAGATTCCCAACATCTGCTTCTAGCAAATTTTCTGGTATTTTTGTTGTAATGAAGAACAAACATTGAAAGGTAAAAGTCTCACAATTGGAAACAGAGATGACAACTTGCAGGCCTCTTGCCCACAAGTGTCCAGGATAATGAATCTGCGGGCCCAACTGCTAGTACTGACTATGCTGTTTTCTAAATCAAACGAACAAATCTTACAGAGGAAAGTCTAGTTTTCTCACCTTTAAACTATGATATTAAGTTACAGTGTGCCTCAACACCTGTCTTAATTGGTTCTGGGAGATGTGAGGAGTGTGAAAAATACTGAAGCACCAAACAATTGGAAAGGTTATCACCACCAACCAATGGACCCTGACATGTTCTAGTTTGAGCACTATGTCCTAAACAAATGAGTACTGGGAACAAGATTTTTGCATCAAAATTCATGCAGAACAAAATTCAAACAAAGTATAACTATACTTAGAAGTCAAGAGAGCTATACTTCAAGGGACATAGTATTTTAAAGGAGAATTAAACTGGAAATCTGCATAACAACCTGAATGTATATAATAGGATAAGGAGTAATTGGTAAAAAAAAATAATAATATTATTAGCAGACATGTCAGCAAAGGCAAAACTTCTAGATATGTTTTCAAAAATAAATGGGTCTTTTTTTAAGGATTAAAAACTATAGCTCATACATAGAAGTGGTACAAATTCTATTTTATAAAACATTTTTACACATTCCATATTGCTATAAATAATTCCATAAACATCCTTTCAATGAAGTACTAGTAAGGGAAAATATCTAAAATGTTGCACTTTTAGGATAAGGACATAGAGCTGTTTATCAGTATAAATGATGCCTCAGAACCTTCCTCTTTTCAGATTATTCACAAAGTATGTACATTAGCAAAAGTAGGCTCCTAACTCAAAGAACATGAATATGCTTTGATTTTCACAGCAGAAAGTGCCTCTGCTCCTGCTGTCACAATTAAAACAAAAGGAGTACTATTACTTTACCTATGCAGCTACAACACTTTTAAAAATTACATTAATTACATTTTAAAAATACATTTTAATTTTTTAAATACATTGTTAGTTTTTAATTTCAAAATCTTCAGCCATTTTTGTAGTTTCATTGAATTTACATTTTTTTCTTTTAAATGAGGTTTGACATGCTACTCATCAGCAGGATAGGAAAAAATGAACCAGTTTTTGAGACATAAACAGGAATGATATAGCCAAAGTTATATTTAAAAGAGAAAAAGGTTTCGATAAGATAAATATCCTTCCTTTAGCAATCATGTTATGGTTTCTTGTGGTTGATATTTTATCAATATTTATGTAGTTGTAAATATTTTATTTTTACTGCTAAATCTCACTGGCCTCCAACTCTGAACTCAATAAGAAGCCAGGCTGTTCCTGTTATCAATTAAACTCATTGTAAAGAGGAAAGTGGCCCACATGATGCCCACATAAGCATATAGCTCTGCAACGAAGGATGTTCTCCAAACCCTACCCACCATCGCATACATAGTTGGAATGATAGATGCTTTTACAGCCTTAAATATGTGACATGTCAACCTAATAATAACACAATCAATTACATAAATCTATAAGCACAATCTTTTGGTATGAGTTTCAGTATGAGTTTTATCCAAAAGTCAGAATCGTGAACTGCATCTCTAAGCATTTAAGCATTTTTTATCCATCCATGACAAAAGTTTTAATCATTTTATAAGGGAATACGAACTCAGGTGGAAGAGAGAGAAACCAGGACATTTCCTTCTTCAACTTGAACAATAGAGTACAGATTTAACTTATAAAAAGATTATGCTAGTAGTAAATGTAGAGTACAACCTCAAAGAACCTTCCTAGCATATCCAATAGGATTCAAGTACATGATGTCTATAAAATTTACTCCATCAAAATTTGCTTGGGCCAGGGATTTAGCTCAGTGGTGCCTCCGCCTGCCTCACAAGTGCAAGGTCCTAAGTTTGATCCCCAGTACCAAAAAAAAAAAAAAAAAAAAAAAATTTGCTCCACTATATTTGCTACGAGCTGGTCTCAAGTTAGTTTCCAAAATTTGAAAAACTGTACAATTAATCTTTTAATAAGCATTCAAAAAGGATTAGGACTTTCTCCCCTTCTAACTGCCAAATCTTTAAGGTATTTCATTCTCAACTGTTTCTCATATCCATCTATTCAAACCAGCAGCATCAGCTATTAGAAGTAAGTTGAAAAATAATTATTGGAAGAAAATTTTCTAATTGCATTTTACATACAGAAATAGAGAAGAATGTGGAGACACACTATACTCTCCTCTATAATGAAAAGCCCTCTTCTGTAATAACAACTTCCAGCAACCTCAATCTCCCTTTATAATATATGAAAACATAGACTTTAGTTTTAAAAGACTAAAAAGTAGAAAATTGTAAGTGACTATACTGAATACTCATATATTACTTAACTATGACAAAACACTAAGATGAGAGTTTTATCTGGACACCAATAGGAGGGATGAAAAGAGAGTTATCTGTAGTACAAAGTGGAAAAATGTCCAATATAAATTATTTGTAATAAGCTTTCACAAAAAAAAACTGTTCAATGGACCTCTTCTCTTGGAAAATGATGGGAAAGAGAGTATCTTAACTTAAGAAATATAAAAAGTGACATTGAAACCAAAATACATGTCCTATTTTCTTCTCTATACACCAATGATATGGTTAAAACTGTGAACAACTAACCATTCCAAATTGTTCTCTGACAAACATCTCTTTCCTTGTTTAGTATCTCTTCCTCTAACCTGGAATTTCTTTGCAGACAGAGAAAGCTGGTGGCTAGTGCAGAGGCCTGACACATGGTTGCCACTCAATAAGGATTAGCTGAATGCCAAAAGGGGCAGTGGTGCGTGCCTATAATCCCAGAACTTTGGGAAGTTGAGCAGGAAGATTTGAAGTTAGGGTCCTGCCTGGGCAACTTAGTGAGACCTTGTCTAAAAATAAAAAATAAAAAGGGCTGGAGATATAACTCACTGTGAAGACCCTGGGCTCAATCCCCAGAACTGAAAAAACAAAACAGACGATTAGTTGAATGAATAAATAACTCTGCCATATGTACATCTTAAATTATCTGATGGTAAAGAATACCTTCTTAGGACAGGTGACTTTGAATAATATTTAATACTTACACCTTCTCATAAGAACCAAAAACAAATTATTGCCATGTACAATGTTGGAATAAAATATTCCATAGCTATGGGGGACCTACTGATCAGCAAGGCCAGGATTTCTCAATCATTCTGTCATGATCAAGTAAGGGATTAAGAAATCAATTTAGATCCTCCAGCCTAAGCCTCCTCGCAGATGGAATTACCATGCCCAGCCTGTTCAATGCTTTATTAACAAATTAAATAGAAAAATACTAGAATGTGCTGAATGATATAAAATTTATTTAATGAAACTTTTCATATGTACCACATAATTATTAACACATACACACAAACATAAATTGCACTGTTAGGATACAGAGTGAATTCTTACTATGAATTATGAGCTGTGGACCAATTTTTGAAAAGACACTGGTCTAAAAAATTACACCAACATTAAGACAAGCACCAATCTCTGGATTACACCAACTCCCAAGTACTTATGAATTTTCAGAGCTAATATTTCAATCTTCACAGGGAAATACTAACCGGTAGTCCAAAGTTTAAATTTCTGTACGACACAGAAGATGGTCCCACAGAAACAATTCAAAACAAAAACTGTGCAATGACCCTTCTTCTTCTACCTAAGCTACCAGCAAATCTTATATATACTCTGTAGAGAATTAAGAAGTAACAACTACATATAGTTCAATGTGTAGTCAGAGACTTTCCATGGGGTAACTTTGATAATACAAAATTACAAGTAACTGCAAGTCAAACAGCAAGCTGCAAACTGATTTCTAAAACAAAAGTCCACATTATCTAGAAATAACTTAAAATTACTGTCAGACCGTGCATCTATTTACTAAAATAGCACTTAACACTAGTGGTTATCATCTTGTATAAAAATATACAGCTGATACACTCAAACTACAATCCCACTGAGATATCTTCAACAAAATTCCTGACATGGCACTGATTCATGTCTATACTATTGTACAACTCACTGAGGGGGCTAAAAATAGGTCTGTCCATTATGAAACTGAAATTAATGCAATTTACTGCTGAAAAGCTAAAAATGTAATCTGGAATTTCAAATATACACAGATTTGATTCACAAAATACCAAAAGTTCATTCAACCAGGTAAATTCTAGTAGTAAATGAACTCTCTCCCCCTTAGGAGTTTTCCAGAAATTTCCATAAGCTTGATTTAAATAGCTCAAATTCTATCATTAAAATTTTGGAGCTTTTAAGAAGAAACACTACACTGAACATTTAAATCATACTAATCTTGAAAATAAATCAGTCTAGAATGTTCAGAATTGTTGCAAAGTTAAAACAGGATTCAGAATATGTGGACTGGGTCATTACTTCATTCTAAATATGACTGGTGTTTATTTTGGGGAAAGCACTCAGAACAAAACAAAATAAAATTGAATGTAGTCACACACAGAGACACACTCAAGACAGAAAAATTCTTGAGAAATAAACTAGCAATGTAGTTTTTAAGCAGTCTTCTGAAAGAGAAATTTATTTAAAAAAATACAACTCATACATGAAGTTACTTATCAGGCTTTCAGAAATTTACAGAAGGGAGGTTGTGTAACACTGTCTTTCAAGCATTTATTATTTATATAGCCATTTACATGTCACACAGTCTACAATCATAAAACAGCCTCTATATTTACAAGTTGGCCAGTTTGGCTTTTGGTACAAGTCAATTTCAGCTAAAATGAAAACAACTTAGTTTCTCCAGCTTTATTCCTTAGCAAAATGTCCTGTAAAGAAACCACTTTACCTTGCAAGTGCAAGGACCCGAGTTCAATCCCAGGTACAAAAAAATAAATAAATAAAATAAACAAACCACTTTAACACCTGAGGGCAAGATGGCAACCTAGAGTTCTTAGCCGGGTATGGTGGTGGCACCTAACGTCGCACTTAGAAGACTGAGATGGTAGGTTTGCCGCTAGGTCAAGGTTGGCCTGAACTATATAACAAGACACTGTCGAAAGGAGAGGAGAGGAGAGGGGAGGGGAGGGGAGGGGAGGGGAGGGGAAGGCAAGGGAAGGGAAGGGAAGGAAGATGCAACCTAGATTTCTGGAATTATGACCAGATACACATCCTTCCCAATCCCTCCATATTCAAAGGCTTTGCATTTAATCTACTTCAAAACTAACCCATGTCCTTCTTCTACTTTTAATATCAGTCACCAGAGAAGCCCAAGATGGCCAAGCTATCCTTTACTACCTGGTCTCTTATCACCAAAATTCTACAATTTCCTGATTTCCCCATTTCTCGTCCTTGCGCACTTCGGAAACACTGTGACATGTCATCTAGAAATCACTGCTAACTGTCTACAGAATAAAAATCACCCTCTAGAAAACTGACTCTTGTCTGACAACCATTGCCCTCCATATTGCTCTATCAATGGTAGTTCTCAGATTAGTCGATCGTTCACAGCATTTAATAGAATTAGTCATTACCATTTTCTTGAAACATTTCTTTAATTTAGCTTTTGGAGCATCAATTATCATTGTTCTTGCAGTTCAATGGCTGCTCTACTTATTCTCCTTTGGTGATTTCTTATCTCCCATCATTCAAAATTTAAGAACTCCATAGTTTAAACCTTTAACTTTTTATTTTCCTGTATTCATTCTTTGGTGATAACTGTCAGATTTCTATCTTCAACCCAGACTTCTTCCCTGAACTGCCTACTGAACACCTCAATTTGAATGTTTAACAGGTACCACAAATTTAAAATGCGAAGAACATGTTTTGACCCTCTTTCTCCTCCACAGAACGCTGTCTCCTGCTAGGAAAGGTCAGCTACCCAGACCAAAAACCGAGATAATACCCTTCACTCTCATGATAACAGAGTCAATCTATTCACTAAGTTTGATTCACCTCCACCGTAAGTCTTGACAATACTATATATTTACTTATTCAATTATCATTTATTATGCATATTCAGCAAGAACATAAGCTACACAAAAGACACATGTGTTTATTCACTGTAGAATCCCAGTACCTACAATACAACCTGCACACAGCAGACACTCAATAAACACATGTCGAGTAAATCTGAAGTTCCGATAATAATAACAATCCTATCAAGGTAAAAATAGTCCCTAAGGATGAACCTAAAACAGCCTTAATATTCTTAAACAGATCACCTTGAATGTGGGCAGAGTAGCATATGCCTGTAGTTCTAGCTGGTTGGGAGTCTGAGACAGGAGTATCACAAGTTCAAGGCCAACCTGTGCAATTTAGCAAGACCTTGTCTCAAAATAAAAAATATAAATGAGTTGGGAATATAGCTCAGTGGTAGAGCATCCATATGTTCAACTTCCAATACTGAAAAAAAAGAATCTTTTTTATTTAAAAAACACATACCAGTTCTGACCTGACAAAATAAAATACAGATTAAGGATAAAATATGTTAATCATAACAGAAATAATGTACTACATATGGCTTACCAAAGTTCAAAGCACTAAAATCCAATATAATGCTATAATTTTCATATAAGCTCATATTATTAATAATTCAATAGGTATTTTAGTTTTTTGACCTATATAACACCAATCATCAACCTTGCCAAACAGACAATTAAAAAAAAACTTTATTAGTCTCTTTAAAGATCTAAAGCAATTAACCTTATTAATAGTATAAAGTTATAAAATGAAGGAAAATGAGCCATCTTCGAGCCAAACCTGTATAACTTCTGAATATAAGATACATAATAATGGCCCAGAGTTAGGGAGAGAAGAGGAAGACGGACAGAAAGTAAAAAGGTAGATGGAAAAACTAGTGTTTCTTAAATAGTGAACACCAAGGGAATGAACCTGGAAATGCACCTTTGTAACTGAGAAAAGGAGCTATTTACAAAGGCACAGTTCATAAATTCTGGCTCACAGTATGAACAGTGACATCTACTGAGAAGGCCCAAAACCAGCTAAGCAAAGATAATGTTTCTTTCATCATTTTCCGATTTATTAACTTAAAAGTGGAATTATATACTTAACAGTTAAGGTATATTTTGAGTTAAAAGGATTTGTGAGCTGGACTGGGAACATAGCCAACATTTTTATATTCTTTCAGTAAGGAAAATAAAATGTGTTCCGAGTTCCAAACAGTTGCCTGACACATAAATTTTTGAAACACAACCAGATCATGTTCAGTAAAATGTCTGTATATAGGTTAGGTTCCATGGGATTCAGTTTGAACCAAGCATTTCTGAGTATGTTCAGGAAGGAGTCACTTCACATTAGACCTTTTTTTTCACTCAGGTGATATAGTTTCAAAGATCTCCAGCTTGCTCAGAGATGGATGGATATGTTTAACATTTTGTAAAATTTGTCCTAAAACAAGAGTTTTAAACTACCAAACTTCTTTTACTCATCTTAAATGGAGTAGACTAAACTTCCTTTATCACAGTGATTGACATCAACTTTGAGGTAGAAGTACAGTGTCGCTGCTTATGTGATTTAGAAACCAGAGCCTTCCATATACCCAGACCATTCTAAAGGGGGAAGCAGTATTTGTTTTCCAAGTTGAGAGAAATTAAGAATTAATTCCTAGAATTTAAAATTACTAGCTAAAAGGACTCTGAGAGTCCTCAAAAACACACAAGATCACTTATAAATAAGGATGTATTCCATACTGTACACATAATGAACATGCCAATGTCTGCATTGGAAAGGTGAGTAGAAGGAATAGACTCAATTAAGTCATATTATTAGATATTAGTGCTCCAGTTATTAACACTTCTTAATTATAATTATTTTAATGGAGCTCTACTAAACAGCTTAAACAGCTACACATCTACAATGGGTAAAAACACTGTCAGTCATGTAAAGACCAACCATACCATACCAAAGGACATTTATGTGCATTTCCCAAGAGTTAATAAAACAAAACAAGAAATGTCAATGTTTCTTTAGAAGAGAAAGGACAATAAGGCTTTATTTAACTGGCTTGATGAATGGCATTGTGATGGCGGATTGATGGTGTCAATTTGAGAAGTTTAGTTAAGAGAAGCTTAACTAAATCAGCTCAGCAATTCCACACCCTAGGGTGGGAACCCACCCCAGTGGGTAGCTAGTCTCCTAGATGTATAAAGGGGAAATGAGGAAGGACAGATCTGCGTGTTTTTGAGGACTCCAACCTTCCCCTTCATCTTGGACATCCATCCAGTCTTTGCCTTCACCTTGGGCAATATCTCGTGGCTTCCATGTGCAGACTCTGGCTCCTGGTGGGGATCCTTTAGTCTTCCTTCCAATGTAGACTCTTCAGGCTTCCAACACAGACCCATCGGCCTCCTGATAGGGACTCACGTGGAACACGGCAGTGAGTTGCAGACCTTTGACTAAATCCCTCAGTCTCCAGTATGCAGACAGATCCTCTGGACTCTTCCTCCTGAGGCTCTGTGGGGCATCACTGTAAGCCAATCTTGTAAATTCTTATATATAATTTATGTATCTTGTGTTACATCTGTTTCTCTAGTAAATACTGACACAGACATTTACCAAGGCCGAGGTATTTCTGAGGTAATCAGAAGAAAAAGCTAGTCCCTTGCTCTATTCCTAAGTCATTCACTCTCACAGCCAGACAAATGTACTCCAATCCAACTTGAAGACCTGTATCAACCAGACTGCTTTGTCCACCTGGACATCCTACTATCAATTCATTTTAATACATAAACATCACCCTCAACTTGACCAAAACCAGACTCACCATTTGACCTTACAAAACTACTACTATGCTAATTTCCATCCTCTATCTATGACTATCTCTATATCTCTAGCTAGAAACTTGTTATCATTTACACTACAACTGCCTACACTATCTTTAAAAATGAAGATTCCTTCTCTCTAACCATTCTTCCCATACTAGAACCTCACGGAGTATTTCTACACTCTAACCCCCTTTCAATCCCAGAACGTGAAAGGGTTGGAATTTTTAACAAGATCTTCATGAATGTGGTCTTAATGTGCATTCAAGGGTGAAAACTTCTTGGATTCATCCTTAATACGTTCAGTTCATCAAATATCGCATCTTTCCGCTGAAATCCTACTGTTTATAATTAAAGTCCAGGATCCTAAATAGTGTCTGTATTTCTACAAATCAGAATTTCTAAAATAACATTTTTGTTTTCTTTGTTCTAACACTTACCTTTACTTTTGTACCATAATTAAAACTCACTCCTATAGCTCTTCCGTGCTTTTTGTTTAATTTGTGGGCAAAGACTTGTGGACAAAAAAAAATACTTTTGCAACTCAAAATTCGTTGTTCAGTTCAAGAGTTCTGACACATGTAAGAAAGAATATTGTGTGAAAAAAATCAATATTCCTAATTTCCTCCTGTCTAACCCTAAATCCCTGACTCACTCTGCAACCTGATCTCAAACTGTCTTGCTATTTACAGCTATCTCTCTATCTCCTCTGTCTGTCTCTCTCTCATCTCCCAGGAGTCTTCTACATCTTAACACTGTAAAGGAACATTCGACAGACTAATATCTGCTTCAATAGTTGTAATCATCTTTGTCTGACATGCTCTTTGACAGCTTAACTTCCCAAAATATACAATATTCATTTCTCCTATCTATCTATCCCTCCTGGAAAGCTTAACTTCCAAAATCCCTTCTCCTACATAATAATGTTAACACGGACTTTTTAAGAAATCTCTGCTTAACAACAGTCAAGACTGAGTTATTATTGTGCTTCCAAAGCCAGAATTCAAGGCTTAATATTGCATTAAATCAATTAACTCCAAGTTATCTAAGTTCCTTACAGTTGTCCCCAAACATGAATTTTCTCAACTACTCTTTACACCTAGGAAGATCTCCTACTCTACCAACCTAAATCCTCAATTTCTTTGGGCACATAGTATAAGACTCAGCATCATTAGATTCACTTAGTATTCTGACCCTTTTCAACTGTAGGAGCTTGGCAGAAACTAATTTAGTAAACAATAAAACATTTTAATGATGCAGTGGTTATATGTATTTCTTAAGTATTTTGTGAGGTTCTTTTTAACAGTACTAAAGACAAGGGATGACAATCTCAGAAAAAGAGAAAGAAGGAAATCTTAGCACTGTTTTAAACAGAAATAATGGAAAGGTATTAAGTAATTTCTACTTCTGGTTTTACAAAAATTATTCTGTCCAAGTGTTTTCTTCTCATTAAGAATGTATTGATGCATGCCTGTAATCCTAGCACATGGGAGGCTGAATAGAAAGATGGAAAGTTTCTGGCCAGCCTGGACTACGTAACAAGAAAGGAGGAAGAAGGAAGGGAGGGAGGGACAGAAGGGACGGACGGGAGAGAACAAACAGGGAAGGCAAGGGAGGAAGGCTGTATATATTTCATTAGTCTTTCTATACTACAATGGTACACAAAGAATACGGAACCTGAAGTAAGAAAGTATGTATTAATGAAGTCACAACAGTTTGGACCTTGGGATGCAGCTCAGTGGTGGAGCACTTGCTTAGCACTTACGAGGCCTTGGGTTCAATCCCCAGGACTAAAATGTCAGCACTGTTTGACATTTTGGCAAGTCCCTGTATCTCTCGGAGATTCTGCCTCCTCATTGCTAACATAGCAGTTACTTGACTCCATGACTTGGCAAAACTTAGCATTCAGCCTAAAATATTCCAGGTACTTTCAACATAGCTCCGAATTACTCTTTCTCCTAGCCAGGTTAGGTAGTACACATCGATAGGGACTCTACCTAATTGAACGTTCATTTTCTTCCAGCCTAGAAAGACCAGTTCTTGAGAAGAAAAACCAAATGCAGGAAACACAGCTGGAGCAAGTTAGTGCTTTTGTTGCTGTGCTAATGCCAGAAATCATAAATCTAGTATTCATGGAATAATGCTTAGCTACTTATGACAAATTAAAGGTTGAGAAAATATTTGTGCAAAGAATGATCATACCAGCTAAGTTAGGGCCAAGGCAGAGGTCACTGCTGGAGAATGAGCAGCCTTGTAGCAAAAAAGAAAAAAAAAGTGGGGTTGGAGGTCTTAAGAGCTCAGTAAGGAATGCATTGCTTCATCTAGGAAAGACTGTTTCCTTTCTCTCTGGTTTGTTTGATGTGTATCAATATAATAAATCATGAAAGCTGACTTGAACAAGAATCTTACCTCACACTAAAACAGAACAGACAAACTAGGGGCTGGGGATTTAGCTCAGCAGTGCCGCCACCTGCCTCACAAGCACAAGAACCTGAGTTTGATACCCATACCAAAAAAAAAAAAAAAAAAGAGACCATGAATAATATGTGTAGTATAAAGCCAAGAATGTATGAAAAATAACAATAACTGTCTTATGAATTAAACTTAGGCATTATCACTTATATCCCAGTCATTTCCTGTGTGTGCCTGGGTCATCAGGCCAAAAAAGAAATCTTTCGTATTTTATTCTACAGTCAAATCATTATAAGAATACAAGCTGGCTCATAAGCTGTTTGCACATGCAAAAACAATAGCATCGGGAATTTCTAATGAGTTTCTTTAAGATAGAACTTGAAATCAGGTTTTAAAGGAAATAATGGTATAAAAAACAAAAGAACTTGGGAGAAGCAAGAATTCTTATATCTTAACCAGTGAAAATTTCAATAAGTGAAAAAAGTTCAGTGTAGTTTTCTTTTTAATAACACTGAAATCATTTTTAAAATACTTCTACCAGATGATTGCTTCTGTGAGTTGGGACAGCAACTCTCAGCACACCTTTTAAGGTTGTGTTTAATTTGTTTCTCCAATGTCCTGCAATCACTTGCAAATACTCCTATCTAAAAACTTCTATGATCACTGGAGATTGTCTTAAACAGACAGTTGCACTGTTACAAGCACTTCAGCTCAGAGCTACAAAAAGAAAACTGAATTTTCTCATACTGATATCAGAGTTTAGAAGGTATCCATTAAGTATGAGTCAAGAGTTACTTTATCTGTTTGTTTCACATTCTTTTTCAATGAGAAAAATAACTGGGAAGTAGTAAAGAAAAAAGTACTGCAGTCTCTTCTTGTCTAATCAACTTTAACAATTTATTTACTCAAAACTTTAAGCACAACCATTAATCCATTATCCATTAGTCTCCTTGCCATCTTTCTGAGGACTGCTTCCCACCTCCTGACCTTAACAGAGAGAGCCTCCCTCTGGTTCACCAGCACTGAGCCACACCACCCTCCGGAAAGTATTCACCACACTGGCTTCTAACTCACCATTTGTGAGTTTGCAATTCTTTCTCCTCTGTCCCTCTCCTTATCCTCCCACCGGCCTCTGAGACCCTCTGCAGATAAGCTATGCCACGTTCATCCACAGATTCTGTAAAGTAGAGGACTGACAAATTTGATGAATGATAAAGCACAGAAAGTGAGAGAACATGCACTGAACAGCTTAGTGGACTACTGAGATCTTCCAATTCAACCCTTGCTTATATATAAGAAACTGAAGGTATAGAAGATTTAAATGCTAGAGCCAGGATAAAGCCCATGTCCACTATTCAAAGATGCTTTCTTATATCCAGACAGAAACCTGTGTACTTTTAACAATGTAAAATTAGCCTGCTGTGGTGGCAAGCACACTCTCAGCACTCCAAAGGTTGAGGCAGTAGGATTACCATGAGTTCAAGGCCAGCTTGGGCTACACAGTGAATTCAAGGCCAACCTGAACTGCATAGTGAGACCCTGTCTTAAAACAAAACAAACATAAAATTAATGTTCTCAAATACTAATAACACACTCCTAGATATATAAGCAAAAGAATGAATCTTTGTCCTTACAAAAACTTATACATTAATGTTCACAGCAGCATTTTATCATAATAACCAAAAAAGAGGAAACAATCCGAATGCCTATTCAACAATAGTAAATAAAATATGACATATCTATATAGTGGATATTATTTGACTACAAAAAGGAGTGAAGTGTTGCAGCATGCTACAAATGCACGAACCTTAATGACATTAAGGCTAGGTAAAAAAAAGCAGTTACAAAAGATCACATATTGTAATACTATATTATGTCAATTACATAAAATGTGCAGAACAGGCTTTTCAGAGAGAAAAAAAAAAGTGGTTTAGAAGTTGCCTGGGGCCAGGGTAAGATGCAGAGTGCCTTGGTATGGAGTTGTGTTTTTGTTTTGTTTTGGCTGGGGGGACGGGGGTTAGACAAGTTCTGGCCATGCAGTAGTCCAGGCTGGCCTTGAACTTGCAGCAGTTCTCCTGCCTGTGCCTCCCAAGTGCTGGATTTGCAGGAGTGCACCATTACAACTGGCTTTGGAGTTTGTTTTGAGTGACGAAAATTTCTAAAATTGATGATCGTTGAACAAGTCTATAGATGTAAAAAAAGTTTGTGGTATGTGAATTTTATCTCACCTAGTAACCATAGTTAAAAACTGAATTATGCATCATATTAGAATTTGAAGTCCCTTTCACAAGTGTTCATTTTGAGACGTAACCAACACAGTACAAGTTAGGCTGATTAACTGGTAAACTTAAAGTTTATTTCAAATGCCTAGAAGGCCATATTTACATCAGTTTTAAAAACCTGCTCAAAGAAGTTTTGATATTAAATGTATCTTTAATATTTTGAGAGTTTTTTGTCCATATAAAGGCAATGGGCTCTATAAACCTGAATGCTTGACTTTCCAACCACCCTGAAAAGAGGCATTTTGTCTGCATCTGAACAATATCTACTTGGAATTTTAAACATTGCAACTTCATATATTCAAAAGTCGTTTTACTGATAAAGCATATATAAAGGGGAAGAATATCTAAGTAAAGAATTTCCCTTTCTAAGCACTACTATGCATTATCCTGTTATTCTGTGGCAAGTCTTCTGCCTACACCAAAACCCACAGATACAGGAATTCAAAGGGAGCTGTGTTAATGTGCAAGCCTGACTCCAGCAGGAATGTTCTCAGTCTTTGTATGCTCAAGGGAACGATACTGTAGTCCCTCAGACTTCTGAGAGTGTTCCTAACCCTAATAGTAAGTCAGACTGCATTGCATTTAAGGGACATTGATGTCTATATTACACGCGGATCATTTTAATGTATTTTTAAATGAGAAGTGATTTTACTATCTACTTATTTAAATTTTCAACTTCATTTTTTTGGTAAAATTGTAGGCTTATAAGTAGAGCTCTAGATTTTTTTTCCTTATAAGGATAACATTTAAATTTCTTTAACAGAAAAATGAGGTTTTCTTAGAGCTAAAGGTTTAAAAATCCAACTTAGGGTCATAAGTTATAAACTTGCAATATGGGAAGAAAATTCTTTAATATTTATATTTATAAAAATATTAAGTAGAGTTTTATCTTTTTTTTTTTTTTTTGGTACTGGGGATTGAATTCAGGGCTTTGAGCTTGCAAGGCAGCCCATCTAATTTTTATCTGTCAACCCAGCAGAATATCTAACAACCTTATTTTATCAGGAAGTTCTTTAAAAACCTAAGAACAGCTAAGGTACTAGAGCTGACAGTAGAAACCTAGCTTAATTAATTAATAACAAATATTCTAGTGGTAGCACATTTTTGTAAATAATAAAATTTAGGAATAGCAAAGTGCAACAAATTCAGCATGAGCTAATTTGAGAATGGATTAGAAATAAACCAGTATTTTTTTTTAATTCACTCTATATAAAGGACTGATATCCAGGTCAACTGCAGAAAAAAATGGTTTTAGAAGAATGAGTCCTGTCATGCCCAATAGTTGATAAGATTTAAGACTAATCTGCAAAGAATCCCTAGAAAATTCATTTCAACCTAAAGTAAGCTTCTATTACAAAAGCTGATGAAATTTAAAAAATGTAAACTCAATACATTTCTCATCAAACATGTATTAAGCACAAAATAAGCATTTAAATGTCTTCAATAATTAAGAGTATTTATAAAATAGAGTAAAATGATCATCAGACCCACTGTCATCTCAGGCTTTGCTCAAATATTTTGTCTAACAAAAAGAGGATGTGTGTTCAAATCACAAGGAAAATAAGAGTGCATCAAAGGACTAAGCAAATATTTTCAAACAGTTCATACAGTACTTTAGTAAGCAGCTGCCCAGAAGGATATTTGTATCCAAATTTGGCAGTATTTGCTACCCCCGTGGGTACAAATATTTCAAAATAGTTCTTGCAAAGGGGCACTAGTCATTTCTAAAAATAACCTGAGCTGCTTAGATCCTTCAACTTCCTACAAAGATAAATAGCTAGGACTCCTAACTGTTTTATAAGGAAGTTTACAGTCATACCTTATGTACAAAAATTATAGATGTTTTTACAGAAAACATTCTATACATGAGTAGAAGAAGAATGTGGACTACGCAGCTAAAAAGGAACATTATACCTGTTATAAAACTTGAGGTACCTGTCAAAAGAACAAGAATATGAAGAGAATCCTAATCCTACTTAAATTCTTCAAGCAACTTCAACTGCTTGAGAAAATTGCTTGGGATGACAATCTTGAGATTTAGATTTAAAGATAAATATAAAAGTATTTAGTAGAACCAGGTGTGGTGACACATGCTTTGTAATCTCGGCTATTCAAAATGCTGAAGCAGATCAAGTTCAAGGCCATCCTAGGCAAGTTAGCAAGACTGTCACAGAAAAAAAAAATACACACACACACACACACACACACACACACACACACACACACATGTATTTGGCTAGGGAAGTAGCTTGGTAATAGTGTTTGCTAAGGACACACAAGGCCCTGGGTTCAATCCTCAGTATTTAGGAGAATCAAACTCATCCTTAATATTTTATGGTAAGAAAAGCAATGATATGTTAAATATTTGTAACATAGGAGAATCTGAGTTACTAGAATGACAGATCAATAATTCCAATTAAAATTTAAATTGAGTTAATTGGCTGGGCGTGGTAACACAGGTCTGTAATCACAACTATAGTGGAGAATAGGACAGGTGGCTCACACCACAAAGAATGGCTATCAAGAAATCACACAATAACAAATATTGGCAGGGTTCAGGGAGAAAGGAAGCCTTCTCCATTGTTGGTGGGAGTGCAGACTGGTGCAACCACTGTGGAAATCAATATGGAGATACCTGAAAGAGCTGGGACTAGAGCTTCCATTTGACCCAGCCATCCCTCTGCTGGGTATCTTTCCAAAAGAATTAAAAGAGTCATATCACAGTGATATATGTGCACCTATGTTTATAGTGGCACAATTTGTAATAGCCAAAACATGGAAACAGCCCATCTGCCCATCAGCTGGAGACTGGATAAAGAAGATGTGATTGTTCTATAAAATGGAATACTACTCAGCCATAAAGAATGAGAAATTAGAGTCATTCATAGGAAAATGGATACACATTGAGGATATACTCCTAAGTGAAATAAATAAGTCACAAATATGTAAATACTGAATAGTTTCTCTTGTGTGAATAACTGTAATGGTACATAAGATCTTAATGAGATAACTGACAATGTGAAATAGGAAGAATAGGGCTAAAAGTGTAGGGAAAGTGGGAAAGCAGGGGAAAGGTAATAAAGGAAAGGAAAAAAAATATGAGAAAATGAAAAAATGGAAATAAAATGTTTGTAAATGGGAGGGGAGGAGGGGGTGAAGGGAGGGCAAGGACAAGACGAAAAAATGAGAACCAAGACCTGTCATGTAAAGGTACAAAATCCCAATAATGAATGTAACTGTACTGTATCCCTAAAATGTACCAATAAACTCAATGAGAAAGAGAGAAAAAAATACAGGTGGAAGGCAAGTTTGAGGCAGTCTGAGCACCTTAGCAAGACCCTGTCTCATAATGAAAATAAAAAGAGCTGAGGATGTAGCTCACTGGTAAAACACTTACCTTGAACACACGAGGCCCTTGGTTAATCCTCAGAATGGGGACAGGGCAATGAGAAATCGTTTTATCTTCATGATGGTATGTAGGAATATTAGCTTTCTATATAGTATTGATATATATAAAGAAACATTAGGATCAACATGTTTACAATTTTAATTTGTGAAAATAAAAATTAATTTAGTTCCCAGAAAAGAACTTAAAGTAATAAAATGTACTAAATTTATAAATATAATTTTAAATAGTTTAAAGTGAAAATATATTTTTGCACGCGCGCGCGTGTGTGTGTGTGTGTGTGTGTGTACTGGCGATCAAACCCAGGACCATGAGCCTGTGAAGCAGGTGGCAGACCACTGAGCTATATCCGCAGCCTGAAAATAACATTTTTAAACCCTTGCAAAAATATCAAAATTTTATAGATTTACTACAAAAATAATTTGGTTAAAACTGAATTTAGGGCAGGGTGGTGGCACATGCCAAGCACTCAGAAAAGTAGGTATTTAAATTTGTAAGGTTAGTAAATTTAACATTAATTTTTTAAAGTCAAAATAATCCCTGGATAACTTTTTCTGCCCATAACCACTACACTCAGGAGTACCAACTGTATCACATTAAATAAAACAATTTAATAACAAGCTTTAAAAGTAGACCCTCAATTCATAGAATTCCTCCAAACATAGGTGAGTACTAAATTCTAAAATTATAAATAAAAGACTCTTTGTACAGGTAAAATTACTTACTAATCTTGACACACTTTGTGCTTATTCATTTATATCCAAACTAAATCTGAAGTGTGGTCATAAAAGGACACTATAGGTTTAGAAGAATACCAATAAATTTTTTTCCTGCTTTTCAAGTGGTTGTCCATTAACTTTCTATGAGTTGCTCATTAACTGTTTCCCAACTTTGCAATCTTCAAAATATGTAACCATAGTCATCCTTGGTATTTTAATCCTCAATGTTGTGAAAGCCCTAAAGGGCTTTTGGATAACAATACAGAAATATCTCTTTTCTTTGAAAATTATCAAGTTACTTAAACAAAAGAAACATTTTATAATGAGATTATAAAACAGCTTATATAACAGAAACAGGTTTCTGTTTTTATGAATGAAAATCAATATATAATCAATGTAAGAAGGAAGCAAATATGCTGTCAAAACAATTTAAATTCACAGAAGACTTAAACCATTTTGCTCAGAGCTCTTATTTAGTCAGGCCATTCATTAAGTTTTAGGGTTCCACTATTTATTCCCATAATAATTCCAACTTTTGTACCATTAAACATGATAAACTATAAAAAAAGATGAATGAGAAGATGTACATAGTCCCTTTGTGAACAATTTTTGAGCACCTGTGAGGTACGAGGCACTGACCTAGGCTCTGGGGATAAAGAGGTAAATGCCAGATACAAAGTCTCCACTATCTGGACATATAAATTCTAATACAGAAATTAAATGAAGAAAAAAAAACATTAGGTAATGATAAGGTCTACTGTGCAAGTGAAAAGATCAATATAATAGAGCCTGAGAGGGACTAGCATTGATGCACAATCATCTGGATGTCAGGAACCAGCCATGCACATAAACTACTGCTCATTATTCACAAAATTCACCTAATTAATTCTACAGTGTTCTTACCATATACTGTTATCTGAGATCAGTAACTACATGTTAGATTTTTTGCATGCTAAGTATATATTATATCTTGCATTCTATGAGCACTTACATGTCATGCTTATAGATGATTAATAATAAAACCCAGGGTATGCCACGAATACCTTACCCAACTCACCATTTTCTAATCTAAAAATAAGAATGAGCTGCTTATAAAATTTCTATCTAAATATCTTAACAGGCTTATCAAATGTATAAACCTTCTCATAAATAGTTGGCCAAAAGTAGAAAAAAACAAACTGCTTTACTTAGAATGGCTTACCTCCTACTATTCCTGTTGTTCCTACAAAAAATAGTATGATGAAAGGTTTTACAACAATGCAAGCCAAGTATAATATCCCAGGTACCAATTTCTAAGTATATCAAAGTTAATTACTGTAGGGATCCTTGAAGAATACGGCATGACTGCACACCTGTAATCCAGCTACTTGAGAGACTGAGGCAGGAGGATCACAACTTTAAGACAGCCTAACCTTGTCTCAAATTTAAAAAAAAAAAAAAAGTAAAGGGCTGGAGAAGTACCTAGCTTTTAGTAGTTGAAAGTCCCTCTGTTGAAGTCCCAGTAACACACACACATACAACCAGATCCCTTTTTTTGTTAAAGCGTGAAAGTTTGCTCCCAAATTCTACACAGATAACAGTATTTAGAAAAGGAATTAAAGGCAACATTATTAATAAATCAATTTATATAAGGCAACATATAAAAAAATGAAGTGCATACTCCCTCCAAAGATATAATAAACCCAAAGCCTAAATAAAAGTACAGATTGGGAAAATACACACACACACACACACACACACACACACACACACTCCAACCCTTCTTTCCCTTTCCCTACCCCATGGAAGACAGTTCTACATGCCCTTGTCAATCTAGCCCCATTTCTATTTGCCCACTGAGCACTCTTCCTAAAATTCTAGTTCCTATCATTCCATCCTCCCCAGTGAGCCTCTCTTTCCCTTTTCTATCTAACAGAATCAACACTTTTCAAAATTCTTGTTTCCTTGCTTAGAAATTCTTCCAAGAATGTTGTCAGTGTTGCTGAAAGGGTTGTCCTAAAAAAACAAAACATTTAGAGATACAAATTCCTTTGAGTTCAGGCCAGTAAGTGCAAGAGTTGACAGAGCTGTACCCTCACACACAGCTATAATGCTTAGAGCCCATTATATGTGAGAGCTGAGGAGCTCTTCTGAGTCCAGGGCCTGGTGCCAAACAACAAGTGAGAGGCTGAGGCAGAAACCTGTCTTTCCCCTTGAACAGCTAATGTGGTACCAATATCAGGGCCATGATTAGCAGATCAAACTCACTATGGTAGAGTTTTCAAACAAAGAAGTATACAAGAAACTGAAATCTTCTACTGGTTCCAAAATTAGATGTACAATTTTAAAGCTCCATATATGCTAAACTGTACCAATATAGTCAAATTTTAAAAGACATTTTGAAACCTGATACTGCTGAGTATGGTAGCACAGACATATAATCCCAGTTATTCAGAAGGCTGAGATAGGAGCATCGCAAATTCAAGGCCAGCCTGGGCAGCTTAATAAGACTCCATCTTAAGAACAAACAAAACACTTGACAGAAACCACTGTGACATTCAATATCTGAGTTATGAAAGAAAAACAGATCACATACATTGACATCTGGATATAAAGAACTTCCAAAAGCAGGTATTTTATGATCTCTTATATTTTTCTAAATATGAACAAATGAAAACTCCCAATCTAAACTTTAACACTAGCTTCTTTGATTGACTTCTATCCAAAACACTAACTGAGAACTTAGTATGTACTATGAGTAAGCACTAGGCCAGAAATTATGGAATGAAAATTGACAAGGTTTGCCCTCAGGGAGTTGACAAGCCATGGTTACTTCTTAACTTAGGCAAGAAGTAGATATTCACACAGGAAATTAACATAAACCAGATGGTATGGAAATTCAGAAGAAATATTACTTCAAGATACCAATTAGATAAATAGATTTGAGAAAGAAATCTAATGCATTTACTGGATTTGTTTGGCTTTATACTTGAAAACATAGTTGAAAATGAATGTTCCAGAAACAATGGTTTTACCAAAGCTGCATCAGTTTATAAAATTTCCTACTATTAACTTTTATCCAGTAAAACTACAGTGCAACTTCTGATTTACAGAAATGAATCACCATGAAGCAATCAGAAATGAAGGAAATCAATGAAAAAAATACTTTGGTATTATATAAAAATAATATAATTTTTAATAAATTAAATATAAAATGCAAACTAAATAATGTTAAGAAATCAATCTTTACATAGAAAGTAGAAGACCTATGATTAAATTCTACTTTATGGCACAAAGGTTGTGGCTATATTTTTGTTTGGAAATAAGCTACAACCAAAGAGCATTAACAAGTTTTCAAGGGAGGAAATGCTTCTTATTATATCTAATGATCTCTAAAGCATGTGCCCTTTCTAAAGTGCTCAGAGTACGTTAAAATAGGATCAGTTACTGCAGGAACAAAATGAGATGTCTGGAAAAATTAGATGTGCCAACTGAAATCATTAGCTCGGAAATTTATCCACCATCATTCACTGATGGAAAGAATCCAAGCTGGGGTCCGGTAGTAACTGGAGAATGAAACCTCGGGCAATAGAACTGAGTCTGTAACACTGTCACAGGTACAAGTTTCAGGTAGGCAGGCTGGTTTGGCAGCATACAGCAAGATCCCTGGTAAAGCTGCTAAGGTATCATGAAGGTAGCTAACCAAACACAGAAAGCAAGACAGGTTCCCATCCTACCTCTATATAATACTGGTCCCAAAGCCTAAGAACTGGCTCAGAAAGTGGAGCAAGTTTTTGAGAGATTGGTGGAACTTGATGACACTTGGTCATAAAAGCTACCACAACATCAGAGCAACAAATATGCAAAGGAAGAAACTGGAAGTCTTGTTTCTGTTTCCAATAAGTGCTTATTTTTAAAACTGTAAGAAACAATAAATCTGCATCAAATAAAAATGAGTTGAGAATAATTCTTTTATAAGGAAACAAAGTCTCCAGAAAGTTAAGGGAACTAAAGAAAATTCACTACATTCAAATTCAGCTATTTTTATAGAATACCAATTAGCGCAATAACAAAAAAGTACTATCCAGTGAGAAATAAAGGGGAACTATTTTGAACTAATTTTGTAATAGAGAATAGATTCTGAATCTCCTATAGATTTTTCTTGATTATTCATACCACAAGAAGAATACAGGGTATGTATGGCTAAGTAACAATTGATACTACAAAAATCATACAATGATACACATTTTTGAGTATATTAAATTTGTCTTACTATTTAAGTTTTCTTTTTAACAACAGAAATGAGATAGTATCCTAAGTAGGTATAAATAATAGTAAGTATAAATAATATATATGCTTTAAAAGTAAGTATAAAATTTCAGAGGGCCTAATTCCAATAATCCTTCATTAACTTCTATAAACAGTAGGAAAAAAGAAACTAACCCCAGAAGAAGATACACAAATGGTGAAAATATAAATGAAAAAGGTATACAAATGGAATAAATAATAAATATATTAACAACAATAGTTGTCTGATTTGGTGAATTTAAAAATTTTTGTAAAAATAGGAAGAATAGAAATTACCTGTATAACAAGAAATAAAAATAAGTACTTCTAAACTTTGTTACAATGTGTACACATTTAGATATCCAGGCACACAAATATATACTTCCAGAGTAATCATGGGGGGGTATCCAGGAATTGAACTCAGGTCCCTGCGCTTGTGAGGCAGGCATCGTGCCACTGCACTAAATCCTGGCCCTAGAGTAACCACTTTTTCAAGTATGACTATAGCTTTCATACTGCAGGAAGAGAGAAGACAAATGAGAGAGGAAAACTCAAAAATTCAAGCAAAAAAGACCGAAACAGAAAAACAACACTAGGGAAAAGGAGACTCCTGCCTCAATATCATACCTTGTGGTTTATTCTCTAATTTTTTTCTCATTGTTTATTTTAACAGGGCCCTGACCCACAGAGAAGTTCCCCAGGGCTGTAGTCCCCACTTCATTAATTCTCATTACAATTTGAGTAAATCCCCACCATTGCTAAGACACTGTCTAACAGAGGCTTGTAAATACTTCAAATAAACCGCAGTAGCCTTTCATCTGGAGTAAATCCCATTCTTATTTTATGTGGGGCCCACAACGCTTGACCCTAATTCTAATTCGGAGGATCCTTAAAGTAACCTAAGTGTGCCATTCTGCACCAGACCTGGAACTACAGTAAGACCTAGCAAGAAATTCAAATGTTGTGCTTCTTAACATAATCACTAGGGCTGGGCTATAGCTCAGTAGTAGAGCCCTTGCCTAAAATGTCTGATACCCTGGCTTTCATCTACAGTTCTGTAAAAGAAATAAAAATTACAGCTAATGGTTCTCATGAAATTCACCTTTTATTGCTCCTCCTCCTCCTCCTCCTTGAAAGTTTGTGGGCACAAAAGCCAAAAGCTCTATGAAGAGTTTGAGAAAAGCAGACATCTAACCTTGCAAAAGTGAGTGATAGCCCTAGCGAAATACACCCAGGGGCAGAACTCCTAGAGGCTAATTCTGCTGGTGCTACCAGTAATCATAACTGGACAGAGAAGCACAACCCTAGGAAGACTGCTTTCAAATTTTTTAAATTGCTTTTTTAAATTTTGTTTTTACTATTCTCCTTTAGCATTTAAGTATTTCTTTTTGAAATGGTAGCTTATTACAGTGGTGTTTAAAAGAAAAGTAAAATCATTAGGCCATGCTTAGACCAAAATGTTAAGGCCAGAGTTCTCTAAAAACATTAAGGTGACAAATTACTCCAGGGTGAATAAAAAATCTGTATGTTTTTCTTAAGAAAGCCATATAGCTCAAGACAGTAAACAGACATCTTCCCTTACTCTGCATTTGCTATGAGTAATTGCAATAACTAGGATAAAGTCAAAATACTGTCAGTATAGTGAAAGTGGCATCTTTAAATTATACAATCAATCATGTGGGGCATTGTATTTCACAATCCCCAAATAATGTATGCCAGAGCTCTGATAGTCACCATGTATATACTGAATCTTATAGAAAGAACATGTAAATGATTTTAAATGTGTTTTGAGTGAAGACAAATGAAACAATCGGTGAATGTTAATGAGTTTCCTATGAAATAAACTGAAGAAATGAGACCATACAGAAACACAGATTTAAAATAGCAGAGTAACAAAAATTTAGTCGCTGGAATATGTTTAATGTCACTGGATGTGATGCTAAGGACAATTCTGACTATAGGATTTTCACCTCACTGTTTCATGTAACTTTACAAGTGCCTCCATAACAAAGTAAGAACTGCCCAACTAAGATTCTTGGCTGTATTGAGTTCCAAGTGATGCCTCACAAAAGGCAGGTCCTAATCCTTTCCTCTTCTCCCAAACTTCCTAGGCAGCACGTGTATAAGGCCAAATCAAGCAAAGGAAAAGACACTGGTACTTAACCATACAATTTGATATCAATTTTCCATAACTTTTATAAGTAATAGTGTGAAAACTGGAAATGTTGTTTAGATCTAAAATGTCCCCAGTGTTCTTACACGTCCCTAAGTGTGGCTTTGGAAGGTTGTGTGGAAGGTTCTATGCCAGTGGATTAGCCCACCAGAATTTACAGCTAAGTGTGCTGCTAGCAGGTGAAGCCTGGTGGGAGATAATCGGTTGGGCATGACCTAGAAGTATGTATCTCACTCCTCCCAGGTCCTCTATAATTCTTTGCCTCCTGGCTGCCATGGATTGAGGAGCGGCCTCCCACCAGGCCATGCCACCCTGCAATTTCTGCCTTGAAGCCAACAGACCACATACCGGATGCACTGAAATGTGAGCCCAATTTTCTCCAGTAAATTGTGGGTGTCAAGTATTGAGTTCAGCACACGGAAAGCTAATACAGACACCACAGATACAGTGTCAGCATATCAACGTGTCTTCCATATTTTTCATAACTGTCCTTCCACCTAAGCCAGTCTTCGTGAAACATGCCTGTCACCCCAGCTACTCAGGAGGCTGAGGCGGGAAGACAGTGAGTTGAAAGTCAGCCTGGAATATTCAGAGATGCTGTCTCTAAAAGCAAGCAAAACCACAGGCCTGCTTCCTTTTATCTCTCTATAGTGTTTTGTTGAAGTGCTTGCGTTTATCTCTAAACACAATGATCTTTAATCACAATGAATTTTCAAATCTTAAAATCTACAGATTCATTTTCATCTATAATTTTGAGTTTTATAAAAATCTCTTATAGGGCAGGCATGGTAGCACATGCTTTAATCCCAGTACTTTGGAGGCTGAAGCAAGAGGAGCACAGTAAGTTTGAGACAGCCTGGGCCACAGAGTGAGTCTAAGGCCAGCCTGGACTACATGGCAAGATTCGGTCTAAAAAACACCCCCCCAAAAAAATCTCATTTTCAGCATCACATTAACTTTTAGAAGACGAAAAGTTCCCAAAATTATTACCATGTAAATCACTGATCTAGTAAAGTAAGTTAAAATATTCAGACTAATGAAACAAAATCCAACAAATATATTATGTACATAATGTATGTGCAAACCTTTTGTTAACAAGCTTTATTTCTATTTATAGTGCTTTGTGTGTGTCAAGTAGACTACTAAGAAAATATTTAAAAGATTCAAACTATTTTAGCAAAGCAAATGTATATCTTTATTGATTCTTTTCCTTCAACATGTTTGTAAATTTCAGAACATATGTTTATAAATAGTTCAGCCTATTTCAACTGTATACTTTAGTAGAATTTTATTGTCTCCTAACTGTGACTAAACAGCCAGAGAATGTTTATGAAACAGCATAAATATGAAATTGACTACACTGGCAGTCTTATATCAGTTTCATACAAAACAAAATGAAACACTGGCATTTTTTCACTGAACTGGGACAAGTACAATGAATCAAGTTAAATTATTTAAACAATCTCACTAAAACATGTCCCTCCAACCTCACAAAATACTTCCCCCCTCCTCCAGGCTTTCAGACTTAATTATCCAGATAATCCTAGCTGTGTTAATTTGACCTTACGAATTTCTGTCTGTTGTATATGTCATGAGGCCTTACAATCCCCACTTAAGAAAGTATAATCACCCTCATTTTATGAGCAAATAAAAGCACCAAAAGGTTAAGTAATTTACATGAGCTTGCTAAATCTTGAAAGATGAAAGGAACCTAATCTAAATGTTTTTATTATCATCCTTCTCTGATATTTGTGTGTACATCTTATGAACATAAGTTAAGGTAAGGTACTTAAGTAAGAAAACAAAATCTATACATCTTTAGAAACAAAAGTTTGCCTCCTGGCTATGACACTTTAAAAAAAAAAACTGTTCTATTAAGCAGTCTTAATATCACAGACATCAAATGCCATGTCACTGGAACCAGCCACAAAATCTGGATTTAAATTAATAATGTTTTTCTTTTGAATCCTTGGAATCGAACTCTCCATACACTGAAGAACACTGTCTCCATTCTCTAAAATTATGGAATTCAATAAAAAAAAAATCTATAGTGGCTCTCAAAATCCTCTTCAGAACAGTAAATCCAAGCAATCTGCAATCTTGAAAACATGAGTCAGAGAGCTTAACAAAGTACACAAAAAGTGTCTACAGAAACCACCCCATAAAGAGACAGGTTTCCACAAATTAAGAAATCAAATGAAATGTCTTTGATCACTAAGTCGCCACTATGATTTTAGTCAAATCAAAACTTTAACTGCAGATTTAGGAAATGAAGGGCCTTTCATCTCCTTCAGTAAAATTAACAAATCTCAAGAATCACAAGTCAATTCTAAGAAACAAGCTATAATGATGATATTTTTAATGAAATATATTTCTACTACAGTCACAAACTACTTCCTTAAGTATAAATTGAATGTTTCATGGATATGCAAAGCACTACTGGCGATAACATCTATGCATCATTATTGCATTCTATTATTATCAGTGAGATCGAAAGGAGCAGGGCATCCACTGGGAGGGGTTATCTGTTGGGGTGGAAAGGCAGAGAAAGCAGCAAAGACTCAAGGACACAATTTCCCTGGAAATGGACTTTGAAAGACTGGAAACACACTCTTATAGAAGAAATGAAGTATACACTTTACAGAGGGAAAACAGACTTAGAAATGAGAAAGCTGACCATATTTTAAAAAGCCAACACTACTCAATATTCCAGTTCTGCTAAAATGCAGTCAAAAGCTGGCCTTCGCTGATCTTATCACCATACCAAACTGCAAGAGATTTTCATTCTCAGCAAGCCTCTAACCTCTTCATAAGCTATCAGTATCTACCATGTACAGAAATGTTTACCCATAGACCGACTGTTTTAAATGTCATTATGGACAAGGTCCCAGTTTTGAATAGAAAACATACCCAGTAAATATTATCTCCATCCCACTTCTATCCACACCAGATTTAACACACAGCTTTAAACCATAATAGATCAAAAACAGATGAACTGTTCAAAGTAGGCAACATAGATGACATCTTAGACATAAGCAAAGCAATATCTCTAAATAGACCTACCCAAAATTAACTTATTTCAGTAAGTGCTGTTACACATTTTCCCTATTTCATTGCCCCCAAACCCTAACTCATTCACTGATGAACAGTTCCACAATTTCTATAAATCCTAAATGGCATGAACTAGAAAAGTCCACATGAAAGAGTAAAAGTCTTTGTTTATATTCTACCCTATGTACAAATAATCTTTAATGAGAGAATTAGAAAATCTAAATTTAATAACAACAGAAAGCCACACCAATCTGGGGTGGTGTCTAATGGCCGGAAAACAGGTGCCTAGATATAAATAAAGACGCTTATAAAATTATTTTAACCAGCAGTTCACTCAGTTTTTAAAAACCTTGAAATTTTTAGAAAATGCATGGTATCAGTAATAAAGACTATATGTTCCACTCAAAATAACTAAATGGCCCAAGAATGGTGAATGAGATCTATGAATTCCAGATCACCTTTAGCTCACCTGAAGTCACTATAGGAAGCACCCATATGTTTTAAGATAGGTAGCTTAATAAAATTAACAGTTACTTAAATATGAGTATTTAATCCAAACTGTCACCTAAAGAAAATATCACAATCTTCTGAAACAAGAGTTGTCAGACTTATTTTGTAAGGGGCATGTTAAGGTTTAGATAGAAAATGCCCCCCCAAAGCCTCGTGTGTTCAGAGGCAGCCAAGTTCAGTCGTGAAAGGAAGGCCTCCGCTGCAGGTGGATCACTGCAGGTGCGACCTTCCTCTCTAGCTCCACCTAAACTCTCTGCTTCCTGGCTGCCATAGAATGAGCAGCTGTCCCTCATCCAGCCCTTCCCGCCTTGGAGTTAGCTGCCTGTGGACTAAATCCTCCAAGAACCACAGTCCAGGTAGGCACGATGACACAAGCCTATAAACCCAGGTCTCTGGAAGCTGAAGGAGGAGGATCGCCACAAGTTTGAGGCTAGCCTGAGCTACACAGTGGGTTCAAAGCCAGCCTGAACTGAATAGTGAGACTGTCACACACACACACACACACACACAAAATCTGCAAATGAAGATAAGTGTCTGTCTCCTCCATTAAGTTCTGACTGTCAGGTACTTTTTCCAAGAGATGTGGAAGTGACTAAGACAGACAGAGAGCATAAAGATATTTTTGGCTTGGCTGGCTACACAGTCTCTGTTGCAACTACTCACTCTGCCTTTGTAGTAGGAAATTAGTCAGAGCCAAAACTAGAGGAGTGAATGTGGCTATATTCAACAAAGTTTCACTTACAAAAACAAACAGGCTTAGGTGTAGCCCAGGGACCACAGTTTGCCAGCTTCTGTCTTTATTCTGTTTTGATGACACAGTTTTTTATTCCTAGATGGGTCATACTCTATTTCCTCACCCAAGTTTAGAAAGTGATTGTTTCCTGCTGCTCAGTACAGAACTAATACAAATTTCAGGTTACACTCAGGCAACTCTATCGTCTAAATAATTGACTTTAGGCAGCTGTCTTTCTTGGTGGGCCAAAGGACTAAGAATCAGAAAGAAGAAGTATGTTAGGAGAGAAATGGGAAAGTGACAGTGAGCTCTACATATAAGAAATTAAACTCTTTAATTGCCCTTCCCGTAATCAGCAAAACCAGATGCGGATAACCTCATTCCTGTCTTCAGATCTGAAAAATAAAACAAGATTGTCTCTTTTCAAAATTCTGTGAATCTAACATCAATACTGTAGGTAATTCTTTAGTTTTTGATCTTACATTATGGTCTTTGAAGTGAAACAAGTTTAAAAGCAGCAAAAGAAAGATGAAGACAGTTGCAGAAACTACTATGAAGAGACTTTTAGTTATTCCTAAGGACTTTGAAGGTAACAGAACTGGTTCATTTCAGTGCAAGGCTTAAAGTTCTTTTCTTCATATAAATATAACATTAAAATCAAATTCATGTTTATGAGCTATGACTAACCATCTTTGGCTCGTTGGTCAAATAAAGAGAAGAAGAGACTTCAGAATAATTAGGAAAGTTAGGAGGATGTTGTACTTCTGGATGAGATGAATTAAACTAGAATTAACTTGGTTGTACTGGAAGGAAATGAAAAAGGAGCACCCACACAAGACTTGACTAGACCCACACTAGATCCAAGAAAAAAAGCAGGAGGCAGTCATACGCTATCAGGTAAATTATTTAACCTGGGACTCCAATTCTTCAAATGAAAAAATGTGAATAATAACATTAGATTCCTCAGAGTTTTACAGGGATTAAATGAGTTACTGCCTATAAATTACTTAGTAAAGGATATAACGTATTGTAAGTCTTACCTAATATACACATCATGATTGGTACATTGCAAAATCCTGCAATACCAATACTACTAAATCATGACTTTATCTCTTCATGATTCAATAAATACTAACTGATCAGCTAACATGTCTGAGGTACTGTATCAAGCACTGATAGTATGGAAGTAAAAAGAACAAAATTCTGTACATGTGGATCTTGCAATCAATCATCAGGACTGAACAAAGGAGGGGAGAATGAAAAAAGACAGCGCATGTGGTTGTCTACGAGGCTGAGTAAACTACCCATACAGTCTTCACATTGTGAATATGTGACACATTCCCAGGGAATGTCAAGTAAATGGCTAAATGTGAAGGACATAGTATATGTCCAATAAATACTTACTGTGATGTCTAATCTCGGTTATTGACTTGACAAGTTTCAGAGAGGCCTAATCAGGTGATTCCAGAGAATGGCATGTGGGTCAGCCACTGCATGAGGAAGACCTTCCCTCAATGTGAGGGCACCAATCCAGTAGGTTATGGACCAGGACCCAGGCAGAACAAAAAGCAGAGAAGGGATCTCTCATACATGCACAAGCTAGACTCTTCTTGAACAGGTGCAGTTTTTGCTGCTGCCATTGCCTGTTGACATCAGATTACAGACTCTTCAGCCTTTGAATATAAACTTGTACCAGTGGCTTTCCAGGGAACTTCTCAGACCTTCAGCCTTGAGCTGGGGCTGCATCATTAGTCCTTCTTGCTCTGAAGCTTCCAGCTTCTTGGTCTAAGCAACTAATTTCTCCAGCTCTCCAGCCTCTGATTATGCAATCTAAGCTAATAGATCTTCTTGTAATTATATGTACATTTGATTGGTTCTCTTCTTCTGGAGAACTCCAATATATTTACTATGTAAACTATTAAACAATATATGTAATTTACTTATATTGTTTTATTGACTAAAGTACTCTGTATTCTATCAGAATACTGAGCAGCACATTATTATCAAAACCTTGCCTCTGACAAAAATCTATACACTAGAAGGTTAATATCTTTTTCATGACTTGGAATATATAGAAGGAAGAAATTAAAAAGGGGTAACCTGAATGTTTATGTTAAGAAGCACTTTTTTTTTGTTTTTTTGTTTGTTTTTGAGTCAAAGAGTCTTGCTTTGCAGTTTAGTCTGGTCTTGAACTCACTACATAGCTCAGGCTGACCTCAAACTCGAAATGATTCAACCCCCTGAGCGGGGTGATTACAGACATGAGTCATCATACCTGGGTAAGAAGCAGATTTTTCTAGTTTAATATTCCCCTTGCTCATTTATTTTGTATTTATTATATGCCCACTATCTAGCAGCACTGATGTAAGTACTACAGTACTATAATAATATAATCTATCTACCTGTGTATGCAATTCACACACATATATATAGCTTATATATTTTATATGTAGTTTATAGAGCATATGTAGTATATACAGTATGTACAGTACATGTAGTTTATGTATTATATACATAGTTTATGTGGTTTATATATATGGTATATGTAGTATATAGTATATTATAGTTTTTACATTATGTAAAACATTATATACATTATACACAACACACACACACATACACATACAAGAGTATGTTAATGCATCTTAGTTTGTGCTTCATCTGGATGATTCCCAATCCTCTCACCACCATGGGCGAAACCAGATTTTAGGTACCAACATAGGTAGTATCTTTTGTTTTTGATATTTTCACATTTTAAAAAGGTAGGAATGAGTTTGCAACAACAAACAGGCTGTGGTCAGAGTATTTATAGCAAATTATTAGGCAATCTTTCATTAATGCTTGCTCCCTCCTCTTTAAAGGAAAGCTAAAAATCATGGTAATTTTTCTTTTCTCCAAAAGATTCAAAGACTTATGCATCTACAATTTGTGTTTTTTGGGGGGAGTGGAAGAAGGCTGGCTGAGCATCTTGCATTCTCATCAAATCTCAAAGGAGCTATAACATGTAAATCTGCCTATACAGATATAGTGTACACACACACACACTGACAAGTATAGATGGTGCTTTCAAGTTTAGAAAGTGTCTTTACGTACTCATTTAAGTCTCAAAGCAACATTGTGAAAAAGTAATATTGTCCCTTTTCCTAGATGAAGTGATCAAGGCAGGGAAGAGATATATTCAAAGTTGCGAAGGCAGTAAGCACCAGAGCTGAGTACCAAGTCGCCCCATCTTCTCATTCTACTGTGTTTTGTTTTGTTTTGTTGTCTGGTGCTGGTGATCAAATCCATGAACTCACACATGCTAGATAAGCACTCCACCACTGAACTACATCACCAGCCCTAGAGCATCTCACCTTAAATCCATTACCCTTTCAATTACACCTCAATGCCTCTACATCACACATAAATGCATTCCTGTCCTAGCATCCCTGTACCAAAACCCAAATATTAATATATTTATAAAAATTCATACTTTTTCCCACAGCTTAGAAGTAATAACCATTTAATTATACTTAAAGAACAGAAGTACATCCATGTCATGATACTTATTTAAGATTTTAAGAAATTACTGTCAGGCTGGCTGTGGTAGAGCATGCCTATAATCCCAACACGCACAAGCCTGAGACAGGAAGACTCCAAGTTCAAGGCCAGCCTAGGCTACAACCAGCAAGGTACAGGACAGCCCAAGCTACAAAACCCTGTCTTTTAAAAAAATGCTATATCTCTTCTAACACTCAGCGCTATATCACTGTGGCACATTTCAGTTTTACACCCAAAAATGAAATATTACTTAGAAGAAGACTGTGCTAATTAATAGAAGATTATATTTCTGCTAGTTTATACTCCCAAAAGTAGTTTTACTGTTTGTTCATATGTTCTGATAAAATTCACAGAGTGTTTAAAAATGGGTTTGATCAAGAAAAATAATTAGGATCATTTTTTATCTTTTGACCTGAATACTGTAACCTAACTCAAGTTGAAAGAGGACCAGCCAAGGAAATTTTTCAAGTAAATCGCATTAAGGAAGAGAACAGAGAAACAAGGCAACATGTGGGCCGGGGATCTGGCTCAGTGGTTCTGCCACCTGCCTAGCAAAAGCAAGGACTCGAGTTCGATCCCCAGTACCAAAAAAAAAAAAAAAAAAAAAAAAAAAAAAAAAGAGAGAGAGAGAAAAAAGAAAACATGAAAAAAATCTAACAGCCATGAAAACATGAGCTTATGATTAACCATGGTAAGTCAGCAACACTCTCCTAGTGTTCATAGCAGTGCCACAGCTAACACATCCTTTTAAAAAATGTTTTTTTGGAAGTATCAGATATCACACAGGAAACACTTCAAAGAATCAACTGGGATCACATCAAATTAAAAAGTCTTTTCACATCAAAATAAACCACCAACAGAATGTAGAGACAATTCACAGAATGGGAAAAAAATTTTACCAGCTACTCCACTGACAAAGAACTAATATCTAGAATGCATAAGGAGCTCAAAAAAATCAGATCCCGCGCAAATTGAAAGACACAATCCAAAAATGCCCAACTGAAATGACATTTCTCAGATGAAGACATATAAACAGCAAATAAATATATTTTTAAAATGCTCAACATCACTGGTCATTTCAGAAATGCAAATTAAAATAACACTGAGATTTCATCTCACTCCAAAAAGAAATCAACCAATAACAAATAATGGTGAAGCTGTGGGGAAAAAGGAATTCTACATTACTGGTAGGAGTGTAAACTCATACAACTGCTATAGAAATAGTATGGAGATTCCTCAAAAACTAAAACTAAAGAGTCCATTTGTCTCAGCTATTCTCCTTCTAGGTATCTTCCCCGAAAGAGTAAAAAGCATCACACCATAGTAACATATGCATACCCATGTTTATAGAGGCACAATTTATAACAACTAAATCTTAGAAACGGCCCATATATCCATCAAAAGATGACTGGATAAAGAAAATGTGGCATTCATATACAATGGAGCACTACTCTGCCATAAAGGATAAACTTGAACCATCTGTAGGAAAATAGATGCACCTTGACTAATGATATGTGAAATAAATTGGACACACAAGTTTAAATTTTCCACTGTTTCTCTTTGTGAAAAACCCAAGGGGTAAATAAGGAGCCTAATAGAGGACAGACACTGCGAAGTAGGAAGAACATTTCAAATGGGAAGGGGAACAAGGGAGGGAGAGGGAAAAGGGAAGGAAGGGAAAAAGAAAAAAAAATGGTAACAAAGCTTTTGTAAATGGGGAAGGGAAAAAAGGTTGAAAGGAGGGGAGAGGAGGAGGGGAAAGGGGGAAAAACAACATACAGAAACAAACTATGATGAATGTGATCAATCTGTATGACAAACATGTACTGATAAAAATAAAGTTTAAAAAATTACCAGATATGCATGAACAACAAAAATTCTAAAATCTCTGAAATGTCTGTCATATATTACAATCATCTACCCAACTATAGCATCCCAATAGAATACTAACAGCTCAGTGGTACACAACTTGCCTAGCATGCTTAAGCCCTGTACTCAATCTTCAGCTCCAGAGCAGGAGAAGGAAAGGAGGGTGCCAATGTAGAACGGGTGTGGTCAGCCCATATCGCCTGAAGGCTGGGAAACTCTGAAAGTACCCGGAAAGGGGACTAACATTTCCTGAGTACATTGCCATGCACCAAGTCCCATATCAGGCATGTCCCATTCAAAATTTACTTTAACCCTTCCAATACTCTATCTTAATATATCTATCTTGTAGATGAAAGAACTGAGTCTCCCAGCAATGAACAAACTCGCATTAAGTAAATGGCTATGGTAGACCACTGTGACAGTTCAGTTTAATTGTCAACTTGCTTGGCTTGGGAGCCACCTAGGGCAGTGATGGAAAACCCGTTAATGACATAAACTGCCTACTGTGGCATCCATGCCACAGGTGCATCAACTAAGGGGATTAGTAAAGTGCATTTCTGTGTGTACCCAGGAGGCCTATGCAGATGTATCCCGGGGCATGTATCTGGTCCCTGGCCCCTTACTCTCTGATGCTGCTCCCCTGCCCTGCTTCACAGCCACCATGAGCTAAACAGTTTTGTTCCACCAAATCCCTCCACCATAATGTCTTTGCCTTGGAGCCAGCTAACCACAGCAAAAATAAACCCTTCCTGCTTTGACTTGTATGTCAGGTTTTTAGTATCACTGACAAAAAGCTGACCAATAGAGCCACAGATAAAGTACTTTCAAACATCTGACTTTAAAACCTGTATTCTTTTCATTCTACTACAATGCTGATTACATAAAAATTCCCACTGCTGATTTCTAATTAGAAGAATTATCTCAAGAGACTTATAAAGCATTCATTCTGCAAGAAACTACACCTGTGCAACTGGGTCATGACCAGCTTCTAAAAGTTAAATTTAATAAAACATAGGAGCTATTCCATAGATTGATGCCTCTAGACTTGAGAACTACATTAATCCAAATGTATTGGAAAACAAAATTACTTCAATGTTAAGTCTGTAAAAGACAGACCAAAATTTTGAAACAGAGGAGGTGATTACTGCTTTTCAAGCTGAGATCAAATTTACTTTTGAGTACCTTTTGAGTACCAGGCTCCATGCTAGGAAAACTGTGGAGATATAGTCAACAAACTACGCCGTTCTGCCCTTGATCTATAAGGTGACTTGAGGTGCTTGGATGCTTGGTGGGCCAAGTGAAGAGAAAGCAAACTTTCTCTGCCTGCATCTTAATGTTCTGCCAGAATATATCTTGGGATAAGGAAGAGGCCTTGTGACCATTTTTCTCCTAATGTTTTTATATGTAAGAGTTTTATTTTATATTTTCATAAACATAATATTGGATCTTAGAGTAGTTGGAGACAGACATTATCTCAATAGCCTGAAGTCTGTAAGAGGACTGTACTAAGGTAATGTCATGATGTTATGATTAATATATCCTGCTTCTAAGTCTCTATAAAAAGACTAGCTTTCTTAAAATAAAGCATGCAGTTGCAATTGCTTTTTATTCATCTCTGCATCCCCTGTATCCTGGTTATTGTGTGACCCTTAACCAGAGCCCCCAACACACTAGACATTGACAGGAAACAATGAATAAATGAGTAAATAAATGCATAAATAAATCTGTGTCACCTATAAGCTTTCAGTGAAGGGTACAGAAGACAGCCTCACACTTTCAACAATCTGACTCAGCACACGATAGGGGAATTAAGACAGCTCTAGAGCTTAGGAGCAGTATACATACCCTACCTTGAAGGACAGGAAAGAATTCTGAGTAGCACCACTCCTAGAAATCTATGCCACAACAATACTCAGAGTACACAGGATAGATCAGGATGCAGAAATAGCAGGCATGGTGGTATATTCTCCTAATTCCAGTTATTTGAAAGGCTGAGGTAGGAGGACTGCAAATTTGAGATCAGCATGGGCAACTTGGCAAGAATCTGTCAATTAATTAATCGATCAATCGATCAATCAATGGCTAAGGAATGCAGCTCAGTGGTAGAGTACCCCGTGTATTCAATTCCCCAGCACCAGGAAAAAGAAAATACCTAGAAACAGAAGAAAAATGTTTTTGAGATAATCTAATACAGGGGAAAATAAAAAATAAACTATGATGTATTGATACTGTTAAAATGATATTTCACATCAATAGCTCTATCATAATATTCAATGAAAAATAAAGCAAGAAGCATGAAACAGAAGAAGATGTGGTCCTATCTGTTTCATAAATTTATTTTAACTAGTTTTAAGTATGCATAAGAACTGAGGAATCTAAGAACTGGAAAAATGAATTACCCAAAGTCAAGGAGGCAATGAGTAACTATAGTTAGTCATTTACTAAATAGGATATTTTAAAGAACTATGTTTTACTATCTGGTAACATTTTCCACCAGTATTTTTAGAATTTATAATTATTTGAGCTGTTAAATTTTTTGAAAAAAATATGCACATACATGCAAACACATGCCTAGCTTGGCCTTAAGCTTGCAGTCCTCCTATTCAGCTTCTTGAGTAGCTGGGATCTTAGGCATGCACCACTGCATCCAGTTATTTTTATTAATATATTGATCTAAACAACTTTAATATCATTTCAGGGCAAAGTACTTTAAAACACTGATGTAATCTTTGCTCAAGTCTCTCTGTTTATAACTCTACACAGTAAAATAACTCTATTCAAATCCATTTAGAAATAATGCAAGGACAGATACGGAATGCAAGTACATGAAATAAGACAGAAAATAGTAGGATGAAAGCAGAGAAGCATTTTTCTCTGGCCTCCAGTATTACAAAACAGCAAAGAATGTTTCGAACCTAAACCTGAGTTGATATTAAAAGCTTTTTCAGGAAAAACAGAACTGAGAACTAGAATTATTGTTTATAAATAGAACTAAAAGAAAACTGACTTTAGGAACAAAAAGATCTTTAAAGTTATCATCTAATAGAACTTTTTCATTTTATATAAGAGAAAACTGGGCCTTTAAAAAGATCATTCTTAGCTAATAATTACCAAGAGAACACAGCTAGAAAATTCTTCTTTTTTTTTTTTTTTTTTTTTTTTTTTTTGAGGGTCTTCACGCTTGCAAGGGAGACGGCAGCACCACTGAGTTAAATCCCCAGCCCTAAAATTCTGAAAGTATCCTCATTCCAAGTCTCACTGCCTTCTCTGGTATCCACACTATAACACTTAAGCCTAGTTATTGAGGAAAATTACTTTAATTTAGCCTTAATTATCCAAATTGGCTAACTCTAGGGGGTGAAATTACTGTTCAAATCTTCTTTTCCAAATGTAAACACAGTCTAAAATATTTACTTCAGTCATCAATATTTAAACAAAACAAAATATTTTAGCACTATGATTATCATGAGATTAAAAAATACAGCATGTTATAATCCAAGCTGAATCAGAAAAAAGAAAATTTTAAATCCAAATCTCTGGTTTCTAGAATGAAATGGCAAAAATGGTCTACTTACTATAATCAATAAGCTCAAAGTTGAAATTATTTTATCATAACAGTGCTTTTATTAATTAAAATCATCATAACCCAATATTCCTTATTATAAACTTCAGAGTTCAAGCATAACTACTGAGAAAGAAAAATAGCAGCAAGAACATCTGAACTACTAAGATGTGACTCTGTCATAAAAACTATATGACTTTCTCCCAAAGTGTGTTCCACAACTCATGGAATACTAAACAATATCAAATTTATAAAGAACAAGGCAACAAGATAATTTTTTCAATAAAAAAAAACTAGTATGGTCTCTATGGAGGCTTGAATAAGTTAATAATTTTATGATTCTCAGTAAAGAGGTATAGTATATTAAATACAAATTATATGAGGACATTGTTTTGGTATAAGGTCCTATATTGGAGCCCAAAAGACCAGACTAAAATAAAATGGAGTCACCCATGCTACTGTTCAAAGCCACTAAATCAAAACTAAGTTACTTGAAATCTAAGAAATCAGGAGACAGTTAAGGCTCCCTAATAGGCCATTTTCAACTGGCATAAGAAAGTCTCCTCTGCTTTCATTCTTATAGGGAAAAAAATGCAACCTAAAGATATCTGATGCTAACTAATCAATTATTTTACTACTGTTCTGCCTCCCCATCCCCACATTACCAGGAAAGTAACTTTGAGATGACCAATCTGCTTCTTATTCTTTGTTCCTACTTTCTTCAGCTCTCCTCTATCTATAAAACCAACCTCCTCTCAGCTCACTAGAATATTTTATTTTATGGAATGAAGTATTGCCAGATTCTAGAATTACAAATTAAAGACAATTAATATCTTCAAAACTATTGTAATCTCAGTTTTGACAAATATAGTTTCCCAAACATTCAACCACAGAACCAATTTTTCAGTTCTCCTTAAAGAACACACTATATACATTATTTAGGAACATACAATCTATATCTTCAGATCATTACTCCCATTATTTTCATACTTTATTGTATAATATTCTGTTAGTATTTTTACTAAAATTATATTCATTATTCTAGAGATATGTATTTTTAAATAATAATTTAAAAACATAATAGAAGACAGAAAATGACAAAGGCTCGGAGAATAAATTATACAGAACCCAGAGGTTCTTTGAAATACTGCCCATTACTTGTTTTGACAAATTTTCCTAAGTTACTGAACCTATTCTATATCCAAATGCCAGATCTGTTTGGAGGAAAAAAAAAACTTTTTTCTATAAATAGGAGTTAATGATACATAGAAGACTTAGGAGCGATCTCAGCCGTAAGGGCTAAGAAGCTTTCAAATTGATACATCAGGGATCCTGAAAAGGTGATATGAGAGATCAAACAAAGGACAGTAGGCTCAACGCAACTATTTGATATCTAAATTGTTAAGGGTATGCTGTTGTGACATAATTAGACTTTCTGAGCTGCCACTAAGTCTGAGATGAGAAAGATCCACTTCTGATCCAGTGTTCTCTGGTAGACATAAAATGTACATCCAGTAAAAGGCCAAAATGTTGCCCAAACAGAATTCCACATTCAAATTACTCCTGTGTCATCTCTTAATCTTGTTAAATGAACACTCTGCCTTTGGCTTTTTATCTGTTAAATATGAAATAGCTCACAAATTTTTCAGACTAGTCAATAAAACAACACTATCAAGGAAAAACAAAACAAAAACAAACTTAGTTTTATTTGTGGCATATACTTTTTTTTTTTTTTTTTTTTTAC
>NW_022900916.1:60199278-60225000 GCF_012274545.1 Fukomys damarensis
TTTTGTACCAGGGATGAAACTCAGGACCTTCTGCTTGCAAGGGCAGGCAGCAGCACCACTGAGCTAAATCCCTGGCCTGAAATACACTTTTACTTAGTTTGATCATGTTACTCAAGGGCATTCAATTCTAACCTCATTAAAAAGCATCAAAAATATTTTCCAAATGGGATTAAAATATAGAAAGATCTATATTTATTATGAAGTGCCTGCTTTGAGACCCGATTCTTACATGAGAAAAGAGACAGACTCAGGCCAGACACACTGGGCATATGCTGGGTCCACGCGTATCCTGGGCTCTGTGCGATAGTCTCTGTCCTTGGCTATCCTCTACTGAAAAGTGACTGCCAATTGTAAAGACTAAGTGGATTAACATGAATAAAACTTTTTAAACAGGGCCTGACATGGCAAACATTAGCTATTTGTATCATCATAGACAATGTGAGGCTATTCCAAATCAACTCTGTTGGAAACAAAATAAAAAGTTTGTTTCCTCTGAGGTGGAAGAGAACTACTTGTGCTCAGCCTTAGAAACCTGTAATAGTACCCTCCTTGTCACCACACTGGAACCGTCTCCGTCTCTATCACAGATGAGAGAAGGGAGGAGAGAGCCTCCCACCCCACCTTCTATTCTGATCTCTCTGCCTATCCACCTAAATTCAGTCATGACTTAAGAAGCACTTTGATACTTTACATGTTTCAGTGGCATTTCTGCAAATAGTTCAGAATATTTTAGCTTCACTTTGGTTGTATTTCTGACTTTTCAGAGAAGGAGAAGCTTTAGTAAAAAACTTAGCTATAATAAATTTATCTCTTTTAATCTCCTTCCAAATTTGCACATTTCAAGTAGAATCGTAGCAAACCATGCCCCCAAACATGGCAAATCATATTGCAGCTTTGTAGTCTGATAATATACTCATCCTTAATAATTACAAAGCAATGAGATTTTCCTGCATAATGGCAGAATGCTATGTATATGTGACGCATTTGCATACATCACCAAAGAAAATCTATCTCTGTATTTATTTTTAGACAAAGTTAATTCTTCCCTGACTTTTAGTCACTGTTACATATTTAATCATATAATGCTGGTTCCCTCTGTTCTACAGATACACAGTGCACTCCCCAACACCTGCTTCACAGGAATGTAATACCAGTTACAGGGAGACCAAATAATGGAATGTGGAAGGGTCAAAACCCTATTATCCCCCGCTGGCAAAGCACATGCCCCAGATAGATCCGAATTTCCATCTGCATCTTTGTAAAGGAGAAGCAGCATATTAAAAGATGTATTGCCAAGCATGACAGTGCACATCTGGAATCTAAGCTATGTTGCAAGCTATGGCAGAATGAACACAAAGCTCAAGGCCAGCCTGGACAACTGAGTGAGATGCTGTCTCAAAATAAAAAGGGCTAGCTGGGACACACTGGCTCACACGTGAAATCCTAGTACTCAGAAGACTGAGGCAGGAGGAGTGCAAGTTCAAGGCCGGCATAGGCTACATAAAAATTTCAAAGCCAGCTTCGACTATAGACAAAACCATCTCAAAAAAACCAAATAAATAAGATTGGGATTATTGCACAATGATAGAGCATCCCTAGGTACAATTGGCAGTATCAAAAAAAAAAAGGAAAACTTTTTAGTTTATAAATACTACTTTGTTATAAGTAATCATCATAATGCATTCCTTCTTCAGAAGGGCAATGCTGTATTTCACTATTTCTGGCTACTCCTCAGGTACAAAGGTTTAATTACAAGCATTTGCCAGTGTATCTTATCTAACAGCAAAGAAAATTAACTTGCCTTTAAAATTGGCTAACAACTAGCCCAACACCTACCTCAAGTGAAATGAACACCAAGAGCCAGGTGAGTGAAGAACTAGCCAATAAATGCACTGAATAAGAAAGCCATAGTAACAGCCACTCCCTTGCATTTATTATCCAAATGACGGGAGAAGAACACTTAGAAATGGTGTTTTAAGAACCCACACTTGAGTCTAATTCATGCAGAAATATTCTTTAAAAGTAACATACATAAACTAGGCATGATAGCACATGCATTCTGGGAGGCTGAAGCAGAAGGATCCAAGTTCAAGTCCATCCCCAGTAATTCAGTGACTTAGGGAGACCTCGTCTAAAAATTAAATTTAAAAAAAAATAAAAGGGAAGAGGACCAAGAAATAGAGTGTGGGAAAGAAAAGTAAAAACATTAAGATGAGTTATGTACATTTACCAACTGCCCACATTAAATGTAATCATTTATACTGCAAACTTGTACTAATAAAAAAATTTTAAGAAACAGAAGCAAATGTCCTAAAGTATAAGAACAAAAACATTTAAATTTTTAAAAAGGGCTAAGGATGCAGCTCAGTAGGAAGGCTCTGCCTATAACCCCTATAATGCAGATGGGTGAGAGAAGAGTATGTACAATACGTTGGTTAGTGTTATGGCTCGTGTCTAAATGTCCCCCCAAAACCTCATGTGATGTTAGGTGGGCCTTTTTCAGAGGCGACTGAATCTACAGTGTGTGACTGATTCATGGTACAACACTAGGCCCAAGGGCACCAGGATTAAGGGTGTGAGTGCTACCTGCCCTAAGTAGTCTGAATAAAATAAAAGAGGCAGAAAGACTTCTCTTGTTGCTTTTACTGCCTTCCTCTGCCATGAACTATTGCCCCTCTGCCAAGTGCTACTTGGCCTTGGAGTACCAGCCAATTATGGCCTGAAACCACTACAAACTTTGAGTTAAATAAACCTTTCTTTCTTTAACTTTGGGTGCCGGGTATTTTGTCCCAGCAGCAAGAAAAGTAACTGTGACAGCAAACCCAGTATTTGCTTAAAGTGTATCTGTGCATGCGTGTGTGTGTGTGTGTGTGTGAGTGTGTGTGACTAAGGACTGAATCCAGGAGTACTCTAACAATGAGCTACATTCCCAGCCCTTTTCAGTTTTTCCTTTGAGACAGGGTCTCACTAAAGTTCTCAAGCTGACCTCAAACTTGCAATCCTCCTACTGAGCTCAGCCTCCCAAGCAGCTGAGATTACAAGTGTGTATCATCACACCCAGCTATGTCATTTTTATTCATTTGCACGACTAATCTTAATATTTTTATAATGTGACATTTATTTCTAGGAACAAGGTGCTCACTGTATGAGCCACTAACAAAGAGATTAATATACAATGACCTCTCAAAAAATGATCATTTGAAGTCAGATTTTTCTACTTTACCGCCAAACCCATCTGCAAGTTTATTATGCTACATATCTTTTCCCCTTCCAAACTTTCTCTGAAACATTATTTCCCAAACTCTGTTCCTCCAAAATGTATACCTGCCCCATCAATATGCCTCCCTGCACTTTCCTTGTATCTTCTTTCTCTTTCTCTTCTTTCTTCCTCTCATAGGACCCCAGCGACACACATCTGCAGATCTAATAACCCCAGATTCACAGCCCAGACTCTGAGGTCCTGGCCCATTGTTCAACTGTTAGATCAGAAAATGAATCCCTCTTTATGACTAGCTAATTTCTTTACTCTCATTTGTTGAGAATCTATTATAAGCCAAGATCTTTTGTGGGCAAGAGAAATACATGATGAATAAGAAATAACTGCATACGATTTTTGTACTTAAATTTACATAATTTTATACAAATAGCACTTCTCATCGTGTGCCTTACTCAGTTTGTCCAGCATTCCCTTTGTCTGCCTTGACAACCATTCTTACGAACTTTCATCAGAGTCACAATCTTGTTCACCTGGACTATTACACACCTAGCCCACACTGCACATTAGCCCATATTTTCACTTTAATCCATTTTCCATTCTCCATCAGGATGGTCTTCCTAACACAAATCCAACCACACCTTTTCCATGCTTAAAAGTCCCTCCAATGACTGATAAGTTTTCAGAAAAGCTTGCACATTACTTAGTCTAGCATAAAGGAACCTTCCTGATCTGACCTTGCCTTACCAAGTATTAACAATAAAAAACTAGTCTTGAGACTTGTCATGTAGAGGTACAAGATCCCAGAGATCTGCAAGATAGCATTTTGTCTCTCCTCTGTGCTTTCCTGCTACAATGCACACCTGTTTCTGTCTCCTAATACTTATGAAACCTTCAACACTCAGAAGTGTGTCTCATCCAAGAAGCTTCCTCTATCACACCATGCCTTTGGAACCATATGCATTTTCTCTGCACTCACAGCAATTATGCACACCTCTAACACAGAGCTACTCTCCCAACATTATAACTTAATTTATGTCCTTATTTTTCCAGCTTGGATGCAAGCTGCTTGCAAGATCCTATGTTCTAATATGTAATTTAGGAGATGAATATCATGCCTCACATTGAGCAGATACTAGATGTTCTGTCAGAAGAAGCAATTTGGGCTGAAAATGGACCCCATACTTGAAAGGGAAGTTAAAGTTAGGAAATCATAGAAAGTGATGAATAGTTTAACAGGTCTACATGAACATAAGTCACCTAAAAGTGTATCTATTCACTAATCACTTGCTATCAGGCCAAGGCCTTTTCTTTGAGTTTAAGAATCCAGATTGATTTCTTTTCTTATATAATTCACTGACTATAAACTGGCCAGTTTCACTTTTTTTAAAGTGGAGCAAAAATGTTAAGTTGCTTGTAAAATCACTGGAGTCAATCTTTTTAGATATTGGTTGAAATAGTTTCTGTCACTCATATCACACGCATCTAAATGGACAAAAAAATTTTTAAGTGACATCTTTCCCCAATTTTTCCAAAAAATTCAATTTATGGTTTTATAAGAAAACAAAACCAGGCGTGGTGGCGCATGCCTGTAATCCCAGCACTTGGGAGGCTGAGCCAAGAGGATCACTCCAAGTTCGAGACCAGCCTGGGCTACATAGTGAGTTCCAGGTCAGTCTCAACTACATAGTTGAGAGACAACAAAAGAAAACAAAGTCTTTCTTTTCATACTTAGTGGTCATCATTTATATAATACTGAAAAAATATACACTTAGACAAATAAATTGGTTATAAATAGATCTAGGATGTACATACTCAACACCTAGTTAGCTCACAACTCAACGAGGTAAGCTAAGTAGTGAGAGCATGCTAAAGAATAATCTCCAAACTAGAGTCATTCATGTGGTCAGTCATACGGTTAATTCCACAAACAGAAAGCATCAGTTAATCCAGCAAGAGGTGTCAAAACACTGGTAGAAAGTTCCTAGGATAAATGCTTACAGAAAGAACAGAGAAAAACAATGGAGAACTGATGAATTTCCTCCAACTTCCTATAACCACTAATATATGTCAGGAGTATACAGCATTGCCGTGACCTTACCTGTCTTAAACTTCATCAATGACAAGGTCTGCACTTACTCTCCAACACTTCTGTGTATACAAGTCCCCCCTACACCACACACACACACACACACAGTCTTCCCTACTATCCCTTCAGTTATAATTTACAATTTTTAGTTGTATTAAATATTGAAAATGCTTTTCCCTCAGCTTAGGATTTCCTACTTCTCTACCTCATTCATTCACCTTCAAAGCTTCCATTCACGCACTGTTTGCTCTGTAACTGATGAGTCTTCTCTTCTGATGAAGGCACACACTGCTCAGGGGCACCAGTGCAAGCTGCTGCATCGCAGGTGACCATGATGCTGGCTTCCTTTGGTCAGTCCTCAAATATGCCTGTTCTCTCTGTTTAACTATTGATAGCACCCACCTTGCACTTTCAAAGTTTCATTTTGATAAAAAATTATGTGGCCTGCAGGCACTGTGTGACATAAAAATAAAGCAATGGCAATGGTCTATGGCTTTATTTTAAAATAATAACCATAATAATAATAATAATCAGACAATTTCTCAAATATTTGTCATTATTAATGTTCCATTTAATTATCAGTTTAGATGACAAATTATAGAGGTGTATACCTTATGTAAATATATCACAGACCTTAATGCAATATTCTATAAATGTTTTCTTCTCAATCTCTTTCATGAGACTATAATTTTGCGAGGACCAAGGGTTTTCTTTCCTTTTTTGTTTGTTTGTTTGTTTTTATGATACCACAGATGGAAGCCAAGGAGAATGATGCTATATCCTCAGCTCTTTTTATTTTGTTTTGAAATAGGGTCTTGCTAAGTTGCCCAGGCTGGCCTTGAGTCTACAATGCTCTTGCCCCAGACTCTGGAGTAGGTGGGATTACAGACTGGCTTGTCTGTCTTAATTTAATAGCCTTACAGCAGAGGACAAAGCCTAAAATACTTTAAACATATTCAGTAATGTCTGTTGTCTGTTATCAATGAATTTAAAAAAATCCTTCTCTAGCTATAGCATTACGAGTCATATATAAATACCTGAATAACAGGTGATTTATTGGCCTTGACTTATGTTTACACAGTAATTACAGAATGTTATAATCAAGCTAGGTATGGTAGCACATGCCTGTAATACTAGCACTAAGGAGGTTAAGGCAGAAAGACTGCCACAAGTTAGAGACTGGCATGGGCTACATAGTGAATTTAAAGTTAGCCTGGACTATACAGTGAGACACTGTCTCAAAAAATACAAAAACAAAAGAATATTATAATGCTATATGATGTTTAAAAATGAGCTAAGCATAATGAAGCACACCTATAATCCCAGAACTCTAGGAAGCAGAGGAAGGAGGATCACCAGATCCAGCCCAGTGTGGGCAATTTAGCAATCTATAATGATCTTGTCTCAAAAAAGAAAGAAAGAAAAAGAAAAAAGGCTAGGAGTATAACTTGATGCAAAGGCCTTGGGTTCAATCTTCAGTACCTCCTTGCCAACACTTTTTAAGACACTAGTTTTACAAATGAGAAAACAATAACTTCTACATTTCCGTTACATAAAGAGATTATCAAAGGCCTTGAAAATACTATGGCTATTTTTCAGTTTCAATGTCTACACTGCTTTTTAAAGAATACTTGTGGACCAGGGATTTAGCTCAGTGGCACTGCGCCTGCCTCACAAGCACAAGGTCCTGAGTTCAATCCACAGTACCACAAAAATAAATAAATATTTGTTTTTATTTATTTCCAGAAATTTAGTCATTGGATATTTAAAGACAAAACTATAGAAAATAGCTTAGCGGGTTTTTTCTTAAGGTGCTATTAAAAATTAGTTCTTAGTGGGACATGGTGGTGCATGCCTCTAATCCCAGCACTTGGGAGGCTGAGGCAGGAGGATCGCTGTGAGTTTGAGACCAGCCTGGGCTACACAGTGAGTCCCAAGTCAGTCTCAACTACATAGTGAGACCTTGTCTCAAAAAATAGAAAAAATAAAAAAGTTAGTTCTGCCTGGGGAAAATCTGTTTATAAACAAATCTGCATAAATAAGCCAAGGTATTTCATATTTCATATCTAATAACAACTGTCAGACATCTTCCAGGTAATGTAATTTATGGAGGAAACTTAGTCAACAAATACAATTTCAGGACCTTGGCTTATTTGTTCACATATGGTTTATTGCTAATTACTTACAAATCACTGAGAAAGATGGAAAGTTATTTTCTGGAACAACAAAAGTCATGCTCAGCAAGAGTCTGATTAGAGAATGTGACAACCAGCAACCAAAATATTTACAAAATTGTAACTTAGCTCTGGAACTGAAACTAAGCACATTTCTAAAACTAATATTAAGGGAATGGGAAGATAGATATAACTCAAAAGAAATTCCTCTCTCATCACTAAAAAAAAAAAAAAAAAAAAAAAAAAAAAACCTCAAAAAATTCATTGACGAAAATACGCCAAGACTGAAAAGAGATTTAATAATAAGAAATAATCCAGTTATTTTCCTTAAATTGTCAATTATTTTCATTGTTAAGAACACAGAAATATTCACACACTCAAGTTACCTAAGTTAGGACAAGTTACTGCAATTTCTAAATAGTTATGCAACTTTCTGATGTAGTCTCAATTTTTAAATTTTCTCAAAATCAGTGACAAGCCTGGGTGATCACTCAAAGCAGAAATAAAGTCAAGGCAAAATGAGTACCCTCCCCATTCTACCCCATTTTATGGTCTGAGATTACCATATTTTAAGGACTGTTCCTTGTTACTCATGAGCAGATTGAGATTCTGCAAATGAAAAAGAGCACAACAGCCTCAGCCAACTGAACCAGTGGCCAGAAAAGATTGTAATCTGTAACTCAATCACTCAGCTTTCATTCACAACAGTGTAGTTGAAGGATTCTGCCTATAAATAAGTCACACAGCATTTTACACACTTACACAGACACACACACATATGCACACATGCACAAATATCAGCATATTCCCAATTTAGACCTTCAAAGAAAAGAGGAAGGAGCATGTCAGACAGCAAAGATTCTTAACATGGACCCTAGGCCTATTATGTGACAGACACACCACAAAACAATGTCCTGCCCTAAAAGTTGAAATAAACTTAAGACAACCTGAAATCAGCAATTATCTGGAGCACAGCTCTAATTCTATGCCTCATAATCTTCCACTAAAACACAATTCTCCAAGAGAAGGAACTGCCTCACCAAACTTTCTAAGAATAAGGACAGCAGAACCAGCAACTCCCCAAAAATATATGGGGGGAATGAGTTTTCTGCCTGAAGCATCTTCAGAGGGTATAACCAAAGAAGAAAACTGGACTGTGATGTTTAATTTTACATGTCATCTTGGCTAGGCTTGGTGCTCAGGAATAGTTGGGTCAAATATTATACTATATGTTTATGTATCTATGATTTTTGGGTGGGTGGGTGGTGGTTGGTTTGTGGTACTGGGGACTTAAGCCAGGGCAGCTCAACCACTGAATGAAATTCCCACCCCAACTCCCTTTTTAAAATTTTGAGTCAGTCTCACCAAATTGCCCAGGCTGGCCTCAGACTTTCAAATTTAGTGATGCTCCTGCCTCAGCCTTCCCAGTACCTAGAATTACAAGCATGAACCACCACACCTGACCACAATGTCTTTCATAATTAGCTGCAACATTATCTCTTTCCTAAGTCTCCAGCCTGCCAACTCTCCCTGCAGACTTCTGATTTATCAGTCTCCACAATGTGAGCTAGCAAGCTCCTTAAAATAAATCCTTCTCTGTTATACTCATATCCTATTGGTTTTGTTTCTCTGTAGAACTGACTAATCCACTAATTCAACATTAAACATAGGCTATGAAAAAAATACACCTTCCAAAACACTCACATCAATATTCTGAGTTTATCTCCCTCTTCCTGAAACAAGAAGGATGAATTCAGATAGTAGTCATGGGTCAACTGCAGCAAACAGTTTTCTTTCTAGGTTAAGGACAAGGATCACATAAGCCAATAAGCCAACATCGGCAACTTCAAATTAAAAAATCCTCTGATCATCTCATCTGCAAAAGGGCAAATCTCCCGAGGGCTCTCCAAATTCCCAGAGAGCAGCACTCAGAGAATTCAGAATTCAAGGAGGGTCCACCAATGTAAAAATATCTTCACTGGAAAAGTTTAAGTCTCATATCAAACTTGGTTGGGTGTGTAATTAGTAAAGAAGGGTATCATTACTTCAAATCACTTATGAAAACAAATTTATATGAACATTTAAAATCACAAGTATAATTATTTTTTTCTGAACTTCTAATATTTTTTCCAATGCAACATTCTACGGAAAGGAGTTAAAGTCTTAAATGCTTTATCTGTTAATACTGCCTTTTTCCCGTTTTATAATCTTTACAATTATACACAAGTTGCCTATCACTAACAGAAACTCAATATTCAATGAAATACTAATAATATACCAGCCATACTGTAATAAGGTTTAACGATACCTAATGAAAAATCTTTGCAATATCAAGTTTTATAATACACAATTCAACTAGGACTTTATCAGAATTTATAAAATGCTAAAATTACTAAAAACTCTTTTAAGATTAGAGTTATGAAGCTAAGAATAATGGTACACACCTGTAATTCTAGCACCCAGGCAGCTGAAGTAGGAGGATCACTGAAAATTCAAATTAAGACTGAGCTATGGTGCTACATAGTGAGTTTAAGGCCAGCCTGAAGTACACAGTGAGACCCTCTATCAAAAACTGAAAAAGATTGGTATTATCAGATGATCTAATTAGACCAAAAGTAATATCTAAATTTCTATCTTCAGAACTCTAATTAACAGATATGTTTCTCATCATTTATGTACTACTATATTATCTACCAAAGCTTTCCAAAGGTAGAAAACTATCCAATGTGTGAGAGGAACTGATCCTTTGACCCTAACTAAAAATATTATATACTACTACATGTCTAATCATATATCAATGAATCTCTTTCAGCTAACACTTTTATTAAGAGGAACAACAGGAAACTACACACTGGCTGCTATTTTGAAACAGGAAACATATTCAAAAGAACTGTGAAGGCCTGGAACTCAAAATTCTGTTTTCAACAGAGTATGTGCACTATTTTTACAGGATTTTATGTAAGAAGATACTGTACTTATCTCTCAACTTCACACAACGCTTACTAAGGCTCAATAATCTAACAAAAAAAACATGATGCCGAGTGTTGAGGTGCAGACTTGTAATCCTTGCACTCAGGAGGCTGAATGAAATAGGAGAATCACTCTGAGTTCAAGTCCAGCCTGGGCTACATAGTGAGCCCCAGCTCAGCCTGAACTGCATTTCAAGACCTTGTCTCAAACAAAAAAGGCGTACAGGTCATTAGCTTTCACGGAAAAACTGTTAAAACTTTCTTTAAACAAATGTTTATTATTTTAGTAAGACTACTCTTTAAAATAAATTTCACTTCCAATCTAATATACCTAGTTTTTAAGTTACATATTAGGACATCCTGGCTGAACAATGAAAAATATGTCATGATCTAATGTCTACAAAATATTATAGTTATAATTTAAAATAAATCAGAAGGTCTTGTCCCTCATTATGCTTCTAAGTTTAGCCACAAAGGTGAGAACAGTTTTACCAAGGGTTAAAAAACATCTACTTAATGAATTCAACTGTTAAAAGTATACCTATTTTCTTAATTTAACACCTTTTTCATTGTTAACACAAATTTATACTTTCTAGTCAAAATTTTCTTGTGACCTGTCCTCCAAAAAATTACATTAATTATTACATCTTTGGGCAGCATAAAAAAGTACTTTTGTCAATTCCTTCAGTCGTTATTGCTGATAATCTAATTGCATCCTTCTCCCAACATTTTAACGCAATTAAATAATATATACTCATTACAGAAAATTTAGTAAACCTAGAAAAGTAAAATTTTTACACATCACCTTTATCTCCATCCAGAAAATATCAAAGTTAGCATTTACATACTTTAAAATAAAGATGATAGGAGTATATATTAAATACTTAACCAATTTGTTTACTCACCGAGATACAATCTTACGAAGCATGAGTTATGCACCTTTACCCTATTAGTACTTCATGTATCTATCTATCATGAAAAATTTCAATATTGCTTGAATGCGCAAGTTTCTCTGAATTTCTACTAACATAAATAACACTTTGATTTGGTCCTTACCAATAATCACTGACAAAAAAGGGCAGTAAACACCATTCAGAACCCTATCACAAAGGCCTACAGTGGGCTGTGGAGGTAGCTCAGTGACAGACAGCTTGCCTAGTAGGAACAAGGCCTCGTGTTCAATTTCCCAACACTGCAACAAAAAGAGCCTATAAACACATGAAAACCTTCAACCTCACCAATAAATCAAAATCACATGCAGAAACTACAAGACGTTTTTTTTTAGCAAAGGAAAACCCATACAGCATGTATAAATGCTGGCACAAGAATTGTGAGACAACTATTCCAATTCAATGCTAATTATAAAGTAACACATTTTTTCTGAATAGTAAAGGTAGCATGTGTCAAGGGCTTTAAAATATTTTAGCTAATAATTTCACTTTTTAAAAATTGATCCTAAATAATTATTTTGTTAAAAAAACATACCGTATAGGGTTAATTCCCTTTTGAACATGAACTTAGTGTTGTGCATGTATTTTCAAGCTAGTAAAAATTTGAATTATTACTATGCTTTGAGTTCATCTTCTAAAAGTTCAAAGATTGTAACTTTAATTCTCAAAGTAGTAGTGTTAGAAGCTGCGACCTCTAAGAGACGAGGTCCTCAAGAGGATCACTCCCCGACGTGCTTAGTCAGTGTGTGGAGCAGCTGTTACCCAGCAAGGGCACCTTGTGCTCTCCTGCAGCATGTGCTTCCTGTCTGCTCACTGTCTATGATGTCCTGGCCAGATGCTACCACTAGGACCTTGGATTCCCCACCTCCAGAATCGTGACCTAAAGAAACTTCATTCCTTAAAAAAAAACAAAAAAAAAACACACACCCTAATCTCAGATATTGTTAGAGCAATAGAAAATGGACTAAAAAACTTTTTATATATCTGTTTTAAAGCTTAGTGCTTAATCTTAAAAATTCTAACACCTGTTTTCAGCATAGCATATAATACAATAATTGATGTACAACTTAAATTACATTTTATCTATCTACAGAATAAACTTTGAAAACTAAACATGTTTTATATGTTGATAGGTAACATTCACATACACCTTTCCCCCTAAAAATCGGCTCTTCAGGAATATAGTGTGTGTGTGTGTGTGTGTGTGTGTGTGTCTAAAATCCCAGCACTCTGGGAGGCTGGCCCAAGAAGATCTCAAGTTCCAGCTCAAGCCTCAGCAACTGAGTTATGAGACTGCTTCTAAACACTGTAAATGACAGATAAAGGGCTGAGGATGTAGCTCAGGGCAAAGGCTCTTGCTTCAGTCCTCAATATTGAGAGAAAAAGAGAGAGAGAGGGAAACAGAGAGATGTCTCCTTTTTTTTTACAAAACAATTTTGTGTATCCATTTTATTATCATAAGCGAGTACTGAATAAAAGAACTCATCAGTACAGCCCTGACTAAATAGCAGATCTTGGGCTAGGGACATAGCAGAGTACTTCTTTAAAATAAAGTGGATCTTAAAAACAAATCAATAAACTCACCACTTCATCTTCTTTTATAGTAGAAGGAAAATTCTTTAAATATCTGAAAAAAAGATGTCTTTGAGTTCTAGAGACCTAGCTTTTCAGTACTAATTAAAATTCTTATATTCAATTAAATGAATATCCTGATATTAATATACTTTCCATGAAGTTCTACTGATACAACTTTTTGGGGGGGGCAGGAACTGGGGATCGAACTAGAGACCCTGTGCTTGCAAGGCAGGAGGCAGCACCACTGAGCTAAATCCCTAGCCCATCTACTGATACAACTTTTAAGAGAGAAGTAAAAATAAATGTTTAGAGAGAAATCTCTAAATTGACCCTTGCCAATTACTGGTGTCCCATTTTAGCCCACTACTTCAAATGGTATAGAAAATAATCTGGAAGCTTCACTCCTCCCCCAGCCCCGTACTAAGTTCGAGTCACCTGACTTAAAAACAAAGGAAAGAGACTCTCAGCAGTTGCATTTAAAATCATTTTTCTTATTTAGTTAGTTAGTTCTCTTTTTTGCAGGGTTGGTTTGTTTTGAGACAAGGTATCCCTTAAATAGCCCAGGGTGGGCTTGAACTTGGGATCCTTCTGCTGCAGCCTCGCAAACTGCTGGTTTTACAGGCATGCACTGCCGCCACACCTGGCTTCATTTAAAACAACTTATCGCCCCAAAACACATGAGGAATAGCTTCAACTCTACAAACGCTTTTAAATCTGAGAAATACAGTCAATTAAATAAACAAAAAGCATAACTGTCCTCCTGGTAGAATACAAAATTTCCATGCGTCTTTATACTCAGGCTATTTCGTTGTGTTCTCTGTAAGGAAAGGTGCATGAGAAAGAGGTAACAATTTAGACTGAAATTTAGAAATTGTACAAAAAACATCAATATTTCAATCATGTTGAACTATCCTATAAAGCTATTTCAAGAACAAAAATGAGTCAAGCAATTATTATGTCAGCAACTATATTACAAAACATTTTTTTATTCTTAGGTTCCTTAGAATATTTTAATATATAGTTCAAACCAGACTTTTACAGTTAAGCTGCTCTAAAAATCCACTCTATAAAAATGTACTCTTAAGATTTGATATTTTAACCATTTTAAGTTTTAATAGACTCCACATATAAACAACATTCTTAAGAGCAATATAAATTTTTCATTTCAGCATTTCAAAAAAGGATTTCTCTCTTTGTATGAACCCTCTTTTTTGGTGTGGGGGATAGAACTCGGAAACTTGGGCTTGCCAGGCAGGCAGCAGCACCACTGAACTACACCTCCAGCCCCGCAGAATTTTCTCCTTGAAACAACAACACAAATATTTATGATTATGGCACAGTACAAATATGTTTAAGATCAGCAACTACAAAATACTAAGCTGAAAAGGGATCTTAGTGATGCACTACAAGTACAAAGTCTCAATTACCAGAAATCCAAGGCCTCAAGAAGCAGATTTGTCCAAGTTCACAGAATATCAAGTTAACTCTCAGTGTTACTTTTATTGTTACCAGGCAATAATATTTAATAGTAATGTAGACAGTACCCTTCTATAGACAGCATACGATAATTAAATACTCACCTAAAGTCACTCCTCTTAGAGATGGTTATAGTACAGATAATAGCAAGTAGGCAGAGGAAATCTACATTTGACATACTGAAGGATAAGAAAAATCCCTTAAAGATTTGTCTTCCCATAAACAATTCCAAAAAGGAATACTGAACGCAACCTAAGAATAGTAGGCTCGCCAGACTGGATCTGAGGAAGTTCCCCCAAAGAGTGGAGAATTCAACTGATTCCACCTACAGGGTAGGTTGTAGGCTGCTGACCCACATCAAAGAAAAGAACGGCAGAATGCCACAGAAGACAATTGCAGCAACAGGCATAAGCAGGTTTAGTAGGTAGGAAGACCTACGCTCAGAGAGGAGTGAGGACCTTCAAGACAGGCGCATTATGGATTATGGTCTGGGCCTGAGTACGCTAAGTGTTTTGAGGTGGGGACCTCTGGAATTTGTGAATCTCCAGTAAGAGAAAGAAAAGCACAGGCTCAATATACAGGTGAAGAGCCCATTTTATAGGAGAAAAGCACTGGCCAATCTATTGTGTATTTTAAAACTTAGGGATTTAGGAGTGAGTAGCCTGGAAGGGGAAAATATATTGTAATGCTGCAGGGTTTTTCTTTTAAGTACAATTTTTAAATTATGATTGTCCTCATCTCCTTTCTACCTATCATTTCTATGAAATAAGCATGAGATCACTAGAAAGGACAAGGGTCTTTTCTTCTGAGAAAGGACTCTGGTAAAGACGAAAATCCATCTTAGTATAATTTGGGCCTGTAAAGAAACACTGTGCCGCTGAAACACTCATGCTTCATCAACAGCTTTTAGGACTTGTTCCGACCATCCCCTGTGCCACGTAAACCTGTTCTTTCCACGTTACAAATCTCCTCCTTTCTTGGGTCCTTCACTCTCTTCAGCTTTGTAACTTCATTTTCTATATAAAGCTTCATAAAAAGGTGGATGACATTTGTTGATTTTAGTTTCTGTATGAATTTGCATAAAAAGGGAGATGATATTTATTGCTTTTATTGTCAGTTAATAATATTTAACTTCCACATTTACTTGTTTAGACCACATCACCGTCTGAAAACTCATGTGTCCTTGCGCTCTAGTCCTTCTCTGCTATCCAAATATATCCCAAACCATACTGATCGCGTCTCCTGTATTCCTTTCTAAAGGCATTTCATTTACACAAAATGTCCAAAAGAGACAAATCGACAGAGAAAGGAAGCAGATGACAGTTTGCCACAGGATGGAAGAAGTGAAATAGAGAATTGTCGACTAACAGGCACAGGGTTTCTTTCTGGGTTGAGGAAAGATTCTAATTAGGTAATAATGATGGTTGCATAACACTATGAATATACTAAAAGGCACTGAATTCTGTACTTTAAAATGTGATCTTTATGTTATCTAAACGTTACCTCAATAAAAAAAGCTAATTAAAATTAAAGCAGCCGGGGATTTAGCTCAGCGGTTCAGTGGCCTGCCTTGCAAGCACAAGGACCCAAGTTCAATCCCCGGTACGAAAAAAAAAAAAAAAAAAAAAATTAAAGCACACAGACATCCCAGCATTCCCTTCCAACTTTGCTTTTATCTTCCAGAGTCATAAAAGCCCCCATACATGGAATTATTCAAGCAGAAGCTCAAAGATCATCTGTCAGCAATATGCTACTGAAGGGCTTCCTAAAGTGACTGGGAAATTACATGAGATTACCTTTAAGTATTTTTCATCTCTAAATTTCTATGTCACTGAAGTGAAGAGAGTAGAGCCAAGAGAAATTTTTAAAGTGACCAGGAAGAAAACTGAAGCATAACTTGAAAATTTTCCTCTTTTCAAAAATTAAAACTATAGAATACAATGAAGCCAAAGAACAAAAATAAAATAGGTTCAAAATAGATCACAGAAAACTATTTTAGATATAAATCAGAAGTAGCACAAAAAACATTATTTTCAGAGTTTAACATAGCAATATTAGTTTTGTTTATGCACAATTTATCCTACATCAACTGTATTCACAACAAATTTCTAAACCTTTTTTCTTCTTCAGTAGTAATAAAGATCTCAGAAAAAAATCTAATGCAAATTAGATTTAAATCAAATTATGCTCCATGGGTATCTTAACAAGGTACACAATACATAAACGTAATAGTTATTTTCCCCAAAATTTGGTGGCTTATTTTTGAAGCCCACAAACCTAACAATTGGTATTTGTGAGAAAGTTTAAAGACAAATTTTTATGATCTGACAAAGGAAGAAACTTCAAATCTTTCTACTATAAATGCCAGCAAACATCTGAAGTAGTTTTCTATAGAAAAGAATTCCTTTTTAAACAAAATGATAATTGTTAAGTTAAAAAACAGGAATACAGTATATACACTTCAATTTTCTGAGGGACTTAATATATATTCATTATTTGGGTCTACACAGTACATTAAAATACTTCACATATTTCATTTACCTCATTTTGAAACACAGGTCATGAAATATCAAAATGTAAAAGGAAATCCAATTTAAATGTTATGCCATCAAAGTTATACAAATAAAAGTAAATTAAATAAGATGGCAATTCTTACGCTCCCTCTAGAAGTTTATTGATTTAGACGTCCAAAGGAATGAAAGAAACAGAACCTTATTGATCAAGAACCTCATCCTATCCTTTTATAATTAAAACCACACAAGTGTCTATGATGTGACTTCTCCTTCCTGGAAAATGCCAGGTAAGTGCTTTACAGTTCAGCTACGAGCCAAGTGCTTTTTATTTTATTGTGATTCAGGGTCTAAGTTTCCCAGGTTGGCCTGAATCTTGCAATCTTGGGCATCAGGCTCCCAAGTAGCTGGGATCACAGGTAGGCCTCATCACTCTGGGCCCATGACTTTTTTTTTCTTTTCTTTTTTTTTTTTTTTTGGTACTGACCACCAAACTTGGGCCCTTGCACTTGCAAGGCAGGCTGCAGAACTACTGAGCCAAATCCCCACCTTGAGCGTCACTTTTTAATGACCCAAACACCTAACAAATTCAGACAGCATTATCCACTTTGGTATGCAGAAACAGAGTTTCAGGCACTTTACACAATTACAATTTATTTCATGCTCAAAGAATATTATTCTACACAACCTGCTACAGAAGCCCCATGTGAAAAGGAGATTTATTCAATGTCCTAAGACCAACCCCTTTCAGAGGCTGAAAATTCTGCTTCAGACTCTTAGTCTAAAGAAAGGTCTACCCAGGAGCAACATCAGCACCACTTAAAATTTTGCTAGAAATGCACAATCTCAGGTCCCATTTCAGACTCCATGGTATTAATTTGTGTGATTAAGAAAAAAAATGCAGGCTGAGGATGTGGCTCAGTGATAAACTCCCTGCTTAGCATGTGCAGGGCCCTGGATTAGATCACTAGCAGGAAAGGTAGTGAGGGAGGGAAGGAGGGAGGAATGGAAGGGAGTGGAAGGGAGAGAGAAGAGAAAAGAGGAGGGGAGGAGAGAAAACCGTAAACAAGGACCAGGAATTTAGCTCAGTTGCACCACACCTGAGTTCAACCCCTGGATACTGGAAAAAAAAAAAAAAAAAAAAAAAAAAACTGTAAATAAGCTAACAGCCTATGAGAGGGGCAATACTCACGCTTGGTAAATACGGATACTAAGAATACAAACAGCTAATATGAAGGCAGAATTCAGAAAATATATTAAAAATACATGAGTTAGCAAACTACTACATGACACTACAAAAAGAATAAACAGAAAATATGATAGAACAAAAAAGCTTTACTAATAGAGATAGAAAGAACAAGGCATTATTATGCAAACTCTGGACTGACACCTTTGTCACCTTCACATCAAGCCACTAAGGACACTCAGTATGGTACTCTGTGGAAACACGGGTGTTGCACCCATCAAAGTAAATAAAAGCCCAAGGCTCATGATCAGACAAACTGGCATAGTACAGCTATACCTAGATGCACATGTCCCACATCTTTTCAGCAAAGCAAGTCTGCATCACAGACACACACCATCAGTCCATGGGGTTTCTACTCTGATCTGCATAACCAGGCCACCAGTGAGGAAGGCTGGTATAAGAGACAGACAAATCGGCTGGACATGGTGTGCCCAAGAGGCAGGTAGTTCTGTCCTTCTACCTTGCTTTGCACCTAAGTGTGTTGACTTATCCTGACATTCCTCTAGCTCCTGGATTTGTACCTGGATTTAATATGGATTTTACATGGGTTTAAACAAGACTCAAGCATTTTAATTTGGTTGCTGAATGCCTGTATTCCATAACCTCTGAGATAGCTTGCCTAATACTGTACTTGGGGGTTAACCATTGCATTGAGGTACTTTCCCACAGTACACCTACTGAAACAAATTCTGCATTTTAATAAGAATCCCAAAGTGATTCATATGCATATTAAAGTTAACACACACTGACAAAATTGTTCGAAAGAAAAGCCTCCACAAAGACAAAAGGTTAGATCTCAGAAAAACTGTGTTCTGCACACCTTCCTGTTTCTAAAAGCCAAAAGGCTTCCTATAACACAGACTACGCCCGAGAGTCCCCAAATGAGGGTGAGAATACAAAGCAATCCATTCCCAACAATTACCACGTAAGGTTTAACAAAGTTTTAACTGCCCTTCCTGATCCTCCTCTGAACTCCAGCTCTCTTAAATCCCAGCCCAACATGATGGTACATAGCTACTCACCAGTCTGAGAAATTTAACAAGACTGTCTCAAAATAAAGAATGTAAATGGCTGGGGATACACAGCTCAGTGGTAGAGAGCCCTTGGGTTCCATCCCCAGTACAAAAAAAAAAAAAAAGAAAAGAAAAGAAAAGATCCTTACAGTTTGAGAAAACAAAGTATAGCACACTGCACTGCAACGTTAATTGTGCAGTCTCCTACTTGTTGTGAGCTAAGAAAAATTTTTTTCAACTAATGCTTTTTAAAGAATACCACTGCAAAGGATATAAGGCTACTAGTGACAGAGAAAAGGGTATGACTTAATGAGGTCGCGATGACCTCAGAAAGGTCATCCAAGAGCAGAGATAAGCAGAAGGACCTGAGGCACACTGCACTGCAACGTTAATTGTGCAGTCTCCTACTTGTTGTGAGCTAAGAAAAATTTTTTTCAACTAATGCTTTTTAAAGAATACCACTGCAAAGGATATAAGGCTACTAGTGACAGAGAAAAGGGTATGACTTAATGAGGTCGCGATGACCTCAGAAAGGTCATCCAAGAGCAGAGATAAGCAGAAGGACCTGAGAAGCCTTGTTAAAGGGCCGCACACTCCACCTACCAGCATCTCAGGACAGGAACAGTGTCAGTCATGTGTATGATATTTGCAGTGTGCCTCATTCATGCCAGGGGCTTAGTAAATGTTCCAAACTAATAGAAAAACAATGACAAACGTCATGCTGTCTATCCTTGATTTATCTTTACTTTAACGCATTCCTTTGGTTTTAAGAGATTCCTAAGAATGAAAGATGTAACTACACATCTCAGATCAACATGGCTCATAACATTCTCCCATCCCATACCTCAAAGGTGGATTTTGTATTTTGTATTATGAATCCCATTCTTAATAGCCCGTGGCCCTTTGAAGCATACCAACCTACCCAATAAAAAACAACTGTGTCCCTGAAAGATTGAAAAGTCACCCTGCTGGCTAGCAGTAAAATCTGACCATTTCTAAGTCACTAACAGTATGAGGAATGTACTAGTTTGCTGTTTTTCTAGGTTCAGATTTAAGACATCTTAGAGTAATATATTTAAAACCTGCAAAAGAACTGAACTAGATACTGAGCACATACAAATATCATGAACAAGATCTACAACAAAACACTAAAGGTATAGGGAATATTTTATCTAACAAAATATCAGAAAAAGATATTTTCTAATAAAAATATCAGAAAAAGAATATGAAAACTTCAAAATTCATTTCTTTAAAAAATGTTTCCTAGTGTTTCTTAAAGAGGAAGTATATTTAAATTCCAAAAGAAAAGATTTTGGTTGGAAATCATAACATACTATTCCAATAAGTAAAGTTTTAAGGTAACATACATAAAAAATGAATGAATATCCTCAGTTCCAAATAATATATTAAATACTTTTCATCCTATGTATTTAGTACAGCCAAATACTATTAAAGGACTCAGGATAGTAGATATTTTGGCTCAGTTTATATACTGTATTATATGAGCTTTAAATTAAGAACTCTTAAGACTTATACAGTCACAGAGGAAAGAGGTAACCTTGTAAGATTCTTGTGTCTTCTGCAGCTGGCAGCAACAAAAAACACTTATAAGATTTTCCTAAATATTTTTTGGCTTTAATTATTCATCACCTTCTGAGGAAAGAAAGTCTTAATTGAAAAATCACACAAACAGCATCAAGACAAATAGAAAGCAGCTCTCAAATTTTCCAAAGTGAATCAATTCAACAGCGTATTAAACAATAGCAGCAACCAGAAAAAGTAATTGTCCTATTCATTACAAGAGGTCTAATAATGACCATTCTGTTTGCAAACTTAATCCACTCCAATCAGTCCTGCTAATTTCCCAATAAAACACATCACAGTGTTTGTTTCACAAATCATACATTTGACTAAGTTCCTCAAGAATCATGTTAAATTTAAATACAACGTAATTTATTTTCTGTCTTTGTAATTTGAAATCCAGCTTATTTAGTGTATGAGTTTAAGAGGCAAAATCTACTATAAGCAAGAGTAATAAAAAATCACTTGAATTTCAAAATATCACATCCAAAAAGCTTGTTTGTTCACATATAAACATACGTATTCCATTGACAAATCCCTTAAAAACCATCAAACCTATTAATGTGCAGCCCAGGACCTGAATATAGGCTGGTGTCCCACTGGATTGCATGACTGATGTTTTATTTGATAAATTTTTATAAACGGATGTCCCCCTATTAAAAAGCCGCCTGGTTTAACAAACTCCTTTCAAGAGTTCATTTCAGTTATTCATGCTTTGCTCAATGTGAAACAATTTAATCATACTGTTTTCCTCCTAAGAGACAGAAAGATGATGTTCCAAGGGGACATGAATGGTAAAGTTCGGCAGCTCATTAGACAGGTTTGAGGAAAGGGCACCTTTGAAGACTCACAGAAGTGGGAGTAGGGGACAGCGAAGGAGAGAGAATCACAGGACAGTGGTAGAGCCTGAAAGAAAACTTAGTTTACTTTCGAACCAGACTCAAGTCTCTGGTTTAAACACAGTCTAATTTGAAATAGCCTGTTCTGATCCAGACCTTCTGCCGTATGCTAATAAAAATGAAAATTTGCCCACAAGCGCTCTGTGAATAATTTCATAGATTATTTCATTTTTAAAATACTATTTCATAATTAAAACGTCAGACTTCTGTGACTATTTCTACATACATTATTTATCTTACAGCTTTACACGGATGACAGATATGACAATGGATAGTGACTTTAGAGTGTGAGGAGATCTAGTATCATAGTCCACATCTGTCACATGTACAAACATTATACAAGCTAGGAGCCCCTAGAAAGTAGTTTCAAAGTACACAGTTGCCCCCAAATCCCCGTGGCTTCCCTGAGGACAGTACGCCAGAATCGAAAGGGTGAGCTGGTGGGCAAGGACACTGCGAGAAACACTCCAGGGGATTCTGCTACTCAGCCAAGCACCTCTTGCCCCTGCTGCTATTATCCCTAATAATGCTCCATCACCCGCTGCTGGCGCACTTTGTGCAACTCTTTATACCAAATGTTAGCTAAGTGAAGTCATTAGAATAGAGCATCTGAATTCAACTGGCATTTATCCAGTTTTTAAGAAGTAATATAAATCCATGAATGGCAAATCAGTTTTACTTCCTTTCACAAAATCGCATTTTAAAGCTACATAACAAATTCTGAATTCAAAGCTGTTTACAGTTGGAGCTTTTCAATCACAGTATTTAAGTCAGCTAATGTATTTCCATAAATCAAATTTTCACTACTCAGTAGCAATCAAGAAAAAAAGTTCCAACAACATTCCTCACAATCCACTTACACCTAAGTAAGGAATAACTGAGATTTTTTAAGCAAGTAAATAAAGACGATTATTTCAAGGTTTCCATAATTCACCTGATGTACCTTATACCTCAGATCTTACAGTTTATAGATTCAGAAAGTTTTTATAGGTAATGTTAAGTAACACTTGTTATAGTTTTATTTCAAACAAACACTCCTGGTTTTCAGTGCTCATTTTATTCATACTCCAGTCCAGTGGAATGCATTTCACAATCTCCAAACTTCCTCAACTTTCATATCGCTCACTATTAGTTTCTATCATCATAAAGCACATTAAGAAATATGATTGAGATCTCTCAAACTCCAAACTTTTAAAATCATCTAACAGGTGCACACCAACAATCTTAAAATTCCTTTACAGAAACTTTCATTATTTGTCAAACCTCTTCCACAGAGTTAGGCCCCAAAACTAAAACAAACTTAGCAAACAATTTAAGGCAGCATACTTACCTTAATTGGAGCACTACTAAACTTAATTTTCCGATTTGCAGGGATTTCATCTTCTTCTGGCAATCCGACAATTTCTGAGTACTCCATATCGGGCTGATAGTAACTGTTCTCGTCACTATCTTCCTCCTCATCCTGCTCAGTGCCTGTCTCTCCCCAGTCTGAATTATACCTGGATCTTACCCTGTACACATTATAGTCACTGTGCATGTATACATGGGAGCTCTCAAAATTACTGGGGTCTTCAGGTACTTCTCTTCCGTAGCTGGATGTAGAAGCATCAGGAGAGGTGAGACCACCAGTTGCAAGCTCTTTCCTCTGTTGTTTTGCTGCCTCGGTCCCAACCAAATAAGCTCCAGCACCTCCTGAAGGTTCATTTTGTGGTGAAAGGATCGCAGACCTCGGCATTGCCTTACTGTCAGCACAAGGTTCTTCGGGACTGTCTTTGTCAATTCTGCTCCGAGTCTCTTGGTTAGATGTGGAGTTCTCGGCTTCCTTGCTTTGCTGTGTCTCCTCGCTAGGCAACGACGCTGGAGGTGTACTCTTAGGAGTCACTTCTGCTATTGGAGTTGTATTACTCTTCTGAGCATCCTCAGTATCAACTTCTTGGGTGTTCGAAGGAGACCAAGAATCAGAATCCTTAAGGTGGCCAAAGGTATCGAGATTTGTAACAGTAACAGATGGCAAATTCAGGGGATAATGCCCAGTCACAGAATATTCACTGCTTTCTGCCTTCTCCAAAACGATGGCACTAGGGAACTCAGTGTTCTCAAATACTGCACTCAGTTGACTCACAGTTGGGGAGACAGCATCAGTGCGGGAGCTAAGGCTGTCCAAAGAATCAGTGCTGCCTCGATTGGATTTGGACCCGCCCCACTCATCCTGTGGTTCGCTCCCTCCACCCTTTTCTTTCTTGGGGGAATATCGCTGGTTCTGTCCTGACTCATGCACACTTCTCTCAAACATCTTTCGTGTCTCCGTGAACTTGGAATACGAGGGGCCATCACACATTGTGTCAAATCTACTGATTCGTTCAGAGACAGAGGACTCCAACTTAACAACAGAGCCATCTGTTTTCTCCAGAAATTCTTTAGGTTTCATCCTTCTCTGAGGGGATGAAGAGCCACCTTTCCCCCTCGTTTTGGCAACGACTGCAGCATTCTCATTGGGTTCCATACCCATCTGCATAAACAGATTTTTAATTCTGTTGACATTGGAGCCATATTTCCTGCCTCTGCTCTGTTGGGAGCCCTCACCTTCTTTTGCTTTTTGGTCCCCATCTGACTTGGGTTTGTCAAAAGTACTTTTCAGTGCCTGGAACTCAGTTCTATATGCATTCCTGTGGGGAGAGGCACTTCTGAGAGTGCTCCGTTCACCTGAAGACTCGGCTTTCAACATTTTTACTTCAAGAGTGAAAAGTCAATGTTCATAATGCTCAGGAAACAAAAAACAAAAATAAAAATAAAAACACCTCTCTTTTCTAATCACCAGTATCTGGTCACCAGAAGGCCCTTTCAAGTGGCATACTCTGTCAGTGTTCCGCCCAACAGGTGTGTGAGGAAATTATTCAGTCAAGAGTTATACAAAGTAGCTTTTTCAAAGCAAGACTAGAGGCTCATCTGCAATAGAAAAGAACGAAGTTCTGAATTCATGTACTTCTTTGAATTTATTTTACTCAAGTAATACATGCTTTACTTTCTAAGTGGGTTAGCCACAGGTCAAACAGAATTACTTATTGAAATGAGAAGTCAAAAGTCATGACGAAGTTATCATTCTCATTGATCTGACAATAAAAATGTCTCAAATACAAAAACCTCTCTGTCTCTCTGGCACACACACACAAACATAAGTAATATCTGAAATCAATACATCAGCCCGAGTTTTCATTGCTTTTTGTGAAAGACCTTAAATATATACAGCAATTCATATACCTTAAAGAAATCATCAAAATGTCCACAAAATCAATTTCACTTGGGATTCTCCATCATCAGGTAAAACTTTTTCTAAGTACACTCAAAAGTATGTAATATATACACTCCTAACCATGCCTAATGAGGCTTATTATTTCACTCTTTGTGGTCCAATATTCCTAGCTACAGCATCCTCCAAAGCAACACCAGCGCACTCTTAGAAACAAGCAGGAAAAAGTTCCTGAATGCCAGTAAGTTTCACCTTAAGTTCAGTTATAGCCATTATTTGGAGGATTCCAAATAGTGGATATTAATTATGAAGTGTGAAGTTGTCTATGACGGGAACAAATGAGAAAGTGACAATCAAAAAGCAAATATACCATGACACTTCTTTTCACAGCCTTGATTTTATTTCTTCTAGCCTCTTACTACAGGCTTAAAGCACAAGGCAGCACATGCTTGCTGCTCTCTCACCCACAGCTGGATTTTCTATCAATAAGCCAGCAAATACTCCGAGAAATGCTGAAAAGCAGACAATGCGGTTCTAAAGTTTTTTCATTTTTGTTTTTTTGTTTTGTTTTATTATGAGCCGGAACCAAATCACCCTCATGCACCATCAGCTGAGGAAGCAGACTTTTCACTTAAATCGTCTCCAAACTCGTTTCCTGGCCCAGCATGCATGCATCGCCCATGCAGACAAATAAGAAAGGCTTCGGAGTGTGGCGCCTGGTTTTCTGTTTTTTGGTTGTTGTTGTTTTTTTTTTTTTTTTTTTTTTTTTTTTTTTTTTT
>NW_022900916.1:60225229-60225502 GCF_012274545.1 Fukomys damarensis
GAGAGCAGGTGACGCCAAACGCTAGGTAGGAGGTCGCAGTCTAGCTTTGTGCTAGGAGCACCTGAAGTCCTAACACATGGGCTGCGGCTCCCAGGGTGGCACCGGGAGCGACGAGCTCCCTGGCCACGTTTAAAAAAAGAAAAAGAAAAAAGAAAAATTTATAGGGCAATAATAATAAACCCCTTTGTTTTTCCTCCCAGTGTGCGGGGAACAATAGATCCCCCTGATCGTGCCTCCGGTCCTCACCCCAGCGCGCCCCAGCCCAGCCCGCCC
>NW_022900916.1:60226151-60259980 GCF_012274545.1 Fukomys damarensis
CTGGGGCGAGGCCTGCGCGGCCGGCCTGGCCAGAGTCGGTTCCGGGACTAGGTTCCGCTGCGGGCCGCTGGGTCCTCCATGTGGTCTGCATTTAACTCCCTGACCCGGGCCTCCAAATCCCGGGCCACTGCCCTGGCCTGGAAGGCCAAGCCCTAAGCCCTTCTCCAGTGTGGCCTCCACCGAGCCGCTGATTCTGGTCCTTCTCACCCACCTGGACCCCAAGATCCCTCTCCTGAAAGGGATGCGTTCGGAGGGCCTCTCACGCGTCCGCCCACCCAGCCAGGCCCTTAGGCTCTTTGCAGTAGTAGTGCTCCCTCTCCGAACCCCAGAATATTGGGAGTTAGGGTCGTGACTGTTAATGTGGACTTTCAAACCAATACTTCCAGAAAGCCTACGGAGCTGAAACTCGATTTCTCAAGGTAAAAAAACATAACTCTTGTAGAAGTATAAAATGAATTCAGGTTAAAAAAAATACTGTTTTAACTCAATGATAGTGAACATAGGTGAAAAATAATTTGATTTAATTAGGGAAGGAACCAGCAAGATACTGCAACCCTTTCAAATCAGAATGTGAAGGACTTACATATATTATCAAGAAAGACATAAAACTGAAATGTAATGTTTAAGATTATAGTCGCCCCTTTTATCTTCACAGGATATGTTTGAGAACCCCAATCCAATGCTTGAAACAGAGATAGCATTGAATCCTATCTGCACTGTTTTTTTGGTGCATTCCTATGATAAAGTTTAGTTTATAAATTAAGTGTAGAAAGAAGTTAATACTAAAATGAACAGTTATGGGATCGCAAAACTTATTTAAAAGTTAAGGATTATTTCTACAATCTTTCATTTAATGTTTTCAGACCTGGATGGAAAATTGGTAAGGGCAACTGAAACTAGGTAAATCCAAACAGCAGATAAGGGGGATCCTTTCAGTTCTACAGGGTGGGAACCAATATCTCTACCTAACAAATTTACATTTCTATTGATAAGAATTATTTACATCACCAAAAATGTCTACAGTTTACGGAGTAGTGAAACAGCCTAGTGAATTGCAGACATGGGTGTGAACTAGAGTCCTGAAGATAACACGCCGACTTTGGCCCAATTCGTAGTTTTTCACACTTTTCCCAACAGATCATCATTACATTTTACCTATGGGAGAATTGAGGATTAAGTTTCGTGACTTACCCACGGCTTTATTAGGTAGAAAATGATTATGACTAGGTCAAAGCCCAGCCAGTACACACAGTCTACAATACTCTAGGAGCGAAATCTTCCCATTTCAAAGAGGCTTTGTAGCTAGCTGCTTAGTTGTATGGATCTTTTATTTTGAATAGCGAGACTTTCTTTTCTTCAAGCATCATCATGTTCTCAGTCCTTTCCCAACAAATTGCCATTCTCTGTCTTTGAAGTAGATGTCGCTTCTATAAGTATAAACAGATGTAGCAGGCAGTGTGAGGGGGCTGTGATTCCAGTCTCTACTTTTGGAAAGAACATTTGTGCTGTCTGGGATAATCTAGTGGAGAAGTTCCTGTCATTTATTTGCAATATGGAAACCAGGAGAATAACCTAAATAAATGCAGAATCTAATCACTGAATTCTGTCTGTAGAAGAGGGGGCAGAGCTGGCAATAAAATAGTCTTACACCTTTTTGCAAAAGGATGATTCATACAGAATAGCAGCCTGAAGAATTTGGTTGATTTGGGTTTTATGTTTTGAAAATGTAAAACTTGTGGAAAATTTCATATTGAAGGAATGACAAGGCTTTTAAAACACAATGTTGATAACTTAAGATGCCCACCTGTGATCCCAGCTACTAGAGAGGCTGTGGCCCAAGTTTGAGCCAACCTGGCGGATTTAGCAAGACCCTATCTCAAAATAAAATTTAGTAAGTACTGGGCATTGAGGTCAGTGGTTGCATGCTTGTCTAGTACTTGTGAAGCCCTGGACTTAATCCTCAGTACCACTAACTAACTAACTAAATAAATAAAAAATTCTTGGACCGGGAATGTAGCTCAGTGGTTCCACCACCTTCCTCGCAAGTGCAAAGACCTGAGTTTTATCCCCGGTACCAAAAAAATAAAAATAAAATAAATGAATAAAATTCTTAAATTGTCCATAATGGGCCTTCCACTTCTAACATTTCCCAGAATGTTTGAAGGGTCTACTAGGCCAGTACTAATCTAGTACATTTGGTTATTAAATACAATTTAAAATTTAGTTCCTTAGCCACATTTGAAATATCTGCTATTTGAAGTGGCTACCCTATTGGACAGTATAGATACAAAACATTTCTATAAGCTGAATTTCTACTGGAAAGTTCTGTCTTAGATACAATTTTCATTTAAAAAGAGAGAGGTATATTTACAAAATTTAGTTCATCAGACCAATAATATATTCAGGATTATAGAACACTGGTTTTATTTATTGTGATTGGAAAGGGAGGGGCAGTCCTTGTGTTCAATTGTGAAAGGCAAAAGGCAGTGTTGAAATACATAGTATTCGAAAATATGTTTGGGGTAAGTGGTTTGCAGTTTTCATATATGATTTCTCAACTTTTAAAAAATCATGGAAAATATGTGGACTATCTTCACTTCTGCAACCAGTTGACCAGTAAGAACAAAACACAAGATTAGTATCTTTAAAAGTACAAAATGCACCTTACATTGTTTCAAGGGTTTTTTCAATATTTTTTTTAAGTTTTCATAAAGGATATTCTGGGTAGCTATTCAAATAATCAGATTATTCATGCAGGTAAACAAAACATTGGAAGCTTTGAAAACATTGGATATTTTGAAATTAGGCTTAAATGAAGCCTGAATCAAAGTTTAAGACTAGAGAAAACTGACTAGGCTGGGACAGAAGACCACCCATGCGCCTTAATTTATAACAGTGCACCTGGCTGGTTTTATGTTCACGGAAGTTCATGAAAGGATAGAAAAGAACAAACTTAAAGGTCTCTAAACTAACTTATATGATGGAGGCGGGGCAATTGAAGACCAATTACTGTAGGTAGTTTTAAATATCATTTCAACATAAAAGGGTGCTTTATTCATACCAGTTTGCTTACCAGTACTAATGAGAAAATAATTGTTTATAGCAATGAAGCACCACGTTTGCCAAAAGTATGGCTGTATGTGCTGATTTCAGCTGGGTATGGTGGCAAATGTCCATAGTCCCAGGTACTCAGGAGACTGTGGCAAGAGAATCCTAAATTTAAGGCCAGCCTGGGCAAAATAAAATTGCAGAAATAAAAAGGGCTAGGGATGTACATCAGTGGCAGAACACTTACCTAATGTGTGCTTGGCCCTGGTTCAGTGCTGGAGGAAAAAAAAAAACTCTGCTTATTTCACACTGATAAATATCAAGAGTTTTTTTTTCTCCACTCTTAAATGTTTTCTCAAAATTCTTCCTCTTAAGATAACTATCTCCATTTATTAAGGATGAAAGTTAAGATTTATATCTTACAGTCTTGTATCATACATATTCCATATTCCATTGTAGATTAGAATATACTTCTCTAAAATACTGTAGTGATTTCCCAGGTATATTAATACAGGCCTGATATCCCAGCACTCAGAAGGCTCAAACAGGACGTTCCTCATTGAGTTCACTCCAGCCTGGCCTATATAAGTGAGATCAAGGTGAGCCTGAACTATATAATGTCTTTTAAAAGGCACCCTAAAAAAGTAAAATAGTGATAGAGACCTTAAGCTCACATTCAGAATTCAGTGTTAATCTATGATCAGACTGATTTTGTGATATTGGCTATGAAATTAAGATTAAAGTTATCATTTCTGCCTCAAATACATTGCTAATGATTCAGCATGGCTTTATATTTACACTCATCACTTGGTCGTTCCATTGCAAGTTTGTACAATTGTCTCATCCACTTCCAGTTTTACACTGCATCCAGTGTCTTGGCTTCTTAGCCTAAAAATAGTCTTATGAGCAGTTTGAGTATTTACTTTTATTTGCCATGATAAATAACCATAGAACTTTTTGGTATTGCTTAGGATCATTTTAGAGCTCTTGTTATATCTTAGCTCCAGGAATAAACCCCACTTTATAGGGGATTCCGGCTGAGGTTATTTATCTCCTCCTTCGCTATCATTAGTTTATTTGGATATCTACACAAAACACAGAAAAGCCAAAGTTTTGTTGGACAAGACTAGTGTGATATTTTCATTATTGGCACTGCTTCTGAGGTTGAAACAACTCAACAGCTACCATACTCCTTGCGTGTGTGTGTGTGTGGAGGGGTGTGTTACTGGGGATTGAACCCAAGGCCTTCATACTGAGCTACATCTCCAGCCCTTATGTTTTATTTATAGATAGTATCTCTGCTAGATTTCCAAGGCTACATTGAAATGTGTGATTCTTCTGCTTCAGCCTCCCAGGGTGCTGGGATTACAGGTATGTGCCACCATGACCAGCTTTATAACCATTCTTTTAGTCTTTAATTTTGTAGTGGTGTGAGTCACCAGTGTGAGGTGTTCATCTATGTCTCTCATTTTACTTGTAGCAGATTAGCTCCTCTAACAAGAGGATTCTAATAGTGGTCTTGCACCTGGCCATCCTCAACCTATAAGTTGTGCCCAGACTCTGGCTTTCTTAAGATTGACATATTGTCCATTCAACTGCAGAATAATTTATTTTAAGGCTGAGACAGCTGGGAGAAACGCAGTGATCCTTCACTGAGTGAACAGTCAGTAATGTATCAAATTGAGATTCATTTTGAAGAAATCTTACTGCAACTCATACTCAGTCTTATCCTGAAGATTCTGAGCCTACTTTTGAAACTGTGTAATAGAGTAACTCTCCCACACACAAATGACAGGGGAAGTAGTTGTCCAAGAAATTCTTAATTATAAAAGCCAGCAGAAAGGAACTGAAGAATAACAAAAGTATTATATCAGGAGTTTACCTGGTCCATTGTACTTCTTGGTAAATTAACTCTTAAGGTAAGTAAACACTTTTCTACAAATAAGAGCTTTCTATAATTTTATTGTTTCCAATCTAGTTCTAGTAATAAATAGAAACTCCCTGATGAGTACCATGGTCATCCCATTTTATGAAAAATTCATATATATAACAGACTGCATTTTAAGCAGATTTTAGTATTTAATTTGTATGTGTGATCATCTGCTTTTAGAAATACTGTATTCAATAATAAATTTGCTCTGAAGTTGTTGGTTTCTTTCCTGGGGAGACACAGTACTGAGAATTTCATCAAGGGCCTTTGCACTGACCTATGTCCATTCAAATTTAGAATCCTCCTGCCTCAGTCTCCCAGAGTTCTGGTATTATAGACATAAACATGTACCACTCACTACACCCACCTTTCATAGGGTCTTAGCCAAAATCTTAATGTGCCTTGTAGGGCTTTTTCTTTCTTTCTTTTTTTAATATAGTATGAATTATTTTATTCTATTGAAATATTGTGCTATGACATGGGAAAGTCTAATCTTTTTATTGGTTTTTATTAATGTGACATAAAAATTCTGGGGGAAAAAAGATACAGTGAATTCTTAGTGCCTAGTACCTGTGAATGTAATCTGATTTGGAAATAGTATCTTTGCAGATGTGATCCAGTTCCAATGAGTTCACAAGGGTGGGACCTAATCCTATATGATTGGTATCTTTTTGTTATCATCCTCATCATCATTATTAACTTTAATTTTTTTGAAAACTTATTAGTGCTTGCTTTATTTGAGACAGGGTCTCACTAGGTAGTTTAGGCCAGTCTTGAACTCACTGCATAGCCCAGGTTGGTCTCCAACTCATAGCAATCCTCCTGCTTCAGCCTCCCAAGTGTTCTCATTACAGGCATGTGCCACCATGCCTAGATTTCAGTTACTTTTAAAGGAAAGCTATGAGTGCCGAAGTGGTAGAAATCTGTGCAAAAGACAATATGTGTGTGTGTGTGAGAGGGGAACCGGGGATCAAACTCTGGTCCTTGCACTTGCAAGGGAGGCGGCAGAACCACTGAGCTAAATCCCCAGCCCTTGTGTTGTGTATTTATATTGAATTTTGACAAAAACAAACACTGATGTCAACATCTTATTTTGTGAATACAGAGACAGCATTGTAAAAGTTGAAAGTAATACCTAGTTGGACCCTCAAAGGAACTGAAATTCATATTTCATGATACTGAGAATAAAAAACACAGATGTGAATTGAAATTGTGTTGATATGAATTAGAAGATGCTTAAATTGTGTGTTTCTAAAAAACAAAAAAACAAAACCCACAAAGAATATCTTTTTTAGAAAAGTGAATTTGACCTATTGGGCTTTAAAGCAAAGGAAATGGAATTTTGTAGATTTGTTTTAAAGTTTTGCTTTTTTCTATGAGCTCGTAATCTAACATTGTTTTGTGAAGCTTGAATAATATGCTTATAAATGTCTGCGAGTACAGCACGCCATGACATAATTCATGCAAAGTCTTCGTAATTTGCAAATTCATAAGGCTCATCTCAAGAGCCTCAGAAGTGAAGCGAGGTGACCAGCCCACCAAACGGTGGACGGCTACGTGTTCATCCAGTGGAGAGTTGAACCAATGCCAAATGAGGCCTTTAGATGCATAAGTAAATAGGCATTTATTATGTGATACAGTTTTTTTCTATGAAAAACAAAAGTCCCTTTGAAAGTCTAGCAGTAAGCTTTGAACTGACACTGACATACTCTTGGATAAGTGCTGATCCAGAAACTTACATATTTATCTAGAAGCTCAGTTTCTAAAATATCTGGCCATTACCATTGGCCCCTCATAAAACTGTTCTGGTCTCTTCAGTGCGAATTTCAATAACAAGGTTACAATGACTTTTATGTTGCTTTAAGTGATGCTGTTGTCCATTACAGATAGGATATCATTTAAATGAACTCATATGCTTGGGTATGTAAAGCTTAAGAAACAATGACCAAACAATTCAGAACTAAAGGATCAATAAAAAAAAAATGTTTCTAATACAGGACTATAGGAACATTATGTAGAAATCAGATGCGCAATTAATTTTCAATAATTCCTGTGTGATTTAGAAAGGTAAAAATCATTCTTAAAAGGCGAACTTTTTTCTTTTTTTAGACAGGATCTCGCTATATAGTTTAGTCTGGTCTTGTACTCACTATGTATCCCAGGCTGACCTCGAATTTGCAGTGATCTTCCTGCCTCCCAAGTGCTGGGATTATAGGTGTTCACTACAATGCTTGGTTTAAAAATGTAAACTGATTTTTTTTTAAAGAATTAAATAGCCTGTTGACTCTTTATTCAGCAAGTTAATGAAACTCCACTAAGTTCCTTGTTCATAAAAGTTTGATTATATTTAACTCCCTAGTATATTTTAGTTTTAATAACTAAAGGTAAATGTTAGCTTTCCTTGACCTTGTAAAGGATGTTTAGAAAGCAATATAAGAAAACATATAAATTATATTGCAAAATTCATAAAATACTTCATTTTGTTAGGAGTATCATATGCACTGGCTCTAAACTTTGTGTGCAAATCAGAGTCACTTACAGAGCTTAATCAGACATTTTATGAGAATGGCCAAAAATTGCTGAAGAACAGTGGACACAAACCAGGAGACTTATTGTGATCATCTAGGCTACGTGGTTACTTTCTGCCATTGTCCAATAAGTCCCTGATTTTTGAACATTGGCGCTGTGAACTTTCACAGATACAAAAGGACCTTGCATTATGAATATTTGTGAGTGTGAACAATTTGCAGAAGTAGTTCATGTATCTGCTGGACATTCTCATAGTTGTGCTGCTGTGTGCTTACTGTACTACAGTAGTACTGTGCTCAGTCAGAGCCCAGAATGTCTGGAAGCAAAAGGAAAAGCAGTGGTGATGTGATTGTATAACTTAAGCTAGCCTTGAACTCATGATCTTCCTGTGTCAGACACCCAAGTGCTAGGATTACAGGCATGTGCTACCACAGCTGGAAAAGGACATTGTTTAATCTTTCTCTCCCCCTCCCCCTCCATAATAAAGACAAAAACATGACCTCTTCCTCAATGAGGGGGTGTACCTAATAGAATTTACAGAATTTCCTGTACAGGAATTATTTTGCATTGTTATTAGCTATCTCTAATTTAAATAATTATAAATAGCTCAAAATTAGTGAAAGAATAGAATCAAATACTTGAAAGGGAATAATTTAATCATGTGCAGCTTTGCACAGAAGTGTAATGTCCCCTCCCTCCCTTCCTCTCTTTCTCCCCCGTCTCTACTTATTATTTGCTTTATTTCATTTCATTTCGTTTTGTTCTACAATGCTGAGGATTGAATCCTTTGGCTTTGCCCTAAGCTATATTCTCAGCTCTTTTTTTATTATTTTATTTTGAGACAGAGTCTTGCTAAGTGATTATTATGCTGCCCAAGCTGGGCTTGAACTTGTGAGCTTCATGCCTCAGCCTCCTAGAGTGCTGGAATTACATGTGTGTACCACACACCTAACTGCATATTGTTCTGTTTATGTCAGACGGCAAGTCCTCCATAAGAAATCCTTTATTTTCTTCTTTCCTTCCTTCATCTCCCTCCCTCCCTCCCTCCTTCCTTCCTTCTTTGGCAATGCTGGGAATTTAACCCAGGGCCTCAAGCATGCTAGACAAGCATTCTGCCGCTAAGTCACCTCCACAGCTCAAGGGTCTTTCATTTCTAAATACAGTAATAATTTTTGGCATTTACACAGGAATGTTCATAGCAACACTACAAATATTCATCAAATGATGTGTGAATGAATTCTAGCATATCCATACAGTGGGATACATTTCCATGAAAAAGAAGCACTACACATTCTACAACATGGATGAAGCTTGAGAACATTGTGCTGAGTGAAAGAAGGTATCACAAAAAAGCCACTTTTTGCATAATACAATTTACAGAAAATGTCCAGAGTAGGCAAATCTATACCGATAGAGACGGGAGATTTGGGGCTAGTGATTGACAGCTAATGAGTATGGAATTTCTTTTAGGGAAAGAAAAGTTCTAAATTAGATGATAATCATGATTGCACAACCACTGGTTATGAATATACTAACACTTCACTGTATATTGTTAATTGGACAATTATATGGTGTGTGCGTTCATTCTATCTTATTGTTTTGGGGGGTTTTGTTTTGTTTTGTTTATCATACTATGTAGCCCAGGCTGGCCTCGAATTTGCAGTCCTACTCCAGCTTTCAAGTTCTAGGATTACAGGCATGCATAATCACACCCATCTGTGAATTACATTTTAATAAAGCTATAAACAACAAAACCTTTGGGCTTATCCATATTCTTTTAGTTTAATGACTTTAATTGATTTTATTTTCTGGTGTAGAATCAGGCAGCACTTCATTCCACAAAATAAAATAAGTGTTTTGATGGGCTGAGCAGTTGTTTGTTTTATAGACAAAGGGAGATTGAAAAACTAAAGAACAAGCACACTGTTCACTTCAGGAGTTACTTTCCTTTTAAAATGAGGACAGAGAGACAAAATAATGGGAGATAATGGATTAGTTAACATCACATTATTTCAGGTTACTTCTTTTGTGTAAGAATAAACTTCATTATCATATAATTAAAATTTGAATTTTGGAAATTTGACTATCTCTTATTCCTGAGAAGGTCAGACCAGTTTAGTTTCAGTTGGGACATGTCACCTTATCACAAGTGACTTCATTTTGATCTTTTGCTTCATCTGTTAGGATCCGGTGTTGGAACTTAGTCCAGAGCAATGGCTTTCTGCAATTTTTATTTAATAATTTCTCTGAAATTAAAAGAAAAATTCTTCTGAAATTTAAGGTATTGGCACTACTTTAAGTGACCATAACTTTGGGCTTACAGTCTGAACACATTATACATAGGTTATAAAATCCTCCAGAACACACATGTGAGCTTTTGCCATTCCAGCCAGAGAGACTACTGGATATATATTCAATTCAACAGATGTTTGTACACAAACATGTACCACTGTTTTAAAGGATACAATGCACAAGCAAACAAAAATTTGCATTATGACTATCAGGAAATTAGTACCATGTTCCTTAGCCAGGGTATCTATGAACCAAACAAAAGAGTTAAAATGAAGAATAATTCACATTCTTAAGATCATGTGAGTCTGCACAGAGTAAGAATTAAAAACTTGAAGTGCAAAACATGTTTTCATAAATGTAGCAAGACTTTAAACAAAACTTTGAGTCTCTGTTCTGTTTTGCAGAATCTTCATGACTTGAAGTTAACTGTATCTTGATTAAAATTCTTTCTTGCAAATTAATGTGTGGTGGCACACTCCTATAATTTCAGCACTTATCTAAATCAGGAAAATTGATAGTTCAAGGGCAGCTTGGACTGTATAGTGAGACTCTGCCTCTAAAAAACCAGAAAAGAGAAGAAAAGAAAAACTAATTCTTTGACATATTCGACATTTTAACAATTACAAGGAAAATGGAAATGAAGTATTTGTAAATGAGTGGGTGAAGGGAGGGCGGGGACAAGGGGACAAAATGAGAACAAAGACCTGTCATGTAAAGGTACAAGATCACATTAATGAGTGTAGCTGTACTGTATACCGAAAATGTACCAATAAACTCAATGAGAAAAAAAATTACAAGGAAATATGTGTAATACTCAGGCACAGATAACCTCTGTCAGATAACCTGATTTTGTTGGTTGTTATATTTATCTCTTTTTTTAATTAAGTTTATTTTTATTGGTACATTTTAGGTATACAGTACAGTTGCATTCATCATTGGGATCTTGTACCTTTACATGATATATCTTTGTTCTTATTTTTCCCCTTTCCCCTGCCCTCCCTTCACCCTCTCTACCCTTCACTGTTTACAAAGACATTTTTCCATGTTTTTCCTTTTCTCATATTTACTCATAGTTAAAATTTTTTCTATATATAAGTGTATATATATATATACCCCAAATTTGCACCCCAAATGACTCATATCTCAAAGTAATCTCCTAAGTCTTCTAAATAATGACCATCTTCATCTCTTGGAGATAGAATGTGACATTAAGCAATCTAATGCCCTGGTGTGGTGGCTCAGGTCTGTGATCCCAGCATGCATTAGGGTGAGGATTACCATGAGTTTATGGCCAACCTGGGTTACATAGTGAGTTCAAGGCCAACCTGAGTTACATAGCAAGACCCTATCTCAAAAAACAAAATGATCTAATACCTCTTATAGTAAGGTAGCTCATTATGCAGCTCAATACCTAGATCAGAGGCTGATTCATAACAATAGAGAGATTCCAAAGGACTTCTTTTCCCCAGTACTGGTGATTGAACCCAAGGCCTTTGCACTGAGCTATAGCCATGGCCCTTTTAAAGTTTTTTTGTTTTGTTTTGTTTTTTATGTTGAGATAGGGATTTCTAGGTCACTCAGTTTTCCAGCCTGGGCTTAAACTTATGGTCCTCCTGCCTCAGCCTCACAGTCTGAGAATTACAGTCATGTGCCACCACGCCTGGCTCCAAGTGATGTTTATAATATTATTTGAAAATGCATATTCTTAGAAGAGGGTAAGACTCATTTTTATGTATAAAGAAGTATTACATATTTCTTTTATTGCACTGTACTCATACCTACTATTTCTCATGACTACAGGTTCACAATGCTTTACTCTTTATTATAAAAATATTTTATAAATAAAAATCACTGTAATATAGTAGTTGACACTACTCAGTTTCATATATAATGGGAAGTTAGCATGACATGGTGGCACATACTCTAATCTCAGCACTTAGAAGACTAAGGCAGGAGGATTGCTGTGAGTTCAAGGCCACCCTGGGCTACATAGTGAGTTCAAGCCCAGCCTGAAATACATAGCAAAACCTTGTCTCAAAAATAAAAAACAAAATGCAATAGTAAGTTGTCCCCGATACATGAGACAATGTATAAAAATTGACAAGAGTATTATTTCTAGCCAATTTCCATTATTAAAAGTCTTATCATCTCATAGTTTTCATCATTTGCATTGTTAAATGCGTGAATTCTCCTTGAAAAGAAAAACAAAACTATAGTCTGCTATAGCTTATGTTCAGATGTACTCTTAAAGCCTTGTGCTTTTTCAGAGGTGGCTGAGTCTAGAGTATGTGATTGATTCATGGTGAGATAGGCCCCAGGGTACTAGGATTAAGGGCATGAGTGCTACCTGCCCTAAATAGTTTGAGCAAAATAAAAGAGGCAGAAGACACTGTCAAGGCCTCTTGTTGCTTTTGCTGTCTTCCACCACCGTGAACTGTTGCCTCTCTACCATGTGCCCCCCAGGGCCTTGAAGTCAGCCAATTATAGACTGAAACTTCCACAAACTGTAAGCTAAATAAACCTTTAATTTTTGGTGTCAGGTATTTTGTCTCAGCAACAAAAAAAGTAACCAAGACAAGGTCTAAACTTCCCGATTTCAAAGCATATTACAAAGTTGCAGTAATCAAAATAGGACTGTACTGGAGAAAAAAACAGATATACCAGTGGAACAGAATAGAGAACCTTGAAATAAACCTTCATATCTAAGAGCAATTTTTTTTTTTTTTGGCACCAGAGATTAAATTCAGGACCTTGCACTTGCAAGGCAGGTGTGGTACCACTGAGCCAAATCCCTGGCCTTGGTCAAATTATTTTTGACAAAGGAGCCAATGCTACACAAGGAAGAAAGGATCACCTCTTTAACAAACAATGTTGGAAAAACTGGATATCAATGTGAAAAATGAATGAAGCTGGACTCTTATCACTTTCCAAATAAAAAAAAAACTCAAAATAAATTTAAAACCCTGACCTGGGCATGGTGGCATATGCTTATAATCTCAGCACTCAGGAGGCTGAGGCATGAGTTCAAGGCCAACCTAAGGTAAATAGTGAGTTCAAAGCCAGCTTGCTACCTACTCACACTCTCAAAAAACCCACTGATAATAAATAAGGACCTAAACATACAACCTTTCACTGTAAAACTCATGGAAGATAATAGGGGGAAATTCTTATGATGCTGGACTTGGAAGTTATTTCCTAGATATGAAACCAAAACATGCAGCAAAAGCAAAAATAGACAAATCAGATGATATCAAATTTAAAAGCTTTTGCTCAAAAGAGGAAACAAATTGAAAATGCAGACCATATATCTGAGAAGGGGTTAATATTCAAAATATATCAAAGAACTACAACCCCATAGCAAAAAGTCAATTCAGTTTTTAAAATAGCCAAAAGAATTGAACAGATATGTCTCCAAAGAAGATATATAAATGTCTAAAAGTATGTTTTTAAAAATAGCAAGTCTATAAAAAACATCCAATATCAGTGATCATGAGAGTAAAACAATTCAAAACACAATTACAGGATCACATGCTCCACCTACTGCTGAAACTAGGGTAGACATGTCCAGCCAGGGAACCCAGGACCAATCTCCTGCGTGCTTCACCCCCCGTCAAATGGTGCCCCTATCCCTGGGGTTTCCTCAGCCACAGAGGTGACAACCAACAGCCCAACATAGTTGAAGAGATCAACATCAGGAAGAGAGTGTCACTTCAGGACTGATATGTGACTCTACCACAGAGATTAGGTGAGAAACAATGTTGGTAGATAGGTTTGGAGAGGGAGAGAGTTGAATAAGACCTCCTGAAATTCCTTGAGAGGCCCAGAATCAGACTAGGAAGCTCACAGGCCCTGTATTCTGGTGTAGAAGGCCAGGTTTGGAGGGTGAAATAACCAAAGAAGGTAGTCCTGAAGAAAAAGGTAGACTGGTGCTATCTTTAAGCTGTGGCCCTGCTGCGTACATCCAGCACAAAGTAGTGGACTGAAGAACATAGTAGTATACTACGATGTGGGTGGTTTGTCTTCACTAAAATCTTACTTCTCTTAGTTCTCATTAAAGGATGGATACTTTCTGAGTAGTTTCTAGAGTTTGTCACTGTCCGGTTGATATTTGATATCATTGATGCCACTAAATTTACTACTGTAGCCAAGGTAACATAGTCTAAGTAGACAATGCTTTTTCTCTCTATCCCAATGTCTGGATTTCCTGAGGATTGTAAACAATTAAAAAATGAATATATATTCACATAGGAAAATGCAAAAAAAAAAAAAAGGCAACAGAACCCCACAAGATCTCCCAACTCTATTAAGGCAGATCAAAAGGGCACAAGTGGAAAGGAAAGCAAATACAAGGTGGCAGAACTCTACAAAAAGGTTATAGAAAAGATGAAGAAATTAGCTCCAAAAGGATATGTATCAAAAGTTTATGAAATATCACTCAGACTGCCCAAAGTGAATCCAGGGAAAATAGGTTAAAAAAATTGGAAGAGTTGACAAAACCATGAGTGGAAATTCACCAAAGATTTAGAGTCCTTGAAAATATATCAGACAAAAATATCTGAAATAAAAACTGTATAGAATTCATAAATCACAGAAATGAGTAACGGTGTCTGAAATTTAGTACAAATTGGTTAATTATGAAGAAATAAAGAAACTACACACAAATAAGAGAACAAGAAAAGACCACTGAACAGCAATTAGATGACAGTAAAAAAGATCAACCTAAGACTAATTGGAATTAGAGAAAAAGATAAACTATAACACAAATGGAATTATTAATATGTTTACAGAAATTATAGCAGAAAATTTCCCAAATACAAGAAAAAAGTTCAACATACAAGTAAGCAAGCTTACCAGAGCACCAGACAACTGTGCTGAAAAAAGAAGCTTATCAAGACTTATCCTAATTAAATTGCCCAAACAAAACTAAACAAAACCCAGAATTTTAAAGGCAGTCATAGAAAAATAAAAACTCACATAAGGGTAATCCCTTTAGAATTACAGCAGTCTTTTCAACACAAACTTTATAAGCCAGAAGAGCTTAGAGTGAAGTATTTCAAGCACTAACAGCAAATAACTTCCCACCCAGGTTAACATACCCAGTAAAACTTTCCTTCAAAATAGATGGACAAATAACATTTCATGAAAAAGACCAGCTAAAAAGATGTATGACTATAAATCAGCACTCCAGAAAATACTCAAGAATATCCTGGTCAGAAACAATGAAACCAGTAAAGCTAAAAATCCAATTGAAATGAAAACACCAAGCAAGTTCAATGGATAAACAGAAAAAAGAAATGACAGGAAAAGTAAAGCAAGTTATCAGCGGAGAGAGAGTGCCATGATATTAAATAATCAACACATTTCAGTAATGTCGGCAAATAGTAATGACCTCAGTACTCCAATTTGAAAGCAAAATTGGCAGGCTACATCAAAAAACAATCTAACAGTCTTGCATTCAAATAAGTCATCTAATCCAAAAATATATTCATAGACTAAAAATTAAAGGATGGAAAATATTTCATGCACCAGGACAGAGAAAAGAAGCAGGGGTAGCAATTCTAACATCAGATATGGAAAACTTCAAACAAAAACACATTAGAAGAGACAAAGTCACTACATACTAGTTAAGGAAATAATCCAACAAGCAGAGGTAATGCTTATAAATATTTATGCACCAAATACTGGAGCACTAATCTTCATAAAACAAGCACTGCTGAAAATAAAAGATCAAATGAATACTAACATGGTCATTATGAGAGATCTTAACACCTCACTTTTGCAAGGGATAGATCAACTGAAGGAAAAGTAACTAAAGAAATACCAGAGGGCCAGGCATGGCAGTACACTACTGTGAAGCCAGAACTTGGGAGTCTAAGGCAGAAGGATCACCATGAGTTTGAGGCCATTATGGGCTGCATAGTGAGTTCAAGACCACCCTGAACTATCTAGCTACAACCTGTCTCAAAAGCAAAAAAGGAAAAGTATGAGAGCTGAACCAGCCCTAGAATATATGGATTTAATAGATAGCTACAGAATATTTTACACTACTATAACAGAATATACATTCATTTCTGCTGTATGTGATACTCTCTCCAAAACATCACTTACTAGTCCACAAATCCTGCTTAAACATTAAAGAATCAAAATCATCCCATACATACTATGAGACCACTGTGCAATGAAATTAGAAATCAATGACAGGACAAACCAGAAAAAGTAGAATTATCTAATAAATTACTAACAGATTCAACCAAATGAGACACACAAAAAAGAAAATTTTTCTGCAAGTTAACAACAGTGCCTGTACAACTCACTGGAATTTCTGGATACTATGAAAGCAGTCATAAGGAAGAAATACATTGCAGTCAGTGTTTACATTAAGAGTGAGCTCAACTAAATAGCCTTAAGAGGAACCTTAAGATACTAGAGAAACAACAACTGAGGCCCAAAGTGAAATGAAGAAGGGATATCATATAGATTAGAGCAGAAATCAATGAAATTGAGACTAAAACAAATACTACAAAGAATCAATGATTCAAAGAGCTGGTTCTTTCAAAGAACAAAATAGATTAATGCTTAGCCAAATTAACAAGAAAAAGAGAAAAAGATTCATATCAATGCAATTAGGAAAAAGATAACAGACACCATTGGAATCTAGAAGATAGTAACTGCTATGAAAAATTGTATTCCAATAAATTGGAAAATCTAGACTTATATAAATTACCAAAGCTAACTCAAAGTGGTACAGAAGTAAAGAATAACCAAATAATAAGCCAACAAAATTAAGATAGTAAAAAAGAATCTATCAACTAATAAAAGCTCAAGACCTGATGGATTCACTGATGAATTCTACAAAACCTTTAAGGATGTTATATCACCTGTACTGTTAGAGGTCTTCAAGGACAATGAAAAAGACAGAGTGCATCCAAATTCACTTATGAAAGCCAGCAGCACTCTTATTCTTTTTTTTTTTTTTTTTTTTTTTTTTTTTTTTTATTTTTTTTTTTTTTTGGTACTGGACATCAAACTCTGGAACTTGCACTTGTGAGGCAGGTGATGAAACCACTGAGCTAAATCCCCAGCCCCCTAATCTTATTTTTATTTTCATTTTTTTGGTACCAGGGATCAAACTCAGGTCCTTGTGCTTGCCAGGTAGGCAGCGGCACCACTAAGCAAATGCCAAATTCTTTGCACCTTTCCCTAGGCTTCACACCTTCTTTCTATTTCTGTTCCATTTCACTCTCTCTCTCTCTCTCTCTTTTTTTTTTTTTTTGGTACTGGGGATCAAACTTGGGACCTTGTGCTTGCGAGGCAGGCAGCTCAACTAAAAATGAAAACTATAGAGTGATCTCCTTAACAAACATAAGTGCAAAAATTCTGAACAAGATATTAGCAAATAGAATGCAGCCCATCATCCGAAGTATTATACCTTATGACCGAAAAGATTTCATCCTATAGATGCAAGGATGATTCAACATACTGTGCAAATAAATAAATATACTACATCACATAACAGAAGCAAGGTAAAAAACTACAGTATCATATCAATAGGTACAGAAAAGACTTTTGACAAAACCCAACACCCCTTCATAATATGAACCCTGAATAAATAGATACAGAAAGACTATATTTGAATTTGATAAAAGCTATTTGTGACAAACTAACAGCCAATGTCATATTAAGTTGATAAAAACTAAAAAGCATTCCTTCTAAAATCAGGAACAAGACAAAGATGTCCACTATCACCACTTCAACATGGAACTTAAAACATTAGCCAGAGCAATCGGGCAAGAGAATGAAATAAAACGGATATGTATATGAGCTGAAGAACTCAAATCATCATTGTTTTCAGATGACATAATAATCTACATAGAAGACCCAAAGAACTCCACCACAAAACTCTTAGAATTAATGATCAGCAGCAGCAATGTAGCAGGACACAAGATCACCATATAAAAATCATTAGCATTTATGTACACCAATAATGAACTTGAAGAGACAGAAATTATGAAACTATGTGATTCATGGTAGCATTAAAAAAAAAAGACCTAGGTATTAACCTAATCAAAGAGTGAGAGACCTCTACAAGGAAAACTATAGTACTCTGAAAAAGAAGATTGAAAGTGACATCAGAAAATGGAAATATGGGCTGGGGATTTAGCTCAGTGGTTTGGTGGCCTGCCTTGCAAGCACAAGGGCGAGTTCAATCCCCAGTACCAAAAAAAAAAAAAGGAAATGGAAGTATGTCCCCTTCTTTGGATAGGTGGAATCAATATTGTCAAAATAGTCATACTCCCAAAACTGTTATACACATTCACTGCTGTCCCAATCAAGATATAATAGCATACTTTACAGACCTGGAGAAATAACACTAAAATTAATCTGGAACCAGAAGTGACCCAGAATATCAAGAGCAATCTTGGTCAATAAGAGCAAAGCATGAAGCATCACATTACCGGATCTCAAGCTATACTACAAAGCAACAGTAATTAAAATGGCATGAAACTGATATAAAAACAAACATATGGATCAGTGGAAAGAAAAGAGACAGGACCATCCCTAGACACATTCAGCTCTTTGATTTTTGACAAAGGGGCCAAAAGCATACATTGAAGGAAAGACACTCTATTCAACAAATGATGCTTAGACAACTGTATATCTGTTTGCAGAAGAGTGAAATGTTTCTCACCATGTACTAAATTAATATCAAAAGAGATCAATGATCTAAATATTAAAACAGGGCCGGGGATTTAGCTCAGGGGTTCGGTGGCCTGCCCTCCAAGTGCAAGGACCCGAGTTCAATCCCCGTACAAAAATAAATAAATAAATAAATAAATATTAAAACAAACATTGAATCTACTGGAACATAAAATGATTAAACACTTAAAATCATATATTTAGGAAAGGATTTCCTATACAGAACCACAATTATATAAGAATTAACATCAAGAATCAGCAAATGAGATTTTATTAGACTAAAAAGTCCTGCACAGCAAAGGAATCAATAGGTAGAAGGGACCATCTACAGGGTGGGGGAATATTTTTTGCCAGATAATTCTATCATTTGACCCAGCAATTCCATTCCTGGGTGTATATCCTAAAGTAGATCTCAAAGAGATATTTGCACACCCATGTTCTTAGTGGCATTATTGACAATAGGCAAAAGGTTGAAACAGCCTAAAGGTCCATCATAAGATGAATAAAATCCAGTCATGGTGGAGCACACCTGTAATCCCAGCCCTCTGGGAGGCTGAGTCAGAGAGAATCTCAAGTTTGACCTCATCCTGAGCAACTTAGCAATTTAGCAAGATCCTGCCTTAAAATAATAGGTTGTTTTATACAAAGGTGCTGAGTTCAATCTCTAATGTTGAAAAAAATGAATAAAGAAAATGTGGTATATGTATATAATAAAATATTCCACTTTTTTTAAAAAAAAACTGTCATAACCACAATACGAATCCCTTGAGGACATTATGATAAGTTAAACAGTTGCAAAAAATACAAATGCTAAAACATTTCACTTATATATGAAATATGTAAAATATTCAAACTCTTAGGTAGAAATGTTGCTGCCATAAGTTGAAAGTGTATATACATTCCTCACCAAGTGGCAGCACTTCTTTCCTCCAAAGGGAGTTTATGGCTAGCTATCAGCTAGCTTCTCACATATTAGGTTCTTCTTCTAAAAAGATCACCATCAGGCAAAGACATGCTTCTACTTAAATCCTGCCACCTTTCGAATAACAAAAAACCCAGAAAAACCAACAAACAAAAATATCCTGATTATAAAAACGTGTCTGCAAGCAGATACTTCATGGGTTCAAAGCCAGAAAAGATTCATTAGAAACATTCCTTGATGATCCTGATTTGACTTATTTGTGAGGCAGTTTCTTTATTAAAAAATGAAACAAAAAAGACCAAATATGCTATGCTACAGTGGCTCTACATGAGACATACATGAGACATTCAAAAGTTCCTTACGTGCACCTGGGATTAGTGCCTGTCTGGTTAATGAACTTTTATCATTCATCTGTCTGCCATTTAAGGTGGCAATAATTCACTGTAGAGGGCACTAAAAAAGAGTTGATGAAGTAACCCAGTGTAACTAGTTGGCTGAGGGAGCTGCAAACAATACTGATTGAGACCCTTGCCCTCAAGCCCACCAGTTTGAAATGGGTCCCTCAATCAGACTGGACTCAAATAGTCTTGGTCAAACTGAAATGGGCTGTCGCTCAAAAATGTCAGTTCCTTATGTCAAGATATTAACAATGAAATGACGATAAATTGTTCTACATAGTGCTAATCAATGAAAAATCATTGTCTATTCATCAAACCTTCCATCTGGTAAGCAACAAGACCCATGAGATGGCCTTAAAAGTATCCATAAAAAGATACTCTCAAACATTATAACAGGTAGTTAAGATATGTGAGCTCTACCCAAAGCAAACAAACAAAAACAAAAACAATCCACTTAACCAGACCATAGTTTCTCCAACAGTGCAGAGACAGGATAAATGTCCTGAAAAAAGTTAGTTTTACTTTCCCCCTGCCCCCCCAATCAGATACTTAATTGTCTTGGTAGAAATTTTTATTAAATGGGTTGAGGCCTTCCCTTACAAAAGAAAAAAAGTGCAACAGATAATAAAGGGTTTGGTCTCAAAAATTCCCAGGTTTGGCCTCCCTTAGCGTTTAGAGAATGAAAATGGGGCTTCTTTTAAAAGCAGCAACCCCATAGGGTGTCTCTCAGTCCCTGCACATTCTCTCTCACCTTCATTGTGCCTGCAGACCACAGTCATCAAAAAGGTCAAAAGTAAATAAATAAGACTCTAAAGAGACACCCTCACAAAACAGCCCCCAAACCCCACCTACGAGTGCCCAATTTACCATTTAGCTCTTATTAAAATAAAAATAAATATTCCTTAAACTCTAGATCTTAGCCCTATTATGTTGTGTTATTGATGCCTTTTTCTTCTAACAACTTTCACTTTGATAAAAAAGCAGACGCTTTAAACAATATGTAGTGATCCTCTTCTAAACAGTTTTAGCTTGAATTCCACTTCGTCTAAAAATATGGCTATTCCTTCTTGTTTTGGGGGGTCCCTGTTCTATAGACTATTATCTTCTACCCTTTTAATTCTAGTCTATGAATTTCTTTTAGGGTTAAATATGGTTTTTATGTACAACATATTGTTGGGTTTTGTTTCTAGACCGTTCTGCCAGTCTGTGTCTTTTGGTTGGGAATTTGAGGCCGTTCATAGTAAGTGTAATGGCTTAGATTTAGATGCTCCCCCAGAGCTTCAGGCACTCATTGGTGAAGCTTTTCCTAGGCGGTTGGATCTCGGGTGGGTGAGTATGGATTAAGACTGTGATATCTAGATTAGCCCCTAATTGGATTATCATATTTTAGGTGTGGCTGAATGGATTTACTGAAGAAGGAAGTCCCACCCTGGGTGTGGGAGGGATATAAAGGGACAGAATGAAAGCAGGCTTGTTGCTGTGGCTGCCTTCTTGCCTGCCCTGCCATGGACTGTTTATCTATCCTCTCTTGTGCTTTTCTGCCACATTGCCCTGCCTTGGAGCCTGCCAACTATGGACAGAATATCTGTAAACTATGGGCTATAATAAAGCTTTCCCCTTTAACTTGTGAGTGTCAGGTATTTTGTCCCAGCAACATAAAAGTAGCTAATGCAGTCAAAGGTTTTTTGGTTTGGGGGTGTTTTTTTTTTTTGGTACTGGGGATTGAACTCAGGCCCTTGTACTTGCAAGGCAGGTGGCAGAACCACTAAGCTAAATCCCTGGCCCCAGTGAAAGGTTATTACTGAAAGGTATTAACTTATTCCTGTCATTGCATTATTTTCCTGTTGCTGATTTCCTTTTTTCCCCTTCTCTCTAGCTGCTCATCCTGCCTGGTGTTTTCTTTCTAATAGATTTTTTTTTTTGACATTGCTGTGTTTATTTTCTCTTTTTAGGATATTCTTGAGAATTTTTCAGAGTGCTGGTTTGGTCATCATGAATTACTTAATGTGCTCTTTGTCATGGAAATATCTTATTTCTCCTTCAATTTTGAAAGATAATTTTACAGGATAAATCAGTCTGGGTTAGAAGTTGTTTTCTTTTACTCCAAGTTTTCTTGGCCTTTAAGATTTGTGCTAAGTCTCCTGTAATTCTAAAGAGTTTATCTTTATAAATGATTAATTGCTTTTCTCTAACAGCTTTTAAGATTCTGACCTTATGTTGGCTTCTGGGATTTTGATTATAGTGTTTCATGGAGAAGTCCTTTTTGATCATGACTATTTTGGGTTCTATGTGCATCACTTATCTGTATCTTTAATTCTTTCTCCATATTTGAATATTTTTTCTTCTATTATTTCATTAAACAGGTATTTTTGTGCCATTTGTTCTATCTTCTGATTTTTTCACTAATTCTAATTAATTTAAGATTAGTCTTTATGTCATCTAACAGGTGTTGGATCCTTTACTTTTCTTTTTTCTTTTTTTGATATAGGGTCTCATATGCAGCACAGGCTGATTTTGAATTTATTATATAGCTGAGTCTGACCTCAGATACCTGGTGACCTTCCAGCCTCAGCCTCCTGAGTGCTGGAATTACAGGTATGTACCACCATGCCTAGCTCATTTTTCTATTATTCTTGTTGCTTTTGAGGTATTGCTGAGCCACTGACCTCAGACTTGTCATCTAGATCTGACACTGTGTCCTCCCGTTGGTCACTTCTGTTACCTATACTTTCAATAGAATTTTTAATCTCCCAGGTTTGTCTTTGCTACCTCCTCATGGACTCAAATTCTTTGCTAAATTGGTTATTCATGTTTCATAACATTTTATTTAGCTCATTTACTCCTTTATTAGTGTTTTCATTAAACTCAGTTTATTAAGCTTGTTGTATATTTAGTGTTTTTTTAGCTTGCTATTAATATTACTGATTTGTTTTTAATCTTTTATCATTTCAATTAATTGACCTCTGTGGATTCTAATTTCTTCCCCCTTTTTACCCCAGGGATCAGCTTGGGAGTTTTTGGACACATTTTTTTTTTTTTTTTTTTGCCTAGTCTTCTCATCTTTCTGTTGTTGTTGTTGTTGTGTGTGTGTGTGTCTGCATGCACATGCTGAGGCTTGTGGGCACTCACAGTGGGAACCTTTTGTAACTTGTGGAGATTTCTTTAGTTTGTGTCTACTTTTCAGTGATGCACTGTCAGAATGCCTCACTGTATGTCTCAGTCCCACGATCTAACCCCGTCTGTTAATTTGGATGTGGAGGATGCAGTGTAATTGATCTAACACCAAGTTCTCTACGAATAGATCCCAGTATTTTTAACAACAAAAAGGCAATCTAGATATTGGCATATGGAGAAAATCTATCAAAAGCAACAGCTATGCCACCATGGTAATAGCAACTACATCAGCAACAATAATAGTGTCAAAGACAAATTGGATATTGACATATCATAAGAGTTTGGGGTCGCGGATCTAGCTCAGCGGTTCGGTGGCCTGCCTTGCAAGTGCAAGGACCCGAGTTCAATCCCCGGTACCAAAAAAAAAAAAAAAAAAAAAAAAGAATTAATAATGTACTATCCTTAACTATGGAAGAGATATCTATAATTGTTGTATAAATTACTAAGGTACACCAAATATTGACATACAGTAAATATCTGTAATATCTGTACCTTCACTAACAGTCAACAGTAACACCATAAAATTAACTAAATATCTAATGATTAATAAATTTTAGGCTGGGCGTGGTGGCAGATGCCTGTAATCCCAGCACTCGAGAGGCTGAGGCAGGAGCATCACTGTAAATTCGAGACCAGCCTGGGCTACATAGTGAGTTCCAGGTTAGCCTCAACTATACAGTGAGACCCTGTCTCAAAAAAACAAAAACAAAAAAAAAATAAAATAAATCTGAAAGGTCATACTAGTAAGAAAGAGAGAGTAGGAAAGAGGAGAAAGGAAAATATTTGAAAAATTACATATTTTAAATTGAGTGTAGAATGAGAAAAAGGATAAAGAAAAAATGATTCTAATGAGTAAAAGGCAACTAATAGAACTAGATAAAAATAACAGAAAAGAACAAAGAAGACAAATAAAAATAAAAATGAGAAAAATTAAAGAAAGAAAGAAAAGGAAAAAATAAAAATAAAGAGAGGGAAAAAATGGAAAAAGAAAAAAAATCACCAAACCACAAAGCCAATTGACAAGTTAAAGAAAACAAAAATGAATTCCCCACCCCCAAATATTCCTCTGTATATTTGAATGAGTGGTTTCTGCCCAGGCTCTTCAGTTTTAGAATCGAGAAAGTCATGCTTTTTTTCCTCCTAGTTTTACACCCTGTGGGTTTGTGATGTGCCCACCCTCTGCTCTCGAGGCCCCTCTGCGCATTTAGGCGGTGACGAGTATCTAAGCTAAGGCATGTCCTTTCTCATGTTGCTAGGTGGGAAAACAGTGGGACCTCTGTTCTCTGATCAATACAGGTGGCAGGGCAGGGGTTCAAGCAGACTGCTGTGTTAAGTGCCAGTGCTTTCATTTCCACTTGCCTCTGAAAGTCACACACCATGGATGGCAGGGCCTGTGTCCTCCCAGACCTGAGCTTAAACTTCTCAGGGAATCTATATGTAGCCTACTTCCTATCTGCAACTGTCTCCAATGGCTTTTGCTGACCCAGTCTCTGTGGGAGGATGTCTGCAAAATCTGAAGTGAAGTTGGTTTGTATTTTTATGTGGCTCAGTCTTACATAATCAGTCTCTTCCCCAAATGGCCCTTGATTAAACACTCTCTGGCAATGTGATGGGTTCTGCACTGGATTCCTTCTCCAAATATAGCCTTGCATATGAAGAGACAGGTCCCACCTTTCCCTTTGAGCCAGGATGAGCTTCTGGATAGCTTTTTTCCCCCCCTGTATTATGGTTCATTTTCCCCATTTCTCTATAGCTTTAAATTTTCCTGTTAGTTCCCTCCCACTCTTGGAGCTCTACTTTTTTTACTCTTCATCAAATTGTTATTTTGCAGGATTCCAGGTTCAGGAGAGGCTGTATTTTCCTCCTGATTGCTATTCTACCATTTTGGTTTCCTCCATAAATCTTTTTGTTATCTTTTGACTACTGTGTCAGAGAATGAAGACTGTATGAGCTTCATGTTAACTTTATCATGTACTTGATTATTGAAGAAAACTTAGACTTCTCAATATTGACAATCTAAAGTTTTTTCCAAAAACTAATGCTATCTCCTATGTTTACCAACACAATATTTCTGCCTCACTTCTCTTCAATAGAACTTAATTAATTGTTAATTAATCAGGACTACTGCATTTGATATATTAAATAGTATGGAAAGTATCATCAAATAAGTAAGGCTTAGCTAGGCCTGATGGTGCGCCTCTGTAGTCTTAGCTATTCCAGAGGCTAAGGCAGGAATGTCAAAAATTTGAGGTGAGCCTGAGCATTTAATCAAGGTATGGGAAGAGCAGAGAGCCTCACTTGTTAAACTTATCTCAGGAAAAGTTTGTTTGTTTTTTTTTTCCAATGTGAAGGCCTTAAGTTTAATCCTTGGTACTCCCCACTCCAAAAAATGTATCAAGAGAAAAGAGACATTTTCCCTTTTGATAGGAATTGAGCCTGGGTGTTCTAATACTGAACTATATGTTATTATTTTCTATTTAGAGCCAGAGTCTGGTTAAATTGCCCTGGCTGGGCTTTGCCGTCTTCCTACCTCAGCCTTCCACATTGTGTGCTTCTGTGACCAGCAAGACACATAAATTTATTAATATTTACCTGAACAAGAGTTCATTGAAAATAGCCCAAACTCAAAGAAAGAGTTTAAGGGGTTTGTATACACTTGTAATGAGAGATAAGTGATTTTTGGCTTTGGGGGAATGACAAGTTGTGGGCAAATGATGGTGAAACACATGAGGAAATTAATGGAAGATAGGAACTATTTTACTGAGATGTGTTTATGCAACACACCTGGTGTGCATGTGTGTGTGATACTGGGATTGAACCCAGGGCCTTCCCAGAGTTACATCCCCAGTTGTTTTTACATTTTAAAAATTTTGTGACAGGGTCTTGCTAAATTACTAAATTGCCCAGGCTTGGCCTGAACTTGTGATTCTCCTGCCTCTGCCTTCCAGGTGCTGGGATTTCAAGTGTGTACCTTTATGCCCAGCCTATACAGCTCATCTTGATGTTGACTCTCTGTCTCTAGTGATAAACAGCTTTCCAGTTCCTGGAATGAGTACAGGGTGGGGAGAACGTTTACAGAGGTTTATGCCCTATTCCTAAGCAGACAAGAATGCATAGAATGCACAGAACTCTTCTTGCATCTGTTCATCTGCCTTCAGCTCAAAATACTGTAATTCTTGTACCTTATTTTGGTTTTGTATATATTCTAATCTTCTTTATTTTCCCCACTAGAAGCTTGCCCATAATTTTCCTATATCAAGAGCTGAGTTGGTAGCTATTAGAGAATTTGACTTGGTAGCTAAGAGGTAAGAAATCTGCAAAGGAAGAAAAAAACACAGATCTGATAGAGTAGAAATAAATAAGCAGAAAAGGACAAATTTAAGCTCATTATTTTAATAGTAATAGAATAAAAATGTTCTAAAAATAGTACATTAAGAGGAAGAGCAAGACTAGGGTGCAAAAGTTGGAGATACTGGGTTTCAGAGTCACGTGGGCCTCAGATACCTGGAGGAAAGGATGGGCATGGAAGTGGTGAGGTGGGCGAAAAAGATTACGGGGAAGTACCTACTATAATGTAAGGATAATAGGTAGGGTGAGGAGGGAGGGAAAGGAGAAAGGTGCACACACATATCTGCATCATTATTTGGATGCCTGCCAACAACTATCAGTAATTAAGGGCAATGCATGTGTTGCGCTCTATACTAAGAATGTTGTATGGGCTCTTGTATCAGTTCCGTATCAGTTCCTGGAGCTGGAGATGTAGCTCCATGGAAAAGTTCTTGCCTGGCATGCTCAAGGACCTAAGTTTGATCCCTAGTATCACTAAAAATAAGCTCATATTAATTCTTATAATATCTCCATGATTTAGGCTGTTTTTCCCTACTGTATGGAAAACAAAACAAAACTGTACCTCAAAGGTTAAATCTCTAAGGTATAATCTCTCTAATAAAATTAATAAGAAGGGGGACAGGGACATGAACTAGCCCAGTGTAATTTCAAAGTCCTCTTTCCTCCTTAATATCTTCCTCTTTTTTTAAGATAAATTAAATTTTATGCATGAAGAAGAAAAACAAGCTGATTCTAAGCACCATTTGCTTTAACGCTGGTGATTGAATTAACATATCAACATTTGCTGAGAATTCATGAATTGTTAATGGTTACTGAAGTACTTTCACCTTTGCTGACACCTACATGAATAGAGTGCCTTAATTTAACTCCAGGGTATTAAGATTATTTGGCTGCTCTGAAGCTTCATTTAATAGGTCTTGATCTGAAAGTTGGCCAAGAGCTCTTGACAATAGATGTGACCACTATTCCAAGAAACCATTTCTTATAATATTAAGCAGAGCAAAGGGAAGACTATCACTGAGAACATATTGCTCTATTGATCCAGCTTATGTGTCTTGCAAATTACTAATAGTGGGCACATACTACCAGAAAAGTAGAAAAATATAAACAATCAAAAAGCCATTTTTGACATGCAAAGTAGCTTTATAGACTATGCAACACTAGAGAAAGATCTGTTTTTAAAAGTTGTACCAGAAATTGAACCCAGGTCCTTCCCACTGAACTGTGTACTCAGCCCATTTTTCATTTTTAATTTTAAGAGTTTCTATAAGTCACTGAATTGCCCAGGGTGGACTCAAACTTGAAATCCTTCTGCCTCAGTCTCATAGATTGTGTGATTATAGATGTGAACCTAGTTTCCTATTAATTTTTTTATTAGAACATATTTACAGTACATAATGATTACATTCATGGTAGATAGTTGGTATGTTTACATGACACATCTTAATTATTTTTACAAACCTTTCCCTTCCTCTCCATTTCCTCTTTCTATATATATATATCTCTCTCTCACTTGATAGGGTCATACTACCATGCTCCAGGCTGGACTCAAACTCACTACTGTGTAGTCCAGGGTGGACTCAAAGCAGAGATCATTCTGCTTCAGCCTCCCCAATGTGAGGACTACATACATGTACAGTACCTCCACACTTGACTTTTTACCACCCCTCACGGAGTACTGGTGATTAAACCTAGGACTTTTTCACTCAAATATGTCCTAGCCTTTTTTATTTTTTATTTTGAGACAAGATATCACTAAGTAGCTGGGCTCAATTTTTTTTTTTTTAATCCTGCCTCAGAGTCCTGGAGGGCTAGTACCACCATACCAGGCCACAGATGGGTTTTAATATCCATTTTCCCAGGAAAAAATAAATTGGTTTGCCAAGAAAAAGACCAGAAAAGGCCTTCAAATATTTCTTTTAAGATATTTTTGTTTGCCTTTAAATAATCCTAAAAGTTCTGTATGAATCATTCTCAGGTAATCCTAACTCACAAGTAATATTGTTTTAAAGAATATATACTAGCACACACACAAACTCAGATGAAATTTTGATGAATTCCAAGGATTTTGTAATCAACATTTTAGATAAATGACCTTAAAGAAAGAATAATCCAGTGTTTCTCAAAGCATAGTCCAGAGTTTATATAAGTTAGAATCAGCTATCAGAATAGAAGTGATTATCAAAAAAATGTATCTTCCCAGAAGTCACACCAAACTGAATGAAAACCTTATGGAAATGTATTACAGTGTCTTGCTGACGTTGAGTGAATACAGGATTTTCTCCTGTCTCAGCCATCATGGAAAACCAATAGAAGACTGTCCATGGCTCTCTTTTCTCATCCTTTCCTGAGTTGGGAGGGTTGGGTTTTAAGAACTGTGTGGACTGAATGTATCTTGCTCCAAATTCCAGTATCAAAGCCTTAACCTCCAATGTGTTGTTATCATAGGAGGGGATTTGGGAGGTAATTAGGTTCAGATGAGTTCATGAGATTGGAGTCTCCATGATTCATGCCCTTATAAGAAAGGCTAGAGACACCGGAGCTTCATCAGTCCTCTGAGGATACAGCAAGAAGGCAGCCATCTGCCAGACAGGAACAGGACCCTCATTAGAACCTGACGGTGGTAGTGCTTTTACTTTGAGATTCCTAGCATCCAAAATGCTGAGAAATAAGTGTCTGTCATTTAAATAAATGACATCATCATATCTGTGCTATTGATTCTTTGAATAACACTATATTGATGGCTTAAATGAGGCTCTTTTATCCTTGAGGCTCACTTTCCTCTAACAAAAGAAAAAATGGTCTGCTGTAGTACTTCTTTGCCCAAGGTATTTTGTTACTGACAATAGTTGAGAGGATGCATCACTGTTAATTTTTTTTTTTAAACCTGGAAGGCCCATCTAAGGATTATATCAACTGATTGTACTTATGCTTAATTTTTCTATTTTTCAGTTTGGTTAGAGTCCAGAGAGTATGCATGATATGTTAAAATCAGGGCCTTGTTTATGTGGCCAGGCTGGGCTAAAGCATCTGGATCTAAGTGATCTTCCTGCCTCTTCCTCCTGGGTAGCTGGGACTACAGCGCACTACTACACCCAGCTCTTATTATGCTGTAGCAACTCAAGCAGTTTGTAACTAACATCCCACTCCCCACTTCCTGGCTCTGAAAATATTCTGTAAGTGAAGTTTCTCAGAAGAGTACGTATGTATGTGTGTATGCGTGTATGTATGTGTGTATGTATGTATGTGTTATGTATTATTTTTGCAGTACTGGGAGTTAAACCAAGTCCCTTTGCACTGAGTTACATTCATGGCACTTTTTATTTTTTAATTTAGGACAAAATCTTGCTAGGCTGATCTCAAACTTGAGATTCTCCTACCTCAGCTTCAGGAGTGCTGAAGTCACAGGTGTGTGCCAACTGATAAACACTTATCATTTCACTGTCTTCTTCATTAATGACAACATGTCTGTGACAAATATTTGTATGAGAGTCACTTTAAAATCTTTTGAAAATCATACTTTGGCCGTAGGCCAGGGATTCAGAAATTTATGGAACTGAGTAATTATAAAAAACATGACATTACTCTGAAATTCAGTAAGAAAAATAAGGTCAGAATAGAAGCTGGCAGAAAATCAACATTTCCAGGACCTGAAATTGTCTTACCTAGAAATAACAACTTAGCAAAGAGAAAGAGAAAAAAATCTCTAGGAATCAAGAGCCAATAAGAAAGCTAAAGATCATGGAGACACCGAAGACAATGCAGAGAAAATAATGAAGCAGTCCAAAATACTAACCCCCGGTCCCCAGGAGCAAGACCTAACTTTGTAAACACAAGGTAACCAAAAGGCTTGTCAGCCCTAGTGACAAACAATGGACAGACAGAGCTGGCCCCAAGAATAGCTCATAGTTATTGTAAGCTGCAAACACAGTGTGGGATTTTATACTGACAGTGACTCCTTCCATGTAGCAGGCTAGGATTGAAGAAGAAATCCACTGAACTGCCCACGTATGTAGGAGTTATATAACCAGGAGCCATTTTGGAAAGGGTTTTATTGTTTAAGATTGAGCTACCTTGGGAATCAGAAGTCACAGAGTCACAGAACAACCACACTTCAGAGTCCCTAGGGTCAAAGTACCACAGTGCCTAGATGGGAGATTGCCACTAAATGACCATTGCAGAGAGCCACAGGACCACTCATAGGCTGTCTGAGAATTTTAAGCAGGTGGGAACACAGGTAATGAGTTTCCACCCTCTGTGGTTAGAAGATAGGCTGGTCATGTGGTTTTTTGAAGTTCCAGGGTCTGAGTACTGGAATTTAGTCTAGTGGACAGCTTGGCTCCCTTCACTGCCTACTTTTAGAGCCCTGTGGTCTCTTTGCTTTCCCTATCCACTCATGTGATCAAGGATATGCCTCAGCTTGGATGTTTACCATAGGGAGTACAGGTAAAGGAGTTTCTAGAGAAACTGGGCATCTCCCAAGCCTACAAGCTGCAATGCTAATCAGGAATAACAGTGGCAGCTGAGCCATGGTAGTACATACCTGTAATCCCAGTGCTCAGGAGCCTGAGTCAGGAGGATCACCCTGAGTTCAAGGCCAGTTGAACTAAATAGTGAAGTTCTGTCTCAGAAAACCCCAAATAACCAAACAACAACAACAACAAAACCCCACAGAGTGGGTCCTATACAAAAGGATAAAAATGCTAAAAGCCAGTAGAGTGACTAAAACACCAAGACAGAAAAATACCATTGACTGACCATCCCCACAGTGGGAAAGGCAGGGATAGAAAGTATTCATACAAGAAAAAGTACATGTGGAAGTACAGCAGGTCTCAGTTGTAACCCACTGTCCCTTCTGCGTCTGGTGGATTCCAGTTATACAAAAATAACAGTAATAATTTCTTACATCTTACCAGGACATAATACAGTGAAACTACATAAAATATACAAACACATGGACATCGAATAATTCACCTTTTTTTTCTGGTCCTACTGGATTTATTACTTAGTTACTTCCACTGGTGGGGGGAAAGGGGGTGGCAGCAAAGTAAACTTTTTCCCCTAGGGGACCTTAGCACTTGGAGAAACTGGGATGGCCCTCGTCAGGTGCCCTCCTCCTGTAACATAAGGTAGGTTCAGTCACCCTGAACCTCATCCCCAGACACACAAAGGGGGATTCAATGATTTGCTTTTGATTGATTAGTGAGTCACTGAAGAAATTAGGAAAAATGTTTTTAATTCATAGAATTAAATAAAGATGAAAATATGACATACACAACAAAGGCAGTTCTAAGAGAGAAGTTTATAGTTTAAAGATTACCTAAAACAATCAGAGATCTCAAATAAATAACCTACTAATGCACCTCAAAGTTCTGGAAAAACAAGAGGAAATTGAAAGTAAACCCAACAAAAAGAAGAAAAAAATTAAGACAAGAGCTGAAATTAATGAGTAAGAGATTAAAAGAACAATATGTAAGAGCACTGAAATAGTTGGTTTTTTGAAGAGATGAACAAGATTGTTAAACCCTTACTCAAAAGAAAGAGACCTAAATCATTAAAATTAGAGACCAAAAGGGGCATATTACAAAAATACCATTGAAATCCACATGATTATTGGGGTCTACTTTGAAAACTTGTATTCTATTAAATTGGAAAATATAGAAAAAATAAATTCTAGACCCATACAACCTACCCAAAACTGAACCAAGAGGAAATAGGAAACCTAAATTGATCGATAACAAGAAGTGAGATAGAAGCATTAATAAAAAGTTTCCCAACAGAGAAAAGCCCACAAGACCAAATTGATTCAATGGTAAATTTTACCAGATCTTTAATGAGGAACTAACATCAATGTTCCTCAAAATATTACATGAAATAGAAAGTAAAGGAAAGCTTCCAAATTCCTTCTGTGAAGCTAACGTCATCCTAACACCAGAACCAGACAAGGACAGATCATAAAAAGAAACTACACCAATATCTTTGATGAGCATAATTGCAAAAGATTCTTAATAAGATACTTGCAAACTAAGCTCAACAACATACTAAAAAGATCGTACATCATGATCAAATTGGCTTCATTCCAGGGATGCAAGAATGGTTCAACGTATACAAATCAATAAGCAAATACACATAAAAATAGAATCAAGGATGTATATCACATGATCATCTCAACTGATATAGTAAGTGCTTTTAATAAAACTCAGCATCCTTTCATGATAAAAGCCCTAAGTAAACTACGTATTGAAGGATCATTACTCAATATAATAGAGGCCTATATAATAAAACCACAACAACATCATTCTGAACGTGGTAAAACTTAAAACAGTTTCTCCATATTCCGTAATGAGGCAAGGATATCTATTGTCACTATTTGTATTTAACGTAATTCTTGAAATTTTAGTTAGAGCAATTAGGCAAGAGAAAACGGGAAAAGGGATACAAACAGGAAAATAAGTCAAATTATTCTTGTTTGCAGATGATATTGTCACATCCGATGAGGGTAGATTTTTATCTAGGGTTCATGAACTTTGTATCAATAAAAAGAATTAGCGACAAAAATTAAGAAGGAGAAACCAATCACTTTATTGGAAAAAGGATAGAAATAGAGAGATAGATAGTTACCTAGTCATAGCAAGGTAGGGAACCCAAAGCCTGTACTGAAGGGATATTTTTCTTAGTCTCTTGTATTATGTGGCAAGAAAGGGGCTCTATTCCTTAAGAATTATTATAACTTGATTGGCTGTTTTAGGCTCTGAGACCCCCTGATTTGGCTGCTGTCCTTTCCATTGCTTATGTGCCTATTTTTAGATAAGCTTTCTTTGGTATCTTTGTTTTGTCAAGGTGATAATTGTGAGATTTATAGCAGACCCCCATATTCAAGGCTGAGTTAGTAAAAAGGATACATGTACATATTAGTGTACTAATATGGTGAGATAATAATAATAATAAATATACATTCCTTTATGGGTGTTTGTGTTTATGTATCAATATATATTTTATGTACTAAGTTTTTTATAATATGCCCCCTCCCCACTTTGTCTCCTTTATACTTCACTAGAGGTAAGGAGGGGATTTAGAATCTGTTTATCAGTTCTCTCTGCTTGTTTTTCTTAGCTACTATCACTAGCAGGGGTTTAACTTTTATTTGGCAGAAACCTCACTAAGGTCCTTACGTTTCCCTGCCTATTACCTAACTTTCTCTATAATATGATCCATCCTATACTTAGAAGATTCTAAAGACTCTACTAAAAGAATTTTTGAGCTGACAAATTCAGAAAAAGTATCAGGGTATAAAATCAACATTAAAAAGTGAATAGCTGCCTGGCGTGGTGGCACACACCTGTAATCCCAGCACTTGGGAGGCTGAGGCAGGAGGTTCACTGTGAGTTCAAAACCAGCCTGGGCTACATAGTGAATTCCAGGTCAGTCTCAACTACATAGTGAGACTCTGTCTCAAAAAAAAAAAAAAAAAAAAAAAAATAAAAAATTTTT
>NW_022900916.1:60260135-60287982 GCF_012274545.1 Fukomys damarensis
AAAAAAAAAAAAAAAAAAAAAAAAAGTTAATAGTTTTTCTATACACTGATAACAAACTGGCTGAGAAAGAATTCAAGAGAAAAATTCCATTTATGACAGCTTTAAAAAATAATAACACTTAGAGCTCAAATTAACAAAAGAGGTGAAAGATCTCTACAATGAAAAATTCAAAACACTAAAAAAAAAAAAAGAAGCACTATAATTTGGAAAGACCTCTCATGTTCAGAATGGTGGAATTGTTATTATTAAAATGGCCATATCACTGAAAGTGATTTACAGGTTTAACACAATCTCCATCAAAGCATCAATGACATTCTTCACAGAACTAGCAAAAAACAATTCTATAATTCACATGGAAACACAGAAGATTCATAACAGCCAAAGCAATCCTAATCAACAAGAGCGAGGCCAGAGACATCATAAAGTCTAGTTTCAAATTATATTACAAAACAATTGTAGCAAAAACAGCATGATACAGGCACAAAAATAGACATGTAGACTAATTGGAATGGAATAGAGAACACAGAAATAATCCCACACCACTTCAGCCATCTGATTCTGAACAAAGGAGCTAAAAGGATATGTAGAAGAGTCAGACTTTTTAATAAATGGTGCTGGGGATACTGGATAACCATTTGCGGATGATTGAAACTAGATCCCTCTGGGACTAGAGGTTCCATTTGACCTAGCCATCCCTCTGCTGGATATCGTTCCAAAAGAATTAAAAGAATCATATCACAGAGATATATACACACCTATGTTTATAGTGGCACAATTTGTAATAGCTAAAACTTGGAAACAGCCCATTTGCCCATCAGTTGGAAACTGGATAAAAAAAATGTGGTTTTTCTATAAGATGAAATATCACTTAGCCGTAAAGAATGAGAAATTAGATCCATTCATAGGAAAATGGATTCATATTGAGGATATACTAAGTGAAATAAATAGGTCACACATATGTAAAGACCGCATAGTTTCTCTGGTGTAAATGAGCTATAGTAGTACATAAGATCCTAATGAGATAATTGACAAGTGAAAGAGGAAGAAAAGGGCTAAAGGTGTAGGGAAAGTGGGAAGGGTAAGGGAAAGGTAATAAGGGAAAAGAAAAAAATATGAGAAAAAGAAAAAATGGAAGTAAAATGTTTGTAAAGGGGGAGGGGAGGAGAAGGTGAAGGGAGGACAGGGACAAGGGGAAAAAACGAGAACCAAGACCTGTCATGTAAAGGTACAGGATCCCAATAATGAATGTAACTGTACTGTATGCCTAAAATGTACCAATAAACTCAATGAGAAAAAAAAAAAAAGAAACTAGATCCCTATCTCTCACCCTTTACAAAAATCAATTCAAATGGACCAAAGGCCTACATATAGGACCTAAAATTCGGAAATGGCAAAAAGAAAACATAGGAGTAGCAACTGAATTCATAGACTCAGGTAAAGACTCTTGAATAGGACTCCAACAGCACAAGAAGTAATAGAGTCAACAAATGGAATGTCATCACATTAAAAATTTCTGCATAGCAAGGAAAAATCAACAAAGTGAAGTGATAGTCTACAGAATAGGAGAAAATCTTGCTTCTGACAGAGGATTAATATCTAGAACATAAAAAGAACTAAAAGAAAATCAACAAAACAAATCGTCCAATTGTCTTTGTTACTCTTCTCATTGAGACAAAGTACTTGACACCAACAAGTTAAAAGAGGAGTGTTTTATTTTGGCTCAGTTTGTAGAGGCTTGACTCCAAGGCAGAATGGCATGGCAGAGGGGTACCACAGAAGAGGTATCATAGTTCAGGAGGCAGAAGCAGTTCCTAGTGTTGAGCACCAAGCAAGCCTCCCTTTCTCTTTTTGCCTCGTCCAGGCTACAAGCCTTTTGGGTGATGCCCAAACACTCAGGGTGGGCTTTCACTGTATTCACACCTGGAGATATGCTCAATGAATCAGTGAGCTCATTTAGTGCCTCACACTCTTAATCCCAGGATGACACACCCTAAATCCAACCACCTCCCCAAATCCCCACCTATGCACGCAGGAGGCTTTGAAAGGACATGTATAGGCTCTGTCAGCATACCACAAGGGCTATCTGCATATCCATTTTTACTGCATCACAACATATAAGATATGAAACCAACTGGGTCCCTTTAACAGATGGATAAAGAACCGAGATTACATATATTTTGTAATATATATTATTCATTCATATAATAAAATTTTATCACTAAAAAATGGATATGGAAATCATCATGTTGTTTGACATTAAAACAGAGTTAGAAAGACAAACGTCACGTTCTCTGTGATATACGGATGCTAAAGCCGGTAACGAAGGAAGAAGATGTACTATTACTAGATATGAGAAAGAAAGCGGGGAGGGGGACTCAAAGGGCGAGTAATATGGGGCATGAATATGAGGAAAATGCCTCGTATACCTTGAACCTACCCCCGAAAGACATGTGAAAATAAAAGGGAGGGTAATGGGGGTAATACTGAAAGGGTAGTATATGCATGCACACATTTTCCAAAATTAAACCCCATTCATCGGTATAATCAGTATGAACTAATGAAAACCATGGGAAAATAGAAAAAGAAAAAGATATTGCACAGCACATCAAAAAAGAAACATGTTCTCTAATAATTTAGAAGTCATTGATTAAATGCACTCACATTTTCATAGCATTATCTGTGATACTTTTCATATGTTTAATGTGGGCTACTTTTTCAGTGTGTATAATTTCTTTTCCTAACCAGATTTTAGAATATCATTTTTGGTCTGCACCCCGAAGGATGCAAAATGAATAAGCTTAGTAAACTCATTTATTCTTTTGGTATGCTCAGTCAATTATGAAATATATTAATGTTCACAAATATGTTCAAGTTGGGATGTGGTAAGTTTTAGACAGTTACAGCAAAATAGAACTGAAAGTGACTGTAAGAGAACTGGAACATTGGCTGGAGATGGTGGCACCTGCCTGTAATCCCACACACTTAGGAGACTAAGGCAGGACGATTGCAAATTCAAGCTCATCCTGGGCAATTTAGTGAAACTGAAAAGAAAATATAAAAAAGGACTGGGGGTATAGCTCCATGGTAGATCGCCTATGATGATGGCGGGGAGAAAGGGAAATAGTAAGATTTACGTATTTCATAAATGTGTCTATATGCTCTGACTTGTTTGGAAAGAATCTAAAAAAAGGATTTACACTTTCAAAGACAAAAAACAACAAAATCCTGCAAACACAGCAACAACAAAAACCTTGCAAAGTAGCATACCTCAGTTAGAAGGCTAGTGCAGGAACAAAAGAAAGTGATTGCTCAGAATGACAGATGCTGGCTCATGCAACTGGGGTTCCAAATTAAAAACTGAAGACAGTGAGGATGAAAGGCTTGCTAGGTTTGCTGTGGATGTGTACAATAATAATAAAATCTTTTTAAAGAGCAATATAATTATTTCTTCACTTTCAGTATCATATATTACTGTTATATAAACATATATAACTTTGAGACATGCCTCTAAACCCTAAATCAGATTATGCAGTATTATATATTGAACACATATGATTAAATTACGAGATGAGTTACAGTCAAAAAATTTGTAGAGATCCCATTTCTTCCTTTAAAATAGTTTAGAACGATATAGGTGACTGGACAAAAAAACATCTGGTAAATGGTGTAACAATTCAGGCAATAAAATTGATAATTCATAAACAATCAATGACCTTCTAAGCTTTATTTTCCATACAGCTTAATATGCTATAAATTGCCCTCAAATATGAAACATTAATAATACTAAGAAATAGAAGATGGCACAAAACCTATGTCAAACATATTAAATAACTTATGAAAAACTCAAGTAAACAGTTGTCTTGGAGTTAAACAACTGTAGGTAGCCTTACTCATTTAATTTATTCATTTGCTTATTTCACAAAGACATGGCATTTCTTTTGTTGGTTATTATGCTAAATTGTGTTCTAGGAACACACATAACAATTTTACAATTTAGCTAAGCATAGTTTTATGACTTGATTTTTGTGAATCTCTTGATTATATATTTGCTTACTTCTTTTTATTTCACAGATGGAGTCAATTTATTATCCCACAAATGCCAAATAAAAATAATACTGGTATAAAACTGACCCTGAAGTGACTATATAATTTATCGTTATAGACGAACACCTCACAATACTATACATAACACTCATCTTACACAGGCTAAATGCCCTTCTGGAAATATTGGACTCAATAGTGGGGTTACTCTGATTCTAAAACTTGAGTCTCTTACACATTCTCAATCTTTCTATGATGCATTGTTTCTGGTTAAAAAGAAAATCAACCAACCATCCAACCAAACAAACAAAATAAACAAATAAAATAAAAATTTTTTAAAAATAATAAAAAAAGCATGGGGTGAATGAAGTACAAGGGTTCAGGTTAAGGAATAGAAAAGGACAGTACACTTAGATATGAATTATCAAGAAACACAGGAGTAGGAGTAGCTAACTGGTAGAATACAGTGAACCCTTGACTTCCCAACTCATTCTTTATGAAGGCTGATTGTAACTCAGGTTGGTCACTTGAAGGATCAGGCTCCTCTACACAGCCTTCAAAGTCTCTCTCCTATATACAGGCAGATCTCAGTGTCCTTTGAGAGACATTGGCCTAGGATTTCTCAGTTAACCTCACAAGGAATTCTTTAAGGGTTAAATCTGTATCTGAGAGTATTTGGAAGCACAGATGGCTGGCGTTCGGGTCCTAAATCAAGACTTTGGTTGTAAGTTGAAAGCAAAATTGTGGTTGTGCCCCAAGTTGTTCGTCAGGCTAGTCATAACTCGAGGGTCCACTATAATTGCATAGTGTTATGCATCCGTTGATGTGTTCACAGCTAAATGGGCTGTTAGGAAGCAGAGCCTGGTTGAAAGAATCTGGTCACTGAGAGTATGCTTTTGGAGATTATACTTACCCCGCTGACTCCTCTCTTTTCTTTCTGATTCCTGGTCATGAGCTGAGCAGTTTTCCTCCATTATGCCCTTCCACCAAACTGCATCTGCTTTGGAGCAGTCAACTGTAGACTGAATCCCTTGAAAATCATGAGCCAAATTAAACCACTCCTTTAATTCTGAGTGTTCAGGATTTTGTCCCATCCATGAGAAAGCTAACACAGTCACTAAGTTGCACAGGATGGACTCAAACTTGTGATCTTCGTGCTTCAGACCAACAAAGTGTTGGGATTCCAGTACTGTATCGCCACATAATAAACGTAAATATGTGCCACACAATATTTGCTTGTTTCAAATCATAATTTTTGAGCCCTGACTTTTGCTACCTTTTTTACCTAGGAAATTCAGGCATAGAAAATCAAACTGGATCTTAAGTAAGACTGGCCTGGAGTTCCAGGTCTAAGTAAAAATAGGTTTTGTTTGCCTTGTTCCCAGGTAAATTTGAAACATATGTTATTGGTGATCGTTAAAAAAGAAAAACAAAAAAAATCCACACAGCTGGTACTTCCTCCTCATGGAGTAGAGCCTTGTCTTTCCTAGGTTGAATACCTGAAACTGAGTGATTTATAAAGAACAGATATTTATTTCTTACAATTCTGGAAGCTAGAATATCTGAGAACATACTGTATGCATCTCTCCAGCACTGTTTTACTGCACCCTCACATAGCAGAGGGCATCACAGGTGAGGCAGTACATGTACAAGACAGAGAGGCCGCACTCAAACCTTTGATCAAGAGCGTCCTCCTGTGATAACTAACCCACTCTTCCGATGCAGGATTAGCCTACTCATGAGGGCAGAGTTCTCCTGATCTAATAACCTCTTTCATTTCTGCTTCTTTTTTTTAGAGGTCTATCTTTGCAGTATATAATGAATACATTCATCATGAGGGGTTGATACATATATCTAACACAATCTTAATTTGTTTTATGTTCCCTTCTCCTACCCTCCCTTAACTCTTCCTTAATCTCTTGGTTCCTGTCCTACTTGCAAAATAACTATGTCCCTGTTTCTGATTATCTCTCTTTTGTTTTGCCCTTTAAATTATTTATACTTTGAGTTTCTTATATAAGAAAAACTATGAGATATTTAAGTTTATTTATTTGATTTATTTCACTTGATATTTCCTTGTGGTGCATCAATTTTCCTATAAATTGCTCGTTTATTTTTCTTTATGTCAGAGTAGTTCTTCCTTGTGTGTAAATACCATATTTTCTTTATTTATTCTTCTGTTGATAGACATGAAGACCACTTCCAAGATTTAGCTATTATGAGCTGTGCTGCTATAAACGTGGGTAGACATGTATCATTGTAATATAATGTCTTAACTCGGGCAGACACCTAAAAGGAACATAGCTGGATCGAATGGAACGTCAATGAGGGATCTCCCTACTGATTTCCACAGTAGTTGTACTAGTTTACATTCCGACCATAAACATAGATCGTTTTTGTTTTTCCAAGAGACTTACCAACATTTTTTATTTTTTGATTGTTTCTATCTGGGTAAGATGGAATCTTAGTGGTTTTGTTTGTTTGTTTGTTTTTAATTTGCACACTTCTCTGTGCTCGCTTCAGCAACACATATACTAAAATATTAATTTGCACTTCTCTTATCATTAGTGTGGCCATTTGTACTTGTTCTGAGAAAAGTCTATTCATTTCAGTTGCACATTTTTTTCTGTGCTTTGTGTATTCAACATATTAGTCCGTTGTCCGAGGAATGCTGGCAAAATGTTTTCCCATTGTGTAGATTGTCTCTTCGCTTTGTTTTTCTTTTTTTCTGCCCAGAGCCTTTTCATTTGATATCATCTCATTTGATGATTTTTTTGTTATTTATTGTGTAAATATCTCTCTGTTCAGAAAGTCTTTGCCTATGCCTTCAGAAGTTTTACCTACCTATCTTCCAGCAGATAAATGTTTCTATTTTAATATTTATGACTTTGATCCATAGACCATAATGAGACGCATGTATCTAGAGTCAAATTTGTGCATGTAGATAGCCAGTTTTCCCAGCATATTTGTTAAAGGAAGTATCTTTCCTATGTTTTTGGCTTTGTCAAATATCAAGTGACTGAGTGTGTTTCTTTCGATATGTTCAATTCTATTCCATTAGACCATATCTATCTTTGTGTCTATTTTTTCTTGGGTTTTTTGTTTTGTTTTGTTTTGTTTTGCTTTGATGTTTTTTGGTACCGAGGATTGAACTCCGGTCCTTGCGCTTGAAAGGCAGGCCACTGAACCGCTGAGCTAAATCCCCGGCCCAGTGTCTATTTTTTCTGATTGTCACATAATTTTATTTTTTGTCATATAATTTTAAATGTTGAGTTGTTATGCTTTCTGCTTTGTCCTTGTTATCAATGCTGTTTTTGCTATTCTGGGTCTATTTGGTTCTGTGTGAATTTTAAGATTGTTTTCTCTAATACTATGAGGAATGCCATTGGTATTTTGATTGTGATTACATTAATTCTATACAACAGTTTTGAAAATGTGGCCATTTTTTTCAGTTTTATGCATCCCTTTGAATTACATCTATAAAATTTAAATATACAAATCTCATTCCCAATCCAAAAGAATCTTTCTAAACAAATAAAATACAGTATAGACAAATTCAAGATCCAGATCATTAAAAATCTTTTTATAATTACAGTAAATTACATCATATGAAATGAAACAACAAATGACGATTATATACAACTATTAAAAAATTTTAAAAAGTTGAATGATGCCGGGGATTTAGCTCAGAGTTTCTGCTGCCTGCCTTGAAAGCTACAAGGAATCAAGTTCAATCCCTGGTACCAAAAAATAAAAATAAAAATAAAATAAATAAAAATAAAAAGTTGAATGATGGTGCAAAGGTGCTACAATTAATTTAGTGAGTACTATTAATGCTCTTATAGTATACCTATTTTAATCTTTTACATAATAGATTTAAAGAGCAAACCTTGAAACAAACAAATTAAAAAAGAATTACAGTTAATCATAAACTGTCCTAACTTTGCTCCTGTACTATAACATTATGAATTACAGAAATATCCTCCAGGAAAATCAGGTACTTGGTAAGTCAAGGCACATAGGATCATATTTTGATAAAGGTGCATTTTCTTTGACTAGGGAGTATGATCATTTTGACAATCTTGGTTCTGCTTCTACAGGAATACAGGATATATTTCCATTTTTTGAGATATCTTTATTCTCTTTTTTTCAGAGTACTATAATTTTCACTATAGAGGTCTTTCATTTTCTTATAAATTGAATACTGAATATTTAATTTTCCTTAATATTATTGTGAAAATGTTGTTTCCTAATTTCTGTTTTCTGTGTGTTCATTATTGGTATACAGGAATGGTATAGATTTTTTTTGTGTGTGTTAAATGTATTCTGCTAACTTACCAAATTTCTTCATCAGTTCTAGAAATCTTTTTTTGAAATTTTTTGTGTCTTGTATGTAAAGCATTGTGTCGTCACTGAGTAGGACAATTTGACTTCATATCCTATTTGTATTCTTTTATTTTCTTTGTCTTGCCTGATTGCTCTAGAGCTATTTTTCAATTCTGTGTTGAACATGAGTGGAGATAGATTATTTTAGAGGCAAGTATTTTATTTTAGAGGAAAATATTTAAGTTCTTCCCCATTTAGTATTATTCTGGCATTAGGTTTGTCAGAAATGGTTTTTATCACATTGAGATAAGGTACTTCTATACCTATTTTCTTCAAAGTTTTTATCATGAATTTATGATAAAATATTGTTAAAGGCTTTATTTTGTTTTACTTTTAGTCTTTAGAGACTGGGTCTTGCTTGTAGTTCAGACTGCCTTGAACTAACTATGTAGCCCAGGCTGTTTTTTGGGGTTTTTGTATGCTTGTTTTGTTTTGGTTTGGTTTGGTTTTTTGGTGCTGGGGATCAAACTCCAGTCCTTGCACTTGCAAGGCAGGCAGCAGAACCACTGAGTTAAATCCCTGACCCCAGGCTATTGAAGTCTCATTGATTCTCTTGTCTCATCCTCTCAAGTGATGGGGTTATAGGTATGTGCAACCATATTTGGCTTGCAACAAATAATTTTTTGTGTTTATTAAAACGATACTGTGACTTTTATCCTTGCTCTTTTTTTGGTGATATATTGAATTTTTAAATTTATGTACACTGAACCATCCTTTCATCCTTGGGATAAAGCTTACTCTGGCATGATGTGTGATCTTCTGATCTTTTTCATGTTGTGTTACAGACTGTTTGCCAGTGTCTTGCTGAAAATGTTTTCATCTATGTTCATTAAAAGGTTAGCCTAGATTTTTTTTTTTTAGTTTAGTACTTGCCTGTTTTTAGGATTAAGGTAATGCTAGATTCCAGGAATGAGTTTGACATTACTCTTTTCACTTTCATTTTCTTAAATTAAATATACAAATTTCATTCCTAACCCAAAAGTATCTTTCTAAACAAATGAAATACAGTATAGACACTCCCACCGACCATGAAGAGGAGTTCCTTTTTCCCCACAACCCCTCTGGCATTTGTTACTCATTTTCATCTGCATCTCTCAAATGACTAGTGATGATTTTTTTTTTTTTGGTATGGGGAAAAACATTTTTTCATATGCTTATTTGCTGCTTTTACTCATTTGAGAAATGTCTGTACATTTCACATGCCAATTTTTGAATTGAGTCTTTATACTTAGGGGACCTGACTTTTTTGAGTTCTTTGTATATTCTAAATAGTAGACGTTTGTCTGAGGAACAGTAGGTAAAATTTTTTCCATATTAAAGGTGTCTCTTTGCTCCATTGGTGGTTTCTCTTGCAGTGCAGAAACTTTTTAATAAGATGAGATCCCACTTGCTGATTCTTTATGCTAGTTCCTATGCTACTGAGGATTTGTTCATAAAGCCTTTTCCTATTCCCATGTCTTCAAGAGTTCTACCTAACTTATCTTCCAGCAAATTTAGTTTTTCTGTTTTAATATTTAGATCTTTGATCCACTTGGATTTCAGTTTAGTGCATGTGAAAGATAAGGGTCTAGTTTTAATCTTTGACAGGTTGAAATCTACTTTTTCCAACACCATTTATTAAAGAGACTATCATGCCTCCAGTGAGGATGGTTTGATCCTTTGTCAAAGATGAAGTAGCTGCGTACATCTGAAGTTGTATCTGCATCTTATACTCTATTCCATTGATCCTCGGGATGGGTGCCAAATCTCAAACCTCCATGAAAAGAAAAAAATAGTAAAAAATAAAAACCTACAAATAGAGGAGCAAAAACAAAAACAAAAACAAAACAAAATGAAAAAAACTGGACTATACATGAATGAAGGGGGTGGGGGGTGCTTCCAGAAGAGTCTTTTCTTCCAGGGCCAGTAGTATTTATTCTTACAAGTCACATTCCTCTGACTCTCTTTATAGTCGATGAGTTTGTATGGCGTTTACTCAGTTCAAGGGGACTTCTCTCCAGAATCCCCTATTTGTGGCAGCTGTTCCAGCTAGGGAATAGGACCAGGGAGGTGTGGGCCTGATTCTGAGGCTCCTGTTGTGGATTCCTGCTGCTAGGAGACCAATATTGGTTACCCAATGTCTCTTTTGGTATCTGTGGGAGAGGGCCCTGAAACCAGGCAGAGGCTTGTGTTGACTGAGACACCCAGAGAATGAAATCTGCCCAAGACTAAAGTGGAGAGATCCTTGCAGGCCTAGTGAGGTCACAGAGCTCTGCCTCCGGGGCATCTGGAGTACTGGGCAGAACATGCAGGCCCTTAACACTTACTGCTTAACTAGGCAGGGGACTGGCCTGCCGAGTTAGGCAGGGACCGTGCCCAAGGCTCTGGGAGAATGCACAGTGGAAATTCCAATGTTCGCAGAGTGGAGGCAGTATGCTTGGTGTTGAAAGAGTGCAGCCACAGTCCAGGTGTACCAGGAAGAGATTCAGATGGACTTGGAACACCTTGTGTAAACCCAGATTGGGGGACTGGTGCTAGATGTCACAGTCTCTGGCAGATCTGGGATTGGAGCAGGGCACTGAGAAGCTGGCTGTAGTCTTAAGTGAGCCCAGGGTACTGAATGCAGACTCAAACCAGATCAGTGTCACCTCTTTGTGCTGGATGTATGTCCTAGTTGGTGTGGGGTAAACTACAGACTCCTGGTGGTGACTCAGGTATGCCTGAGATCCAATACTGGACTCCTGACAAAAGTAGCTATAGCTTGTTTATCCTATCAGACTCTGAGATTGAGTGGGTGGGAGGAAATACTAGGGCCCATCCTTGATCACTCACCCCCGGTCTGTGCTGGTGAAAGTGCTGCCAGGCTGCAGTCTCCCCTGTACGTGGAGAGGGGATGATGAGATGAAGGGTTTGTATACCTCAGGTCTATCCTGTGAGGGCGAGACTCTGCTACACTTTTGGGGACCTTCTAGCTACTTGGGAAGTTCTCAAAATGGCTGTTCCCATATTAGAAGAGGGTGCAGGAGCTGTGGGCCACTCCTTCCAGACTGCTTCTCCACTTTTTAAGTCCTGTGTGTTGTTGCAGTTATGTTATTATGGAGGTACAGAGGATGAAAAACATTACTCAGAGATAAGGCTTAGTTCAATCACCAAGAGGCCCAGAGAGGCTGATTCCTTGTATGAAAGATCCTCAGGGAAACAACAGTGACCTGAGACCCCTGTGGCTATTTATTTGTGATTCAAGTATATATTGGAGCAAAAATGTAGTAAAAAACATTCATATAGGAGTTCTGGCCAAGAAAATGAAAGAGGAATAGGATGGTTTGTGACATATGCCAGTCTAACCCAAGCAAGCCTATTGGAAGCAGCAGAAATATACTGGGCAAAGCACACATCTCTGAAAATAACTTGCTTTTAATTCTGCTGACTGTTGTCTTGCAGATCTTCTCTAAACTTAATCCATGCATTCCAAGAGCCCTGGACTGTTGTCTAGAAAGTCTCATCCTTTTTTGCATTCACTTCAAACACCCCTTTGTCCAGAGTCTCCCCACAGTGTGTATGTTTCATCAGATCTACAAGCCTCTTCTTTCAAATTGACTTTTTGCATCAGAGTGTATGACCCTCCCTTTCTTCCAATTACCTGTTTTTTAAGTTGATCTTTTCTGAGTCTCTCAGACATAACTCCTCTATTCAATTGGGTCTCCCTCAACCCTTTTATTATTGTTATTGTTGTTGTTTAAAAAAATTTTAGACATGGTCTTACTGATTCGCTATGTTGCCCAGTCTGGATTCCAGCTTGGAATCTTCTTGTCCTAACCTCTAGAATGCCGGGACTATCGACGTGCATCACTGTACCCAGCACTATTAATAGATTTTTAAAACAGAACACAGGCCAATATTAACTACATTGATAATCACTGATTCTTGATATTGTGCTAGTATTTATTTGCTTATTTATGTTATTTATGTGAATAATTTGTAGATTTATTTAATTTTTGGAAATTAAAATTTGTGTGTGTGTGTGGTGATCAGGCCCAGTGCCTTAGTAGCACCGAGCTCCAATCTCAGGCCTTCTTAAATTTTTAGAGGGGTCTCACTAAGTCACTAAGTTGCACAGGCTGGCCTTGAACTTGGGATCCTCCTGCCTTAGCCTCTCAGAGTATAGAGATTACAGGAGTGAGTTGCCATGTCTAGCTTGGATTTAGACCAAATCTGAGATACATACTTTGCAACACATCCATTTCATCCAATCCAATGTTAGTTTAATTCATTCTCTCTCCCTCCACCCCACCCACCAACTAGGATTTTTTCTGTGGTCTTAAACTCACTACTTACAGGGCTGGGGATTTAGCTTAGTGGTGCTGTGCATGCCTCATAAGTGCAAGGTCCTGAGTTTGATTCCCAGTATCAGAAAACAAAATGTGTAGGTTAAACTCACTATGAAATCCAGATTGGCCTTCCACTCACCACCCTCCTGCCGTACCCTGCTGAGTCCGGGGATAACAGGCCTATACTGTCACTCATGGCAATTTCCTCTAATTTGTGAATGATTCAAAATAGAATTTCTTGAGTGTCAGTGAAAGCTGCCTTTTTTCTATCTTGAATCTTTTCATTTCTCTTTATTTCTTTTTTTAAAATATTTTTTAATTTGTCATATAAGTATACATATTAATGGAGTACAGTGTGATATTTCAATATATGTGTATAATATATAATGATCAGATTGCAGCAATTAGCACATCACTTCAAATATTTATCATTTCTTTGTGTTGAGAATATTCAGAATCCTCTATTTAGTATTTTGAAACACAAATAGTATACAATTTTGATATATTCAGTTGACATATATTTATAAATTATATAACTTTTGATATACAATTTTTTTTGTACTGGGATCAAACTCAGGTCCTTCTGCTTGTGAGGCGGGTGGCAGTACCACTGTGCCAAATCCCTGGTCCTTGATATATAATTTAATGATGTCAGCCATAGATCCACTTTTGTACACCACAATGTTAAACTGTTTCTATTTTTCTAGTAGTTTCATAATTTAAACACAAAAGCTTTTCATCCAGTTTGATTTGATTTTTTTGTATATGAGAGACAGATGTCTAGGTTTAATCTTAAGCATATGGATATCCAGTTTTGCAGTATTATTTATTGAAGAGACTTTCTGCTTTTGAATGTACATTATGTTGACATTGTAAAAAATTGGTTGGATATAGATATGTCAATTTGTTTCTGGGTTCACTCTTCTGTTTCATTGGTCTGTGTGTCTGACTTTTCTTCAGTACTGGAAGTGAACCTGAGTGCTGAGATTAGAAGCATGCACAGTGCTGTGTTACTGATTTCTGATTTATCCCTTTTTGGTCAGAGAAGACACATACAAGGATTTTAATTTTCTGAACTTGTTCAAATTTGTGACCTAACATCTGTTCTGGAGAATGTTCTGTGGCTCATGAGGTATATGTATATCCTATAGCTGTTGGATGAAATGCTTCTTACATAAACTGGTCTATACAATTTAACACTGATGTTTTGTTGTACACTTGTGTGCATAATCAGTCCACTGAGGTAAATGGGGGTGGAAATCTTCAACTATGTATTATGTATGAGAATCTAGTTCTTTCTTTAAATCTAGTAATATTTGCTTTGTATAATTAGGTGTTTCAGCATTGGAGGCATATATGAGTAATTATAATTGTTATATCCTCCTGCTGAATTGATTTTTTTTTTGTATTGGGGATTGAAACTAGGGATATATGCATGTTAGGTAAGTGCTCTATTATAGAGCTACATTCCCAGACCAGATAAGTTTTCAAAAAATCACTTAGGCTGGGCTTGAAGTTTCAGTCCTCTATTTTTGCTTGTCTTAGAAAGATTTTATTTCTCCCTCAATTTTTACAAATTTTGTTTCTTTGTTTATTTATTTATGTAGAGATAGTTGGCCTTGAACTTCTTTTCTTGAATAGCCCTCCTGACAGCCTCTTGAGTAGCTGGAACAACAAGCATATGCTACTTTTCCCAACTTCTCCTTCATTTTTGAAGGATAACTTTGTTGGGTATAATATCTTTGGGCAACAGTTTTTTTCTTTCCACACCCTGTGTATATCATCTTTTTTTTATCCTAGCCCTTCAAATTTCTGTTGAGAAATCTCCTGTTAGACTGATGTAAATTCACTTGTGTATGACTTGATGTTTTTTTCTCTTTCTGCTTTTAGAATTTTCTCTTTGTGACTTTTGAAAACTTTTTTAAAAAAGTGTTTTCAGTACCAGGGATCGAACTCAGGCAGGCATGGCACCACTGAGCTAAATCCCTGGCCCCATGGAAACTTGGTTTTAATGTGTCACAGAGGGGACCTCTTTTTGTGGAGTCTAATTTGTTTTAACCCCATGTATATGGTTATCCATGTCTCTTCTAAGACTGCAGGAATTTTCAGCTGTTCTTTTAGTAGGTATGCTTTTTGTACCTTTTTTCATCTTATCTTCCTCTGAAATTCACATAACATGAATTCTTGTTCCTAAAATATATTTCATAGGTTTTCTTTTTTCCATTTTTTAATATTTTTTCCCTTCATATTAGTTCACAAGATTTTTCTTCAAGTTCAGAAATTCTTTGTTCTGATTTATTTAGTCAGTTGTATTTTTAAAATTTAATTCATTGAATTCTTCAGCTGCCAAATTTTGGAGGTATTTTAATAGTGTTTGTCTCTTTTTTAAAAATTTCTCATACATGTCATGAGTTGTTTTTCTGACTTCCTTGAATTGTTTGTGTTCTCCTGTATGTCACTGAGCTTCATTCAGATCACTATTTTGAGTTCTTTTTCAGATATTTTGTACATGTTCTTTTCTTGGGACTGTGTTACTAGAGACTGATCATTTTCCATTAAAGGTGTCATATTTTCTTTCTTTTCCTGTTTCTTGTGTTCTTGTGTTAATACGTGCACATCTAGTACAATAGTTGCTTTTTCTAATTTTCCCAAAAGACAGGATTTTATGCCTGTGGATGTGGACTTGAGTGTTGGTTGGGTTGGTTTGTTAGCATGGATTCTGAATAGGTGTTGTAGTGTAGAATCTGTGCACTTCAGCTGTAATCATCATCAGTCCATGATTGTCTAGGCTGTAGGTGTTTGTGACTATAGTGTCATGTCATGCATTTTCTGGGGGTGAGGCTACTGTCTCGCTGACTGTCATACCAGGCATGGTGTCTGTGGGTGGTGGCTCTTTGGAAAAGGTGTGGACTTTGCTTTAGCTGACTGTTGCACCAGGCTCAGATATGCATAGTGCTGTAAGCTTCCTAAAAGTAAGGTGGACTTCCTTCCTATGTCTGGGCTTGTTGTTGAGCCAGGTGTGGCATACGTGGGCCACTGACACTGTGTTAGCTTCCCTCCTGAGCAAAATCTGCTTTACTCTGGGATGCTCAGGGTGACACAATGGTTTGGAGGTGAGAGTCTCTGCTTCTTCTGAAGTCTTGAGACTTTCTGCTGGGCCTAACCTCTAAGCATAAGGATGCCTTTAAAAAGCAAAACAAAACAGTACCAGGGATTGAACCCAGGGTCTTTGCACCAAGCTATATCTCAAACCCCCTTTTTAAATTTAATTTTAAATTTTGAGAACAGGGTCTCTTATTAAGTAGTTAAATTACACAGGCTGGACTGGAGCTTGTGTTCCTCCTACCTCAGCCTCCCAGAGTGTTAGGATTAAAGTTATGTACCATCTTAGCAAACTAAAATAATGATTTTTGAAATTAATTTTATTACTAATTTTTAGGTTTCATAAGAAACAGACTGTGAATTTTATCTAAATGCCCTGTTTTTTATTTTATAAACAGGCAGCCTCCAACCAAAACTTTAGCATCTTTTGTTTCTTCATCTTAGGAAAGGGAATATATTTGTAGTTCTCTGTTGGAACAGAGAGACTCTTATGGATCTGAGGATCTTTGTGAAGCCTGGCATGATGGCACATGCCTGTAACTCTGTCACCCTGGGAGGACAAGGCAGGAGAACTACAAGTTGGAGCCCAGCCTGGGAAAATTACCTCAGTGTGAATGTCCTGGGTTCAATCCCCAGTACTTAAAAGAAAAAAAGAAAAGAGTGTGTATGTGCCATTAATAGATGGTTTCAGTAGTTCTCACCCTCATTTCATCATTTATCTTGTCTAGATATATAAATAGGATGTTTGACTTTAATCAATTTTACTGAAAACACAAATATTTACATATTAAAATATATTTTGAAATCATCTCATTCTTTTGATTTTAGAGAGCAGAGCCACTGAAAAGGCAGACTTTAATTGACATTGTATTCATCACAAAGACCACCTAGTGAAGAGATTACAAGGAAACAGTATTATGTGACTATTTCATTTGAAATGCCATTGTCAGTAAAACAATTGTACTGTAACCTGGACAAATGAATCCACTTAATTTAAGATGACAAGATACTGAACCTTTGCTGGATATTTACTAAGAAAATGAGTAATATTCATGGGTTTTGTGAGATAGCTATCTGATGTGGTTTTTTCCTAAGGTGATATAATGAAATGAAGTATGATTTGATATTAAAACAAACAATGTTTGTACAGTCAATATTCATTCACCAAATGATCCTCCTTTATCTGCCACAAGCTTAGCTTTTAATTAGGCCTGTTAGAAGTCTTTATGAACCTGTCTCAGGGTGGAAAACCCTTTAGAGCTTTCAGTGATACAGTCCATGGCAGCACGCACCCTGTGTGTTTGCTGCCAATGATCTGTACGATCAGATTTGTTTTGGTTTATTGGTACATGCATATAAAATATTAGATTATTTCCATTCCCATTGCACTTATGCCCTTTCCGCTCCCTCTTCCTGATCCCTGTCTCCGTTAAGTCTACCTTCTAGCTGCCTTTTCATTTCCATGCTGGGATTCCATCATGTTCCTTAGCTCCTCTTTTTTTTTTAATATGTGTCTGCTTTGGAGTTATTAATCATGTCTTGCACTATGGACACTATCTCTGTTGTTATCTGAGAAATTATTTCTGATTTCACTTTTTCCAGATCTCTTTGGTTGCCAATTCAGAGAGTCCAGGTGGTTGAGTATCAGATTGTTCCATCTAATTGCCCTTTGGGGTTGCCTTAGGTGATCTTGAAGTCTGGCTTTGAGGCTTGTTTACGTGTCTTCTCATTTCAACAGAGGCAGCCTGCTGTGCCTTTGTTGAGGCAACTTTTTGCTTGCCCAGTGGTCTTCAATTCTCAACAAGCCACCAAGAGGCCTTTTCTCTGCTGCTCACTGCTGCACCAATTCCTGTGTTCAGAATGGTTGCCTTCTGGATCCCTGCTCCGCCCTATTGTCCCAGTGGGATTCTGTCTGGATTCGGTGCACACTTGAGATGGTATCTGGGCATGCTTCTGGTGGGGCCTGTCCCCCTGCATAGCTGTTGTCAGGGAGGGCCTTTGCCTGGGGGCTGTGCACCTGAACCCAAGTTGCTTATATCTGAGTGGGCTCCTGCTGGGGTCTGCAGGCACTTACCAGTGGTATCTGGTTTGGCCTCTGGTTGTTGCTTGCGCACCTGCACAGCTCTTTTCTAGGTAGGCCTTTGGCTGGGTCATGTGGACCCAAGCTGCTGTTGTCAGGGTGGCGCCCTGGCTGGGACCTGCCCAAACCTGCTTAGCTCTGGTCCACGTGGGCTTCTTGCTGGGATCTGCATGCACTGCCTTTTATTTCTGAGTGGTACTGGGCGTTGAATCCAGGGTCTTTATTTTGAGCTATATTTCTAGCTCTTTAAAATTGTTTTACTTTGAGACAGGATTTTGCTAATTCCCTAAGTTGCCCTGGGTAGGCTTGAGTTTGCCAACCTCCTGCCTCAGCTTCCCAGTGTGCTGGTATTACCACATGGGCCACCATACCAGTAGATCATTTTCTTAGAAGTCAAAATTATAATTCTTTTATAAATATAAAATGATTAAATGCCAAATATATATTTTGACACATTAATTAATTAATATGGGAGACATATTAATGTTAAATTAAACTGTTGCAATCGGTTTAAAGAAGAATCCATAGAAAATACACATATAGAAATACAATTAGAAATACAGAAATTAGTTATAAGTAAATGAAAAAAATAACTAACATCCACAAAATAATAAATTATTGACTTTCTACCAATTAAATCTGCATTTCTGTATGTAAAAGTCATTTGCATTATTGTCTGCCTTCTACAACTTAGCTATAGCATAGCATAAAACACAGTAAAAAGTGCAGAAAAACAGGCATTGACCACTAAACATGGGGTTCAATAATCTTTTGCCCATGTCAAAGTAGCTCACCATTTATCCAAAACTACTAAAATTTTAGCAAAATTTAAGTGAAATACAGCAAGAGTTCTTGTTCCAGGGCTGGAGGTATACCTCTGTGGCAGAATATCTGCTTATCATGGAGAGGGCTGTAGGCTGGATGCTGCATCCCCAGTGCATAAGTGCGTGCATGCAAACACACACACACACACACACACACACACACACACATGAAAAAATTCTTAATCTAGTAATGAGAGTGGCTTTTATTGAATTCAAACATATTAGATGAAAATGATAAACTCTAGAAAAAGTATGTAAGAATTGTTTGTGTCATTGGAAAGTGGAGGGCAGAAGTAAGTGAAAATTGATGGAGATTCTATTTTTGAAAGAAAAGAAATTTATTGAATGACAAATACATTTTAAGGTTTTTGTATTTTCCTTTCTTTCTTTCTTTTTTTTTTTTTTCCTGAGAATACTTTCAAGATTTCTGGCCAGGGTGGATAAAAAATTACTGACTTGCAGGATGAGAACATGTAGTTCCAGGTTGCTAGAGCAGCGGGAATTGAGAGCTCACATCTCAGAATGTCACTCTCAATACTAGAACGAGAATGTTTCTTCTCGGTCTCTTTCAGCTGAACCTCAGAAGAGGAAGTCCCAAATCAGCAAGTAATTTTTCTCAAAAATCCATGGTCCACTCCTAAGCAGTGCAAACACAGGATCTGATTCCAAAAAGCCTAGTAGAATGAAATAGCAGGAAGACAAAAGTAAAGAATGGAAAATTCATCTTTTAACCATTCCAGAGTTTGGAGTTTGAATTATGCAAAAGTTAGGAGCTTACTAAACACTTTGTGCTTTGCACTGAAATGATCATAGTTTAGCAATAAGATTATATTGTTGGGCTATGAATTTCTCATAAGCTTAGAAGCAAATGCAAAGGGAACTATTTTAACAAGGTGAAAAATCAAACTTGGACAAGTTAGTGTATCTGTGAGGAAGAAAATAATCAAATTTCTTTAGGCAAGATAAAAAATTCTGGAATCTCTATAACACATCCTAATAAACATCCAGAGCCCTGTAAAAGATTAACAGAAAGGTAAAATATGAATAGCCACTGTTAAAAGGCAGACAACAAAAAGAGATGGCGATAACCCACGTGTTCAAATTAACAGTTAATAGTGCTACTTACACCCATGCTTATATAAAAGTTGCCATATACTTTACATATATATTATGTATATGTGTGCAAGGATATAGGGGAAGGATGTTCACAATAGATTAAATAAATAAGAATTTTTCAAAAGAGATTTAAAAGAGAAACCAAAAGTATAAATAGCAAAATAAAAGACAGTAGGAAGCAGGGAAATCTTTTTCAAATGGGAAGTGGAGCAAAGATGGAGGAAGGGAGGAGAGAAGGAAGGGAAAAGGGATTTGAAAAAGGAGGTTGTAAAAAAATGGAAATAGAGCTTTTATAAATGGGAACAGGAAGAAGAGTTGAAGGGAGCCGGGAGGAATGGGAAAGGAAGGGGACAAAAAATAAGAATTATGTTCTGTACATGTACAAACTCCCCATGATAAATGTAATCATTATGTACTGCAAACATGTACTAATAAAAAAATTTAGTGTGAATAATCTGCAATAATACATAAGATCCTAATAAGATTACTGACATTTAGAAATGGGAAGAAAGGAGCTAAAGGTGTAGGGAAGGTGGGATGGGTAGAGGAAGAGTAAAAAGGGAAAAGAAAAAAAATGTGAGATAATGAAAAGATGAAAATAAAGTGGTTGTAGATGGGGAGGGAGGAGAGGGGGTGAAGGGAGGGCAGGGACAAGGGGAAAAAATGAGAATCAAGACTTGTCATGTAGAGGTACAAGATCCCAACAATGAATGTAACTGTACTGTATCCCTAAAATGTACCAATAAACTCAATTAAAGCTGGAAAAAAAAAAGAAAAAAAATTAAAGAAGAAGGGGAGATAGCAATTCTGGAATTGTACAACATAGTATCAAAAATTGATTTTTTTTTTTTTTTTGGTACCAGGGATTGAACTCAGGACCTTGGATTTACGAGGCAGGTACAGCACCACACTGAACTAAATCCCCAGCCCCTAGTATCTAAAATTGAAAACTAAAGAATTATTGTGTCATTAAAATTGAAGACAAATCAATGGAATTTTTCCAACTGATAGATAAAATGTATTTGTTAGATCTTGTAGATTGCACAACCTAACATCATTGATGTTTATAGTTTAAAGGATGATTGTCATGGTATACAATTTATGCCTTAATAAAGCTGCTTAAAATAATACAATATAAAGAAAAATCTAAAACCCTTAGGAACTAAAAATATACTCCTAAATGATATGGATCAAAAGAGAAACACTAGGGAAATTTAAAATGCTTTAAACAGATAATGAGAAGATAGCATATCAAAATATTTAAGATATGGATGGAGCAGAATTTAGAACTGAATTTATAATACAAAGTATATTTTAAAAGAAGAAAACTTCATGATGAATTATATAAACATATATTATTACTACAAAATGCAATTAAAAGAAAAGCAAATTAAATCTAAAATATGTAGAAGGAAGAATATAGTGAAGATCAGAGAGGGCTCAATTCAATTGATGACAAATAACAAAGTTGATAAAACCAAATGTTGATTCTTTAAAAAAAATTAGGGGCCAGGCATGGTGGCACATGCCTGTAATCTCAGCACTTGGGACGCCAAGGCAAGGGGATTGCCTAGAGTTCAAAGCCAATCCAGGCTACATATTGAGTTCAAGGCAAGCCTAGACTACCTGGTGAGACCCTGTCTCAAAACACGCGCATGCATACACACACAAACACACACACACACACACACAGACACACAAACATGAAAATAGCCTTTAAAAGACTAACTGAGGGGGAGATACTGTTGCAAATATTAATATTAGGTATAAAATAGGAAATGCTATTATAAATCTTAGATGTCATAGAAGATTAAAAAGTACATAGATAACAATTTTAATCAATAAATTTATCAACTTAAAAGAAATGGAAAAAATCCCTCATAAAACACAACATTGCAAAACTGACTGAATTAGAAAAGCAAAATCTGTTATCTTTTACAAATTTGAATATATATTGAAACTCTCCCGTGCACAGTATCAGATCGATACATTGGTGACTTTGAATAAAAAATAAATAAAATAAAACACCAAACTTTACAAACCCTGTACTCACAAAGACATTATATAAGAAAGTTAGAAAAATATGTCGTTTCTAAATAGAAATACCTATTATTGGTAAGTCTGGCTCGGAGCTTATCTATTTTATCCTTTCAAAGAATCAGCTCTTCAATTTGTTGAGTTTGGGCAAAGCTTTTTAATCTCAATTTAATTTATTTCCACTCTCATCCTTATAATTTTCCTATTTAATTTTCATTTGGGGCTGGTTTGTTATTTCTCAAGTGTGTTAAGATTTTTCAAAAAGTTATATATTTGGGCTTGCTCCGTTTTCCTAATGTGAGCATTAATACTCTGATTTCTTTTCAGATCACATGTCCTGCCTTTTCCTAATTGATTATGATAAACTTTACTCTTAGAAATGTTTTCATAGTATCTCAGAGGTTTTGATGAGTTGTACAGTCATTGTCATTAAATTTCAAAAATTTAAAAATTTCTTCTTTGATTTCTTCTGTGACCCACTGGTTGTTTAGGAGTATGTTGTTATTTTTCCAGGAACTTTTACCTTTTCCATAATTTTTTCTGTCATTGGTTTCTATTTTCATTGCACAGTGGTCTGATTGTATGCATGGGGTAATTTCTATTCTTTTATTTTTACTTAAGCAGGTTTTGTAGATGAGTATGTGATCTATTTTAGAAAAGTACCATGTGCTGCAGGAAAGATCATATGCTCTGCTATAAAGGGGTGGAATATTCTGTAAATATATATCTATTGATTCCATATGTTAAAGGGTGTGGTTCAGCTGTAATATTTCTGTATTGATTTTTTTAGTTGATCTATATCTTTGTGGAAGTGGAGGTTTAAAATCCCTACAATGATTATTGTCTTAGTTATTTTTCTCATTGCTGAGACAAAATACCCAACACCCACATGTTAAGGGAGGAAAGGTTTATTTGGCTCCCAGTTTATAGGGGTTTCACTCCACAGTCAGCTGGCTCCAAGCTGGCAGAGGGGCACTGCAGAGGAAAAACAGTGCACAGCAAGTAGGCAGATGAAAGCACATTAGCCCTCTTTCAGTCCCTTATATTTTAATGCAGACTGCCTACCCAGGGTAAGTGCAGTGCTTACAGCCTTAATTCTAGCCAGAACTGTGCCAAATCATTCAGTTGACTAATTTAGTATTCACACACTCTAGATCTGGCCACCTCCGAAAAGCCCACCTCTATGACTGCATGAGACTTTGTGAGGACATCTAGACACAAGCCATAACAATTGTGTTATTATTTGATCTTTTAAATTCAGATATTTTTGTTTTATGCCCTAGACGTTGGTACAAATATATACTACATCTTTATCCTTTTATTCTCTTTTCCGCTCCTCTCTCCCATTTCTCCTATCCCCAGATCCACTCTATGAACCTTAGTCCTTAAAACTGAAAGACTTCAATCTTTGGAATCACCTATGTCCTTGATCATTCCAGCTGATTTTTCTAAGATCTTGTCATATTCTCATCTCTCTCTTAGCAGGTATGTCATGCAGAATTATAGCAAAATTCAAGGTTTAGGCAACCAGAATGATGGTATTTTCATTAGCCTTCTGTCCATAAGTACATAATCTTTAACACTTTATCTATTGCCGAGATAGCTAAACTGATAGCTAAGAGCTCATACCTCAAATATAGGTTTCTTTTCAAAATTTTTTTTATTTGTCCATGACTATGTTACTTCTCTACCTTTACTCTCTCATGTAACTTTAAGAGCTTCTGAAATTACTGTATATTCTTATTATGTTACATCTGGAACTTAATACCATTGGCAAATTAAAACATTTTGTGCACATTCTCTTTGGTAAAAGCCCAAATAGCCTCAAGTAGCAATCCTGGAAGACTGCACAACTACTATTCCCCATAGCTTTATCTCCCATCCCACTCCCTTAAGCTAACCCACAAGACTTTCTTTAATTACTTTTCTTTTCTCTTTTGAGACAGGGTCTCACTTTGTAGTGCAGGCTGGCCTGAACTCACTAGGTAGCCCAGACTGGCCTCAGTCTCTCAGCCACCCTCCTGTCACAGCTAGCCAAGTGCTGGAATTGCATGTGCCACCATGCCTGGCTTTAACTTCTTTAAATTTCAATTTGACCTTTCAAGAAGAATTCAGAAATCAAATTCACTGGCTCCCACTAAAACTACATTTAAGTCTTTGAATAACTGTAAGTGCCAGAAAAATTTCTTTCCCTTAAATAATCTTCTATTTATATAACTTACTATTTTTTAAAGGCTGATGCAGGAAGTTTGAGGCCAGACTGGACTACATAGTAAGGCCCTGTCTCAAAAAAACAGCCAACCAACCAAACAAAAAATTTAGTATCATTAAACCAATTACTATTACATTCCATTTTAGTTTGTTGCCCAAAGTGGATTTCTCCCCCATTTTCTTTTTTTTTTTTTTTTCTCTCATTGAGTTTATTGGTACATTTTAGGTATACGGTACAGTTACATTTATCATTGGGATCTTGTACCTTTACATGACAGGTCTAGGTTCTCATTTTTTCCCCTTGTCCCTGCCCACCCTTCACTCCCTCCTCCCCTCCCTATTTACAAACATTTTTATTTCTATTTTCTTACATGTGATTCATTACTTTTAATCCATCTTATTTGGCAATTATCTTATCTCAAATCCCCACTAAATTTACCTCATCTGTCACTTTTCTTGATCTGATGAAGCAATCTCAAATTCTACTATAATGAAGGTGCTAACAATGCCATTTAACAGGCATATGTTTTAGTTTTGCTTTGTGATTTATAAGGCTATATATAATTATCAAAATCTGTCCACAACATTTTCCTAAATAGAAAATCCAAAAACAACACTTCTCACAGATCTTTTACTTAAAAACAAAGCTAATTTTAACACAGCACACAAATAGTGAAAATGACTTCAGTTTTGAGACAGCACAGTGTCAGACTGCTGTGTTCACTTCACATCCTCTCAATAAATATGTGCTCCTGGGCATGTCGTAACTGTGGATGTGATGAATGGGTGAGGTCATCGTAAGTCAAAACAGTCCCCACACAAGCAAGTCCACAGTTGGCACACAGTAACTACAGGCTGAATGAATAAACAGGTGTAGCTATTGTGTAAAGAAACTGAATGTTCCTGAATCTGATAAAGATTTATAACACATGAATAACCCTCTGCAATGCCCCTCTGCGAGCTTGGAGCCAGCTGACTGTGGAGTGAGGGTTTCTGTGAGAGGCCCTCCCTCTGTCCTCCTCAAAGCAAAGGAAGCACCAGCTACACTGGTGTTTTTAAAGGACATGAAGGCAGTAAGCCCCTGGTTCCCCTGCTGGTGCCTGTCAGTGATCTCCTGCTGGCTACTAGCCTAGGAAAAGGAAGATAAAATCCAGCACACTTCCCAAAATCACTCACTCCATTGAAAGAGGAGGAAACAAGTTAAAAAACTGGACTACAGAAATAAAAAGTGAATAAACTCAAACATCACTTTTCATTTCCACTGCTTTCTTTTTCCCACTTTTCATCCTTCTTTTCTAATCAGCCCTTTTCCACACTTATATTTATGAGGTTAGTCTATCACAGATAATCTCTACCAAATTATGGACCTATTTCTGTTCAGTGAAGTAATCAAACACATCTTGAGCATTCAGTTTATCTTGGCCATTTCTGTCGCACTTGCTTTCATTCTTTTCTGAATTGTAAGAAATCTGAAAATTTAAGAATTATTGTTTCAAAATGTGTTAGCTGGGGCATGGTAGCACATGCCTATAATTCCAGCTGAGACAAGAGAATGAAGAGTTTGAGACCATAGTGATTTCAAGGCCAGCTTGGAATACACAGTGAGACCCTGTCTTAAAAAACAAACAAACACCTGACAGCCACACAACAAAAAAAACCATGCTAACATGGGCCAGGAATTTAGCTCAGTGGATCCACTGCCTGCCTTGCACAAGTGCAAGGTGTCCCGAGTTTGATCCCCGGTACCAAACAAAAACAAAAAACAATCCATGCTAAGGAATGTAAAGAAAGACATCTTTAACGGAGCCATTTACAAAGTATTATAAGCATGAGATCCTCCTAAAATAGCAGTAAAATGTTAAACACTGGGAAAAAAATTCTGAGACTACTACAAACTTCATGTGGCTTAATAACGAACTTCAGATTGAACCATGCCAATGCATGCTACAGATATCATGATATAATTTCCTAAATATATAAACACACACATAGATGAAACAATGTATTATTCTCTCATCTTTGTTGGATGTTGAAAATTGTCATAATTAAAATTTGGAAAAGTTGAAGAGCAGACCATAAACTTATGCAAAACAAGAGAAGCCAAAAGAAAACAGTAAGAAATGATGAGTAATATTAGGGTTGAAAGATGTTCTAGAGGCAAGAATAATGACCTTAAAAGAGGTCAGTTTCTTAAATGAGGGAAAATACTAGAATCTACAGTAGATATGAAAACTGGAAAACAACAAATTCTGAAGATCATGAGAAATTAATTCAGCCAGCTCATGTATTTAATGCCCACAATGCCCTATACTTAACATTCTAGGTGACAAAATAATACAAACTCATTAATGCTTACTTTCAATGAATTTATAATCCAGATGAAGAGACAAAGCATATATTTAAGGAAAAAAAAGTCACAGCATTTTTATATGCTTGGTATAACTACAAAATCTCTGTAAGACTTACTATTCTTATCATTAAAATAGCAAGTTCTGTAAGACAGTGCTACTTGATTTCTTTTAAGGTCAATTTCTATTTCAAACATCTTTATTCCCCATTGGAAAGTTAAATAAATCCATCTCCTTCTGGACATATCCGTGAAAATGCTAAGGCAACTCTAAATTATCACTGATGTAACTAGAAGAAGTTTAATGGTTATTTGCTTCACACTCCTACTTTCAAACTGTCCCCACCCACCTTATTATAAGCAAGTGGCTTGGACAATATTAAACAGTTTAAGGAAGTTACCAGATCATAAATTGCATAGACAAGCAATGCCAATTGTTTAAACCAGTTACAACCCTAAACTAAGAAATATTTATGAAAAAAGTTTTATTTACTTTAGTGCCCTTTGGTCTCCCCTCTAAATCCTTTTCCTGAAGTTACATTTTTATTGTAGTCTGAATTAGTTCAGTCTGCATCTGATCCGGCTCTGGTCACAAGTGAAGTCTATTTTATTGCTTTAAGGCATAAGGCCATGCCATAGGATAATCTTCTCTATATCCTTACTGCATTTCTGCTTTTGCTCTGACTTACCCACTGCTGTCAGATCTATCCCACCACACCTACAACTAGAATATCAAGGGAGAAAGGAATCTTGGTGAACAAATGCGACTTGTACAAGGATCAAAGCCATTGACTAGTCACTCACAAAAGGATCTACGATATGAAGGTACAGCCATATAAAAAGGAAAACTATGGAAGTTTCAACTGCTTAATATTACAGAAGTCTACAGTGGGAAATTTCTGAAGAAGGGCAGTTTTAAATCAGACACAGTAAAAAAAAAAAAAATCCAGAAAGTAATTTTGTTTTAAAATTGGGACTCACAAATGGATGTTCACCAGTTCTGTGAACTCAGCAATGCCCAGACTTTAATCTATATAACTGGGGTGCTTACCTAATACCTCTAAAAAATAAAACTTCAGCTTTGGAGTATATCAAAGAGTATAATAAGTGACTAACTACTTAAAACTTAATTACATGCACACTGCTTTCTGTTGACTACTGCATTAATTCTAGACGTCCAGGATGATAAGTGGTCAAGGTTCCATGAAGGGAGGGTAGAGAAGTAGTAGAAGAGCACATAAGGGTTAGACACAGCAGCACACAAATGTGGTGAAGAGCCCAGGCTTTGAGGGCTGAGATAAAGCTCAATGACAGAGCATTTGCCTAGCATTGCTGAGCCTCTGGGTTCAATCTCCAGCACCACACAAAAAAGGAAAAAAAAAAAAAAAAAAAAAGG
>NW_022900916.1:60288071-60303245 GCF_012274545.1 Fukomys damarensis
AAAAAAAAAAAAAAAAAAAAAAGGAGCCTGGGCTTCAGAACCACACTTCTGGGCTTGTCTGCTCCTAGCTTCACTTTGACTAGCTATATTTGCTTATGACTCTAAATCTTACTGAACTTCTCTTCCTATATCTGAAAATCACAGTTGTTAAAAAAATTAAGATACTATATATTTGGAATATTCAAAACACACAAATTGTAGTCTTTATCATTATTATTAGTACAGAGCAATAAACAGACTTGAAAGGTGAAGAGTTAAGGAAAAAAGATCGAACTCTGGACCTGGTGCTTGTGAGGCAGGTGGAGGAACCAGCGAGCTAAATCCCTGGCCCTAGTTAGTTAATTTTAATGGCAACAGAGAACAATATTGTGAAAAATAAAATAAAATTATAAATTACAAAACTTCTAGACCACAGTGACAGAAAAGCCCAAGAATGGGGAAATAAAGGCCTGGGTAATGGGAATCTAAGACTGACAGCAAGTGGTCCCTGCAGTATGTGGGTGTTCTTATGTGTTTATGCTGGGAGTGGGAGGTGATTTTGTTTCAGATGTCCAGTTATACATTCTTTGTAAGAACAACAGTTGTTGGACTGTTTTTATTAAGGTAAAATTGATTCTTCCTAAAGCCAGATTTCAGATTTGGAACAATATCAGTAACACCCACATACTGGTGAGCTTCTAGAAGTGAAGAATCAATGCTTTCATTCTAGAGAAAATTATGAGAGTGTGAAACTAAATGTTTATCACTTATGCCAGCAAGTACACACATGAAGCAAACATTTTTTACTTCAAAATCTTTAAACTACTTCCATGCTCAAATTAAAACAAGTATAGAAACATTCATTGTACGTCTGTCAGAGCAATACCAAGGACTGCATTCTGAAACTTAATCAATTCTGTATTAGAGGCAACTGTCCCTAAAATAACACATAATTTATAAAAAGTTTCTAAAAATACAAAAAAACAAGGTTAAAAGTATGACTCTGAGTAAGCTTCTTTTTATCAAAAATTTGTTCAACTGATTCATTTAAAGTAATTTTGTTTGTTTACCACTAGGGGATACAGTATTTGGTTATTTTTCCTTATCTACAAATATGATTTACATATCAAACGGCCCAAACAAGACAGATGCTTTGGAGAGCTAGTGTTACTTTCAGATCTTAGCTCTGAATTCATGCTTAGGAGTCAATAATTACTTGAACATTAAAAGGAACAAAGGTAAGTGCCCACTAATTTTCAACTATAAACTGTTAGAATTCTGCTCATATACCTTCAGACCTGTTCTAAAGCTAAACAGCATGCAACTGAAATAGTCAGTACTGTGACAGACCAAATGAGAACCGCACACTTTACTCTGTGAAGCTCTGTTCTCCTCCAGGCTTTAATCGACTTGTCAGAGTCACTTGTCTTGATTTTAAAAAGAAAAAGAGATGCTACGGATCAATTCTTTATTAGTGTAGTTTCAAAAACTAACAAAATGGGCCGAGGATTTAGCTCAGCGGTTCAGTGGCCTGCTTCGCAAGCTCAAGGACCTGAGTTTGATCCCCAGTACCAAAAAAAAAAAAAAAAAAAAAAAAAAAAAACCTAACCAAATAAGGCAAATAAGAGAAAAGAAAGCTCAATAACAATGAAAGTAATGTATTTCAAATGTTTTAAGTATCATCACATAGCTATTGATAAATAAAATTAAAACACTATACAGATACTGTATCATTTAGCCACAGGCAGTGTATATAAAATCTATTTTTCTTAAAAGAAATCTGGCATATTAAATAGAACTATAAAACTTCTTCTCCTTACCTAGCAATTTTATATTTGGGAATGTGCAAATTAACTTCTGTTAAATACATTCTAATGAAGTTATTTATAAGAGAACAAAATTGGGAGCAATCTAAATGCCCTAAAAGCCTGAAATGGTTAAACAAATCATACAAAGTATAATAATAAGAATGATATACTATATGGTCTATGAAAAGGAAATACTAATTTATAAAAAGAAAGAACATTCACTATACTGAACTATATTAACATTAAAATGTATACACAGGAAGTGACAGTTAGTTAAAAAAAAACACATAATCTACAGTTGGCATCGTGGCACACACCTGTAATCCCAGTGCTTGACAGACTGAGGCAGGAGGATTACTTTGAGTTTCAGGCAAGGCTGAGTGAATCTCTGTCTTACTCTCTTTCCCAAAAAAGATACAGAAACACAGTTACAGAATTTATGAAGGTCAGCATCATAAATCAGAAGTTAGCAATGTAAACCAGGTATGGTGGTACACACTTGTGTGAGAGTGAGGCAGGAGGGTCACAAATTTGAGCCCACCCTCAGCAACTTAGCGACTTAGCAAGATCCTACCTCAAAACAAAACAAAACAAAACAAAAAAACCAATTAAAATAGTCTGGAGGAGAGAGAGAGGGAGAGAGGGGGATAGTTTGCCAAATACAATTTTATGTTCACTGGACTCCTGTTTCTCTGCCAGTAAATTAAATATAAAATAATTTTAAAGTGACAAAGTGACCAAATCTTCAGGGTTCTTCTATTTTTTATTGTGCTACAGATTGAACTCAGGAGCCTTCAACATGCTAGGTATATGCTCTACTGCTAAGCTATTGCCCCATCCCCTCTGGGTTTTTCTGATTGTCCCTCACAATACATACTGAACTAAAAACTGCAGAACATAGACTTCATAGAAACCTCATGTAAAGATTATACTGTACTATATAAACTACACTTATGCTGAAGATATGCTTCTTTTATCTCTATTCTTATTAATATTATATCACAATGATAGACTGTTGTTTGTCTTCAAGAATTGCAAAATACCTTTCAAAAGGAATATATGAGCAATATGATTATCCCTATTTTACAGCTGAAAAAATGGACAGAAATATTATAAACCACCTGCCCAATTCACCCAATTCCCTATCAACACTTTTAGAAATGATTATTCCCATTTCACAACTTCTGCTTCTAATTTTTTCTGCTTCTAATTTTTAAAGGAAGTCTCTTTAGCTTTTCTGAATACTATGTAAAGACTGTCTTCCTTAAGAAATATGAAATGGGTGAGAATAAATTATTGTCACCACTCTAACTGAAGTAATACAAATTTAAGCTGCTTACTGTTATTTATAGCATCGCCAATGTGAGCAAAGGGAAGAAATGTGAAAATTTAAATTCTCTATTCCAGTTAGTCCAGCTGTAGAGGAAAGTGCTAAAAGTACATCCTCCTCCTCTTCTGAGGGTTGTTTCCATTAGCCAAGAGGTGAATAACTGACAACAAACATGAAAATCCAAACATTTAAGAAAATAGATCTAGGGCCAGGGATTTAGCTCAGTGGTTTCGCTGCCTGTCTTGCAAGTGCAAGGACCTGTGTTTGATCCCCGGTACCAAAAAAAAAAAAAAAGAAAATTGATCTGCCTTGCTGTTTTATACCCATACTTAACAAAATTAAACTTCCAAAATTATCCTCCCAAATTGACTAAAAAATAACTAAAATGTGGCTACTTGAGAAAATAAAAATCATCTACCTGGAAGATAATCTGTAAATTTCACTCATCCTCACCAGTTTTGGATTAAAGGAGCATCGTAGCAGGTGTATAACACCCACATATATTTTTTAAACAATATTTCTATCAATGGATTATTAAATTTAATTTTATGAGTTTTATTATATTAAAAATGTGTCTTTAACAGGAAAAAAATTTTAAAGTATTGAATTTTTAATATTTATTGTTTGTAAATAAGCTTCAAAACCACTTCTCCATAAGTATTTTACACTTCTGATATTACCATGAGAAAGCCCTGCTAAGTACAGCAGACCTATGAATGCTTTCAGTTTAGTTCATGAAGTACCATTTATTACTATGTTTATTACACATTTTTGAGTATGACCATTGGTGCATACAGAAAGTTTTATTTGTATGTCATCATTTGTGTATTTCATAACACCTTGTAGTACATTGTCTGTTACAAATAATTTCCAACACTGAGTGGCAGTGCTGGCATTCCATCCAATAGGTTTGACCCCTGCCAAAATGATTATTTTTTTAAAATTGAATTTATTGGTACATTCTAGGTATACAGTACAGTTACATTCATTGCTGGGATCTTGTACCTTTACATGACAGGTCTTGGTTCTCATTTTTTCCCCTTGTCCCCACCCTCCCTTCACCCCCTCATCCTCTCCCCACCTACAAACACTTTAATTCCATTTTTTATATTTTCCCACATTTTTTCCCTTTCCCTTATTCCCCTTCCCCTACCCTTCTCACTGTCCCTACACCTTTAGCCCTTTTCTTCCTATTTCACATTGCTAATTATGCTGTTAGGATCTTGAGTACTATTTTAGTTTTTCACACCAGAGAAACTATTCGGTATTTACACATGTGTGACTTATTTATTTCACTTAGGAGTATATCCTCAAAATGTATCCATTTTCCTATGAATGAATCTACTTTCTCAATATTTATGGCTGAGTAGTATTCCATTTTATAGAAAAACCACATCTTCTTTATCCAGTTTCATTATATTTTTATACCTAGTTCTAACATTGGATCATTTCATTTGGTTGCATGACCATTTTGTACCATTTTGACTAATAAAGTATGCTGTTTTCTTTCTCATGTGAATCAAGGAGTCTCCTCGTGTCTGTATTGGCTGGTTCTGGATCTATTTAACTGCCATGGGGACTTTGACTCACATGGGAAAGTCAAAATCATCATCTTCATCATCTGTGCATGAGTCACCTGATGACTCACTTTGGACCTCCTCCAAAACTTGCAAATCTGGCTTTTCATATGCCATTGTACTGAAATGGGCTAATTATACAAGAGAAATCCAAAGAAAACATTTAAAAAAAATTCTAAATGCAAGAAATTTAACAATTAGCATTTGTTTCATGGGTATAACTCACTGCTTTGGAGCTCTTGTATACAACTTACCATTCATCTGCCAAATGGGTGAATGCACAGATGGGTTCCTGTTTTCTCCAGGCACATCTATTGTGAGCAACACCCAGATCCCATTATAGTAAATTAGATGTTTGTAGAACAGAAGAATGGTATGGGTGTCTTTTACCTTCATGATGCTCAGGGATGCATACCAAAAAAAGTTAAATGGAGCACTATGTGGGTAAGAAAATCTCAATTTCATCCTTTTGCGTGGTTGCACACAACTTGCTGTTTGACCTACTAAGTGGGTGAATACAAAGATTGCTTTCTGTATTCCCAGCTGGCTACCATTATGCTAAAGTGCTTTTCATTAGAAAAGTATGCAATGAGTATATTTTTCCCACTGTGATGCTCCAAGGTCAGACAATGCTATATTGAAAAGAGAACCAAAGACTGACAATACTTGATTTTAAGATTTTATACAGCAGTGTATTCTAACTTTGGCACTGGCATTTTGGCCAGCTTTTTCTTTTTTTTGGTGGGGACTATCCTGTGTATTGTATGATGTATAGCAATGTCCTTGACATTTACATACGGGTCCTCTGTTTTGTTTTTTTTTTGACATCTCCCACCTAACAGTTCAGAAACAAAAATGTAATCATTGCTTGACATATCCAGAAGGTCATAATTAATACCTAGTTGAGAAGTAGTGCTATATAGGTTAAATAATTGCAATAGGGTAATACTAACCTAATGATAGACAGAACATGATGTAATAGATGGCAGAGTGAAGGAACAGTTTCATATATGCATGGCCAATTGATTTGACAAATAATAAAGGATATTAATGGAAGAGCACCATGTTCCAGAGTAGTGGTGGCCTATGGAAGCTGTTCTTCAGTATTTGGTTCATAGGCACTGGACCCCTACAGTCAAGAGAGAAGAAAGCCTGGCTACTGCTCCAGCTTGCAGCAGACCTTGGAATCATCTGCTTGGTGCTGATTTTAGGTGCATGCAGAATGCACAAGTTGCAGGATCAGGAAAGTTTCTGACCAGATTTCTTAAGACCTGGGAGGCCAGGCACTGTCCTTCTGAGAGGGTAGTATGTGAAGCTGTGAATGGGAAGCCAAAAGAGACCTCAAAAGTTTAGAGAAGCCAGGAACACAGTCCAAAGAAAACTGCAAAGAGGAAGCAGAGTCAGCCCCAGAAAGAAGCAATGGAGCCACAACCACAGGCAGTACTGCAGCAGCAGAGCCACTCTAGCCCTTTGGGATTCACGCATTTGCTCCAGTTTTCTGGAGATGCTGGAAGTGGAACTGTGGGATTTAATGTTTGCCCTGCTGGAATTTGTTCTTACTTTGGTCCCATTCAGTTGTATCCCCCTGTTTGTAACTTTGGAATTGGATATGTCTATCTTGAGCCATTGAATGTTGGAAGTATTTAAGTTTATTTTCATCTGTACAAGGGCTTGCAGCTAAGAGTTTGCCTTAAAAATCGGAGGAGAATTTGGACTTGGTATTTTTAGCAATGCTCTAACTTTGGCAATTCTTAGAGATAGACTAAATGCCTTTTGCATAAAGGGACATGCATGAGTCTTTGGGGAATTAGAAATGGAATTTTATGGGAATGTTATGGTTTGTGTCTAGATATCCACCCAGAGCCTCATGTGGTCATAGGACTTTTCAGTGATGCCTGAATCTAAAGTGTGTGATGCTGGGATTAAGGTTGTGTGATTACTAAATCAGTCCAGTGATTGCCTTGGCACCACCCTAATCCAGGTAATCTGGTAAAATAAAAGTGGCAGACCCATTAAGGTCCCTTGTTGCTTTGCTATTTTCAGTCTGCCATGAATTTCTACCAGGTGCCACTCTGTCTCGGAGCCAGCTGATTATGGTCTGTAACCTCTACAAACTGTGAGCTAAATAAACCTTTTCCCTTTTTAACTTTGGGTATCAGGTATTTTGTCTCGGCAATGAGAAAAGTAACTAAGACAATAACCTACTGTATAGAATTTATGACTAATAATTCATGAGATTAAAATTTTATGCTTAAAAGAGTGTGGGCATGATAGATCCTGAAGTAGTTCTTTTGTAGACTCGAACACAATGATCCAGCAGAGTTTATTAGGTCTCGGTTTGGGGGTATTATTGAGAATTTTATTTAATGGATCCTGGGGTTGAGTGTGGAATTTTGCATTTCCAACAAGTGCTTGAGGTTCTTTGAATGTAAGTTATGATTAAACTCACTCTGGAAGAATGCATTCACACTTCTTGACAGTATGCCGCAAAATATGCCCAAAGGTTTGTTACTGTCATTTCTTAAGCACATCCAGTATTGAGTTCTATAGTAAATGGATATAGTAAACTAAAATTAATACACATTGGATATAGTAAACTAAAATTAAAACTTGGATACTTACCTGTAGAAGTTCAGACTCCAGTCAAAATTATGGAACCTACATACCAATAATCATCAGGCCCACTTATAAAGCAACATCAAATGGGGGCTAATGGGTAGAAAATATTGACTTATGTGAAAGACCGATTAAACAGATTAGTGTTCAGAGAAATTTGGGTCAGATATTGAAGTAGAGAAAGTCCTCATAGTGGTTGTAAGAGTGGAGAAGTTATTTCAAACTGTTGGAAGAGTTTGAACAGAAGAATATAGATGAATACATATCTTTATGTTTGCTTTAAAAAAACAAATGGATGCAGGAATCTCATGCTGGAGCCAATTGTGGAGGCACATGCCTATAAAACCAGCACTCTAGGTGGCTGAGTCAGGAGGATTGCAAATCCCAGCCCAGCTTAGTGATTTTGTGAGAGCCTGTTAAAAAAAAAAGTTGGGGATGTAGCTCCATGTTTAGGCCTGAATTTAATCCTCAGTACTGAAGAAAAAAAGATAAAAAATTTATGCTAGTCATGTTGGAAGCTATAATCTACTAATCTTCCTTTTATAACAGCATGTCTTGGTCCTACTAGAATAATCAATACATTTACTCTAATTCTTGTAAAGTCAATTGCTGTTGTCAGCTTCTGCCCACTCACATCCCATTCTGTTGCTTAGCAGTTTTACTTCAAGCTTTGTTTATGTTTTCTCTGTGTTAATTTGTTTTTAGATGCTGTGTTTGCAGCTGTTCTAACTCTGTACAACATACAAACACTAGTTAGTAATGTTTGTCTTGCTTGTTCTCATACATGATCTGGCAAGCTGATGGATGGTGCTCTGAATTCAGCTGTGCAGTGCCGGTGGACCAGCTGCATTTCAGGACCTTAATGTTGTTCTCTCTTAAGGATGTTGTGATGTAGGAATTCTAGGAAGGCTTTAATCTTTGTCAGGACAACTTCAGCTCCACAGTAGGTACTGAATCCACTTCCCTTTGACTATATTATATTTTTGGCCAAGACAATGCCTTCTTAATTTCATCTACCCTTAGCTTTTCTGGATATCAGCACTAAAGCCAGTAGGCAGCCCTCATAACTTCTTTGTAGAACAATCAGAAAATTAGTCATAAAATCATTTTATTTTTATTTTTAATTTGTGATTCATACAGTTTAAAAGTTGAATTCTATGACCAAAGCTAAAAGTGAATTTGGCTTTTTTGTTTGTTTATGGGTTTTACATAAGGCAGTGTTCAAAAGATATAAATAGGCACAATTATAAGTGTTAATTATTAAAAATATTTTAATCACTTTATTCAAAACATATGTACTAGCACATTGTGCAAATAAATTTAGGTAGCACTAGTCATTGTGAAGTGTTGAAGCATTTTTCTAAAGGCCAGGGACTTTGGAAACAAGGCCTAAGAAGTCATGCAGCATCTCTTCTTGTACATTATATGTTCATTGAAAATGGCTTTCCAGGTTCAAGTGGAGGAGTCATAGACTCCTTATGGGAGAAGTATTAAAGAATTTGTGTAAATTATTGAAAGTCACCAAAATAACTGACTATACTTGTTAAAAATCTAGGTAAGTCTTTTCAGTAGACTGAAGTATGACCCAGTGATTTAGATATCTGTCTCTGCTTTGTAGAATTTTTTCCTCAGAACTGGGTTCATAGTGCTCAGCAATCCAGTAACTTGACTCCTACACCCAAGAGAGAAGGAAGCCTGGCTACTGCTCTAGTTGAAGGCAGACATTTACAACATCTTCATGGTGCTGGTTTTAGTTGCACACAGACGCAAAAGTTGTGGGATCAGGTAGGCCTCCAACCAGATTTCAGAAGGCCTGGGAGCCCAGGCAGTGTGCCCCTAAGAGGGCAGTGTGTGAAGCCGTATATGAATGTGAAGCCAAAGGTGTGATGGAGACTGCAGAAGGTTGGCAAAGCCAGGAACATGAATTGTCGGAGGAAAGCTACAAGGAGTGAGCAAAGCCAGCCCAAGAGAGAAGCGATGGGAGCTACAACTACCAGGAGTGCCATAGGGGTAGAGTCACCCCTTTAGGGTTCACATCTTGCCGCAGATTTCTCCAGATGATGGAGATGGGACTATGGAAATTGATGTTTGCACTCGTGAATATTGATCTTGTTTTGGGCCATTGTTTTGTATCCCCCTATTTGCAATAGGAATGTTTATCTTGTACCATTGCATTTTGGAAGTGCTTAGTTTTCCTTTCATTTGTACAGAGGTTCACAGCTGAGAGTTTGTATTAAATTTCAGAGGAGATTTTGGACTTAGACTTTTCAGCAGTGCTGAAACTGTTAGAATTCTGGCAACTCTTAGAGATGAACTGAATGCCACTTACATAAACAGATATGCGTGAATCCTTTATGTACAAGAAATGGATTATTATGGCTCTTATCTAGATGTCCCCTCAAAGCCTCATGTACTTGTAAGTGGGGATTTTTGGAGGTGGCTGGATCTATGGTGTGTGAATCTGAAATAAGGATGTGTAAATGTGGATTAAGGGTGTGATAACTAAATTAGTCCACTAATTGATTCAGCATAGTTCTGGGTGTGTATGATGGGAATGTCCACCCTGCATGTGAGTGGTACTATACTATAGGCTTGTAACCTGGATGGGATAAAAGGGAAAGGGAGGTTCAATTCTGCTGCTTTCTGCTTTCTGTTTACCCTTCTATGGATTGTTTCTCCTGTGCCATGCCCCTCTGTCATGAAGCTAACTGATTATGGACTACAACCTCCATAAACTGTGAACTAAAAAGTAAGCCTTTCCTCCTTTAACTTTGGATTTTGAATATGTTGTCTTAGTAATGAGAAAAGTAAAGAAGACAGTTGGCAAAGTGTTTGTCTATTGTGCTTATTGTTTTTAAGAACATAGTCTTTGATTCATTGATTCTTTGGTATTTTTAGTATCAATTTCATTAATATGTGCTGTGAATTTGGAGTTTTCTTTCTGGAACTAGCTGTGGATTTGTATTGTTCTTGTTTTTTTAGGACCTTGTTATTTGATTATCTCTTTGGGCTGTCTTTTTTTCTGATATAGGCATTCGCAGCTAGGATCTTTTTTCTTATGACAGCTTTCATTTTTCATCGTGTCCCATAAGTTCTGATATGTTGTACTTGCATTATCATTTGATTTTAGAAACTAATTTTTTCATTGATTTCTACTATGACCCATTGATTATTCAAGAGTATATTGTTTACTTTTCATGGGTTTGCATAATTTCTTATTTTTTGTGATTGATATTTAGTTTCATCATACTATGATCTGATAACATTCATAGGATCTCTCTGATTATTTTTTATTTACTTTAGCATGCCTTTTGGGCTAGCTTGTGGTCTATATTGTAGACCACAGGCACAAGTTCTATGTGCTGCTGAGAATTTGTATTCTGTTCCTGTTATATGGAACACTTTGTATCTATTAAGTGCATTTGTTCAAGATTTGAGTCAATCGTGACATTTCTTTGCTGATTATTTGTCTGGTTGATGTGTATATTTGTAACAGTGATGTTGATGTTTTGAGATCCCCCAGAATAATTATGCTGGCATTTCTCTCATCTTTTAAGTCCAGTTGTGTTTATTTTGTGAAATTGTACATACTAAAATTCATTGCATATATTTTTAATTGTTATCTTTTCACATAGAATTGTTCCTTTAACCAACACTTGGTGACCTTCTTTGCCTCTTCTAATCAATTTTTTTGTGAAGTCCACCTTTTCTGAAAATGATATAGGTACTGTTGCCTGTTTTTGTTTTCCCTTTGCTGGTAATATTGTTTTTAATCCTTTGATTTCTAGTCTATATATTTCATTTTGGATTAAATGTATTTTTTGTATACCACTACCATCAAGTTTGTTTCTTGATCCATTCTACAAATATGTGTCTACTAATTGGGGAATTGAGCACATTTATGTGGAAAATGACTGTATTATTAAAAATGTTAACTTATTCTTGTCATTGTATTATATTCCTGTTGTTGGTTTCTTTTTCTCTCTCTTGGTGTATTTATTGTTACACTTTTTTGCATCATTGGCTTTACTGTCTTTTGCTAAGATATACCTGAGAATATTGGAGTATTGGTTTGGTGGTCCTGAATTTCTTAAAGGGCTCATTGTAATAGAAATAACTTATTCTCTATTAATTTTGAAAGATAGTTTTGCAGAATATGTCATTCTGATTTGCAAGCTGTTTTCTTTTAGGTGTTGAAACACTTCACTCCATGCTCGCTTTCAAGGTTTTTGTTGAGTCTGCTCTAATTCTAATGGGTTTATCTTCATATGTGATTTGTTGCTTTTCTCTTACCATTTTTAAGATTGAGTCATTGTGTTGGATTTCTGGAATTTTGGATTTGATGTGCAGTGGAGAAGTTCTTTTCTGAGTGTGGCTATTTGGGGGTAAATATGCCTTTCTTATGTGTATGTTAAATTCTTCTGTATATTTTGAAACTTTTCTGCTATTATTTCTATAAACAGATTTTAATGCCATTTATGCCATCTTTTGATATTTTACTAATTTCAGTTAGTCTTAAATTAGTCTTCTTTATATCATCCAGCAGCATCTATTTATGATGTTTTTTGTTGTTTTCAATATAACTTAAATAATTGTTCCTTGATATCAGCCTTATCTTCTAATTTCTTCACTTGGTCCGCACATTGTTTACTTCACTGCCATTAGCTTTTAGTTTCCAGAATTTTTTTTTTCTTGGGCACCATTCAATGGAATCAAATTCTGTACTAAAATGGTAATTCTTTTTTTTTTTTTGTATTTATTGTTTTGTTTAACCCACCTAGTTTTTATTTATTAGTGTCTTCTGTAATTTACTGTTTTGTTTATTAAGCCCATTATCTGTTTTGTTCTATCTTCTTTCACCTTGTTGAGCAAATTATTGATCTGTTTTTAATTTCCTCTTTTATTATTTTGAATAATTTAGTTGTGTGGCTTTTAATGTCCTCTTCCTGTATTCACCAGGGATCAGCTTTGGGAGAAATGGAAATTTTTTATCCATTTTTTTCTCATGTTTCTATTTTTGTGGGTTTTCTTTTTTGTTCTTCTGAGGTTTGCAGGTGCTTATAGTGGAAAGACATTATTGTTAGTATGGATATCTCTTTGCTGTGTTCAGTAATGGACTCTGGGTGTGACTAACTATAGATCTTGGCCTGTGTCCCAAGAACTGACCACCTCCTTCACCTTTGAAGGTGTCGATGCAATATAATCAGCACAACACCCATTTTGGGGGGTGCTGGAATACTATTTCTAATGAAACAAAGGCAATCCAAATATTGACATACAGAGAAAACATGTTAATAGCAACAACTATGTCTCCTTGACAGTAGTGACTAAATAAGCAATAATAATGGTGTCAAAAACAATCTAGGCATGGACATACCATGAGATCAAGTAATGTATCACACTTAACCACAGAAAAGAGATCAATAGTTGTAGTATAAGCCCTAATACAAACCAAATATTGAAACACAGTAAATATCTTCTAAATGCAAGAATTATTCCTCCACCAACAATAGAAAATAACTCAACAGTAATAGCAATAGCAAAATTAATTACTCTTGAAACATTCATAAAGCTTAGTTGTTATACAAGAGGGGGTAGTGAGTGGGAATATGAGGGGAAAATGAGATAAGAAATCCTATTAAGAAGTAAAAGGATATTAATAGAATGAAAGATAACAGAAACAGACCAAAAGAAGAAATAAGAAAAAGGAGAACAAAATTAAAAGAAAAACAACAGAAAAAAGAAAAATCACAAACCTCCAAAATCTAGAGAAGAAGAAATAATAAGATAAACATGAGTTCAAGAAAGCTCCCTCTGTATTTTTTTTTCTTCATTATACGGGGAATTGAACTTGGGTCCTTGCACTTGCAAGGCAGGCCACTGAAATGCTGAGCTAAAACTCCGTCCCCTCTGTATTTTTTAATGAGTGATTTATATCTAGGATTCATAAATTTGAAATCCAGCAAGTCATGTTTTTTTTCTGCCTAGCTTTATGGCCTATGGGTTTGTAAGGTGATGCCATGTTCCAGAGGTCCCTCTGTCCTTTCACTTTGGGCTGTGGAAACCATCCAAACTGAGACATCTCTATACCTACATTGGCAGATGGGGAATGCAATTAGACCTCTAATCTGTACTTAAACGAGGCAGCAAGTCAAAAGTTCAAGCAAGATAGCTGGCTGTAAAATCCAGACATCCTGAACCTGGCCCCTCACCACAGAGGGTGGCCCTATGTCCTTCCTGACCTGATTTTAAACTTCTCAGGGGTTCATATCTAGCTCGTATATGCTCTGTAACTGTGTCCAGTGGCTATCTCTTACCCAGTCAATGTTGTAGTCTGACACTTGGAATCCTGAAAGGAAGTTGTTTTGCAGTTTTTCTTCAAAAAATCAACTCTTTTTCAAAATGGCACCTGATTTAACACCATAGCAAAATGATGAGTACTGTATTGGGTTTATTCTCCTGATCAAGCCTTCATGGGAAAAGTGGCACTTTCAGAGTGAAATTTCTCACTATTTTTTTTTCAGTTTACAATATTTGTGGGCTTTTCTTGGGATTGTGCTGGTGACATGGTCTGTTGTTTCTCGATGGACCTCTCAAATTAGTAAGTTTACCATATGTCTATAGAGACAGGTTCTTCTCCACTGGAGCTGGGATGCACTTCCCCTGGCATCTTTGACCTTTTTCTGCATTGTGTTCTGTTTCTCTAACTTTTCTTTTCTCTTCACCAAGTTGTTATTTTCCATGAATTTCAGGTCTTGAAGAGGCTGTATTTTGCTACTGATCACTACTCTATCATTTTGGTTCTAAAATTATGATCTTCCCTTTCTCCTGTCTATCTATTTTTATTTTTATAACTTACCTTACCCTCTCAAGAGTTTGATTCTTCTTTTTAAGGAATGCAGAGGGGCAGTAGATCAACTTTCTTATACCTACTTCAGACTGAATACGAATTTTGACTTTGCTTAGCCAGGAATTGAAAATATAGTCCTTGATTGTCTAAGGGAGATACAGGAAGATGAGTTTTGTTGTTTGATTAACCATCATCCTTTTACAGTCATACCCATAGGGCTAGTTGCAAGTTTACTGTTTTGCATCACAGAAAATCATGTCATTAAGATGCATAAAATATTAGTCATAATTTTAAAAGTACATCGAATGGAGAGGAACAGTGAGAGGTGCAGCCATGTGGAGCTTTCCTGGGACCTCAGGCCCACACCCTGGGGCCTCAGTAGAGGAATGTAGAGGGGTGCAGCTGCACCTCTGGCCTTCTGGCTGAGCTGGTACCCGGATTCACACCACAGATGTCATAAAGGTCATTGTCCTGAGCTCCAGCATTGATTTTGAGTTAGTTCACATGGTTAAAGGTGATAGATTAATAACTACTACAAATCGTCATTTGCTAAGCTGTGCTTGATGCTTTTGTGCTGCTGGTGGTATCACTTGAGATAGGTGTTGTGATTGATTTAACCAGTTGTCTTTCCTGGTACAGTGAAAATGAGATTGCCTCTGAATCATTAGAGACTCAAAACTTAAAGACAATCTATAACAGAAAGATAAAAATATTAACCCAAGAGTTAAACCAAGAACAGTACCAACAACAAAAATAAAAATGAGAAGACTTTCCAGCAAGGCAAAAGCACAAACACAGGCTGCCAGTTCATCAAAGGCAACTTCTGGGGAAAATGAGGTAGAAAAGTCTGATAATCAACAACCTGGACACTCTGAACTGATAGCACAGGAAGTAACAAAACAGAATGAATCTCTAGAAAAATTCAAAATGGAAATAATTTCTGAGATAACTACAGAGATGGTGAGGAAAATGAGAGATATGATTAGAGACTTTACAACAGAGACAGATTATATA
>NW_022900916.1:60303481-60363217 GCF_012274545.1 Fukomys damarensis
GTGTGTGTTCAGGACCATAATAGAAGCCATGACTGCCCAGCATAGGAAAGAAATGGAAATCATGAGTGCCCAATGTAGGAAAGAAATCAAATCTGTGAAAAAGATTCAAACAGATATCCAGGAAATTAAAAATGCTATGGAAATATACATAACAGATTGAGCCAATGTGAAGATAGGATATCAGCTATAGAAGACAGAATGGTGTTCAGTGACCATGAAAAGAGAGATCTTTTAAAAATATTAAGGAAACATGAGAAATCAACCCAACTGCTCACAGATGATGCAAAGAAGAATAATGTAAGACTGATAGGAGTCCATGAAAAAGCAAGAGAAAGTACAAGTGACATTAAAAAAAAAAACTTCATAGAATTAATGACAGAAAACTCCCCAGAGCAAAAGAATTTGACATGCAGATAAATGAGGCTTATAGGACTCCAATGAACTATGATTAAAAAAAAATCTACCCTTAGACATGCAATAATTAATATCCCAGAAACCCAACAGAAGAACAAAATACTACAACCAGTTATAGAAATGCAAAGGAAAGCTCATCAGAATCACAGCAGACTTTTCAACACAAACCCTCAAGTCAAGGAGAGCCTGAAATGAGGTATTTCAAGGCCTAAAAGAAAACAACCTCCAACCTAGACTGATGTATCCTGCAAAACTTTTCAAAACTGTTTCGGAAATAATATATTTCCATGACAGAACACCTAATAAACTTCATGAATACCAAACCAGCACTTCAGACAACTCTAAATAATACCCTAGAAAAAGGCAATGTTGATAAAAATTCCATGAGGCCCAGCAGAGCAAATCCAGAAGTCAAGGAAAGAAATTAAGGGGAGAAGGGGGAAAAAAATAAAAAGAACCAACAATAGGAAAATAAGATGATGGTAAGGCAATACCTGCCAATTATAACCATCAATGTTAATTGCCTCACTTCACGAATCAAAAGAAATAGATTGGTAGGATGGATTAAGAAGCAAAATCCAACATATGCTGTATACAAGAAATGCACCTAGTTTAAAAAGAAACTCATAGATTGAAAGTAAAAGGATGGAAAACAGTTCACCATGTGACAGGAATGCAGAAAAAGCAAGGGTAGCTATCTTATTTGCAGACAAAGGAAAATTCAAACCAAAACTGATTAAGAGTGACGAACAAGGTCACTGCATCCTTGTAAAAGGAACAATCCAAGAGGGAGAGATGACAAACATAAATATATATGCACCAAATACTAATGGCCCCAACTATACAAAACAAATATTAAGGGGCATGAAAAAACAAATAAGCACTAATACAATTATAGTGGAGGACCTCAGTACCCCACTGTCACAAATAGATCATCTAGACAAAAAATCAACAATGAAATACTAGAACTGAACCAAGATTTTGAACAAATGGACTTAATAGATGTCTACAGAGTATTCCACCCCACAAAATCAGAATATACATTCTTTTCAGCTACACACAGGTCATTCTCCAAAATAGATCACATACTAGGTCAAAGAACCGTTTTAAGTAAATGCAAAGGAGTTGAAGTTATCCCACGTATTCATCAGACCATAGTGCAATTAAGCTGGCAATCAATAGCATAAGAAATTGCAAGAACTTCACAAACATGGAAATTGAACAACACTCTTCTGAACAACCAGTGGGTCACAGAGGAAATTAAAGAAACTAGTCAGCTTTTAAAAGTAAATGATAATGCCAAAACAACATACAGGACACAATGAAACAGGACAACGTATGGGACACAATGAAAGCAGCTCTATGTGGAAAATTCATAGCAGTGAATGCCCACACTAGGAAAACAGTGTGAGCTCAAATAAGCAACCTAATGATGAATCTTAGGCTCCTAGAAAAAGAAGAGCAACAAAAACCTAAAGCTCATACAAAGGAGGAAATTATAAAGATCAGAGTAGAAATCAATGCAATGGAAACTAAGAGATTGATACAAAACAAATGAATTGAAGAGTCGGTTCTTTGAAAGAATAAATAAAATTTATAAACCCTTAACCAACCTTTTCAAAACAAAGGAAATATAAAGCTCAGTTCCATGCAATTAGGAATGAAAAAAGTGAAGTCGCAACAGACCCAGCAGAAATCCAGAGGATCATCAATACCTATTTCTAGAACCTGTATTCTAATAAAATGGAAAATGCAGATGAAATGGACAGATTTCTTGATATTTATGAATTACCAAAGTTGAACAAAGAGGATAAAAAATTCTCAACACCCCAATTACAATCACTGAAGTTGAAAATGTAATTAAAAATGTACCATTTTTTCCTTTTTGCACATTTTTACTTTTCCTTATTTCCTTTTCCTTTTCCTCCTTTTTGCACTTCCCCTTAAGCATTTTCTTCCTATTTCACACTATTAATTATACCATTTGAACCTTATTTGCACTTTTTACACCAGACAAACTATCTGGTATTTACTCAAATGTGTCCTGTTTATTTCTCTTGAGAGTATAGCCTCAATGTGCATCCATTTAGCTATAAATGTCTCTTGTTTCTAATTCTTCATGGCTGAGTACTACTCCATTTTATAGAAAAACAACATCCTCTTTATCCAGTCTCTACTTGATGAGCATTTGGGTTGTTCCCAACTTTTAGCTATTACAAACTGTGCTTCTACGAACATGGGTTATGATTCTTTTAATTCTTTGGGAAGCAGCAGAGGTATAGCTGGGTCAAATGGAACCTCTAATCCTAGCTCTTTGAGGTAGCTCCAAATTTATTTATGCAGTGCACTCCCACCAACAATGGAGAAGGGATCCTTTCTCCCCACAACCCTGCCAGCATTTGTTATTGGTTGATTTCTTGATAGCAGCCATTCTTTCTGGGGTGAGGTGGAATCTTAGTGTTGTTTTCATCTGCATCACTCAAATAACCAATGATGTTGAACATTTTTTCATATATTTATTTGCTGCTTTTACTTCTTTGTCTGAGAAATGTCTGTTCATTTCAGATGCCCATTTTTTAATTGGGTCTTTGTATTTGGGGGGTCTGAATTTTTGAGTTCTTTATATATTCTAGATAATAGTCCTTTGTCTGAGCAGTAGCTAGTAAAACTTTTTCCCCAAATTGTAGGTTGTCTCTTAGCTCTGTTGGGTGAAAGGGGTGAAGGGAGGGAAAGGGTATGGGGAAAAAATAAGAACCAAGACATGTCATGTAAAGGTACAATATCCCAATGATAAATGTAACTGTATTATTTGCTTTAAATGTACCAATAAACTTAATGGGGGAAAAAATAAAAAGAAAAAAAAATTAACAGCAAAGAAAAGCCCAGGTCCTGATGGCTTCACTGCTGAATTCTATAAAACATTTAGAGAAGAACTATTGCCACTACTTTTGAAACTTTTCAGTGAAATTGAACGGGAAGCGATACTTCCAAATTCATTACTAGAAGCAAGTGTTAGTTTGATTCCAAAACCAGGGAAAGACCCAACCAAGAAAGAGAACTATGGGTCACTCTGCCTAATGCATATAGATGCAAAATCCTCAGTGAGATATTCGCAAACAGAATACAGAGGGTCATCAAGAAGATCACGCACCCTGACCAAGTCAAATATATTCCAGGGATGCAAGGATGGTTCAACCTATGAAAAGCAATAAATGTAATACACTATATTAGCAGAGTCACAGAGAAAAACCATATAATCGCCTCAATAGGTGCAGAAAAAGCACACAACAAAATTCAATACCCATTCATGATAAAAACCTTGCAAAGTGCCAGGGATTTAGCTTAGTGGTTCCACCACCTTTCTCACAAGCATAATGACCCAAGTTCTATTCTAGTACCAAAATAAATACATAAATAAATAAAAATAAAAACCCTGCAAAAATTGGAATAGATGGTATTTATCTTAACTTGATAAAGGTTATCTATGAAAAACAAACAGGGAACATCATACTAAATGGTCAAAAATTGAATCCCTTCCACTATTATCAGGAACAAGACAAGGATGTCCACTGTTACCACTCCTGTTCAATACAGTTTTGGAAGCATTAGTCACTGTAATTAGATGACAGAAAAAAATAAATGCAATAAAGATAGGAAAGGAAGATGTTATACTGTCATTATTTGCTGATGATATAATAACCTACATAGAAGGCCCAAAAAAAACCCACCAAAATACTTGTAGACTTAATTGACACTTTTAGCAGAGTAGCTGGATACAAGGTCAACACTAAAAAATCAGTAGCCTTCTTGTACACAAGTAACAGAATCACTGAGAGAGAAAGGGAAACAATCCCTTTCACAATAGCATCCACAAAAATGAAATATCTAGAAATCAATCTAACAAAGGAAGTAAAAGACCCCTACATTGAGAGCTACAACACTGAAAAAAGAGATCAAAGAGGATATAAAAAAATGAAAAGACATCCCCTGTTCTTGGGTAGAAAGAACCAATATAGTGAAAATGGCCATATTTCCAAAACTGCTATACAGATTAAATGCAATCCTGATTAAATCCCAACAGTACACTTTACTGAACTAGAGAAAACAATCCAAAAATTCATTTGGAACCAGAAGAGCGCTAGAACAGCAAAAGCCTTTCTGGGCAACAGAGACATGACAGGGGGTATCACAATCCCCAACTTGAAAGTATACTACAAAGTCACTGTGATAAAAACAGCATGGTACTAGGAAAGAAAAAGACCTGAAATTGTTAGAACAGATTAGAAGATGCTGAAACAACTCCAGACATAATCAGCAACATCATCTTTGACAAAGGAGCCAAACACCCTCACTGGAGGAAAGATAGCCTCTTTAACAAATGGTGCTGGAAAAACTGGGTTTCAACTTGCTAAAGATTAAAATCAGGCCCCTATCTTTCACCATGCACTAAACTAAAATCATTGTGGATTAAAGATATAAATATTAATACAGAAACACTAAACTTGCTAGAAGATAAGTTAGGTGGAACTCTTGAAGACACTAGCATAGGAAAAGACTTTATGAACAAATCCTCAGTAGCACGGGAACAAGTGCAATGAATCAACAGGTGGGATCTCATCTTTTTAAAAAGCTTCTGCACTGCAAGAAAAACCATCAATATATCTAAGAGACAACCCAAAATGTGGGAAAAAGTTTTTCCCAGCTACTCCTCAGACAAAGGTCTACTATTTAGAATATATAATGAATTTTAAAAAGTCAGACCCCCCCCAAATTAAAAAGCCCAATTCCGAAGTGGGCATCTGAAATGAACAGACATTTCTTAGACAAACAAGTAAAAACAGCAAATAAATATATGAAAAAATGTTCAACATCTCTACTGGTCATTTTAGAGATGCAGATGAAAACAACACTGAGATTCCACCTCACCCCACAGAGAATAGCTGCTTTCAAGAAATCAATCAATAACAAATGCTGGCAGGGTTGTTGGAAGAAAGGAACCCTTCTCCATCATTGGTGGAAGTTCAGACTGGTGCAACCACTGTGTAAATCAGTTTGGTGAGAGCTTAAACAATTAGGATTAGAAGTCCCATTTAACCCAGCTATTCCTCTGCTTGCTGGGTATGTTTCTTCTTTTTTCTTTTCTTTTTTGGTACCAGGGACGGATCTTGGGTCTTTGTGCTTGCGAGGCAGGCGGCAGAACCACTGAGCTAAATCACTGTCCCTTCTGCTGGGTGTCTTCCCCAAAGAATTAAAAAATCATACCACAGTCATATATGTGCACCCATGTTTGTAGCAGCCCAGTTTGTAATAGCTAAAACTTGGAAACATCCCATTTGCCCATCAACTGGAAACTCAATAAAGAATATTTTTTTTTATAAAATGGAATACTACTGAGCCATAAAGAATGAGAAAGTAGAGACATTTATAGATAAGTGGATGTACATTGAGGACATACTCTTAAGTGAAATTAATAGGACACGTGTAAATACTGAATAGTTTCTCTGGTGTAATAAACTAAAAGTGGCAGTAAGGACCAAAATGTATAACTGATATTGTGTAATAGGAGAAAAGGTCTAAAGGTGTAGGGAAAGTGGTAGGGGTAGGAGGAAGGAAAGAAGGGAAAAGAAAAAATAAGAGAAAAGATAAAAAATTGGAAACAAAGTACAAATAGGGAAGGGTGGAGGGGTGAAGGAAGCCTAGTGAATGGGGAAAAATAAGAACCAAGATACATCATGTAAAGGTACAAGATCCCAGTGATGAATGTAACTGTACTATATATGTAAAATGTACCAATAAAGAAAAAAAAGTATATTGAATGAAATAGTGTACAGGTGGCCCTCAAAAGGGAGAGATACTGATTCATCTATCTCTCTTAAAAAAATCTGTCTAGACTCTTGGTATAACAAAACACCATAGACTAGGTAGATTAAGCAATAGGAATTTATTTCCTCTTGTATTCTGGGGTTTGGATGTGAGAATCAAGATGACTGAATATTTGATTCGTAGTGCGGGCCTGTGTTCCTGCTTTGAGACAGCTTCCTTATTTTTCTGTCCTTATATGTTGGAGAGAGTAAGCTCTGGTATCACTTGGTCTCTTTACAAGACACTAATCCTATCATGCACCTTTATGCTCATGATTTCATCCAAACTTTATTGTATCTCAGATGCTCCACCTCTTCCTACCATTACTATTGAGGGTTAGGCTGCTAACATAAGAACTTCAGAGGAACAAAAATGCACTTTTCTGTGTGACTTTTTCAATCTTCTATGCTACTGCATAGGGGGAGTAATTTCTCTTCTGGTCAATGACTTTAGCCATGGACGTGTATATTTGCTTTGGGAAACGGTACCTTAGCAGCACTAGCATAGTAGAATTATGTGTATATTTATTTTATTTTATTTTTTGCAGTGCTTGGATTGAATGGCTTTACACCTTCTACACAAGTGACCACTGACCTACATCCCCTGCACAACATGGTAGAATTTAAAATGTTCTTCAGCCACAGACCTACATTCTTGAACTTTTCCAGTTGCCTTTAGAAGAATATTATACAGCTTTACTTCAGGTACTGGATGGAAAAGTGGGAAAGAGTAGAGCGCATTAGTCCTGGCTTTACCTGTAGAAGCACCCAAATGAATCTCTGCAGGGAGAAAGAGATGCCAAGACAGGATATACCAAAATGGTTAGCTCTAGAAAATCCAAATATATAAACATTCAGAGCAAAAATACTTAGCAGTTTATTTTGTAGCAACAATCAGTCACAACAGTCTTCCTGTTAAAGGCCTAGCTTCTGTTTCACCATGGAAATACGAAATATTTTTCATATTTTTTTATATTTCCTTTCAAGTCCATTATCGAAGGAATTGGCTTTGGGGTTATTACTTTGAGTGCTTTTGCATTACATTTTTTGAATGGTAGATAGGAAAGGAACTAAAATTTGAGTTGTAATTTTGCATGTAGCTAGTTTACTGAGCTTTCTTTTCAACTTTTATTTTTTTATTAGTATATGTCTGGAATGTAATGACTGTATTCCTTATGCATATTTGTTATGTGGATATACACCTTTATTTTGCCACTTTCCTTAAACTCTTGCACCCCTCATACTGTCCCCTTTCCATTTGCAAAATAACTATCTCCTTATTTCTTATATCTATATTTTATACTGCTCTTTTTTATATTTTTGGTTTCTTATATAAATGAATGCACTCAATATTTAAGCTTTTGTGTCTAATTCATTTCACTTAAAATTATGGTGTCAGTTCATCCTCTTTGCTACAAATAACTTGTTTATCTTTCTTTTCAACAAAGTAGCACTCTATTGAGTATAAATGCCACACATTTCTTATATATTCATCTGTTAATGGAGATAAAGGCAGACCATTTCAAAGAATGATCGATTTTTGGCTTTCTGAGGCAAGTTTTCACTGTGTAGTTCAGGCTGGATTTGAACTCACTATGTAGCTCAGGATGGCCTTGAATTCATGGTGATCCTGATGACTCAGACTCCCCACATTTCATATAGGAGTGTGTCACCCTCCTGGTTCCAAGGTTTATTTTTGCTTCTTTTTCATGGAACGTTTATTCTAATTTATTTACTTTATTAGTACACATAGTATATAATATTTGCATTAATTGTGTAGAGATATTACTTGTAGAGAACAAATTTTAATACTTTTTTAGTCCCTTCTTCCCCTCTCCCCCATATCCATCTCTCAACCCTTATCCAATTTGAAAAAAACGCCCTACTTCCTATTATCTTTAATTTTGCTCTTTATTTATAATATAGGTTTCTCATGTAAGAGAAAACATTCAATATTTAATTTTGTGTGTCCAATTTAATTCACTTAACATTATGGTCTTAAGGTATATTCATTTTCCTACAAATAACTTGTTTATCCTTCTTTATGTCTGAGTACTACTCCACTAATGTAAATACCACCTGGTTTTCTACATCAATTCATCTGTCATTGGATATATAGGCCACTTCCAACATTTTGCTTTTATGAACTGTGTTGCTATAAACATGGTATTTATACATATTGTAATATAGAGCCTTTAATATTTTGAGGAAAATTCCTAGAATAGAAACAGCTGGGTAAAAGAAATTTCTCTTTTGAGTTTTTTGAGAATTCTTCACACTGCTTTCCATAGTGGTTGAACAAGTTTACATTCCTACCAGTAATGTAGGGTTCCTCTTTTCCCTGTAACCTTGTAGCTTTTGATATTATTTGATTTTTTTTGTTGTTGTCATTCTTTCTGAAGTACTCATCTTTTTGTTTGTTTTGGTACCAGGGATCGAACTCAGGAACTTGTGCTTGCGAGGGAAGTGGCAGAACCATTGAGCTAAATCCCTGGCATCCAGGTAAAGGCTATGTCCTCCTCAAGTCCAGCCATTGCCCTAGAGCCCATGACAATGTCTTATGCTTGTCCTCATTGAAGATCTGCACCTGGAAGGCCCAAAGGCCAGGGGTGTAAGCCAGAAAAATCCACGCTCATGAGCTGAAAGTTCTGTGCCACCAAGCTGAGGGATCCACATTAGAGCCAGAAAGTCATGCTCATGGTAAAGATCAGAGCTCCCCTGATGAAAGCAGCAGCCATTCCCAGTGACAGCAAGGCCCTGAGCTCCCCCTGAAATGAGAACAGCCTAGTTCGCATCAGGAAAACCATCCACAGCGAACTTCTCCTAGAAAATCAACAGGCCAAGATCTTCCCTTCTAGTTCTCTTTTTATAGCTATTGGTAACAATCTTCAGGTGGATCCTCCATGCCCAGACCACTCTGATTCGGTTCAGCTGGGTGTTACAAGTTGCATTAATCAACCCACTACAGTGAGAGATACAGCACATAGGAAAAAACTCTGAAATCAGACTGTCTCAGTTAACATCTGAGCTCCACTCTATGATAACTCTATGATACTTGGCAAATTTTTAAGAACAGTGGCCCCTTTGCATCCAAGGGTAAAATCTGCATGTACTGAAGTCCCTTACATCAAAATGTATAGTTATACATAACTTATGTACCTCCTCCTACATACTTTAAATCATCACTAGATTACTTATAGTACCTAAGGCAATGTAAATGCTATTAAAACACTGTTACACTATATTGTTGAAACAGCAATAACAAAAACAAGTTCGTATATGTTTGCTACAGAGATGGTTGTTTTTCAGATATCTTCAGTCTGCTGTTGGTTAAATCTGGGACATGAGACCTGGAAATATAAACCTTTAAAGCTACAGATAGTTTCTATAAAATTCAATTAGATTCATTCATAGGAAAATGGATACTTTTTTTTTACATTTTTAATTTTTATTATTGCAGACCGATGATAGTAATGGCTTTCATTCTGGCATTTTCATTCCTTTTTTTTTTTAGCTTTAATTGAGTTTATTGGTACATTTTAGGGATACAGTACAGTTACATTCATTGTTGGGATCTTGTACCTCTACATGACAAGTCTTGGTTCTCATTTTTTCCCCTTGTCCCTGCCCTCCCTTCACCCCCTCCTCCCCTCTCCATCTACTCCTAAGTGAAATAAATAAGTCACACAAGTGTAAATACCGAATAGTTTCTCTGGTGTGAACAAACTATAATAGTACATAAGATCCTAATGAGATAATTGACAATGTGAAATAGCAAGAAAAGGGCTAAAGGTGTAGGGAAAGTGGGAAGGGTAGGGGAAAGATAATAAGGGAAAAGAAAAAAATATGAGAAAATGAAAAAATGGAAATAGAGTGTAAATGGGGAAGGGGGGGTGAAGGGAGGGCAGGGACAAAGGGAAAAAATAAGAACCAAGACCTGTCATGTAAAAGTACGAGATCCCAATAATGAATGTAACTTGACTGTATATGTAAAAGTACCAATAAACTCAATATAAATGAATAAATAAAGCAAGCTACAGATAGTGATACACACAGATTCTCCTCCTGACTTTCACTCAGAACCCTTAATTAAGACACAGTATTAGGTTCTGACTGCTGCCCTACCAGCACTCCCTCTTGGTAAAGAAGCAGCAAGAACAGCTGAGGCCTTGTGCCCTCTAACAGCAGTCAGGGTTGCAAATTTGTGAGTGTGTGTGAGTGTGTGTGAGTGTGTGTGTGTGTGTGTGTGTGTGTGTGTGTGTGTAGGGGTGGTGAGATCAGAAAATAATGGGTAAAGGACAAAGGTTTAAAGAAACTAAATAAACCAATAAACTAAAGGCAAGGTGAGATAAGCCTTGAAGGAAACTGCAGCTGCAGAAGACAAACAATTGATGAAATCCACAAGTGAGGGGAAGCCTGCAGAGGTGTTGCACACTAGATAAGCTTTTAGATGTAGGTGCTTCATTGCCCCCCCATTTAGTAAAGGTGCTCACTGTTCTTTCTCATAAACCACACCTGGTCATTCCTCACTGCTTGCCATTTTGTCACATTCTTCTGTGGTCGCCTTAGGACAGGGATGAGAAAAGGATCTGGTTACAATAGGTTTGGAGGACTACTGGTGGTACACCTTCCGTGAAGCTCTTGTAGAATTTCACAGTGAATCCGTCATAACCATAGCATTTTGTTGGTACTTTATGTATTATTATCATTGCCTCATTTTCATTGTCTATTATTAGGTTATTATTCTTTCTAAGATCTTGGTTCAGTTTTACTAATTCATACATTATCTAGGAATCTATCCAGTTCTTCTTAATTCTCTAATTTACTGGCATACAGTTTTGAGAAGTAGTTGCTATTGATATTCTATATTTTGGAAGCATTTGTTATTGTTTGTACTTTTAAACTTCTAATTTCATTGATTTATGTTATTTCTTACCTCTTTTGGTAAGATTGGCTAAGGGTTTGTCTGCTCTGTTTATTCTTTCATAGAAGCAGCTCTTTCATTCATTCATTCTGTGGGGTTTTTGTCCCAATTTTACTAATTACTGTTCTGATCTTGATAATTTCCTGCCTTTTTTTGAGCTTTGCTTTGAGCTGTTTCCATTTTCCTGGGACCATGAGTAGCATCATAATGTATTTCTTTGCACTTGCTCTGTTTTTCCAGTGTGGGCATTGACAGATATAAACTTACCTCTTAGGATTGGTTTTCATTGTGTCCCTTACATTCTAGTACTGGTCTGTTGTACTAGAATTCTATTTAATTTTAAGCTCTGTTTAATTTCTTCATTGATTTCTTCTGTGGTCTATTAATTATTCAACATTATATTGTTTAATTTCTGTATTTGCATAATTTAGATGGTTTATTTTGCCATTGATGTCTAGTTTGATTGTGCTATGACCTGGTAATTTGCATAGTATGATTTTGATTCTTTTGGTTTTAAGTATACTTTATTGTCTAATATGTAGTCCATTTGGGGGAAGATTCCATTTACTGCTGAGAATGTGTTTTCTACATCTACTTATTCAAAGTTTGATTTCATTTGATTCACTCTACCATGGAGGATCTGGTTCAACTCTGATATTTCCTTGTTGATTTTTTTTCCAAAGATTTTTTTTCCCAAAAATTTATTTGTGACATTGGTATATGGAAATTCTCCAGTATAATTGTGTTGATGTTTAGATAATGTTTTTAGTCTATGAGTTTTTGTTTTATGATGTTGTGTGCCCACTAATGTTCAGTGCATATGTTTGTAATTGTTTATGTTTAAATGTTGCCTTAACCAATCTATAGTGACCTTCTTTGCCTCTTCTGATCAATTTTGCATTAACATTCACTTTGGGTGACCATAGGATAGCTATTCTTGCTTGTTTTGGTATTCCCTTTGGATGGAATATTGTTTTTTTTCATCCTTTGATTTTTTTTTTTTAGTGTATCAATTTCTTTTTGGATCAAATGTGTTTCTTGTATAGAGCAAATCATTGCATTTTTTTCTTGATACATTCTGCCAATCAGTGTCTTTTGATTGGGGAATTGAGACTTTATATTGAGAGTTATTTTTGAAAGTTATTGCTTTATTTAGGTCATGGCATTAATTTCCTTTTGCTGTTGCCTTTCTTGCCTATTTTGGTGTTAATTCCACCTGTTTTATTCATTCTACTGTGCCTTTTGCCATTGTTTTGTCTCTTTGTATGATAGTCTTGTTAATTTATTTGAGTTCTAGTTTGGTGGTCATGAATTTCTTTATGTACTCATTATAATGGAAATATATTATTTATCCATGGATTTTAAAGGATAGTTTTGCAGGATTTATCAGTCTTGGTTTGAAGTGTTTGCTCTCAGGACTTTAAATACTTCATCCCAAAATCTCCTAGCCTTCATGTTTTGTGTTGAGAAGTCTACTGTTATTCTAATTTGTTTGACTTTATTAGTGATAGTTTGCTGTTTTCTAACAATATTTAAAATTCTGGTCTTGTGTTGGACTGCTGAGATTTTGACTATGATGTGGTTTTTAGAAGTTCTATGTTCCTCACTTATCTTTCCCCACATTTGGAAATTTTTCTTTTATTATTTCTGTGAACAGGGTGTTATGCTATTCATGTCATCTTCTAACTTTTCACTAATTCCAGATAATCTTAAATTATTCTTTTTACCTTGTCTACTAGGTTTTGACTCAATTTTTAAAATTTTCCCTTGTTTTTAAAGTATTTCTCAATAATCTGTCATTGACAAGTTTTCATATCTTCTAGTTTAGACAATTTGTCTTCACATTCTGATGCCAAAACTTTCAAAAGAATTTTTATTCTGGAGAATTTCTGTACCTTTCCATGGAATCTAATTATTTTCTACACTGGAAAATGATGTTTTGTATCATTTTGTTTAGCCTTGCTAGCTTTTTATTGGTTCTTCTGTAGTCTCACTGGTCATTTTTATGTCTATTATCTTTTTAGTTATATCTGTTTTTTTGTTTGTTTGTTTATTTTTTGTTTTGTTTTGTTTTGTGGTACGAGGGTTGAACTCAGGACCTTGCACTTGTGCGGCAGGTGGTGGTACCACTGAGTTAAATCCCCAGCCCTAGTTATATCTGTTTTTTGAAATCACCAAGCACCTTATTGACCCCTCTCCTTTTAAAAAAATCTCTTCTGTAATCCTTTGGAATAATTCACCTGCTTTTGTTTTGTTTTTTTGCTACATGTATTCTTCATTCCATGCTCTCCTGACATTAGAGGTTTGGGTTAAAAGTCTGCTGCATTCTAATGGATTTAGCTTTACAAGGGATTTGTTGCTGTTTCTCTAACAGCTTTTATCATTCTATTGTGTTGGAAATCTGGGATTTTGCCTGTGATCTGTTAATGAGAAGTTCATTTCTTGTCGTGCTTTTTAGGAATTTCACATGTCTCATTTGTCTGTATATTAAATTCTCCTTCCATATTTGGAACATTTTCAGGTATTATTTTTGTGAATCATTTTGTAAAATGCTATTTGTTCAATCTGCTTTTTCACTAATTCTAATTATCTTAAATTCGTCTTCGTTACATCTAACAGCATTTGAATCTATTTTTATCACCTCTTGTTATTTTCAAGGTATCTCTGAATCTTCCCCAGAGCCCTATCTTCTACATCTGACTCTATATTAACTCATTGGCCTCTTCAGCCGCCCATAGTTTCAATAGTGTTTAATCTCCTGAATATCTGTTTGGTATAATTTCACAGACCCTAAGTCTTTGTGAATTTGGTCAGGCATGTTTTCTATCATTTTGTCTATCTCATCTAACATTTTGTTGGTATCTTTTTAAAAGTTGTCCACATTTTTATTAAGTCCATTTTCTGTTTAATTATATCTTAATTGAATTCACTCTGAATGTTATTGTTCCACATTATTATTATTTTTAATCTTTTCTTTTATCATTTTGGGTAATTCAGTGTTGTGACTTTTGATTTCCTTTCCCTTCATGCTCCTAGTTTCAGCTTTGGGAGAGTTTGAAGTATTTTCATTCATTTTATGGCTTGCTCGTATTTCTATTTGTTGTTTGACTTTTGCTGAGGTGTACATTTGAATATAGTGGGCCACTTTGTTGCTAGCAAGAAAACTGTTGCTAGTAAGAAAAGCTCTTGAATTGCTTACTATAGGTCTTGTTCTCTGTCACGAGGTTTAACAACCTTTGGCGGGGAGACTGCAGTGTATTGGGTTTAGCATTTCATTCTCTGGGTTTTGGCCCAAATATGGTTAACAACACACAAGTATTGGCAGAAATTGGCAGAGAAAACCAGTTAATACCATCAACTATACAACTTTAGCAATAATATCAGCAACAGGAATAGCTTAAAGACAAACTAGATTTTTTTAAAAATTTTAATAGTTATTGGGTGTTTATAAAAAAGCATCACAATTTTCAACACCAAGAAATTTTTGGCTTACAAACTCTAAAAAAGAACAACAGAAATAAATTCCTATATGAACTACAATGAAAATACCAAAAGAACTCTACAACAAACATAATCTTTACTTCATTTATCACACCTAAGGGAGTCTTCACACATGACAACAGCACCTTCCCCTCATATGTATTGCTTATACCGACAGCACATGGGCTTTGCTTTCATGTCCTTTTCTTTTTTTGTAGGACATATTTGATATCTTGATGAACTTGCTGTTTTGTCAGGAGCTTCTTGTTATATTGTACAAGGTATAGTTAGCAGGAACATAAGTTATCAATAAAATAAAGTGCTAAATTCTTAATATGTATGTGTGTTTAGAATAAACATCAACATTTTCACATAACCTGTGTTCTTGCTTACTAACCTAAAAGGTAATATAGGCAGTACACTCCTTTATGAACTACAATGAAAATACCAATAGAGCTCTACAACAAAAATAAGCTTTCCTTCAATTGTCATGCCCAAGTCAGCCTTCACACATGACAACTGCATGTTTCATGCACACATCTCACTGGAAGCACATGTGCTTAGCTTTCCTTTCCTGTGTAGTGACGAACTAGATATTAACATACCATAAAAATCAGTAATGTGCCACTCTTCACCATAGGGAAGAGATATATTATTGTAGTATAAATGCTGAGACAATAAAAAGATTAAAATACAGTAAATATCTACTAAATCTGAGAGGCCCACTTCATAGCATGTGAGTGTACATGGATCCCAGGGAGCAATGGTGCAGTGCGGAGCCAGAGTGGCATGGCTGCAGGCACATCTCAGCCAAGGATCCACCCCAACCCCAAAGGCTGGGGCACACCCACCCAGCCAAAGGCCCACCTGGAAAGGAGCTGCACAGGCCCACACACTTCAGTCAGAGGCCTGCCCCATAGCATCAATGAGCAGATTGGGTCTTTCTCTGCTTTGGAGATGAAAGTGATGCTTGCTTCCAGGAATGAATTCAGGAGTATTGTTTCCCTTTCAATTTCATTGAAGAGTTTAAACAGTAGTGGCAGTAGTTCCTCTCTAAAATGTCTTGTAGAATTCAGCAGTGAAGTTGTCAGGACCTGGGTAAGTTTTTAACTGTTTTCAATTTTGTTGATTGATATTACATTGTTTAGAATTTTTAGGTCTTCTTTGTTCAACTTTAGTAATTCATATGTATCTAGAAATGTGCCCTTTCTTCTCTATTTTCCATCTTTTTGGAGAATAGATTCTCTTGGTAGGTATTGATGATCCTCTGGATTTCTGCTGGGTCCATTGTAATTTCACCCTTTATATTCTTAATTGCATGGATATGGGTCTCTCTCTTTTTTTATAAGGTTGGCTAAGGGCTTGTTAATTTTGTTAAATCTTTCGAATAACCTACTCTTTGCTTCATTGATGTTTTGTATCATTCCCTTAATCTCCATTGCATTGATTTCTGCTCTGATCTTTATAATTTCCTCCCTTGTATGAGCTTTCAGTTTGTCCTGTTCTTTTTCTAGAAGCTTGAGGTTCAGTATTATATTGTTTATTTGAGCTATCTCTCTTTTCTTAATATGAGTATTCAGTGCTATGAATTTCCCCTATAAGCCTGCTTTCATTGTGTCCCATAGATTCTGATACATTGTATTGTCATTGTCATTTAATTGTAGAAACTGTCTGGTTCTTCTTTAATTTCCTCTGTGACCCATGTGTTATTTAGAAATGTGATGTTCAATTTCCATGTGTTTATGAAATTCTTGTGGTTTCTTTTTCTATTGATCTCTAATTTCATCACACTATGGTCTGATAATATATAAAGGACTACTTCAATTCATTTGCCCTTACTTAAACATGTTCTATGAGCAAGTATGTAGTCTATTTTGGAGAATGACCCAGGTGTACGTGAACAGAATGTGTATTCTGATTTTTTGGCATGGAACAGTCTCTAAACATCTGTTAGGTCCATTTTTCAAGAGTTTGGCTGAGTTCTAGTATTTCATTGTTTATTTTTTGTCTAGTTGATCTATCTATTTGTGATAGTGGGGTATTAAGGTCCCCCACTACAATTTTCTTGGTGTTTATTTGATTTTCCATGTCTGTTAGTATTGTTTTATAAATTCGGTGCACTGGTGTTTGATGCATCTATATTTATGATTGTCATTGTTTCCGTTTGCATTGTTCCCTTTACAAGGATATAGCATCCTTCTTTTCTCTTAATCAGTGTTGGTTAATCTGCAAAGAGCATAGCTACGCCTGTTCTTTATTTAGGTTCGTGTCACATGGAGTATTAATTTCCACCCTTTAACTTTCAGTCCATGAGTTTCTTTTTGAATTAAGTGTGTTTGTTGTATGCCAAATATTGTGGGATCTTGTTTCTTGACCCATTCTTTGGATTTTTTTTTTTTTTTTTTTTTTTTTTTTTTTTTTTTTTTTTTTTTTTTGTTTTTGAGACAGGGTCTCGCTATATAGTTAAGGCTGACCTGGAACTCCCTATGTAGCCTAGGCTGGTCTTGAACTCAGCGATCCTCTTGCCTCCGCCTCCCAAGTGCTGGGATTACAGGCATGCACTACCATGCCTGGACTTCTTTTAAATTCTTGAATTGAGACCATTAACATTGATGGTTATAACTGATATGTATTGACTTATCCTTGTCATGACTTTTTCTTTTTGTTGCATTCTCCCACTTTGTGTTTAAATCCTTGATTTCCCTTACAGATCTATTCTGCTCATCTTCCTGGGGTTGTGATCCTCATCTCTTCCTAGGATATTGTTTAACAGTTTTTGGAGTGCTGATTTAGTATTCATGAATTCATGGATATGGAAACACACATTCACTTCCTTGCTGGTGGGACCTATCTCTTTCTCAAGAGGTAGACTAATTGTGGTGTTTTTACATTTTTCATGTTAATGTTCTTAATTAACATGGATAATTGAGAAATATATATCTATATATTTTTCCATTCTTACAGATGTAAAAGCACTGTTCTCTTTCCTGAAAACACCAAACAAGGTGTGATCAACCCTGATGAGAAATAATGTAAAATGAAGATGAGTAGAACATGGTTGTAGTCATCATTTGGAAAAAAATCTGGAAATAAGAGTTTAAGTCTTGCAGTTCAATTTCTAGCCATGCCATGTATTGGTTCTTGAAGGTGATTTATACGTTACGGAGGTGAACATAACCAAAAGAAGCACAAATCTTTTTATTAAGACAGGCTTTCTTGACCCACTTCCCTTGACTTCCAGGACTTCTGTGTCCACTGATTTTTGTAAAATGCTGACTTTGTTATGTAATGGTCTCAACAATAAGTCTTCTCATCATCAATAATAGTTAACATCAGCTGGACACTTCCACTCACATTTCTTTGTCTCAGAAGCTACATTGCGAACATTTTCAAGGGCGACTTACTTTGTACCACTGTATTCTTAGGCTGACTGAGCAGCCAGATGATTTTGTCTATGTAGATTATTTAATGAAGCTTAATACAATAACTATTCTGTCTTTATTTTATTTACTTTTAGCTATTTGTATAATATGAAGTAATTTTCATTTAAGGAGTAAAAATGATTAACAAATCATTTTCCATTGATAACAGCTTAAATACTCTAAAAGCTATGACACATTCAACTTGTTCATCCATCAAAAACTCAGGTTGCTAACTCTGCAACAGTTAAGACTTCTGTTTTTTGTTGTCACTCATAATTGCTCAGAAATTCTGTCTTGTACCATCTAATGATTATAAATAGATAAAGATGTATATAGCACCCAGGAAGAGATAAACTAATGGCAGGAAGATGGCCTTGAACTATCCTTTCACTTTCAGTCTATGGGCTTCTTTTTGCAGTAGGTGTGTTTCTTGTATACAACATAATGTTGGATTTTGATTCTTAATCCATTCTGCCAATCTGTTTCTCTTGATTGGTGAATTGAGGCCATTGACATTGATGGTTATAACTGATATATACTGAATTATTATTGTCATGTTATTGTCCTTTTGTTGACTCTTTTTTACTTTTTCTCCCTCTCCTTTTAGTTTCTTGCCTTGCCTATTTGATTTGCTCTGTTGGGCTTCATGGTGTTGTGACCTTCATTGTCTTTTTCTAGGATATTGTTTACAATTCCTTGTAGTTCTGGCTTGGTATTCATGAAGTTTCTCAGGTGTTCTTTGTCATGGAAGTATCTTATTTCCCCATCCATTTTGAAAGAGAGTTTTGCAGAATACACCAGTCTAGGTTTGAGGTTATCTTTTAGGGCTTGACATACCTCACTCCAGGCTCTCCTTGACCTAAGGGTTTGTGTTGAAAAGTCTGCTGTGATTCTGATGGGCTTTCCTTTGCATGTGATTTGTTTCTTTTCTCTTACTGCTTGTAGTATTTCGTTCTTCTGTTGGGTTTCTGGGATCTTGATTATTATATGTCTAGGTGTAGATTTTTTTTTTTAATCGTGGCTAGTTGGAGTCCTATGTGCCTCACTTATCTGTATGTAAAATTCTTCCCCAAATTTATGCATAAACTATTTTTTCAGTGACCTGTTTTAGAGGTTTAAAGAATATATGTGGAAGATCTCACCTTGAGAAATATAAGAAAAAAACCTTTGAACCTTTTATTAAAACATGACTTTAGTGTGGAACACAAATATGGAATACATAGACTTGAAAGATAGGATCTTAACAAGATCCTATTAAAATGATTAAACTCTTCAAAGAATATCTAAAATAATATTTGGCTTATGTATGCATACATTACACACACTTTATATATGTATATATAGATACATATATGTATACATATACTCTGCATATTTATATGTATACATGTAAAGAGATAGCTCTCTATATCTGGAGAGAGTGAAAGAGACAGACAGACAGACACAGATTGATTTATATTGATGTATAAAGTAAGCCAGGAAACAAAAGTCTTGCTAAAATAAATTAACTCATTTACTCTGTAAGAAACAAAACTGATTGATATCCTACCAAGTAGTAAAAGAATAACCTTTTGGGTTTTCTTTTCTGAGAGAAATCATCTGCCCCTCTAATAGAAAAAAAAAATCTACGCCATTGACAAGTAATTCATAAAAACTGGTCCTTAATGAAAAATCATTTGTAAACCAAATAATATCCTCTTGAGAATTAGATAGTCTTTGGGTAGTCCTATTAGAAGTGTTCCAGTACAATATTGAAACACCATACAATGACTTTGTCCTACCTAGAATGTGGTACAACTTTCTGTAACAGTACCAGTTTCTTTCATCAGTATCTAAAGGGTGATTTGTGTCTTTCTAACAGTACCATGCTCCAGTGAAAGTATGCATTACTGCATTAAAAAACAACTTCATTTCAAGATTTTCCCAGGGTTCTGCAGAATTTTAATGTCAGGGGAAGGGCCTTTGATTTTTGTAAATATTTCGACAGCAAAGATCCCAAGAATTGGCTATATATTAATATAATTATTGCCAAGAGGCTCTGAAATACCTTCCTATATTATACTGAAAATGTATCATAAAAATTAGGTCTAAAATGTACAGACATTCATTATGTATATTTTTTATAAAATTTATGAGTATTCCCAACTTGTGACCTACTTTATTTTGCTTTTCCACTTTCTTTTTGCCCAGATGACGTTTTGTTGGGATAATTTGTGCCCATTGGAGTTCTTTACTTCAGGATCACCTTCAGCCCTCAAAATTTAAAATGGTGTTCTCAGGTTGCACAGGACAGTATTTTGTTGATCTCAAAAGGTACATTTTCTCTTTCAATGTAAAAGTAGTATATGTGAGTTCTAAAGTTTGAGTGCAAGATTTATTTGAAGTAATATCCTTTCCTCAATACAGTTGAAAGCATAACTCCATAAGGTATTGTTTCCAGAAAGAAATTATATTAAAAATATTGCAATAAAAGACTAAAGAATAGCATACTGAAGGGCATATGTGGAAGTTTTTGCCTTGGAAGTTAAAGAAAGTAAGTAATTTTGTTTAGAAAAAAATGTAGCTATGACTGAAAACCAGGGAGAGAAACGTAAGAATTTAACACAAAATTGATTTTTGATTGCTAATAGTTTACATATAAAATCTCAAATCACCAGCACTTCACATACTCCTACATTTGCTTTTGTAAAAAAACAAACAAAAAAAAACCCTAAAACTAAAAAAATTAATTTTGGGTTTACAGAAAAATAGAGATAAGAGTACATCCATTTTGTCTTATACTTTGCACACATTTCCTTGGGTTATAGCTCTCAGTAAGAGCACAATCAGTGAATATTGATACATCACTAGCTGAAGTCCATACATTATTCAGATTTCTTTCATTTTAACCCAGTATTTTTTTCTGTTCCAAGATTTCATCCAGGATGCCATATTACATTTAGTTATCCTGTTTCCTTATGCTCTACTTGGCGGTGCCAGATTCTCAGACTTTCCTTATTTTGGATGGCCCTAACAGTTTTGAGCACTGTCTAGGAATCGTGGTCAGGGATTTTTATAGACTGCTTCTCTATTATAATGTGCCTGATATTTTTCTCATGAGTATGCTAAGATAATGAGTTTTTGGAAGAAAGACCACAAAGGTAAATAAAGTACCATTTCCACCTCCTTCTATTAAAAGGACTTCCTAATATATCTCATCATTGTTGATGCAAACCTTGATTACCTCCCTCTGCAGTGTTCGCCAGGTTTCTCCCCTGTAGTTTCCCGCCCCACTCCTTTCTTTCTACAGTGTATTCCTTGGAAGTAAGTCAATAGTACAGTCCACCCTGATGGAGAGTGGAGCTCCCCCTTCTCTACAGCAGATGTGTGAACAAGTTATTTGTTTTGTTTTGTTTTTTGGTACTGGGGATCTAACTCGGGACCTTGCACTTGTGAGACAGTCGCTGGAACCACTGAGCTAAATCCCCCGCCCTGTGTACAAATTATTTGGAATATTTCTGCATGGGAGATTATTTACCTCTTCTGTTCCATTTATTAAATATTCAATCATTTAGTTCTAAAAGTGTGGACATAGGAATGTTTATTTTAAATGGTATAACTGTTTTTGTTTGTCATTTGTTTTTGCTTTTAATTGCTCATATGGTTGCGGCTTTGGCCATTGGGAACTCTTTCAGTTTGCTTCTGTCCCTTTCATGCCCTCACCATGTAGGGGTGTTTTTGTTTTAAAGCACATCCATGCTTTTTTGTATTTTAAAATGTTCCACACTCGTCTTGTCTATTTCTGCTCCAGCCTTAGAACCAGCCATTTTTGTAAGGGGCTCTGGTTACTTTCTATTGGAAAATGCTATTAGAAACTAAGATCTGGGCCTTGGGTGTCCTCATTGAGTCTAGCTGTCTTAGCTGACAGAAAAAGAAGTATGTATATGTATATGTTTATTAACCATTGTGTATACACACATCAATAAATATTTCTACATATCAATATTTGTATTTATAGTAAGCTAAACATGACTTCATACTACTATCTCCAACTCTAATTCAAATTTTTATTAAGAAAAGGAGTTCTTGCTGGGCATGGTGTACGTGCCTATAATCCCAGCACTCGGGGATCAAGGCAAGAGAACTGCTGCAAGTTTGAGGTCAGCCTTGCCTACATCGTGAATTCAAACCCAACCTGAACTACAGAATAGTGAAAACTTGTCTCAAAAAGAAGAAAAGAAAAAGGATTATTTTTCATGTAAAGTTACCCTGAATTACAATTTTGAGTTTTGGATTAACTGTTTTGCTTTCAAAAATTATTATAGTAGCCTCATTTTATGCCTTGTATCCCTTTTTATTCCACCCAGGCTAAAAGCCTATTGGTTGGTACTACACACACAACCAATAGTAGGTCTTTCCATTATTCACACTTAACCAATTGGTGGACTAATTCAGTTATACCTGTGATCCAGTATCACACACCCATAATCCCGTCACTCCCAAAAGACCCACCTGGGAGCATATGAGGCTTTGTGGGACATTTTAGATATAAACCATAACAAGTGATTTGATTTAAGGGATTTACGTGATTCAAGTATTAGATAGAAGAAAATAATACTAGATTAGGTAAGAGCTTAATTTAGAGAATCTGTGATATTATAATAGTAATTTGTATGACAATTCTAATCCAAATAAATTCTCATCCAACAAATGTTTTATGAAGAAAGGTCTAAATATTATATTACTAATTTCTTGTTTTGTTTTTTGTTTGTTTCTTTCTGGAGACAACTTACTATGTAGTTCAAGCTGACTTTAAACTTACTGTGGAGTCCTACCCAAACTCACAATGATCTTTCTGCCTCAGCCTTCCAATTTCTGAGATCATAAGGTGTATGCCACCATACCTGGCTACTAATTTCTAATTAAGGATAATGATTAGCACCTGTTAACTATATCCTGTCCCACTGATATTATGTTAGTGTCTATGAGGACATTTTTAGGTGCCAGGAATGCTTGAACTCAAGTACCCTATCCCCTTTCCTAAATCTTTGTCAATACAAATAAAGCAATGATGGGACTTATTGCTTCGGTGTGAGTTTCTAAACAGACTTGTTTGCTGTATGACTCTGAATTTGGTGTGTGCATGTTATTTAAAAAGGACACATAGGATTTCGAAAGGGACCAGAGCAACTTTTCTTACAGAACTGACCAGAATCAACAGGAAAAATCATATAGCATTTTTACTCAATTGTGCAATATTGATTCAATATATTTGACTTTGAACTGTTGTTGACGTAGACCTATGTCACAGAAACTGATGTACTGTAAGTGCCACTGTAATTACCTAATCCTGAAGTAAAAAGACAAGTATTTATTCCAGCTGACTAGTCAGTTTTTAGTGAGAGTTGCTCGATTTGCATTTGTAAACTTTATCATTGCATTGGTTAGGGAGATAGTTTTCACAGAAAGTCTTCCCCTCCCTTCATATCCCTATGCGAGTCAATCTACAGTTCCTTGGACTAATTATCTGAGAGTTAGTTATTCCATTATAGTGAATGACATGGCCCTAGCCTGTACAGCCTCATTTCTTTGGTTGGGATAAATTTTCTCTGTCTTGCCCAGCAATGAATTCACCTGATCTCTCACAGCAGTGGCTTAGAATCTCTTTTTCTTTGTTCAGACATAGCAGTGGAAGAGGCAGGCAACAACACTGAAAACTAGGGAAGAATGATGTACTTATGCTACAGACATAAAACAACTTGTGTTAGATATGACAGTGATGGGGCAATATTGAAGGTCCACCTGGAATTCATTATAAGTCCCCTCCTAAGGGAGCCATCTGATGCCTTTGGATTAAGTAGAGGAAACCCTGAAGAATTCCACTCGGCCCCCAAACTGGACTTTTAAAGGATATGACCAGGTTGTATTGTGAGATGAGTGAGTGTAGGTGGGGGCAATGAGGGTCACTTCGCATCTTGGTGGGAATACACAAAATACATTAGAAAGCAACCATTGTTACAGAGCATTTTGAAGTGGCATTAATAAAAACATCTTAGCTGGGCGTGGTGGTGCACTACTGTAATCCCAGCTCTGGGGAGGCTGAGGCAGGAGGATCGCTGTGAGTTCGACACCAGCCTGGGCTACATAGTGAGTTCCAGGTCAGTCTCAACTAGTGAGACCCTGTTTCAAAAAATCAAAAAGAAAAAAACAACATCTTATCTTAGATAAATTCAAGATGTGGCCTTAAGGAAATCCAGGAACAAAATTCATTGCAATAATCTCTGACACACCTTTGACACAGGAAGAGCAGAAAAGAGGAATAAAAGTATATTTAGTAAACATTAAACACAAGGAGTTTAAAAAGAACAAGGTCAAGGTCCAAGACAATAGAAAAGATAAATTAATAAAGAATATATCAGATATAAGAAAAATACTTCAAAAAAACCTACAAGTTATTTCTTCACTACTGGAGCACATGTCAACATAAATGAAAGTCATTGACATTAGAATGAATGAAAGAAGCTGAATTTTAGGAAGAGCATACATTTTCTGATTACATTTATACTAGATTTTATATCAGGAAAAGCCAATAATTTTTTTCCTACTGAGTGTGGGTAAGTGAAGAAATCTAAGGATTGTCACCCCAAAATATGTCACATTAGTGCAGATTTCCAATGGTTCCTCGGTTCACAAACTCGATTCTTTCCACGATTCTGGTTGCAACTGAGTTGGAAAAGAATGGAATCAAATTGAAAGTTGGATTCAACACGGACCTTATGCAGAATTTGATTCACTTCTCTTCTAGTGACCATTTTTGCCTCTTCTGATCAGATTTGGCTTGAATTATACTTTTTATGATCAGATTTGGCTTCAAACACTTTTTTTTTCCCAAATCCTCATGGCCTTTAAGTTTTATTTTCAGAAGTCTGCAGTAATTCTAACTGGTTTAACTTTATAAGTAATGTGTTTCTTTTCTCTACCGTTACTGAATTCTATCCTTGTGTTGTCCATGTGGAATTTTGGCTATGATGTGTCAATGGAGTTTTTTTTTTTTTTCTTGTGGCTCTTTGGGGTTTATGTGCATCACACATCTGTGTGTTAAATTCTTTCCTCATATTTAGAAAGTCTTCTACTATTAGTTCAGTAAACAAGTATTTTATACCCTTTGTGCTATCTTCAGATTTTTTTACTACTTCCAATTAATTTTAAGTTAGTTCAATCCCTGGTACCAAAAAAACAAAAACAAAGACAATTAATTTTAAGTTAGTCTTCTAGGAATCATCTAGTAGCATTTTGACCCATTTTTAGTGTTGGTTTGTTGTCTTAACAAATGCTCACCAACATCCGCCCTTTCTTCTACTTTTGACACTTTGTCCTCACATTGATCTGTTCTACTACCCATACTTTCACTAGTTTTAATCTTCTGGATTTCTGTTTGGTACCTTGTCATGAACAGAAATTCTTTGCTATTTTGGTCATTTGTGATTTTCATTGCTTCACTTAGCTCTTTTTATTAATTAATCTCTAAATTTGCAGATCATCTTTTTTTATGAAATCCATTATCTTTTTAATTATATCTTCTTTGAGCTCACCAAGAACAATACTGATCTGTCCTTTAATCTCCTCTTTGATCATTTCACACAATTCAGCTTGGTGACTTTTTATTTCTTCCTCTTTGATGCCACATAGATTAGGTTTGGGGGAGTTGGGAATATTTGGAGGCATTTTGTTGCCTTGCCTTTTCAGGTTTGCTTTTTCTTTTTTGTTCTGAAGGTCATGGGTTGATTCTAATGGAAAGCTATTATAGTAAATAAAGATACCTCTTCAGTCATAATCTGCTTTTTAGTGATCCCTTCAGGATGTAATGGATGATAGGCTTTTGCTTTTGTACTATGATTCAACCATCTCCATTAATTTAGAAGGGAATGATGCAGTGTCATTGCCCCGGCACCTACTTCTCTGAGAATGGACACAAAAAGGCAATCAGGTATTGGCATATGGAGAAAACCAATTAACAGCAACATCTATGCCACACTGGCAATAACAACTGCATAAGCAAGAATAATAGCATGAAAAAGAGACTGGATATTGAGATAATCTAAGAACCAATAATTTACTAACTTTCACCATAGGAAAGTAATCTATGATCACAGTACAAATAGTAAAACAAGCCAGATATTAACATACAGTAAATATCTACTGAATACATCCACTATACATCTACTAACAATAGAAAAGAATTCATTAGGAAGATACATCTAAACAGTGATAGCTATCGAAAGATTTAAAAAGCTAGTGATTGTATTAGTAAAATAGATGTATAAGGAATGGGAAAATGAAAGAAGTAAAATGTGAAAAATTAAGCAATGGAAATTGAGAAGAAAGATGTAAAAACGAGAGAAAGTATTTTATGAAAGGAATAAAATAAATACGATTAGACTAAGTAAAAGAAGAAACAAAAATTGAAAAAAGCAAAGAAAGTCTCAAAAAATAAGAAAAAAAGAAAAGGGGAAATAACCCAAAGCCCTCAAAAAAATGAAGAAGATAAAAAACTGAGTCAAAAATTTTCCTTTGTAGTTTTGAATAAATGGTTTCTTTCTAGAATCTTCATGCTTGGCTTTTGTAGTATGAGACCATGGAGGTACAGAGAATGAATTTTTTTTTTCTTTTTATTGAATTTATTGTACATCCTAGGTATACAGTATAGTTACATTCATTACTGGGATCTTGTACCTTTACATGACAGGTCTAAAAGTTACTCAGAAATGAGACTTTAGTTCAGTCACCAAGAGGTCCAAAGAGGCTATTTCTTCACCATAAGAAAGCTTCAGGTAAACAACATGAGCTGGGATCTGTGCAATTATTTATTTGTAACTGAAGGACAAGAGAATAAAGGTGTAGAAGAAAAGCACTTGCAACATTTTTTGTATAGGAGTTCTTGTCAGGGGACAGGGAAGAAAGGGATGTTTTGTTACGTGACACTTATCAATCTAGTTTAAGCAATTTTATCAGGAAAGGGTAACACATATCCAGAGAAAATTGTCTGAAAATAACTTTTTGTTGATTCTTCTGACTGGAGATCTACCCTAACCTTAACTCTACGTTCCAGGCCTGGTAACTGTTGTTCCTGACTCCTTCATTTTTACGTTCATATCAAGCACTCCTCCAGCCAGAATTTCCCCACACTTGGCATCCAGTAAATCAGAATTTCTCTGCCTAGCTTTATTTCCTGTGGATTTGTGAAGTGTATTCCCTCATCCACCACTCCAATGGAACCTTTTTTCATACACCCTGGGTTTTGTCAACCACCCAAGCTGAGGTGTGTCCTTGATCGCATCAGTACAAGGGGAAAGTAATCAGACCATTTATCACTGCTGGATGTGGGTAGCAGAGTAAGAGTTCAAGCAGACTGCTGGAGTTAATGCCAGCACTTTCAGACCCAGCCACAACTGAAAGCTACACAAGCTAGCTCTAGCTTCTCACCATGGAAGGTGAGGTCCTGGTCTTTTATGGCCTGACCTTAAACCTTACATAAACTTGTCCACATCATCTCCGTGACTGTTCCTTGTGGCTGTGTCTCACCCACTTTAGCAGGTTAACATGAAAAGCCTTCTCTCCCTGGAAGTTGGTCTTGTCCATGATCAAGTTGGTCCATTCTTCCACTTCCATGGTTTTATGGGCACTGAAGGCTCTTTGCATGTCTTAGCTATTGTGAACTATACTGCGATAAACATGAGTATATATACATTTAAACTACACTGACAAATTCTTTCTGGAATATAGTGAGGACTGGTATAGCTAGATGAAATAAATGGTAGCTCTATTTTTTGAGGAACCTCTTTATTATGAGAGTTACTGTACAAGTTTAATTTCTTACAGCAAGGTAAAACTGTTTTGTTTTTCCAACATTCTCACTAACATTTATGTTTTTGTGTTATTGATAATAGTCCTTCCAACTGAATATCATTGTAATTTGATTTGCATTAATCTAATAGCTAAAAGTTAAGTATCTTTGTTACATTCTTATTGGCCTGTTTATTTGTGTCTATTTAAGTCATTATGTCTATTTAAATGTGTCTCTTTAAATCATTTGCCCTTTAATCAATGAGCTGTCTTATTTCTTAAACATGTGTGTCTGTATGTATATATGTATTCATCTATTTTGATGTTAATTTTTCTTAGTTCTTTTTCAAAAATTAATTTTGCTTGTACATTTCAGATACACAATACAGTTACATTCATCATTGGGATCTTGTACCTTTACATGATGTGTCCTGGTTATTTTTTCCCCATTCCCCTGCCCTCCCTTCAACTGTTCCACCCCTCGTATTTACAAATACCTCGTTTCCATATTTTCATTTTCTCATGTTAATTCCATTCCTGTTTTTCCTTTACCCTAATCCTCCCACTTCCCCTTCCCCTTTGCACCTTTGCTTCCTATTTTACATTATCTGTCATACATTTTGATCCTTATTTACACTTTCAGTTTCTCAAACTAGAGAAACTATTTGGTATTTACATGTGTGTCCTATTTACCTCACATAAGAATATCGCTGAAATGTGCATCACATCCATTTAGCTATAAATGTCTCTAATTTCTCATTCTTTATGGCTGAGTAGTACTCCATTTATTTATTTTTGGTATCGGGAATCAAACTTGGGACCTTGTGCTTGCCAGGCAGGCAACAGTACCACTGACCTAAATCCCTGGCCCTCTCCATTTTATTTAAAAGACCACATTTTCTTTATCCAGTCTCCAACTGATAGGCAGTTGGGCTGTTTCCATGTTTTAGCTATTACAAACTCTGCTGCTATGAACATGGGTGTGCATATATCAATGCAGTATGATTCTCTTAATTCTCTTGGGAAGATACCCAGCAGAGGGAATAGCTGGTTCAAATGGGACCTCTAATCCTAGTTCTTTGAGGTATTTCCATACTGATTTCCTCAGTGGTTTCACCAGCCTACACTCCCACCGACAGTAGATCAGAGTTTCTTTTTCCTCATGGCCCTGCCAGCATTTGTTATTGGTTGATTTCATAAAAGCAGCCATTCTTTCTTGGGTAAGGTAGAATCTCAGCATTGTTTTCATTTACGTATGTGGAATGATCAGTGATGCTGAAAGTTCTTTGTGTGTTCTAGATAGTAGACCATTGTCTGAGGAACAGCTGGTAAACATTTTTTTCTACATTGTGGATTATTTCTTCATGCTATTGTGGTGATTACTCTTGCAGTGCAAAAGCATTTTAATAAGAAGAGATCCCACTTGTTGATTGTTTGTGTGAGTTCATGTGCAACTGAGGTTTGGTTCATGAAATGTTTTCCTATGCCAATGTTCTCAAGAGTTCTACCTAACCTTTCTTCCAGTCAGTTTAGTGTTTCTGTTTTAAAATTTAGATATTTAATTCATTTCAATTTTAGTTTAGTACATGGTGAGAGACATAGGTCTAGTTTTAATCTTTGGTAGGTTGAAACCCAGTTTTTCCAGCACCATTTATTAAAGAGGCTATCTTTCTACCAGTGAGGGTGTTTGGCTCCTTTGTCAAAGATGAGGTGGCTGAGTGTGTCTGGAGTTGTTTCTTTATCTTCTAATCAGTTCCACTGGCCCTCAGGTCTGTTTCTTTGCCAGTACCATGCTGGTTTTTCTTTTTTTTTTTTTATCACAGTGGCTTTATAGTATAGTTTCAAGTCAGGGATTGTAATACCCCCTGTCTTGTCTTTGTTGACTAAAATTGCTTTTGCTATTCTAGGTCTCTTCTGCTTCCAAATGAATTTTTGGCTTGTTTTCTCTAGTTCTGTGAAATATACTGTTGGTATTTCAACTGGGATTGCATTTAATCTGTATAGTAATTTTGGAACTATGGCCATTTTCACTATATTGGTTCTTCCTACTCAGGAGCAAGGGATGGCTTTCTAATTTCTGATATCCTCTTCAATCCCTATTTTTCAGAGTGCTATAGTTTTCAAAGTAGATGTCTTTGATTTCTTTCATTAGGTTCATTCCTAGGTAGTTTTTTATACTATTGTGAAGGGAGTTGTTCCTCTACTTTCTTTTTCAGTGAGTCTGTTGTTCATGTAGAGAAAAAGCTATTGTTTGTGTGTGTTGACCTTGTTTTCAGCTACTAAACCAAATTTGGTTATTAAGTCTAGAAGCTGTTTGGTGGAATTCTTGGAGTCTTCAATATAGAGTATCATGCTGTCTGCAAATAATGACAATTGGAATTCTTCATTTCCTATCTTTATTCCTTTCATTTCTTTCTCTTGTCTAATTGCTGTGGCTAATGTTTACAAAACTATATTAAACAGGAGCGGTGATGGTGGACATCCTTACCTTGTTCCTATTTTTTAGTGAGAAGGATTTCAGTTTTTGACCATTTAGTATGATATTGGATATTGGTTTTTCATAGATGGCTTTTATCAGGTTGATATAGAAATCATATATTTTAGCTGTTTGCAGGGGCTTTCATCATGAATATTTGTTGGATTTTGTTGAGCATTTTTTCTGCACCTGTTGAGATGATCATATGATTTTCATCTTTGGCTCTATTAATATATTGTGTTACATTAATTGGTTTGTGTATGTTAAACCATCCCTGCATCCTGGGATGAATCCCACTTGGTCAGGGTATATGATCTTCATGATCTTCTGCACTCTATTAGCCAGTATCTCATTAAGGAATTTTCCATCAATGTTCATTAGTGACATTGGTCTATAGTTCTCTTTTTAGTTGTGTCTTTCTCTACTTTTTGGATCAAGGTAATGCTTGCTTCCAGGAGTGAATGTGAGAATATTGCTCCCCTTTCAATTTTATTGAAGAGTTTAAAAGTAGTGGCAATAGTTCCTCTCTAAATGTCTTGTAGAATGCAACAGTGAAGCCATCAGGGCCCAAGGTTTTCTTAGTTGGTAAATTTTTAGTTACATTTTCAATTTTGTTGATGGATATTGGGTTGTTTAGAATGTTCAGGTCTTCTTCATTCAACTTTGATAATTCATACATATCTAGAAATTTGTCCATTTCTTCTGTGTTTTCCATCTGATTGGTGTATAGGTTGTCAAAGTAGGCATTGATGATCCTCCAAATTTCTTCTGCGTCTATTGTAATTTGACCCTTTTCACTCCTAATTGCAGGGTTTGGGTCTTTTTTTTTTCTGACAAGGTTAGCCAGGGTTTGTCAATTCTGCTTATTCTTTTGAAGACCCAACTCTTTGCTTCATTGATTTTTTTGTATTGTTCTTTTGGGCTCCATTGGATAATTTCTGCTCTGATTTTTATAATTTCTCCCTTTTATGAGCTTTGGGTTTGTCCTGCTCTTCTTTTTCTAGTAGCTTGATGTTCAGCATCAGGTTGTTTATTTGAGCTTGCTCGGTTTTCCTCATGTGAGTGTTCATTGCTATGAATTTCTCTCATAAGAATACTTTCATTGTGTCCCATATATTCTGATATGTTTTATTGACTTTGTCATTTATTTGTAGAAACTGTGACCCATTTGATATTCAGAAGTGTGTTTTTCAATGTTCATGTGTTTATGAAATTCTTGCGGTTTGTTTTGTTATTGATCTCCAATTTCATTGCACTATGCTCTTATAGTATCGATTTCTTTGCCCTTACTTAAACATGTTCTATGAGCAAGCATGTGGTCTGTTTTGGGGAATGAGCCATCCACAGTCAAAATGAATGTGTATTTTGATTTTGTGAGGTGGAATACTCTGTAAACATCTACTAAGTTCATTTGTTCAAGATTTTGACTGAGTCCTAGTATTTTGTTGTTCGTTTTCTGTCAGTTTAATCTATTTCTACCAGTGGGGTATTGAGGTCCCCACTACTATTGTATTAGTGCTTATTTGATTTTTCATTTCTGTTCGTTTTTGTTTTGTATAGTTGGGCACACTAGTATTTGGTGCATACATATTTATGATTTTCATCTCTTCCTCTTGGATTTTTTTTCCCTTTACAGGGATGTCATGTCCTTCTTTGGCCCTCTTAATCAATGCCAGTTTGAAATCCATCTGATCTGTCAGTGGGTAGATATCCCTGTGTTGTTGTTTTGTTTTGTTGGTTGGGGGTGTTCCCGTCACATGGAGTATTGTTTTCCACCCTGTAAATTTCAGTCTATAAAATGTGTTTCTTGTATGCAGCATATTGTTGCATCTTGCTTCTTGACCCGTTCTGCCAGTTTATTTCTTCTGATTTGTGAGTTGAGACCATTAACATTGATGGTTATTGGCTTATCATTGTTACAACTTTTTGTTTTTGTTAGATTCTCCCACTTTGCATTTAATTTCTTTTCTTGTCTGATGGATTCATTCTCCTGGGCTTCCTGGGGTTGTGATCCTCACTATCTTTTCCTAGGATATTGTTTAACATTTTCTAGAGTGCTGCTTTGGTATTCATGAATTTCCTCAGGTGCTCTTTGTCATGAAAGTATCTTATTTCTTCATCAATTTTGAAAGATAGCTTTGCAGGGTACATCAGTCTGGGTTGGAGATTTTTTTTTTTTTTTTTGGTACAGGGTATCGAGCTTCATTCAGTCTTGCTAGGCAGGCAGTGGAACCACTGAGCTAAATCCCCTGCAGAGGTTGTTTTTAAGGTTTCTCATTGGCTTCTCACTAGGATCTGTGTGCACTTACCAATGGTATTTGAGTGTGCCTCTGGCTGTTGCTTTTGCACCTATGCAACTCTTTTCCCAGTGAGTCTTTGACTGGAACTTATGGGCCCAAGCAGCTGCAGTTGGGGTGGGGCCCTGGCTGGATGTTCCTGCAGCTGCGCCCCTGTGGTCCACACTGGCTTCTCACTTGGATCTGTATGCTCTTACTGATGGTGTCAGTGTGGGCCTCTGTTCTTAGTTCTTTTTATACTCAATATTAGTTATCTGTCAGAAGAATACTTAGCATGGGGCCAGGGATTTAGCTCAGTGGTTCAGCTGCCTGACTCATAAGTGCAAGGACCCAAGTTAGGATCCCTGGTACAGAAAAACAAAAAAAAATAGAGTACTTAGCAAAGATTTTCTTCCATTCTCTGGGTTATTTCTTCACTCTATTGTTTCCTTTGCGATGCAGAGCTTTTTAATTTGATATCTCATTTATTGACACTTGATATTTTTCCTAGTCAGAAAATCTTTGCCTGAGTATATGACTTCAGTTGTTTCCCCTGTTTTCTTATAACAATTTCAGAGTTTCAGGAATTATCCCTAGGTCTTTGATTAATTTTGAATTGAGTTTCATAAGGGATAAGGATCTTGTTTCAACCTCCCACAAATGCATATCCAGTTTTCATCACACATTTATCAAAGAGTCTGTCTTTTCTCCAACATATTTTTTGGTTTCTTTGTCAAGAATTAAGTGGTTTTAGTTGTATGTGTTTGTTTCTGTGCCTCTATCTGTTCCCTAGTCTATATGTCTATTTTTATGTTAGTATTTTCTACTTTGGGGCTGGAAATGTAGCTCTGTGCTTACCTGGCAAACACAAGGTCCTAAATTCAGTTCCCAATATCAAAACAAAAAGTATTTTCTGTTTTTAGTACTATAGCTCCATAGTATACTTTGAAGCTAGGAATTGTGGTCTCTCCAGTACTTCTCTTTCTGATCAGAATTATTCTGGGTTTTCTGGGTCTTTTGTACTTTGTTGTGAATTTTAGGATTTTTTTTTTCTAGTGCTGTGAAGAATGTCACTTGTGTCTTGATGGGGATTTTATTGATTTATAGATTTTATCAATCTATAGATTGATTTTGGCAATATGGCCATTATAAAAATGTTAATTCTGATGATCAATGTATGTGGAAGATATTTCCATATTTTATTGTCTTCCTTGATTTCATTCTCCAATGCTCTGTAATTTTCATTGTGGAAATCTTTTACCGCATTAGTTAGATTAATTCCTAAGTATGTTTTTTGAAGCTATTGGGACAAGAATCGTTTTCTTTATTTCTTTGTCAGCTGGTTCACTGTTGGTGTATAACACAGCTGATTTATTGGTTGACTTTGTGTCCTGCCACTTTGTTGAATTTGTTTATTGGATCTCAAAGCATTCTGGTGGAATTTCTGTGATCTTCCAAATACATGCTTATATAATATGCAAATCGGAATAACTTCAATTATTCTTTTTATATTTTTAACCTTTTATGTTTCCCTATTTTGTCTAAAACTTCAAGTCGTAAATTGCCAGAAATGGTGACAGTGGACATATTTTTGTTTTTCCTAATTTTAGTGAGAATATTTCCAATTTTTCATAATTCATTATGATGTGGGTTGTGGATTTGTCATCTGTAGTTTTTATTATATCGAGGTAAGAACATTTCACACCTACTTTCTTCAGGATTTTTAAAAATATGAAGCCATTTTCAATTTTGTTGAAAGCTTTTTTCTGCATCTGTTAAGCATATAGTTTTTATCCTTTATTCCATTTCTGTGGTGTTTTATACTTTTTTATTTACGTATGTTGATATATTGTTGTATGGATGGAATGAAACCACCTCGATCATGATTGTTAGATCATCTGTTAAAATCATGATCTTAAATATGTTTTTGGATTCTGTTGTAAGATATTTATTGAAGATTTTTGCGTCTATATTCATCATGGTTATTGGTCTGTAATTTACTTTTTCTGCTGAGTATCTGGTGTTGGTATCAGGATGATACTGCTGCCTTCATAGAAGAAAGTTTGAAGTGTACTTTTTCTTTCTATTTCATGGAATTGTTTGGGGAGCACTTGTTTTAATTCATTAAAATTTTGTCAAATTCCAGAGTAAATCTGTCTAGTCTTGGAGTTTTCTTTGTTTGTAGATTTTCTTTTATGCTCCAGTCTCATATCTCTTTAGTGAGCTTTTTGGATTTTATATATCCTCTTGGCTCAGCTTTGATATGTCTAGAAATATATCCTCCCAGATTTTCCAATTATTGCAATATATGTTTCAAAATTGTTCCTAATAACTCTTTAGATTACAATGGTATATTTTGTAATAGCACCATTTTAGCTTCTAGTTTTACTAATTTGAGGATGCTCTCTCTTTTGGCTAGTTTGACTAAGTTTATCAGTGGTGTTTATCTTTACAGAGAACCAACTCTATTTCACTGATACTCTATTGTTCTTTTAATCTCTATTTCATTAGTTTCATCTCTTTTATTATTTCTTTCCTTCTGTTTCTTTCATTTTTGTTTATTCTTATTTTTCTATGATGAGATGCATGATTAGGTTATTTATTTGATATGTCTCTAACTTTTTAAATATAGGCACTCAGTCATAAGCTTCTTTTAGAGCTGTCTTTACTGTATCTCAGTAATTCTAATATGTTGTGTTTCAATTTTTATTTGATTCTAGACATTTAAACATTCCCCTTTCATTTATTTGATGACTATGGATCACTGAAAAGTAAAATATTTCAATCTCCACAGTTTGTTTTTCTCTTGTTGTTGGTTTCTACTTTTGTTCCATTATGAGCTGATAGTGTGTCTGAAATTATTTCAATTCTTTGTTTGTTAAGTCTTGCTTTAAAGCCGAAGATATGATTGATTTTAGAGAAAGTTCCATGAGCTTTTGAAACAATGAAAAATGCGTTATTTCAGCCAAGCATGGTGGTGCATGTATGTAATCTCAGCACTCTGGTAGGCTGATGCATCAGGATAATTCCAGCCAGGGAATTTAGTGACCTAATGAGACCCTTCTCAAAATAAGAAAGAAAAAATGGAAGGCAACATAGATCAGTACAAATGTTATGATTTCATTTTCTAGTAGAGAGAGAGACAACTGTTGTTAAATTGAATGTTCTTCTTTGTTTGAATGACCTACCTGTTTGTGAAAGTGGGATACTGAAGTCACTTATTATAATACATTGGGGTGTGTCTGTCCTATTATGTCAAGGAATGTTTGTTTTATGAAATTTGGTGTGCTAATGTTTGGTGTATATATGCTCATAATTATTATATATTCTTGGAGCATCATTCCCTTTCCAAGAATATAGTGACTTTCTTTGTCCCATCTGATTAATTTTCCCCTTGTCTATCTATCTATTTATCTGTCTATATTGCATCTTGGTCCTTTTTACTTTCTTTTTTCCCTCTCCCCTCCCCTCACTATCCTCTGCTATGATCAAACACTTTTCTTATTTCCATGTTTTCTATCATCTATTTTAACTGTGCTCCTTATTTATATTTGGAATTTCTCATATAAGAGAATTCATATGATATTTCAGTTTGTGTGTCTGATTTATTTCACTTAATATCGTGTTTTTCATTTTTCTACAAATGACTAAATTGTATCCTTTATGACAGAGCGGCACTCCTTTGTGTATAAATGCCAAACTTACCTGTTCATCTGTTGATTGACATATATGCCACTTCAAAGACTTAGGTATTATGAAATGTGCTGCTATAAATGTAGGTATTTATCTGGCACTGCAATATGATGTCTTCAACTCTTTACGGAAGACATCTAGAAGTGGGATATCTGGGTCAAATGGAATCCCTATTTTTGTTTTCTGAGGAATCTCCGTACTTCTTGCCATTGTGGCTATAATATAGTTCACATTTCCACCAACAAGGTAGGAGGGTTCTTTTTCCCTTATTCCCTCTCCAGTGTTTGTTATTTGATTTCTTGATGATGATCAATCTTTCTGGAGTAAGAGGGAATCTCAGTGATATTTTAATTTTTATTTCTTTAATGGCCACAGATTTGGAAAGTTTTTTTCTATATTTATTGTCCATTTCTACCTATTCTTCTGAGAAGTGTCTATTATTTCAGTTGCTCACTTTTTATTGGGTCTTTTATTATGGGTGGTCTATTTTTTTTTTTTTTTTTTTAGTTCTTTATACATTTTGGTGTTAGTTCTCGGTCTGAGAAATAGGCAGAAAAGAATTGAAATGGCTACATGTGCCTCATGTTTCTTCTGCATCTTCTATTGTTCTCTTGATCCACATGTCTTCTTTGCATGTGTCAGTACTATTCTTTTCTTTCCCCTCTTAAAGTCATTGTAATATAATTTGAAATCTGGAATTGCAATTCTTTCTGCTTTGTTGTTATTACCCAGAATTGCTTTTGCTTGTTTCAGTTTCTCCAGGTTCTCCATGAATTTTGGAATTATTTTCTCTAGTCCTACTAGAAATGATAGTGAAACTTTGATTGGGATTAAATTTTTATATCATGTTTGGAAGTATGGCCTCTTTTCTTTCCAATGAAACTTGCCAGACATTGAGAAAGTGATGGATCTCCATCTCCATTGCACACTACATCATTTGGGAAACTGTATATAACTTTTAAATTTCATATATGCACCTTTGCATTCATGTAGTTTACATTCATCTTCTGGAATGATTAAATGTGCATATTATAGCATCTTTCTTTCTTATTAATCTCCTTCCCTTTCCTTCCTCTCCCTCCCTTCTCCTCCTCCCGTTCTCCTATCTTATTTTTTACTCATTAATATTATTTGTCTTAGCTCATGTTCTGGCATATAATGTTTACATTAATTGGGATAATTAGGTTCCTGTACTTTTACTCATCTTATTTCCCTTTCCGCTCCTCCTCGCCTCTCATCCTTGTTCCCTTGGACACTTCCTTATTTCAAGAGATCCATCCACTGTCCTTTTCAACATTACATTTTTCAGGTGCACTCATTTTCCTACAAATGTCTCTAATCTGTTGTCTTTATGCCCAAGTGTAACATTCCATTGCCTATAAATATCACAGTTTCTTTATCCAATCATCTGTTTATTGATATAAAGGCTTAGCTATTACAAATTGCATTGCTATAAACACTGGTATGCATGTATTGCTGTAGTATGATGATTTAAGCTCTTTGAAGAAGATACCAAATAGGAGGATACCTAAGTCATATGGAATTTCTAACTTTAGTTCTTTGATAAATCTTCATACTGATTCATACTCCATAATGGTTGTACTAATTTGCAATCTTACCAATAATGGAATGTTCCTTTTTCACCACAGCCATGCCAGTATTTGTTACTGTTTGATTTTGTAAAGATTGCCCTTCTTTCAGGAATAAGGTAGAATCTTAGAGTTGTTTTAATTTGCATTTTTCTGATGATCAGAGATGTTAAACATTTTTTCATATAAATATATGATTCCTTTTCTGTACAGAAGCTTTTTAGTCTGATATAATTGCATCTGTTGATTCCTGCTATGCCTTGTGCAACTGAGGTTCTGTTACGAAAATCCTCACCTACACCTGTGTTAGAGAGTTTTACCTATTTTATCTTCCGATAGGTTTAAAGTTTCTGTTTTAGTGTTTACATATTTGTTCCTTTAGATTTTAATTTAATATATGGTGAGAGATAAGGATCAATTTTCATTATTTTTCAAACAGATCACCAGTTTTCCCAGCATCACTTGTTGAATAGGCTATCTTGCCTCCCTCATATGCTTTTTTTTTTTTTTAAACTGCCATTAATGGTACTGTTTTCATGATTTCCTTCTCATCCCATTCATTTTTGGGAGTAGACAAATTTTAATGATTTTGCATGTTCATCTTGTATCCTGCTACTTTGCTGAAACTGTTTATTACTTCTAAGAGTTTTGGTGATGGAGTTCTTTAGATCTTCTATGTAGTGTATAATATCCTCTGGAAATAATTTAACTTCTTCCTTTCCTACATGTATCCATTTTGTTTCATTCTCTGGCCTAATTGGTCTGGCTAATGTTTTAAGTTTTATGCTGAATAGAGGACATGATAGTGGACATCTTTGCCTTGTTCTTGATTTTAAGCAGAATGCTTTTAGTTCTTCCTATTTAGTATGATGCTGGCTATGGTTTGTCATAAATTACTTTTATTTTATTCAGGTCTAGTTCTTCTATACCTGTTTTCTTCGGGTTTTTTATCATGAAAGGGTGTTGGATTTTACTGAAATTCTTTTCTGTATCTATTGATATGATTATATCGCTTTTTTCTCCATTTAGTTTATTGGTGCATTTTAGATATTCAGTGCAGTTACATTCATCATTGGGATGCTGTACCTATACCTGATGTATCTTGGTTCTTATTTTTTCACCATTCCCCTGGCCTCCCTTAGTCTCCTCCACCTTTCCATATTTTAAGATTTTGTTTCTGTTTCTTCCTTTTCTCATATTTTTTTATTTTACCTTCTTTCCTTTTCCCTGCCCCTTCTACTTCCCCTACTTCTTTAAACCTTTTCTTCCTATTTCACAATATCAATTATACATTTTGATCCTTATTTACACTTTTAGTTTTTCACACCAGAAAAACTATTTGGTATTTACAGAGTCAAGGACAAAAACCATATGATCCTCTCAATAGATGCAGAAAAAACATTTGACAAAATTCAACACCCATTCATGATAAAAAACCCTGCAAAAAATTGGAATAGATGGTCTATATCTCAACTTAATAAAGGCTATCTATGAAAGACCAAAAGCCAACATCATATTAAATGGCCAAAAACAGAAAACCTTCACATTAAAATCAGGAACAAGACAAGGATGCCCACTATCACCACTCCTCTTCGATATAGTTCTGGAAACATTAGCCACAGCAATTAGACAAGAGAAAGAAATTAAATCAATAAAGATAAGAAAGGAAGAAGTTAAACTGTCATTCTTTCTGACGATATGATACCCTACATTGAAGATCCAAAAAACTCCACCAAAAGACTTCTAGGCTTAGTTGACAGATTCAGTAGAGTAGCTGGATACAAGGTGAACACCCCAAAATCAATAGCTTTCTTGTACAAAAATAACAGACTCACGGAGAGAGAAATTAGGGAAATAATTCCTTTCACAATAGTACCCCAAAAAATGAAGTATCTAGGAATCTATCTAACAAAAGAAGCAAAAGACCTCTACAATGAAAACTACAGCACTCTGGAAAAAAGAAATTGAAGAGGATATAATAAAATGGAATGATATCCCCTGCTCCTGGGTAGGAAGAATCAACATAGTGAAAATGGTCATACTACTAAAACTGCTATACAGATTCAATGCATTGCCAATTGAAATTCCAACACTATATTTAATAGAACTAGAAAAAAGAATCCAAAAATTAATTTGGAACCATAAGAGACCTAGCATAGCAAAAGCCATCCTAGGCAACAGACACATGGCAGCGGGTATAACAATTCCCAATTTGAAATCTATACTACAAAGCCACTGTGATAAAAACAGCATGGTACTAGCAAAGAAACAGATCTGCGGATCAGTGAAACAGATTGGAAGACACAAAAACAAATCCAGATGTACTCAGCTACCTCATCTTTGACAAAGGAGCTGACCATCCTCAGTGGAGGATAGATAGCCTCTTTAATAAATGGTGTTGAAAAAAACTGGATTTCAACCTGCCAAAGATTAAAACTGGACCCTTATCTTTCACCATGCACTAAATTAAAATCCAAATGGATGAAAGATCTAAATATTAAAACAGAAACACTAAACTTGCTGGAAGATAAGTTAGGCAGAACTCTTGAAGACATTGACATAGGAAAAGACTTTATGAATAAATCCTCAGTAGCACGGGAACTAGCAGAAAGAATCAGCTGGGATCTCATCTTATTAAAAAGCTTCTGCACTGCAAAAGAAACCATCAGCAGAACTATGCCTTGCTCTTGTTAGTAGGTGAGAAAAGTAATTAACCCTTTGGTCTTTCCTGGATGTAGGCTGTGGGGGCATGCATTCAATCAGATCACTGTACTGAACAACCACACTTTAAGATCCACCTTCCTCTCTAGGCCACAATCACCAGGCCTAGTTCCTCACTCCAGAGGGCAGGGCCTGTGTTCTTCTTGGCCTGAGCATAAACTTAGGGAGTCTGTATCTACCTGTATCCTCTCTGTGGCTCGCTCCAGTGGATGTCTCTGACCCAGACACTGTGGTAGGGTAACACTGGGAACCGTGAAGTGGAGTTGTTTGGTAGTCATTCTGTGACTCACTTTTAGATAACTCCTTTCAAAAATGGTATTGGATTAAATACTTTTCGGCAATATGGTATGTACTGAACTGGCTTTCTTCTGTAGCTCTAGCCTGCCAAGGAGTCACTTTCAGAGTAAAATCCCATGCTCTGTTTTTAAATTTACAATAGTTGTGGGCTTCCTTGGGGATATAAGTACCCCAATGAGTAGGAGAAACAAAACAGATCCTGCTTGGAGGTTATAGGTGGCTGCAGCCAGGGTCTGGAGTTCATGAGTGTGCAGTTGGTCTGGGGGAGCCTCTCTCTATCTGGGGAATAGGGACAGGTTCCTCTCCTAACTTCCTAACTTTGACAATTATATTATGGTTAAGTAATGTCCCTTCTTAGATAATAAAAAAGTATTTAGGAAAGATTGGCATTCTATCTTCAAATTACTCTCAAATTATTATTCATAAATATAATATAGAATAGTAGGAGAAATACATGGTATGCATTATATATATATATATATATATATATATATCCATGCATATGGACACACACATAATGCATATATAAAAAATAATAGCACAAATGAAGCGAAGTGTAAACAATGGTGATTTGGGGTAGTGGGTATTTAGGAGTTTCCTATCCTGCTCATTCAATTTTTGTGTGTGTTTAGAGTAAAGTTTTATCAAATGCATTTTGAAATTTGATTTCCAAGAAAAGATAAAGTATAATAGTTTTAATATAATTTCTTATAAAATATGCATATATAAAAAATAATAGCACAAATGAAGCGAAGTGTAAACAATGGTGATTTGGGGTAGTGGGTATTTAGGAGTTTCCTATCCTGCTCATTCAATTTTTGTGTAAGTTTAGAGTAAAGTTTTATCAAATGCATTTTGAAATTTGATTTCCAAGAAAAGATAAAGTATAATAGTTTTAATATAATTTCTTATAAAATAAAAGGCATTAAACACAAATAAATTTAAGAATAAGAAAGTTGATATATACATATTTAAAGAATATTAAAATGTGAAAATACCAACACAACTCTACTGATAAATTTGAAAACAATTTTCTAGAATTATATATGAAATATTAAGTAGCAACAAAATTTATTCTATGGAAGAATATTAAATGAAAAATGTTCATAACCTATATATTTTTAAATATAATGCACTTTACAAATAGACTGGCTGTAACTTGACAAAAATAGATATAAAATCAGAACTGGAATAATACATATAAAACAATCTGAAAACAGTGTTTATGTGTCAATAGATTGAGTATTTTGTCATTCTGTATTTTCTAAATGTTAGATGGTATTATACATTACTTTTTTCAAAAACTATAAAAAGCCCTTGATAAATCTTATGAAATATCTATGAAAAACTTAGAAAAACATGTGCAATGCCTCTGGAAACTAAGGATTAGAATTCATCATATATTAGAATCTTGGAATGATTTACACTAATTACAAGCAGATGTTAGATTTAAACAACTTTTGCCCTGGAACAGTGCAGCCGGAAATGGATGAAGCCTGAACAGGAAAAGGGTCAACAACACAAAACTGTCTGGACACCCAAGATACATCATGTAAAGGTACAAATCCCAATGATGAATGTCATTATATCGTATTCCTAAAATGTACCAATAAACTTAATGAATTTTAAAAAACTGTCTAGGCACCACTTTCTCATTGCAGAGACTTTCTGAGGGAGGAAATCTGTCTCCCTATGCCTCATTAGTGCATTCTTTATACATTTATTTATGATATCTAAAAGACACACAGCATTATTAGAGTGCATATCTTGCCTTCACAGCTTTACTTTCTAGCTTAGAGACCAGTGATTTCTAGCATTACAAAAATGGTGTAAGAGTGAGGTAGGGGAAGTATCATAATGACTTCATTTGGCACATCACTTAGAGCAGTGATGGCAAACCTTTTAGAGATGAGTGTCCCAATTGCAACCTGAAACCCACTTATTTATTGCAAAGTGCCAATATTACCATCAAACCTGAATACTAAGGCTTTAGTTGAGGAAAAACAGCTAATACATTAACATCTTTTGTCTTAAAAGGAAAACACAGTAACAGCTTGCAACGATACAAACAGCTTTGTACTGAAAGGTAAAAGTTTGTATTTGGTGTTCTTTTGCACAATCAATGTGACCTTTGCTGTTGTATCCCTGCTGATAATTTGTCAATCATTGGCTCGTACTTTTTTAGTCTGAGAGCAATGTATGCAGCACTCAGGTCCTCCGCTAGTCTGGGATGACTTGGCTCATGAACCGAGAGGGCTTTGTATGCTGCCTGTAGTGTGTGTGCCATAGGTTTGTCACCACTGACCTAGAGGTTTAAGTCTGCTCGGTTAAAACAGGTCTATAAAATACAATAAACACTAAGGAACATAAAAAGAATTTTTCAAAAGCTCAGCCCAAGAAATATAAGGAAAATAAAGAGATGACCACAAACTACATCAACAGGTAGCTATAAAATAAGTCAGATAAAATAGATTAATTCATTTAGAGTCTCCCATGAATAGAGAGACCCTCACATTTGTTCGAGAAATAAATTCTAACTACATTTAAGTTTGATGTCCCACCACCACCTTGTGACCAGCACATAGCTCCCTGCCCTGCAGTTTCCATCAGCCCTGCAGTACAGTACATTGAGACAGTAATCTTCAATGAGGAAGCACATCCCTCAGCTCTGTCTGACTGGCCATGCATTCATAGAGTTTGTGAAGGCCAGTGGAGGTTACATGATTTTATTTTTCTGTTTGAGTAGTAAGAAAATGAGGTCACATTGTCCCCAAGTTTTTTCTAATTTTCTTAAGTCTAGAATACACATAAATATATACGTTAGTTTCAAAATTACTAACCACACCACTGAGGAAAATGTACCCATTAGAAACTTGTTCAAAGGCTTATTTGTTTTAAGGTAAAAATATATGTGCAATAAGCTTTGTACATAAGCTACCATTGGTGAGATTGGACAAATGCATACACACTTATAATCCACATCCTCTGAAAGGAAATTTCCATTACCTAAGAAGTCCCCACATTCTTCTCCCCAGTGTAGGGGCAGAAAGAAAGGCTGCTCTTCACCCTCCAAAGTTTCACTGGAATGAACAGATCTAAAAGGATTTATTGTGTCCATATGGGCAATTACAAAGGGTCATTACTAAATAGCCCAACATCAGGGAGAAGGCTACGAACTATTTTTCCATAGGGAGGAAGAAGACAAGGTTCATATACTGTGCAATTTTTAATGGGATAGTGAATAATTTTAGGGAACTTCAAAGGGTTTGGAGAAGCATGCAGCAACCTGGACTAAAGTTCATTGGTTTCACAGAACAGATAATGGATTCTAAATTACCATCTTTGAAATATTGAGTGGGGCCAAAATAGAAGACAACAGTGTGTGACAAAAGTCTGTTCTGGTGTCCTGAGGAACTTTAGTCTTCGGGGAGTGTCCAGAGGTACTTTTCTCCCTCAGCAGGTCTAGACTTTAAGCCATCAAAGAGACAGAAGAGTAAAGCCTCTTCTAACATCTTCCAAATTCCTTCCATTTAAAATTATCTGCACATTAAAGTTGCATATTTTGGGGTAACAATACTCGATTTTTCTTTATCATTTAATGCTTTTTCTTGATATAAAATTTAGTATAAATGTAATCTTCAAGTATATGTTCTTAATCTTTTATCGTGCAGTATTGAATTATGTCTTTAAATATTCTCCCAACAGAATCTTATCAATATATAAGAAATTTAGAGAGACTGTGTGCAAAATACTTGTATATTTTTAGTGTCATACAGAAACAGCATTCCAGCAACTAAGGACATTCTAGACATTAGACCTTCTGTGGTTTGTTTCTTCAGCCATTTCAAACATTTATGTGGTTATCTGCCTACTCATTTTATGATTACATGTCATACATTCACTTTGAACATGTGAATAGTTTCAGAAACACATATTATTTGTGTCTAGAGAACAAAAAACTATTTACAGTTTATATAATGTTTGCAGAAAGAGGTGCAAATTAACAGGGTGGGCTCACACAAGAATGGGATGAGTCTATTAAATAATTTTAAGAAAATATTGCAATATTTGTCTTCTGCAAAGCATGTAGAAATGGCTTTAGAAATATTTTAAAAGATGGAGATGCTTAATCATTGTAGCTGAAACAAATCTTAACTATAAAATTTCTGAAATAATGTTTTCCATATGTCAGTTATTTACCAACTTGCTTTTGTACAAAGTCCCTCTTCCCAACCTCTTCTGCAAAAATAGATATGGGTTTCTGCTAATGAACTGAGTAGACATCTAATATTTTGTATGCTTTTTCAGCTGTGTAGCATTATATTTGGAAACTTTACAAATTGGTTTATTATATAATCGATAGAATGATGGTGTGTATTAATATTAGTTCAATCATATATTTACTGTCTAGAAATGTGGTTACAGTTCTATGGAGGAATAATTTTTCAGTGTTTTTCAGCTTGTAAAAACTTAGTATGAGTGTTCAAGTATGTAAATAAATAATGCAATACGTTTATAATGAAGACAATCTACCCTTATACTGAGAACCAAAGAATAAAAATAATGGGATGACAAAATTTACATTAGGTAAATACAAATAAAAAACAGAAGATATCAATATCAACATCATAGAATATAAAGGCATTCAACAAAGAATATTTAGAGTGATAATAGAAAAAATTGATGTAATAATCATTAATATTCATTTACCAAATAACTAAGAATAAAATTTTGGATAGAATAATCACCAATATAGTTATGTATGTACATGCTATTTTATATCTATCTGTATCTATCACTGTAGCTCTTATTTTCTTTTAGGACAATTATAAAAATTTATGTGAAACTAGACCGATAAAAAATTGGGAAACTGCAGAAGTGTGCAGAGTTTTAGCAATGGCAATTAATCCCCTTGAGAGGAGATGGAAGATCCAGCGGAACCGAGCAGCACAGCCCCTGCGTCGCCTAAGCACATAGGACAGGATAGAGAAGTGCCAGTGGGAAAGAAACACAGAAGGCCCTGAAAGACTTGGTGACCAAAGGGAGCTAACTGTTAATGGGACTGAGAGCAGCCTTGTGCTGCCCCTGCCAGAGGGCAACACAGCAGCCCATGGTAAGGAGGCTTGGCTGGGCCAGTGAGAGACATCCAAAAAGCTGCTCGCTGAAGACTGGCCTCTGATCCCACAAGATCAAACTCTTCCTAGACTTGGCAGGGATACAGAGCACAGTTCTTGGACACTACCTGCCCAGGACACTACCATAGAACTGTGGTCTCCAGGGGAGTTTTAGTTTTTTTAATTATTATTTTTATTTATTTCCCTATTGGTTTGGCTTTCTCTTTCTGTCTGTTTCTTTTTCAAGTTTTTGCCTTTATGTTTAACTTGTTCTGTTCATCCTCCTTCTTTTCTCAGCTATCTCTTATGGTTATATTTTCATGTGAGTGAAAATTTTGTCTTCTATTTCTGATTCATTTTGATATTCTTCTGCTTTATCCTTCACAGTATCTCTGCTGCCCCTTCTCCAGTAACTCAAACCTTGGGTGATCGTCTGTTGTCCTCTTGTCATTCCTCTACTACATTTCTCCTCATTTATCTCTCTGTTTTGCCTCCTATCTTACTTAAATTTCCCCCCAGAGGGTAAAATCACTCCACTAAGGGGAAGCTCATTGCATACAAGCTCTGGATTTATGATGGATTGTGTCATATAACTGTAGCTCTTGTTCCTCTGGTTAAAGGTACCAAATTGATAGTTGCCACAATTTATCAGTTTCTAGGCTGTGCTTAAGGCTATTGATATAGCTAATTGTACTACTTTAGCCAGGATGTCCTACTTGTTGTAATTAGTTGTTCTCCTTTGTATGACAACACTGAGATTGTCTGGGGCTATAACCACTGCCACAGTCCAGTATCAAAGGAGTAGGTGCTAAGCTAAATAAATAGCAACTTCTGATTCTAAATAAATTGGGAAGGTAGGATCTTGGAACAGACACAAAGACAAACAATAACATAAGCCCAGAAGACATCTCTGAAAATTAGACATTTCCTAGAGAAGCCTAGATACTAGTGATAAAGCTATCTGCCATAAGAAATTTATAAGCATCAACACAGAAAATAAAGTAAAATTTTAAAAATAGAAAATGACAAGATGCAGAAGCAAAATGCAATCCCAGACCTCCAGCCCACCTAAGACAAATCCAGGAAATAATGAGATAGAGGAAATCAGAAATCACCCACCTCATTTTTCCTAGATGATAAAAGCAGAAATAAGATAACAAATATCTGAGGTTATAGAGAAAATAATCTCTCAGGTAAAAAAAAATGATCATCAATATGCAGGGCATTCTCACTGAATCTAGAGTAGCTACAGATAAAAGAAATAGAGAGAATAAGAAAATGATGGAAAACCTGAATGCCCAACATGAGAAAGAAATGGAATTCATGAAACAGATTCAAACAGACATCAAAGAGATTAAAAATTCCATTGAAAGTATGTACAATAGATTAAATGAGAGGACAGAATTTCTGAACTAGAACAGGAATATAGTTAACCACTATGAAAAGAAAGATAGCTTAAAAATGGCACGAAGCCATGAAAAATCAATCCAACAATTGCAAGATGATGCAAAGAACAATATTAGATAGACTGGGGTCAGTGAGAGAGTCGGAGATTGTGCAAAAGCTAGAAGTACTGGTAGAAAGCTTCCCAAACATGGAAAAATAATTTGATCTGCAAATAAGTGAGGCATATAGATCACCAATGAGCCATGACCAAAATAAACCCACACCAAGATGTGTAATATCAAGATCCTAAGAAATTCAGCACAAGAATGAAATGTTAAAAGCTGTCAGAGAAATGAAAACAAATCACCTACAAAAGAAAGCCCATCAGAATCACAGCAGATTTCTCAACACAAGCCCTTAAGTCAAGGAGAGCTTAGAGCGAAGTACTCTAGTTTCTGAAAGCAAACCCAGACTGATGCACCCTGCAAAGCTATCTCAAATTCAATGAAGAAACAAGATACTTCCATGAAAAAGAACAACTGAAGAAATTCATGATCACTAAACCAGCTTTAAAAAATATCCTGAAGGACATTTTAGGAAGAGACAATGAAACCACAACTCTGAGAATATCATCAGAAAGAAGCCACCAGGCAGGACAAGCAGTTAAATAGGGGAGAAAGACAGGAAATCAACAGGACAATAATAACATGACAAGGAAAAGCCAATGTATTTCAGTTATGATCATCACTGTAAATGTTCTCAAGTCATCAATCAAAAGAAACTAACTGGCAGAATGAATCAAGAAACAAGACCCAACAATTTGCTGCATACAGGAAACACATTTAACCCATAAAAATTAATAGATTAAAAGTCAAAGGATGGAAAATAGTACTCCACATGACAGGAAGCCAGAAAAAAGCAGGGGTAGCTATACTATTTGCAGACAAAGTGGATTTCGATCTAAGACTGATTAAAAGAGCCAATGACAGTCACTATATTCTTGTAAAAGGAACAATTAAGAGGAAGAGATAACAATCATAAATATAGATGCACCAAATACCAGCGCATTCAACTATAGTCTGGAGGTGACCCTAGCTTATAACCCTCCCTTCCACTACAAATTGTCCTCTTCCCCAACCCAGGAAGCAGCTGCATTAACTACAGCATATCTCAACTTCAAACAGTATATCCTGACTTCAAACACATACAGATGGCTAACAGTGAGCATATGCATCCTAGATTGCATACCTTGAAAACACTCCTGTATTAAATGTGCCCTGTTCCTGCTTGTAAAGGGTTGCATTTCTCTGAGCACTGCACTCCACTACATTCTTTGAATATATTCTACATCTCTGTCTCTAATAAACCTGAGATACATGTGTCCCTTTCACTGGTGCATCCTAAAACTTTGAGTGTCAGCAAACCTGCAAACTTATTTTAAAAGGGTTAAGTTCTTTATTTCAGCCTCAGGTATCACAAACCCAACCCAGTGACATTTATCTCGGTAACTATGAAGGGATATCAAAGAGATATCAAGGAGACTTTGGTTTGAAAAGCCCAGCCAAATGGAGTTTTATTTCATTATGTTCTTTCTTCATCTCCACTTTTCTCCAATCCTTTGGCCCTCTGTAACATAGATTTTTCTGAAGCAGTTTTCTTCCAAGCCCTTTGCCCCTGAAGCAGAGCTCTCCCCCACCCCCACCGGAAGCCATAGCAGTGCCAAGAAAATGAGTGCTTGTACATAAGAGCACTGAAGACAAGAGGCACTTGCTCCCTCTGACCAGAAGTGGGGAGATGCATACTCTGGACTTTTAAATCCTCTGTGAAGTTTCTTGTGTGCACCTTTGTTACAGGCCCTTATAAATTTTTGAGTAGAGTTTAGTTTTTGAGTACTTCTTTTCTTAAATCCCTGGTATGTTAATAACAGCCATATTCCAGGAACAAGGATGCTTGTTCTGGGCATGACAGAGCTGCTCCCCTGGCAGTTCTGACTCTAGGAAATGAGTTGGGACATACATGTGGCCTGATCCCAGTGTGGGCATGCCTGCAGTGTGACTCTGTTTTGAGGTAGGCAGCTCACACGCCTAACTTCAGTTTGAAGGCCACTACATGAGCTTCATGATCCCTGGTTTGGAAGCCCCACTGCTGTGCAGTAGGATCCTGGTTAGGTCACTCTTGCCCTAGGGGGACCCAGCTTTGAGGTAGGAGGCTTAGGCCCTCTGCTCCAGGAGGGCCTAAGTAGGATCCTGCCCTTTCTCTTTTTCTTTTCTTTTTCTATCTCTTTCCAAAAATACACAAGTGACATTTTAAAGGCATGTAGTAAATCTTATATGATCATGGGTAACTCACTGTCTATCCCCAAAATGTCACCTTTATATTTTATGAACTTGAGACTAATTTAAGATAGAGAATTTTAAAAGGTTGATTTTTCTGCAAAAGTAAAATAAAGCTTGGTTTTATGTAAGGTAGAAATAATAGATTTAATAATAAAGAAAAAAATGAATAAAGATTCAGTCTATCTACAGCTTTTCTCTCCTTTCCTTTCTCCTATTGGATATGTCTATAGTGTTAACCAACAAAAAGGGTACTCAGAGTAGCTTTTAAAAAAAATACTGTTGTGACTTACATAAGCAAAAGCTAATTAATAACCCCTAGGGGGGTTCTAACAAGTATAAAAAAGATCATTTTAATTGAGCATGGCCAATACATCTGAAAGTGCACTTTAATTTAAAATGGTGTTTTACATATGCTTTCTTGTCTGTTTGCCTGCCTATTAATCTGTTTTAGTAGTTGGTTAAAATAACCTGCAAGTTTTTCATTAAAAATTGTTTTTTAGTACAACAATTTCTTTTCATTTTTATTTTTTCACCCTTACAAACTTTTGGGAGCTTTCCATGGAAAACTAGTTGCATTGGTTTTCAAATTAAAAACATTACAGAATAAGCTTGAGGTTTATGTAAGACTTACAAGTAAAGGCCTTAAAGTTTGATAACATAAATGTTATATATAATTTAGATGAATATGTTTATGTGTTTTACTTATATATACACATATATTTTTTTCTTCCAAAAGTTCTAAAGTTAGTTTATCCATGAGTAGACACTCATATACCCAATGCTTTTGTTCACATGGCCTAACAGTGAATTAATAAGAGTAAAGATACCTTTAAAGTTGATGATAGATTTCCATCCAGGTTGTTAGCCAATCAAGATAATATCTATAAAAATGATTTTAGAAATTGTGTACAATAACTTAAAATGTTTTCCTTGGTTAAAAAACTAAAAATATGCAGCTTAAAAATGTTAACTGTACATTTTTTGGTTTTCATGAGTCATCTAAATAATGGTTAAAATAAATAGATATAAATAAGATTAGTGCTTATAAATGTTAGTATTTAAGTTGTCAATTGGTAAATATAAGTCAAATATTAGCTTCTTAAGTCATAAAAATAATATATTTGAGGCTATGAATGTGTTGCATAAATTATTAATTTACATATTCAGGTTTAAGATTTCTTTCTTGAATTGAGTTAAATTTCCAGTATTAATTATATTAATTATAATGTTTAAAAGATTTTTCCCCAGGCCCAGGGATTTAGCTCAGTGATTCCGCCAGCTGCTTCACAAGCTCAAGGTCCCGAGTTCCATCCCCAGTACCAAATAAATAAATAACTAAAAATAAAAAATTGTTCCCCTAAGTGGGGGCCCTCTTTGCAGTTAAAAAGGCAGCTGTCTAAACTACTTTGCTTTAGTTTTCTCCACTGATTGGTATAGTTTCTCTAGTCTTTTCACAGAATCTTATTGAGCTCCACCCCAAAAAGATTACTTAAATAATTGTATATCTATATATAACTAAATTGGCTAGAATTAAAAGGTTAAGATTTCTGCATCTAAAGCGATAAGGTGTTTTTTTTTTTAACAGTGTAAGGTGCTCTTAGTTGAACCTGTATAAACATGAAATTTTCTATATTTTACTAAGATAGTTTCTTTTGTTTTCCATTGTTAGGTTTTTCATTACTAAAAACTGAGTTTCAAGAGTTAATGACTATTTAAGTGTTGGTTTATAAAATATTTTTTAATAATCAGCTCACTGTTAAATAAATAGTATCTTAGTTTATTATTCAACCTATATATCTGGGACTAGGGATACATCTAAAAATAAGATATACTGTGAGTCTAAGCTTTAAAGTTAAGCTTATAGGTTAAGATTACATAACTTTAATACATGTAAAGTAATTAATAAATGCTCTTTTATACAATATACATTATGTATAAAATGATCAAAATTTTTGGCACCTCTTAAAATTTGATCCTGTTATGTAAAACTTGATCTACATCTATTTGCTTTGATTAAACAAACTTTTGGTTATTATATAAATGAGATACACTTATATATTGGATGACAAGTCTATTTGTGGTCAGTAACACTGTTTCCTAGATGTGTAAATGGTCTAAAGATATTTTAAGTCTTGTCAGTATGGTTACATCTCATAAATCTATTTTAAAATATCTAAATTTTGCCTTAAGAGTAAATGCTACATATATGTACATAAAATTTTCTATAGAACTGATAATTATTTCTAAACTTATGGTATATTAAATATTCTTGTGTTTCCCAAGTATAAAGGCCTTGTAGGATGCAGAACTTTAAAAAGACTGCTGATCATCAGACTAAAGTTGTCCATGATGATAGACTGTCCCAGGTTTACTTTGATGCGATTGTTATATAACTGTGTCATGATAGGTAAGTGTGCCTAAGTGCTATAGAGTGCAGACACTGTCACTCTAAAAATTAAACACTGGACAATAGTTGATACTTAAAGTCAGAAAGATACTTTGTTTAAAAAAGTAACACATTTAGGTAAAAGTTTATTTATGTAGATAAAAGACAAAGAGATTTTAGAATTGTCCTTTTAAGAAAAACTGCAGCTTAAAGACAAGCTTTTATTCTGCTTCTGGAGCCCCCGCTGCTTGCGACCACCCTCCTCTTCCATTACAGATTCTCCTTCCTCCAGCCCAGGAAGCAGCTGCATTGGCAACAGCATATCCCGACTTCAAACAGCATGTAGATTGCTTGCACTGCACCCTGTCACACAGTGAGCGTACACAGCCTAGGTCACCTACCTTGAAGACACCCCTCTATAAGTGTCCTTCTCCAGTTTGTAATGTGTCTCATTTCCATTCTTTGAGTAAGTCCTATATCTCTTTCCCTAATAAACCTTCTCATGTCTCTTTTACTGATGCACCCTAAAAATTATTTTCCACCATTAGAGTCAGCAAAGCTACAAACTTATTTTAAAAGAGTGGGTTAAGCTCTTTATTTCAGCCTCAGGGAACACAGACCCAACTGGGTGACAACCGGAATTTTGGTTTTTATTTCCAAGGCAATAGGATTTACACTAGAAAGGCAATTATAGTTAGGTGATTTATTAACATATGTACAATTTCAAAAAACAAAAATGTGACATATCAATTGATAATTAAAAACAATTTGGGAAAATTCAGTGGGGTTTCCTGATTGAATTCTAAGCAAAGAAATAATAGAAAAAATTAATTTAAAAACAGAAATAGTCTTTGCCAGAAACTATGATCAAACAAACAAACAAACAAAAATCTAGAGACTGATGAAGTCATTGGGAATTTACTACTTAGGATCCATTCCTATGATACGAAGGTCAGTTTTCACAAGTTACTCTGCAGAATGAGATGACCATAACATGGTTAAATTAAAAAGGAGGACTGGCCATTATGGCATTTCCAAGGTGGCTTTAAAGACCTTTGATCTCAGACCTTTGTTTGGGATAAATTCATAACCTCCATACATTTTTGGACACAAATAAATAGTATATGTTTAAATATTTAATTAGTAAGACAACACCTTGCCTATTTATTTATTGTACTAGGGATGGAACCTAGGACCTCCTACATAGTAGGCAAGCACTTTACCACTGAGCTACATCCTCAGTCATTTAACAAATATTTTTATTTTGAGACAAGGTCTGGCTAAGTTACCCAGGCTGACCTTGAACTTGTGATCGTTATGCTTCAGGCTCCCAAATAGCTGGGATTACATGTGTGCACTACCACACCACCTTGCAGTTTTTATTTTTTGTTTTTTCGTACTGGGGAACTAATTTAGGATCTTGCACTTGTGAGGCAGGTGGCAGAACCACTGAGCTAAATCCGCAGCCATAAGGAGCATTATTTTTATGCTAGGTCTAAGTATGACTGGCAGTACTCAGGAACATATCATAGCTAGAAATCAAAATTGTTCAAGTGGGAAACTTCTTACTGGAGGAAGAAGAAATAAACAAAGACAAACCAGATGAGAACAAACACTATTCATCTGGAGCTTGCCATAGCAAGGGGGTCATTCTTCATCACTTGAATTTGCCAGGGACTTGAAGGCAGTGGAAAGTGCACAAGTTTTATTTTAGGGGGAAGAAGTGCGCTTTAAGTGGAAGGAAGCTGGTGATGGGCTAACTAAAAATGGGGTACCCTGAGTGATTGCTTTGAGGAAGATTGTTCAGCATCTTTGGATCATCCTGAATTGAAAGCCTGGGTACAAATTAGGGAAGCTAGCAGTCACTGATCAAATTCTAATAATTCTGGGCTGATTGTAGCAGAGATTTGGGGTCAAAGTTGAATTGCTTTATAGTCTGGCTACTATCTGATGGTACATATAGTCAGCCTCTCGATACTCCCACTGGTCATTCTCTGAGTGGTGTGAGGCTGACTGATTCAGTAGGGATGGAAATCTTCACTGACTGGAGATTATTCAGTCATCTCCACAGTCAAGTGTATAACAACATCATCCTCAGTTTATAATTAGGTATCTCAAGCTCAGAAAGATTTGACACTCAACGTTTGCCAAACAGACACTGTGAATCTTAGAAATCCTCTCCACAGTCATTTCCTAGGTGTTAGGATAAATGTAGATAATTTTTAGTCTAGTGTTTAATGACAAATGTTACCCTAGACAAGGTCACCCCTTAAATAATGAGCTGTATTGGCAGAAGTGTAACAAGTTTTGAAACTTTATATCCCTTTCCTGCTATGACAGCAAATAAATGGAATCCTTTTTTTGTTTTTTAACAAGCTTCTTTGTTCTCTGAACAAAGTACCAGGTGCATATTGAATCAGGACTGAATCATAAGGGAAACCGCAATCTTTTAAATTTTGCTTGAGGACAAGGGAAATGTAGGAAGGAGCTTCAATAAACTGTGGGACATGACATCCCAGATATATTGTTGTCCACTCTAGGAAATGGCAAAAAGATACTGCCTCTCCAGACCCATGGACACATGCAAAAAGTTGGAACAAAGATCTACTGTACTGAATCAAGAGAACTCAGGACAAATTGATGACAGGATGCTATTTGGGATAGGTGCTGGGACAATATTTTCTTGCTGGCACTAAAGTCATAAATAAATGTATGTTTCATTTTTTAACTGGCAATTGTGGAGATCTTATGATATAAAGACTGCAGTGATAGGTGTGAGCTTTTCTTTAGCTTCTGTTTTCAAGGGATGTTGGTGAACTCTGTAATGGAATGGTAAAAACTACTTAACCAGTCCAGTTGGTTTTTGTTTTTGTTTTTGTTTTTGTTTTTGTTTCTATCAGTGTAATTTTTAGCTGTCAGTGGAAGGTCAGCTGCAATGTGATGATACTTATCTCAAATATACCTGAAATAAAATGGAATGTGCAGAGTAGAAATAACTTCATTAGGAATGCAGGGATCCTCTAGAACCTTAAGAAAACATATCCCCTGTTTGCATTTAATATTAATTATTTTGTTGCTAAGTCTTTCTCTTCTCAATTTGCAAAGGAAATTTTTTCAGTCAAGGTCCCAAGTCTTGTAGCTAAGGGTTGGAAAGTAGCAAAAATCTATGGGTCATTTGCATTATCTACAAACTATATGCTATGCTTACTGTGAAGAAGTTAGGTGAATGTGGCAGAGTGTAACATGGGAAGGGTGGCAGCCACATCCCCAGGCAGCAGTGAGGCTAACCTATAGTTGTACAATCTTCGCCTTAAGGGTCCAAATGTGAGGAGCCTTTTGCTTTTTTGGAGCACCTTCATTGATCCGAATTGCAGGATCTCTTTGTCTTGGCTTTTCTTGTGGAAGACAGAACAATCCTTTTTTCTGATGTCCCTTCAGTTTACAGTAGGAATGGTGTCCTCATCAATAAGTGATTCGTTGTACACGGTCTGTTTTAGCTGATAGGCAAGTCCACAAGTTTAAGTCCCATTTTTTGTTATTGTACTAAAACACTTTGCAAGTGTTCTGCCACATATTGTAGCTCAAGTAGTGGGATGTTTGCCATTCTAATTTCTCTTTCTGAATTAGAGCTCTGATTCAGGTTTAACTACATTCACAAACTTGAAATGAAGGTCTTCAATGCTCTAATATTGTCAGAAGTATTTTTAGTTTGTCCTGAAAATTTCCTACAATTTCATCTTTTCTTTGTATAATTCAACTTTAGTCTACTCAATTTTATTCGAAACATTCTCTATGTGGTTTGCAGAAGGCTCTGACCTCTGTCTTATTTGTTTGTTTGTTTGTTTTTTTGGCTTTCATTTTCCGGCCTTTGAGTTTCTCATTTAAAGACGGATCTCACAGATCCCGTTGAGTTCATCTAAGAAACTTCTGCCATCCAGGATTTAGCATCTGAGGTCCTGTACAAGTCAGGTAACCCAGACTATATATACTCCAAAGAAATATAAATCCATCTATGAATAGTGTCTGACCTTACCTGGGTTTAGAGAAATTCTTAATTGTGGCTCTTAATTCACCTAGGGGCCAAAGTTTAAATTCTGCAATTGCCTGCCTACTTGGCTCAAGGTAGGAATGAATCTTGAGAAACAGTTTGTATGTCAGGTACTTGTGAAGCTGTTGGCAAAAGGATGAAGGTATCAACTGAAGGAAGACAAGGAAAGAGGGCACAGAGGTGCAAAGGAGAGAGATCAGAGGATGCAGGGGGAAGGAAGACCTAGCTACAAGGAGGCAGAGGACAAGGAGAGGAGGACTTACTAGGGAAATAGGTCTAGTTTCTTTTTCACTTAAATTTCCTTAATTGGTCACTGTCTTTGTTCAAAAAATCTTTTGGGATCAATTTTTTTATTCAGAATTCACTTAGCAGACTCTGCATACCAATCAAAAATGTCACCTAATGAGAAATTAGACACATTTATTGCTAAATGGATGCACATTAAGGCCACACTCTTAAGTGAAATAAATAGGACACACATATGTAAATACTGAATAAGTTTCTCTAGTGTGAGAAACTGAAAGTTTAAGTAAGAACTAAGAGGTACAATAGATAATGTGAAATAGGAAGAAAAGGGACAAAGGGAAAAGGGAAGGGTATGGGAAAGGAAAGAAGGGAATGGAATTAATATAAGAAAATGATAAATAATGGAAATAAAATCTTTGTAGATAGTGAGGAAGGGGTTGAAGAGAGGGCAGGGGAATGGGAAAAAATAATCAATATAGAGTATGTAAAGGTGCAGATTTGCAGTGATGAAGGTCATTATATTGTATACCTAAAATGTACCAATAAAATTAATTTTTAAAAGGTCAACTATTTAGTTAAAAAATTATTTTTTCTTGGCATTTTCCAAATGAATAATTTTGTTCATGTCAGATGATTCCCAAATTTTTGTAAATTTACCCCACTTAGGGAGATTGACACAATAATTAAGTTTAGAACAAGAATAAATACAAAAAGTTTTTCCTATGACGGAAATGATTTAGATAGAAATAATCCCATCAGAGCTTATAGGTAAAAATTCAATCCTTATGCATCTCATGGTTTGGGTCCCTAACCCGGACCACTGAACTCCATCTAATCACTGTACCTTCCTAAACCCTCACCTACAGAGATAAAATCAGAAAATATTCTTTGTGGGTCAAGTCAAGCTCTCAAGACAAAAAGCCATACCGAGGGAGAAGCTGGCCTGGTTTCTGGTGTGCTTTGTTCATCCACACTCCTGTGCCTGCAGAACTGCAAATTTGTATGTGTGAGGTCAGACGAAATGACAGTCAGCAGTGCCTGTGTCTGAGCTGTGACTGTCCTTCTGGTGATAAGTAACACTTTTAGACAGCACAGTACCAAAAAACACAAAACATAGTAAAAAGGAAGAGACAGATTCCACTGAGGAGGAACCTCGTCCTGAATTATTCTTCTCTTCTCTTCCTCCCAATGATTAAATATGCACATTCTCCCTTGGGAAGCAAGTCAGCCCCCGTAATTTGCATTTTGCTGACATTCCAAGACGGCCAGTGAAACTTTACGATAAGGTGAAAACATTTCCAAACAGGAAGACTTTTGGTATGTTCTGATAAGAGGGTGCTGTCTAAGGAAACCTGGAGGGAAACTAGCTAGAAGGGGCCTATCCTATGCAACTGCTTTGGGTGCGGGGTGTATGTGGCTTTTGGTGGTTGTCCTGAGTTGGAAACTGGGCAGAAATTAGGGGAAGCTGCAGTTATTGGCTACATCTTCATTGTTTGGAGCTGGCTGCTGCAGCAGTTGTGAGTCCCAGCTGTATTACCACTTCTATCTGGCTAGGCAGTGACTTTTTTTCTTTTTAGATTAAAATTCCTTATGGAACTGATAGTTGGATCAAGTCCAGTGATTAATAAGAGGGATAGTTTTGGATTGGTTCCTCTGGCCCCTGTGTGATATGTTCTGCATGACCATTGGTCAGATTGCCCTGGAGGCAATTTCCTTTTTACAGCCAACTCCTAGTTCTCATTTCCTTTCTTCTTGTCCTGCCCAGTGACCTGGTGACCTGAAGCTGGTGCCTGGGTTCGCGTGTTGCCTTGGCCTTGCATACACAGAAGAATTCTATATTCTAAAAAAGTTGTTAGAAACTCTTTGAAGTCTCAGTCTTTCCCTTCTGTTCTTTTAAATTGTCTATAATACTAACACAGCAGTGTACGCACAGAGGGTAATCAATAAGTGATTCTGACTCATTTTAAAATGTAATGCACATGCATCAAAGCCCTGGGCTTACTCAGAGAAAAATGGGCTCATTAAAATGGTATCACACCAGGTCATCCTTGTTATCTCCCCCCCAAATTATTAAATGCACATGTTGCTGAGCAGGGTGCTTTGCTGATTACTTAAAAAGAAAAGAAAATATGTTTCTGATTGTGGGAAAATCTTTAAGAGCCAGAGTCAGTTTCAAACTGATTTTGCATCTGATCAAAATTATAAGTGACTTTGCTTCACAGAAGCAGAGAGAATTAGGCTGCTCATTATCAAAGCTCCTTGTAGTCTTAGCCCCACAATTTCAGACCTACCCCAGAACTCACAAATTGCCTGCTGATGTTTGAGTTAAGAAAAAAAATTGAGTAAAGACTCTGAGGTTAAAAATTACAGAAGAGGGACTCAGTATAATTTAAATACATCTACATTTTAAGCCACAGTTCTCTGTGGTCATTGACTTTAGTTCTATTTCTATTCTGTGGAGCATCTGACTTGCTTATGTCTGCCTGTGGTAGTTAACAACTATTTGTTAGCTCGCTGCATCCCAACTCTCATTCTCTTTGCCTTTGTCAAAGGTAAACACAGTTAGATATTAATTTAAAAGGTAAGGACAGATTTTAATCAGTAATATACAGTTGTAGTAGGGAAGTGTCTAGTGTGGCCTGCTCTCAATATCTATTATACGGAGATCCCTGGGCCTCTGAGAGGGATGATGAGGGGAGAGGAGTATACTGGAGATCAGGGGAACTGGGAAAGGAGAAAACTGGAGTGAGAGGAGTGGTTTGTGTGTAACCTGTCTGGGCTTAATAAGTGGTGTGCATTGGAGTTTGGCTCTCTAGGAAGTTGAGGATAGAGGCCTGATCTTCAGCTGTTGCTTGGGGCAATTCTTTTTATTTTCAGTCAGTAAATTCTTTCGGTAGTCATGGTTTTCTCAGGCAGGCTCTTTAAGCAAGGATAGGGTTAGCCCCACAACACAGCCTTGAGCTGTTTGAAAATATGACAGTGTATGTTCAAGTCTTTATGGTCCATGGCTGAGGTCTGGTGGGAAAGGGGACCAGAGGAGCCTCGCTAGAGTTCAGTGTTGTCGTCAGTGTTAGAGAGGCTTCAAAGCCACCAAAGGGTTTTGAACTGTAGAAGATCACTGAGAAGTACAGTTAGGTTTCTTTTTAAGTGAGTGTTTTATTTACTTAATTCTTTAAGTTTTTAAAGTGCTGTGTGGTCTTTGAATTGTTTTTTAAGATCTAGTCCTTTTTTTTTTTTTTTTTTTA
>NW_022900916.1:60363320-60395383 GCF_012274545.1 Fukomys damarensis
GATATTTCAGAGCATTTTAAATTCCCTTAAACAGATAATCTTATTAAATTTCCTTTACATTTAACGTCTCATGTTAAAATGTTCAGTTTTCCTTTTGGCAGCATGGTTATCTAATTTAAACACTCTTAACTACTTAACTTTTATCTCATAAATTAAAACATAAAACTATCTTATCTAAGGTTTTTCATGAATGTACATAAGTTTAGTAAGAATTTAACTTAATATCATAAGCTTGATCAATTATACTAGTACACTGTAGAAAATGGAATTACAAAGCTCATAAAAATAAATATTATAAGAAAATATAGTGGTAGCTAGTCAATCTTTCTTTAATATTAAAATATTAACACTACAGATTACTTTCTCAAATTTTTTGTACATACTCCTAATTCTTCCTGGGTGAAAAGATCTTTAATCATTAAAGATACAAGGTTGGAATGATCTCCCCACTTTTTAAATTGTGGTTAAAAACTGAACAACATAACACTTACCATCTGAACCATTTCTAAGTGTACCATTCAGTTGTGCTAAGTAGATTCACGTCTTTGTGCAACCAATCTCCAGAACTTTTGTATGTTAGTACTGAAACTCCCTGACAGTTAAATATCAACTCCCCACTTTCCCCTTCTCCCTAGCAGCCACCATTCTGCCTTCTGTTTTGTGAGTGTGATTACCACCGATGCTTTGTATAAGTGAAATCAGTCTTTTAATGATTGGCTTACGTGTCATCATTTCTTTTTTTTTTTTTCCTCTCATTGAGTTTATTGGTACATTTTAGGTATACAGTCCAGTTACATTCATCATTGGGATCTTGTACCTTTACATGACAGGTCTTGGTTCTCATTTTTTCCCTTTGTCCCTGCCCTCCCTTCACCCCCTCCTCCCTTCCCTATTTACACATACTTTATTTCCATTTTTTCATTTTCTCATATTCTTTTCTTTTCCCTTATTACCTTTCCCCTACTCTTTCCACTTTTCCTACACCATTAGCTCTTTTCTTCCTTTTTCACATTGTCAATTATATCATTGGGATCTTATGTACCATTATAGTTTTTCACACCAGAGAAACTATTTGGTATTTACACATGTGTGACTTATTTATTTCACTTAGGAGTATTTCCTCAATATGCATCCATTTTCCTATGAATGAATCTAATTTCTCATTCTTTATGGCTGAGTAGTATTCCATTATAGAAAAATGACATCTTCTTTATCTGGTCTCCAACTGATGGGAAAATGGGCTGTTTCCAAATTTAACAGAACTCTTGAAGACATAAGCATAGGAAAAGACTTTATGAACAAATCCTCAGTAGCACGGGAACTAGCAGAAAGAATCAATAACTAGGATCTCATCTTAATAAAAAGCTTCTGCACTGCAAAAGAAACCATCGACAGAACTGAAAGACAACCTACAATGTGGGAAAAAATTTTACCAGCTGCTCCTCAGACAAAGGACTACTATCTAGAATATGTAAGGAACTCAGAACAACCAGCCCCCCCAAATATAAAGACCCGATTCAAAAATGGGTGTCTGAAATGAACAGACATTTCTCAGACAAAGAAGTAAAACCAGCAAGTGAATATATGAAAAAATGTTCCACATCACTGGTCATTCGAGAGATACAGATGAAAACAACACTGAGATTCCACCTCACACCATACAGAATGGCTGCTATCAAGAAATAAACCAATAACAAATGTTGGCACGGTTGTGGGGAAAAAGAAACCCTTCTCCATTGTTAGTGGGAGTGCAGACTGGTGCAACCACTATGGAAATCAATATGGAGATACCTCAAAGAGCTTGGATTAGAGGTTCCATTTGACCCAGCCATCCCTCTGCTGGGTATCTTTCCAAAAGAACTAAAAGAATCATATCACAGTGGTATATGTGAACCTATGTTTATAATGGCACAATTTGTAATAATTTCCTTTTTAAGGCTGAATTTTAGGATGGTTCACAGTAGAATGCCTCTTGGATTTTAATGCCCTTACCTTCATAAAACATATTTATTTCTCAGTACATGATTTTGGCTGGTGTGTATGAGGGAGAAAATGTTCGTTTATGTCCCTAAAACTCAATGCAATATTTTTTTTATCAAAATGGTAACAGGGAAATGCTTCGAGTTGTAATCCAAATAAAATGGACAGGATGACAAAGTCGCTCGCTGTACATGACTTGACAAGCAGCCTATAGTGTCAATAAGAGAGATGTGATTCATGGTGTCCATGGTATAAAGAGAGGCCTTGTAACATTACAGAACACAACACAGCATTTACTTGTTTTTAAAATTAATTGCATTAGTACATTTTAGATATACATAATGGCCATATTCATCATAGGGAATCTGTAACTATACATTATACAACTTGATTCTTCTTTTTATCCCAACCTGCTCCCTTCCCTTCAACTCCTCTTCCTCTTCTTATTTATAAAAGCTTTGCTTCCATTTTTTCCCTTTTTCTCCTTCTACCTTTCCCCCTCCTCCCTCATTCTCCTTCCCATTGGAATATTTTCTCCATTATCTATTATACATTTTGATCCTTATTTGCCCTTTCAGTTTTTCACACCAGAGAAACAATGTAAATGTAATATTTAAAATTGTCTTCCACCTTCACTGTAAGAAAAATAGCCACTTTAATAAATCGTGCTAGGTATTCCACATTCCAAAGATTAAAACTACATTCTTATTTTCCATCATGCACTAAACTAAAATTGAAATGGATCAAAGAGCTAAATATTAAAACAAATACTAAATCTTCTGTAAAATAGAATAGGTAGAACTCTTGAAGATGTAGATGTAGGCAAAACTTTATGAATAAAACCCCGATTGCACAGGAACTATCACAAAGAATCAACAACTGGGATCTCATCTTATTAAAAAGCTTTTGTACAGCAAAAGAAGCCACCAACAGAGTGAAAAGACAACCCACAATGTGGGAAAAGAAATTCGCCTGCTAATCTTACAACAAAGGACTACTATCTAGAATATATAAAGAAATCCAAAAACATAGGATCCCCCAAATTTAAAGACCCAGTCCAAAAATGGACATCTGAAATGAATAGACATGTCTGAGATGAAGAAGCACAAACAGCAAATAAGTATATGAAAAAAAGTCCATCACTGCACATTTGAGAAATGCAAATTAAAACAATAGCGAGATTCCATCTCACTTCAAAAAGAATGGCTGCCATCAAGAAATCAACCAATTACAAATGCAGGTGGGGATGTAGAGAAAAATGAACCCCTCTTCACTGTAAGTGGGAGTATAAACTGGTGCATTCACTGTGGAAATCAGTGAGATTTCACAAAAAATTAACACTAGAGGTTCCATTTAACCTAGCTATTCCCCTTCTTGGTATCTTCCCCCCAAAATTAAAAGCATTATACCACAGTGGTATATTCACACCTGTGTTAATAGTATCACAGTTTGTAACAGCTAAATCTTAAAAACAGCCTGAATGCTCATCAGTGGATGAATGAATAATGATGTGTTTTTTATACAATGATTACAACTCTGCCACAAAGAAGGATAAGCTTGAGACATTTCTAGGTAAATGGATGCACACTGAGACCATACTCTTAAATGTAATAAATCAGACACAATGTTTGGTTATAATAATTTCACCTCCTAAGGTTAAGAGTCTCATATACAACTGGCCCTAGTAATTTAAGAAATTGCTTGGTGGTTTTGCACTGATATTCAGAATATTATGCATTTTGCTATTTAAATAATTAGAAATAGGCTCCTGTTAACAATTTTGTACATAAGTGTTGGTTCACAGGAACAGTTTACTAACATTAAGCAGGAAATACTTGCATTTGTCTTTTAAAAGTGGGTAGCCCCCTACTAAGATGGCTATCAACTTGCTTTGTCATATCATTTGGATATTCACTTCTTTATCCTCTTAGGTGTTTAAATATTGTTGTGTCTAATTTCATGAACCTTTCAATTTGATAATATCTTTCATTATTTTCCATATATTCTTTCTTTTTTTGTTGTTTTTGGGTACTGGGTATCGAACTTGTAAGGCAGGCAGCGGAACCACTGAGCCAAATCCCCAGCTCTATATATTCTTTCTATTCTACTAGAAGATAGAATTTTGTAGTTTAAAACTGATAATTTTTATAAATGTTAGAAAATATCTAATTAAATTCCGGTCATTCTCATAGCTGGTCTCATTTTTGCAGCCTGTAAGATCTTTTTAAAACACCCGTGTGCACAGTATGATCATGTTCTTTGTATATCTGTATTGCCTTGACTCTCTTGGCTTATTAAGCTGTTTTTTCAATTTAAAAGGTCCTTTAGGATGAGTGAGAGAAATGTTTCTAATATTTAGGGAGTCAAATTAAGGATTTCATTTCTCTTTTTTAATCCATGCACAAAGTAAAAATTGTATTTCAAGCATTCACTCAAATTGCTTCTCTGAATTGCCACTGGTAAAATATTTTCACAATAGTATAAAATAATGAAATAGCTCATATTGCAAACTGGCCATAGTGATTCTGTCATCTCTAATCTCATTTTAAAAATTTTATTAATCATGTTAGGAGTAAAATCATCAATTCTAAGCATCTAAAGGGTGAGCTGTCTAGTTTTTCCTCAATCAAGAAATAACTGCAAATAGCAATATCAGAAGAAATGTTATTGGTCGTTGAACCTTGATGAATTTTAGGTAGATATAAATAGGAACAGGTCCAGGACGTGTAGATGAGAAAAGTACTTTTTTTGGAAGAGCTGTGTATCCAAGAAGCCTGCAGGAATCAGAGAGCCAACCCATGACAAAGCCTCTGAACTTGAATTTAACACCTTCTATTCCTTTTGCAAAAGAATGAAAATAGAAATGTTATGTGTTCAATGAAAGGATAATGCCATTTTAAAGAATGAATACATTCGGATGCCAGAGAAGAAAAACTTTCCTCTGAAAAACATGTGATATTAAAGAGGGAAATAGTTTTAAGGCAATGATATCGTCCAGACATACTGTTGCTCACCCTACAGCAGAGGTCACAAAAGAAAAATGTTCTGAGAACTCTGATCACCTGTGTCATCATGGTACAAATGTTTGCTCCTGAGAACTCCAGCCCATGGAGATAAGACTATAAATGAGTAAACTTTACTGTTTAATAAGGGGATCTCTGCAAACCAATTTTGTCCTGGCAAATGCTTTGCTCGTTTAAATAAACAAGGAAGATAGATTGATCCTTTGAACAGTCATCTTGCTTATCTGACAACAGACTGTGCACCAAAACACTTTGCTTGGTAGGTCCACTAATCCCAATTATTTCAAAAATGTACCTGTCACAATCAGTTACTTACCACTGTGAAAGGAATTGCAAGTTGTCAGAATCAAAATGGAGTCATCTGTGTCAATCCTAAACAAAAGAAAGTGAACAAAGCTAGCAGGTTAGGAAGAAAGGCTCCTTATACATGGCTGCGTGGAAGCATATTTTGCCAGAAGCTCAAACTCATATGGAGGCCCCCACATCCTTATACAAAAGTACTTGTACAAGGACATCTATGCAGCAACTGTCTCCAGCCTCAGACTGGGGCCACAGCGAGTATTAATCCCTAGAGCTAGAATTGTCTTTTCACAATGATTATGTACTCCTCATTTTTGTTTTTAAAAAACTTCTTGCCTCAAGGACCCTAAAGACCCACAGTCTCTGTGACACTGTTCCCATTCTCATGCTCTGTTATTTCCAGGGGAATAGCATTATTCTTTAGAGAATCTCTCTGATTGTTTCTTTTATTTGGTGGATATCATGAAAGACTTGTCCTACACTTCATATTATTCCTTGAAATTTCTCTTCTGACGTATTGATTTGCAAGGTGTATTCTACTCTACCTTGCTGTAGTACATCTAAGAAACCTAACTTTGTTTAATTGACAGGCTTTATTCGATGGTATTTTAGGGAACCGACAGCTGACAATCCCGGAGGTCATAAGATCTGACTGAGACCTCCTAGCTGCCAGAGCGCAGGACCCTCTGCTTGGAAACTCACTCCGTTTCCCCTCTCCCTGTATATCATGTTTCTGATGCATAGTACTTACAGTTATCGTGGGAAAACAATATATATGTGCTTCTTGAAGCTCACGTTCAGGGGTCTTTCTTGATATTGGGGCTGAGGTCCAACTTTTTTTTTAAGTTTTTTTAATTGAGTTTATTTTGTGTCCTGGATATGAAGATTCCTCCTTTAGGAACCCTTTGACTATCAGATCAGCCTTCGTTCAATGGGTGTGTCTCTCACTGTCCCCCAGTGCTGATAAGCTCAGAAGATCTAATTTTACCAGTTGTCCTGGGACAAAACACAGTTTTACCTGTGTTTCTTTGATAACTATTTAGTGACATTTCTTTTGCTTGGACCAGGATACCTCATCAAGGTTGCAAGACCTGCTGCTTGTCCAGGTTCTTGCCAAGAGTTGCAGTTGATATGAGGTCTTTTCGACAACTGGGCCAAATCTGCTTTCATTCATGTGCATATTTCTCTGGTTTACTTAATTTCACCAAAGCTAATTTGAGTAACTGTGACCACTATAGGGAATTTTTGACGTGAACAAGATGAAACATTGGAGGGACAAATTCGAATAAGTGGAAAGAAAATCATAGAAGCAGATTCTGTGACTTGTCTGTCCAAATGGGAAATCACTTTAAAAATAGGAGACTTCTACCTCTTCTTCCTTACAAAGTTTCCTACTTTGACAATTATTAAGTAACAGCTTTTTAACAACCACGGCCTAAACAGAGTGTTTAAATCAGCTGTAATGCTTTTTCTCTTTGTGTGTAAATGTGCAAAAACAAATTTTCTTTCTTCTAGCTCTTCTTGCAAAACTTTTGTTATTAGCCTTTTGCAGTGGTTATTTTACATCTGTTTTAAACTGGCTTCCTCTTGCATCTTCTTTCCCCCTTTTTCGCTTCTCTAAGGGAATCTGGAAATTATTTTGTTCATGAGCATTGCTCTGTAATTATGTGTAAACTTTGGAAATATCTAGTGAAGATTAAAAAGTCAAAAATTTCAAAAAAAAGACAAAATATTAGATTTGTGTTTCTTTTATGTTTTCCCATGCCAAAAGTGTGAGTCTGAAGAAAAGTTCATTGTGAGTTTAAAATAACAGACATCCTTCCTAGAAATAAAACAAAACTTAGCACTTAGAGGTTTAGCTAAAATTCCAGTTTTTAAAATTTTACTTCATTAAAGATTTATTTGTATTTAAAATATCAAATGATGTTCTTCTTAAAGAGCAATTTTTCACAAATCAGTAATTTAATTTTAGTTTCAAATCTATGTCTCCTTATTCATTTTTATTATGTAAAAAATTTTAGTAAAATGTTTATTACAAGATGTTTAATTTTTTATGATTTAAATATTTAAGATTTCCTACATTTGTTTCATTAGTTCAGTAATTTTTTTTTCTTTCCAAAAATTTTTTAGGATTGAAAAATAAAATAGGTTTCTCATTATGTTTTCATTTAAATGTGTTAAAAGAGTATAATTTTAATTCCTGTTTTCTGGCTAAAGATATCTACAGTGCCAAAGTAGAAAAATACTGATTTAATTAAATTTAAATTATGAATCAAATTTTATTTGTTCAATAGCTCATCTTGATTATGTGGATTTAAATTCTTATATAAGAATGCTTCTGAACTAAGTTTCTCTAGAAAGAGATTTTGAAAAGATTAACATGCACATTACATTAAAATTGAGTTTCTTAATTTTCTGGAAAGTCTAGATTTATGAGATAACTTACTAACTTGTATAAACTAACTGGAAGAACTCTTTTCTTCTGTAAGACTTAGATACCTACTTTATTAATTTTCTCTAGAGGTAGGAAAATATTTGATATCACCCAATAAGCAATGAAAGAATTTCTTCAACATAGAAGCATGGATCTTACATCCTTAATCTTACAATTTAAGCCACAAGTAAAAGTAAACACATGGTACAAAGACTCTACAGCCCCAAAATCAAAGAGCTAGTCTTCTTTTTAGTGGACAAAAAAATACTTTCTTATCTAAATTAAGGGCACAAGTAGTCAAACAGAAAAGCCATACAATATTCTCTGCTATTTGTCAGCTGACAAAGAGTAAACCCTACTGCACTTACAGAGATAACTACAGGAAACATATTGCCATTTAATGTTAGAATCATGAAGGAAACATTTACTGACCATATACAAAAGACATTTTGTATACATAAGGTGCTTACCTAACTATGCAGTCAAGACCAGTCTATTAGACTAGTAGTCCCCCGTCCTGGTTGTAGAAAGTGACTTAGCCCAAACCCCTACTTGGTCATGACAAAGGCCAACTAATCTACTTGTCTAGAAATAAAGAGAAAAACAAAAATGAAGAGGAAAGAAGAAAGGACAAAAAATAAAGAAAGAAAACTCACTGAGCTAAAGAAAGAGTGAGCTGGCAAAGGTAAGGTTCTCCTGTTGGATGGGAAGCACTCTAAAAAACAAGAAGAGACTCAGCTCATTCAGGTCACTTCCTGAGGGTGCACCAGTACACCTGCTGTCTTTGGGGAAGACCGGAAGCTTGTTGAAATACAATTTTCAAAGAATTGAACTACAACTCATGCAAATACAGAATGACTCACCGCAAGTTTCTTCAGCTAGTAATCAAACTATCAAGAACTGTGAAGGAGCTCAGATCTTACCCTATTTGCAAACTAAAAAAGTTACCTTCCAAAGATTCACGGATGCTCAGAGAAGATGTGAGACTTCCAAGTCAGAGGCAAAAAGAAATTTATTACTCATGCCACAGAGAACAGTGTGAGCAGAAACACAGTATTTGGCTGTCGCGAGCCGGTGACGCAGAGCACTGTCCAGCAGTGCCTCAAACCTGAAAGAGCAGCGGGGTGGAGATGGGGCAGAGAGAAAGGAAGGACGCCAAGACAAGAGTCTGATCAAGGCGACGTTTATAGCCGGCAAGCGTCGGCCTTTTAAAGCAAAAAAAAAAAAAAACCACAAACTATTATGGGATGGGGTTACCATAGTAAATGAAAGTTCACACAGGAAAAGAGCAAACAGGCTCAACAAAAACAACCCACCGTGGGTAGTAGTAACCGGGACAACCACACATCTAAAGGTCAGAGACAAGAAACTGTAACTTTCAGGAATTCCATAAAGGAAACACACCACCTGCTAAACTGGAGAAACTTAACACATATGGAGTTACTAAAGTTTACAATACTTACAACCAATACTCGTGATCCCCACATTTGGCACTGGTTCTACAAATTAGAATGTCCACACAGTGATAGGAAGGCAGCCAGGTGACATATGCACACACAGTGGGTTGTATTCTGGAGAGGAGGTCTGAGTTTAGGTAATCATATATGTTAGCATATACACTAAATATATCTGGCTCTTGTCCTGGAGGGAGACCTCTGGATCTCTTCCAGGGGCTCTGAACAAACCTGCATTTTTCTCTGGAAGGAAATACTGTTACCTTTCAAGACTCAGAAAGATAACTCAGCATAAAGAAAGTCAGTACAATAAGAAATGTAAAAACGTGAGCTATCCAGGAAGAATTGTCTCCTAACATCAACAATTAAAGATAATTCAAAGGCATTCTCTGGAACTCTGTACTGTATATAGAAAACAGTTGAGTAAAGAAATACTAGGATAAAATTGCTAGGCTAGATAAAAACTGATTACTTTATAATAAAAAACAAAACCCAGGATAATTCTGGGAGTTATCTATCACTCAGAATTCTACTAGATAACATGAATTTCAAAAGAGGGCTCTAGTCACATCATAAAGAGCAAAGTAAAATGCAAGTAAAAGAGCTAGTTTAATTTTCTTAATTAAATAATCATTAGATGCTTTAATTAAATGACCCAATATAACATTGAAAGAATGGTCTGTACTCTCTTAGCTTTATTTCTAAGTTTTTGGCTAATTTTCATATATATATATATTAATTACTTGGTATTGAACCCAGGGTCTTGTGCATGCTAGGCAAGAGCTCTACTAATGAGCTACATCACCAGCCCTTTTTATTTTAAATTTTGAGACAGACTCACTAAGTTACCCAGCCTGGTCTGGAACTTGTGATCCTCCTGTCTTAGCTTCTTGAATAGCTGGGATTACTACAGTCATGTGCTAACTTGCCTGGTACTTGCTAATAACTTGATTTAATTTTGTGAATTTAATATTGTGATCATTTTTCACTTGTTTGTTCTCCTTTGATTAATAGGTTTTTTGAATATATCAATTTGCACATATTTGGAGACTTTCAAATTATTTTCTCTGTTTAACTGAGATACAATTTTTATACCAAAAGTTGCACTCAGTTTAAGTTTACAATTTGATGAGTTTTATGAGGTATATATATAAAACTCTCATCATAGTACTGCCAAGCAAGATAATGAATAGTTTTATCTCCTGAATTCCCTCACAGTCCTTTACAGTTCATCACTATCTCTGTCATACATAGGTCATAATAACTTAGAAACATATGATATAAACAGTAATCAGAAGAATCTTGGAAAAGCTATGTGGATACCATACAATGTAGACCTCAAAATAAGGAATATTTTCTGGGATAAAGACAGATATTACAGAAAGAAGATTCAAATAATGATGGCACAAGTCTCCAAACAGACCATGTTATAGTTTATACAACAAACCTCAACAAATTAAGAAAAAATGAAGTCATACAAACTGATAAAGGAAAAATAGGCCCGACAACCAGGAGGTATCCTGGTGTGATTACCAGGGAAAAATGGAGTAATTTTTTTTTTTTTTTTTTTTTTTTTTTTTTTTTTTTTTTTTTACAAAGTCAAGACTTTGTGCTTGGGAGGCAGGCACAGTGCCACCGAGCTAGGTTCCCTGCCCTAGAGTAGATTTTTTTCCTAGGTATTAAAGTTTGTTCCAAAATATTAAAGAACACAGTGAAGGATAAAACTTGGGTGTACATAAGAGGTGCAGAACATTTGAGAAAAATGAATTTCACTGTGACACTGTATAAAATCTGACTGTGGGGGAAAAGATGAAATTTGTTAAGACATTGGCAAAGTTTACTTAATTTTGATTTTTATTATAAACATGTTTTAATATCCTTTACTGGCAAAGACTTGTTGAAATGTAAATGAAGTATTTGGTCTGCTTTTAGAAAGGGAAATGAAAGATTACTTTTACCTTCTATGCAATCTACAGATTTAGTAGAAATTCTATGTATTACCAGAATAATTTCTGGTGATTTTATTATTTAATTATTTTTTTAAAAAGAGTTCATCACTTCATAAAAGGCAAAGTTTCTGATAATTTTTTACCTTTATCTATGTTTATTATTAAATAGTGTGCTCACCTTCAGTTACGTATGATTAAGCTATGTCATGCTCACATGCAACTGTGCTCCTTTATCAATCAAGTGACTCTTTTCTGATAACTTTTGTTTCCTCAAGAAGAGGTCTTGAATTCAGGGGAAAAAAATTAAGATACAAATTTTTAAATTTTTTTTTTAGTTTTTTGGTACATTTTGGGTACACAGTACAGTTACATTCATCATTGTGATCTTGTACCTTTACATGACAGGGCTTAGTTCTCATTTTTTCCCCTTGTCCCTGCCCTCCCTCCCTTCACCTCCTCTTCCCCTCCCCATTTACAAACACTTTATTTCCATTATTTTCATTTTCTCATATTCTTTTCTTTTCCCTTATTACCTTTCCCCTATTGTAGCAAATATACACGACACAAAAGTTACCACTTGAAATATCTGTAAGTGTATTGTCCTGTGGAGTTATATACAGTCACAGTGCTGTGCCCTATATTACCTGCCATCTCCTGTGTTCTCTGACTAAAATTCCAAACTCATTACACGGATCCCATTCTCCTTGCCCTCTAGCCCTGGATCACCATTTTACTTTCTGTCTCTATAAACTTGACTACATTGAGTAGCTCATATAAGTGAAATCATACGGTATTGGTCCTCTTGTGACTGATTTATGTCTCTTATCATGTCTTCATGGTACATTTGTGTTGTGGTTTGTGTCATAATTTTCTTCCTTTTAAAGCCTGTATAATATTTCCTGGACACGAGTTATTTCTACCTTTATCCTATTGTGAATAATACTGCTCTGAACATGAGTGTACAAAAATCTCTTTGAGACCCCACTTTCCATTCTTGGAGTTATATACCCAGAGGTAGAATTGCTGGATCCTATGGTAATTCTATGTTTAACCGTTTTGAGGAACCATGTGATTATTGGCCACTTGTATATATTCCTTGGAGAAATGTCTTGCCTGTTTTCTGCTCAGGTGTTATTGTTGTTTATTTCAGGCATTCTTGAAATATTTTCACATTGAGCCTTATCAGATATACAATTTACAAATATTTTTACAAACTCCTTTTATGAGTTGTCTTTTCACTATGCTTATAGTCTCTTTTAGTTCACAAAAGTTTTAAATTCTGAGGTGGTCTAATCTATCTGCTTTTTCATTATTGCCTGTGCTTTCATTGTCATATCCAACAAATCACTGCCAAATCAAATATGATGAAAAATTCCCCCACTTTTTCTTCTAAAAGTATTAAAGTTTTAGCACTTAAATTTAGAGCTTTGATTCAAGAAGTTAATTTTTGTATATGGCATACGGTAAAGATCCAACTTCATTTTTTGGTTATGTGGATATGTAGTTATTTCAACACTACTTGAAAAACAAAAGGAATGCTTCATGAATTTTAGTGTCATACTTGCTTAGAGGCCATACCATACTCTATATATTTCCAATTTTAATGCCTGTACTGCTGAAACGAGTGTTACCATATGACTAGATGTGCTAGAAATATATTATGTTATTTTGACATACATGCATCTCTTAATTAGCTCATCACTAATACAAAGATTCATGAGAACAATTAAACTACAGAATAAACATACAGATAAAATATCATGTAAAATTTTGCATCATACATTTTTCAAAGTAGGTTGACAGTTCAAGAAGTTTACTAATTCACTCATTGTCCATAATATGACCTCATCCAAGAGAAGCATTGATAAACTTCTTATCAGATGGTTAGGTATCCATTTCTACTACCAGGGAAATTTATTCTCTTTGATTTGGGTTAATTGCTGTGATAAAACAGGCTTTTCCATTTCACTACATTAAACTACATTTCACTACAGTTCCATTTCTTTTCATGGTTATAATACAAAACTATTCTTCATCAGGTTCAGAAACTGTACTCTTGGCAGTTATTCAAGAAAAGACATAAACAGAATTTTTTTTATTTGTGTAAAAATCTTCAAAATACCCTGAAAGCATTACTTTTTGCCTATTCAATGCAAAACAAGTATGAGAATCATAAATACAAAAAAGAAAAACCCAAACTAGTTGAGATTTTCCAGAATATGCTGAAATTTCCATGGGCATTTTTTTTTTAGGCATAACATTTAATTACATATCAGTGCACTTTTAAGATTCATTCAGACCTAAAATAAAACATTTAAAATATTATTTTTAACAAAGTAGGCTTTGTATTACATAATTTAAAGGAAGTTAAGCATCATTATTTTCCTATTGAATAGGAAGAAGTTTGAAGTTATTCTTATACAATATATTTAAAAATTACTAGATACTAAAATTTTAAATATTTTAAAATACAAAAAAGTACTATTTTAGATGTTATCTATATTCTTTGTCAATATGCTAATATAAAAGAAAACATTTCTCTTAAATTCAGTTTTTCTACATACAATACAAAAATGATTTTCAAAAACTTGCAGACTTTCTAAGTTTAAAAGAAATGGGAAAATGTTGGGTGGCATAATTATGTAATAATTTTTTAAATGAAGGCTAGTAGTCCATCTGTTTCTTATTTTGTAAGCTTGATAACAGAATTGTGTTTCATTGGTAGAATTCTGTTCATTTGAATATTCTAACACTGTATGCTTTAGGTGGTGAGCAAATTATTCAGAGTCACTAAGTGACTCCTAAAGAAATACAAGAAAATAGAGATATTAAGCATCAAGCTACTGCAACTTGAGTTGCAAGGGCAGTTATAGTATTACTGATGTGAGGAATGTTCATATTGCATTATCATAAAAAAGTATCATTGAAACTTCATATGAGAAACATTTTTTAATAGCAGCCTTTGTAGATTCCTCGTATCTCATCACCAGTTCACATCCAGCTGTTCTCATTTTTGACAATTACTGTTTTGATCCTGAACCTGAGTGTTCACCCATTTATTCCACAAACACTTATCCACCAGCTAGTCCTGACAGTACTGATGAGATAATGAGGCCCCCAGATAAGACAAAAGGAAAGACAAAGATGAGTTTAAAATATAATAGAGATGAATAGAATATAAGAAGAAGTGGTTTGGAAGAAGAAAAGAGAGTATAATCATGACTCACATAAATATCACACCTGTCAAAGATTGTATTTAACTTGTTAATGCAGGAACCATTGATATTATAATTGATTCAAATAAAAATTCAAGAATCACATAAATAAGCAGTAATATGCTGGAATTAGTTTCTAAGTAGTTGTAAAACTGGCTTATTCCATAAAAGGAAGGGAGAAATAAGTTTAATTTTTCAAAGATGAAATTTATCCATGATTGTCGATAATCATTTGCATTGTTATTGATATTTTACAACTTACAACAATTACAAAATAGTTCAAAGACAGGAAAATAACAGAGATTCTGAAGAATCAAGTAAGAGTAATGGTGAGCTTAGATAACAGTCTAGTTTCCCACTAAAGACCCTGAAGATGCTTGTGTTTCCTACTGAAGATACCATTTCAAAAGAGAGGAAAAAACAAGCTTAGTGTAAACATTTTTTAGTTTAACCTTCTTCAGAAAGTCTAAATACTGATAAATGTTCTTTGTAGTTGACATTTGGTTATTGGTGTTTTCCGAGAAAAGACAGAACAAAGCTCAAATTGTCTTAAGGCTTACTGATCTGATTTTACTACCTAGGACACAGTATAATATGATAAAAATGTAAGTTTTCAAACCGTATTTGTAGAAGTTCAAATTCTAACCTCATTACTAACTAGCTATTCACTTTGGGCAAGTTATTTATGTTTTAGTAACTCAGTTCCTTTACTGTTAAAATGAAAAAAAGTCAATACTTTATTTATAGGACAGTTGAGAATTTCATGAAGTAATAAAATTCATGTTCCTGACCTACCATAAGCAGTCAGTAAGTATTATCTATGCATATTAATGTCCTGGAAGAAAAACTATTAATATTGGTAGAAACTCAAAGTCCTTTCCCTCTGTCTTGTCACATCTCTAAAATGTGCTATCCTAAAACTTATTAAGACACTGCACAAGTTCACATGCCAACCATCCATTCAAGTTACTCATCACTATGTCTATATGGGCCACTTATTCTAACCACTTACCAGTCCAATTATTTAAATATAGGATTAACAAAAATGCACATTCTTTTCATTAATTTTTATAAGAAAATATATCAGGAAATATAGAGATGACAGTTTCATTAAATTTATTCAATACAAGAATCAACTGTTTGAAATGACACCTGCCTGAGCTGTACACTTCCAAGAATATTCAGTTTAAGGTTCAGATCACATGTTTGCTAGGAACAGTGGCAGCCATCTTTTTGGTCATGCTTAGTTCTAGGTCATAGAACACATGTTCAAAAATGAATGATGGTAAATGTGGTGGTTGTGGGCATGCTCAGTCTAGTATTTTGAGTTAGGTTTACTCTAGGTCACCTAAAAGAAGGAGTCAAAGTGACTCAGTGCCCCTGGTGAGTTGTTCATAGGTTTCTCCACAGTTTTAGTTCAAACAATACGAACAATTTTGAAGGTGCCTTAACAGTCACACAAGGGGCGAGCAGTTCCCCTTCCGCTTCAGTGTAGGAGTTTTCCCCTAATGGTGATTGCCTCATTTAGCAGCTAACAGTTTTTTCTCTTACAGCTAGTATTTATTGATCAAATAAATTCCAAAATTATGTAAACACTCCTTGTCAAATAGGAGAAATGAGCATTCTAAGATAAATGTAAGAGCATATTAATTGGTTATGATGAATAATAGACTATTCTAAAATAAATAGTACTAAATAAAGTGCAGCCATTTAAGCAGAGAGTGCACAATTCTTTTTACAGTTGTGGTCAACCCTGACAACAATAGATTTTAAAATACTTAGGAAATGATTCCTGCATGGAATTATTATAAGCTAATATTAAGTCAGGATAATGAGCTGATGGCTTTTTTCCTTCTTTATATTGTATTTTGCTTCCCAGATTTTGTATAATGTATTACTTTACTTCAGTGCTTAATAAAAATGAAGGGAACCAAAACCCCCTAAAGTCTTCAAGGATGCCCTTTTAAAGCTTTAGAAGACAAGGAAAAGATGTAGACCTATAAGTTAATATAAATGTTTTAATTTTAAAATTTCATTGCCTTTCCTACTACTATGTTGAAATGACAAACATTTTCCTACTCATTGAGGAAGACAATTTTGTTCCCTTAGTAGGAATGCAGTTGGAGGGCTATGGAGCGCCTGGTAACTAACAAATGTAACCATTTTGCAATAGAAAGTCCTATTTTCCCTCATGGTAAATGTAAGGTTGTTATTCGAACTTTGGCAGCATCAACTAAGAAATTCTGTTTAAAATTGCAGAGCTACTTATTTCCCAGTTTTTATGGTAGGACCTTTTGGGAGTAAATGTGTAAAAAAAAAAAAATCATAAAACTATGAATGGCCTTTCTTCCCGAAATAAATTCCTCAGCACAGAGCTGAGAGTAGAGTAGTACAGAGCTGAGAGTAGAGTATTCTGTGTTTTGATCCACCTTAAAATAGATTGACACTTGTGGTCTTTCTGTAATAATCACAGTATGTTTCCCCATAGAACTAAAACAAGTAGTGGAAATGAGAAGAAAAGATCAGAAAGGGATTTAACTTCAAAAAGGGTAAGACTGTTTAAAACTGACATGCTAATGAATGACAGCTGAAGAACTGTATAAGTAGTTCACTCAGGGAATATGTGTAACACACACAGAATTCCTTTTCCATAGTCATTGTAGAGGATATCCCCGGTACAACAGGAAATATAGAGAGAGAGGATACTTTTGGAGTTGATGTAGAATGAAGTAGATGAGGTTTTTGGTAAATAACTAGGCTTCACCAGACTATTTCTGTCCCTTTATCAAGAACTCCGAGCAATCCTGCTCATCTCCTTCCCATATTCTAGCAAATTTCAAATTTAACGATCAGTCATGAATATTAAAAGAAAAATATCTGATTATAGGTTATTAGGTATTTATTCATGATAAGGAATATATCACAGGAATGATGATCTCAAGGTGGCATTTCTGACATCAAAACAGGTACATAAAAGGGACATGATGAAAAGGGGTTCTATGGTAAGCCTGAAATTGTACTCCTGTGGTTATCTTCTTATAAAGCCATACAGTTAATCTACCCAGGAAGATAATTTTTCTACTTTATATTGTGTTTAAAAACAGAAAATTTATCATCTTAATCACTTTTAAGTATATATCTTAGAAATGTCAAGTATATTCGTAACTGCAGCTATAGGGCAAAGCCCCAGCTCTGGGGATCCCAATAGCCTAGCTGTATGTCCCAGTGCAATGAGCTGGACAGGAGCTTTAATCAGCAATGCCATGCTGGGAAGCACAGGTCAATAGGTTCAAGATCACCTTCCAGGGCTTGACAGAAACTTTGAGGTTTATGAAAAAGAGGGAAAAAAACATTTGGAAGTTTGCATAGCTGGCAAGTCAGTAATCCTGATCAGTGGAGGTCTGGCTCACTGATTTCTTAAGACTGGTTCTGTGAGGTTCCCTGAGAGCGATCATCACTTGGGAGGCAGGGTATTCACTTCCCTTCCCAAGACAATGGCTCCTGCTCTGAGGGGCGGTCTCAACTCCAATCATAGGGTAATGACTCTTGATTGAGGAGTGAGGGGAAAGGTGTTTTTATCGTAGAAGTCTGTGAGGCTCTACTTTTTCTGGAATCCAAGGAGGCTGCAGGTTTAGTACAATGACTTTTAGATTTCTAGACTCTAGGGTGTCTGAAACTGGCTGTTAGAAAAGCTGTCAACTAGGTGTGCCAGCAAACTTTGAGAATTATTTCAGTTGCTCTTGTTTTGGGATTTTCAGTATTGAAGGGATGAGACAGGCTAGAATTACAATAAGCTTTATAATTCTCCTTTAGTAATTAACATGACCATGCATAGAGCTGGGCAGAGATCTGACCCTAAAAATTTAAGGTAATAAGGGAGACATAAAATGAGGGCAGAGATGCCAAGCTTTATCCTGCTATGATAGTTAACTGGTTGTCACGTTGAATTAGAAACATTCAGCTGACCACACCAAATGGACAAATGTTATTTCCTTTCACCTATGAAGTCACCTTGAAAAACAAGGATGATATAAGAGAAAAAACAAGTCTCTAACAGCACCAGACACAAAACAGAATGTCATTGTCATACTTAAAATTTAAAGGATTTCCTAAAATATACAGGACACCTGAGAACCCTCAGAGCAATGCAGAGTATTAGTCAGCTGGCTTCTGAATGGGAGCCATCAGCCGAAGAGGGAGTAGAGCCGCTGAGGAACAGTGCAGCAGTGTGGACAGTCCCAACGTAAACATTGTTGAGCATATAGGCTAATTCCCATCAGAAAAATTAAAATGTAAGTTCTAACACATGGGAAATGAAGACTCACCATGAGTTCTTGGACTGAAGTAGGACAAAAAGGTAAAATCAGACCCTCAGATTTGAAACAAAGAAAACAGGGACATGCAGCTGTCTGCTGAGATTATCTGGACAACAGTTTTGAGGAAGGTCAGTGGGTTGTTTATCTGTTCCTGTGAACTTTTACCCTTCGTACTGATGGAGCCCTTATGTTACTTTTCCCTGTTTAGAGGTGGTTCTATGTAGCAAGAAAAGCTTGAAGATGGCCAAGGAACCCCAGGACATATATACTTACGAAACAAGTCCTTCATTTATGAATACAAAAGTGCATTTTGAGAAATAAATAAGGGAAATGCTGAATGGATATGTAAATATGGAGAAAAATAAATATCCAAAATTTGTAACTCATAGATTTGAGATGTCATACAAATTTCAATACAAATTATGATGCTAGGAAAAAATTTGAGAAGATAAAGAAGGTCGGTATCTTTCAGAGTGCAAATGAAATAGTGATAGGAAGTTCCTTGGATGAAATTCCTTAGAAGTTTGTTACTGATTTGTGCTCCTGAACTGTGTAATATGAATATGGGAGTTAAGGAATAGTTTTTCTTGATAAATCAATTGACAAGTTAAAAGAAATGTGGTATACACTTGTCATTCTTTTTACCCACTCAGCAATGTTAAACATTTGTCTAAAATTTTGGGAATTTCTCCCCTTTGAGCTTCACCAAAGCAAAGGCCACGCACTTGTTTTCCTCTTTCCCTTGTTATTTGTAGGTAAAATTTTATTAGCTAAAAATTCATATTGCAAGCTTCAGAGAAATTGCTACTAAATTATTTTTACAAATAAGTATGTTTAATATACTAAAAGATGAGCTAAAACAGAATCATAAAATGCTCAATGGAAGTCAGAAAAAGGGAGAAAAACCTGAAATGAATCGAAAAGTTATAAACAAGGTAGATATTAACCAAATTATATCCATAATCATTTTAAATATGAATTATGTAAACATACTAATTAAAAGCCAGAGATAATAAGAAAGGATAAAAATTATAGAACACTTTAAATATAAAAGATCAGAAGTAAAGGAATGGAGCAAGTTGTACTATGTTAACACTTATTAAAAGAAAACAAGAGTAGCTCTATTTCAGAAAAAAAGACTTAAGATATGCAAATATCTTAAGATAAAGGTATGCATTACATAATTTATATTTATAAATTCCCTAAGAAGATATAACCATCATTGTGCAGTGAACAACAGATCACCAAAATACATGAAGCAAAAGCTAACAGAACTATAAGGAGAAATAGATAAATGTACTTTTATATGCGGAAACGTCATCTACTAACAGAGATTTAGCATTTCGTAGATTGAGGAGGCTGAAAATCAGTAATTGTTCAGAGTGCACTACCAATCATCTGACGGGCATTTACACAATTCTCTAATAACAGCCAAATATACATTCTTCTCAAGCTCATATAGAATATTCAGTAAGGTAAACCAAGATGCGGGTCATAAAACACACCTTAAATGTTTTAAAGAATAAAAGTCATACAAAGTTTGCTCCCAGACATCAAAGGAATTAAACTAGATTAATAAAAACATTGGAAAATTCTCAGAATCTGTCAACTAAACAACATAATCCTAAATAACACCTGGATAAACAAGCCTATGAAAAAATTCTAAAATATTTTAATTAAATGAAAACAAAAATACAACTTTATAATGTTGGTGAGAAACAGCCAAAGCAGCATGTAGAAGGAAATATATAGCACTAAATACCTATATTACAAAAACAAAATAATCTAAGCTCAGAAACTAGAAAAAGTTGTGTCATTTATACCCAAAACACTTAGCAGAAGATACCATAAAAATGAGACACAACAAAGGAAACAATTAACAAAGTAAAGACACAACCTATAGAATGGACGAGAACTATACATATACAAGGGATTGGTATCTAGAAAATTCAGTAGTAAAAATTAAAAATGAAATAAGAAACAAATTGTGGTAGACCACCCCACTGAATATGCCCAAAGCAGGCTGTAAAAAGTTAACCACCCAATTGGCTCGTTTATAGAAGTGAGTCTGGCCAAAGCCTACATGCTAAGGTCGGAGTGACTCTTACCCAAATTCCATTCCAAAAATTCTTTACTAAAAAGACAAGGTTAATTATTAACCACAGCCTATGTTTTGTCTGTTCTAGTCCTAACTCTAGAAGGCTTTGTCCTTTCCTTTGCAAGCCATGCCTACATCAGCAACACGTCCATAGCAACTCCACATAGCCCCTTTATCTCAATCTAATTGTGATGTCATCAATAAATATAGATGACTCTGGGTGTTCAGAGCCTTTGCTTGTTCAAGCCTCTGACTGCACGAGTGCTGATCATCCTGGCTTCCCATATCTGTCTCTTTAATTCTGTCTCTATGTCTTTCTTCTTGCCATGTGTCATAGCACTGAGCAGGAGATTGGGATCTGCTGCAAGGATCTCTGATAATAAATAGCTCAATTAAAAATGTGTGATATCCCTAAATAGACATTTCTGAAAAGAAGACATACAAATGGCCACCAGGAATATGAAAAAATGCTCAGCACCACAAATCATTAGGGAAACACAATCAAAACCACAATAGAGATATCACCTCACTCCAGTAAAAACAGTTACTGTAAAACAAAACAAGGCAAAAAATAAGTATTGGCAAGAATGGAGAAAAGGGAAAACATGCACATTGCTGATGGAAATTACCACAGTTCAAATCAGTATGGAGTTTTCTCAAAATATTAAAAATAGAACTACCATGAGATCCAGCTATCTCATTACTGAGTACATCTCCAAAAGAAATGAAATCAATATATTGTAAAGACATCTGCCTTTTCGTGTCACTATAGCACAATTCATACTAGCCAAGAAATGGAAACAGTGTGCCTATCAACTGATGAATGGATAAAGAAAATATCTATACAATGGAATGATATTCAGCCATAGAAAGAATAAAATCCTGTCGGTTGTGATAACATGGATTGGACTGGAAAGTATTAGACTAAGTGAAGTAAACCAGGCACAGAAAGATGAGTACCACATGATCTCACTCATATGCAGAATTTAGATAGTTAATCTAAGAAGTTGAAAGTAGAATGCTGATCATTTTTAGCCAGTGATGTACTTGAGGACTTAAATGAAAGGTTTAATTAATTCATAGGGTTTTGTTTGTTTGTTTATTTATTTATTTATTTATTTTTGGTACGGAGGATAAAACTTCGGTCCTTGCACTTGAGAGGCAGGCAGCAGAACCACAGAGCTAAATCCCCAGCCCAATTCATATGGTTTTAAATGTGTCTATGGAAACTCAAATGTACAAGGTCTTTTTCAGTGTTTGTTAATAGTTTGAATGTTGGTTCCTCCTAAAATTCTTAAGTTAAAACCTAACCTTCAAAGCAATAGTAATGAATGGTAAGAAACACTTGGCAGTTGATTAAGTCTTTTGGGCTCCACTCTCATGAATGAGATTAGCTTTTATAAAGGAGGCTTAAGGGGACCTGTTTGTCCTGCCATGTGAGTGTACAGCTCAAAGGTACTTTCTTTGAATTAGAGTAAACCTCACCAGAATCTACTGGTGCCTGGATCTTAGACTTACCAGCTTCTAAAACTGAATAGTAAATTTATGTTGCTTGTAAAGTATCCAGGGTATTTTGTCATAGTAGCCAAATGGACTGAGATGGTGTTCAAAAAGGAGTTTTGTTATTGTGATTATCTTTGAGTATGTACAACTTGTGCCTCAATAAGCACCTAAGACTTGTCCTTTTAGAAGCCTAAAAGTGTCACTAGAACCTATATACTGCCCTAATTCCTTGATCGAAATTTTTAAATATGATAATTAAGATAGCTTTTTCTGATAAAGTTGAGTTTTATAGCTGTTGAAAAAATGGATTTCAACACATTTATTTATTTATTTATTTATTTATTTATTTATTTATTTATTTATTTATTTATTTTGTGTTTTGGGAGGTACCGGGGATCAAATTCAGGTCCTTGCGCTTGCGAGGCAGGTGGCAGAACCACTGAAGTAAATCCCCAGACCGGATTTCAACAATTTAGGAAGAGTTTGATATAACTACTAAACATGAATGTGTTAAATTATTATGTAAAGTACTTCTGTTTGCCTGACAGTAGTAAAAACCAGAAGCATTGCCAAATACAGGCGCTCTGTCTGTTAAAAAAAAAAAAAAAAAAAAACTTTATTTTCTGGTATAACTATTTTGGGCCATAAATAAACATCATGTTTAATAATTTCAATAATTTCAAAGTTGTAATGAGTGAAAATAGTTAAAATACCTGCAAAAATTGAGTTTAAAATTAAAATTTCTAATTGTATTGGTAATGAATGGCAGGATATTTTGTTGCTACTGTAATTTCTTTCCTATATTCATTATTGAAGGAAATTATGTATACCAGAGGTTAGTGAAAATAAAAGATAATATTTTTTCATCCAGGTACACAAATTTACCTGTTTGTGAATCTCTCTATATGTTTGTTTTTTTCTTCAGAGAAACCATGGATCTTGCAGATCTGGTAAATGAATGTAACCAAAAGGTGGACTAACCTAAAACAAATATTTCTAACATAAAAATAAAATATTTTCTAGAAAAGTCAGTTATCAATATTTGAAAATTAAAAAAAATTTCTTCTGAGCTTAGTTTAAACCACAAAGATTACCTAAGAACTAATTTAAAAAAAAAAACCACACACACACATCAGGCTTTACAAAGAAGAAATATAAAAAGTTAACAAGAGGGGAAACTCGACTCTTCAATAATCAAATAAATAAAAATAAAATGGCAATTGGGTTATATTTTTGTTTATGGAGTTGCTAAAAATGAATTAGATTGATAATACCAGTTTTGGAATTTATAAGAAATCTGCTACTCTTATACTATGTGTGTATATATATATTTTTTTGGGGGGGCGTGTTTTTGAGACAGGATTTCACTGTGTAGTTGAGACTGCTCTGGAACTCACTATGCAGCCCACACTGGTCTTGAACTCACAGTGATCCTCCTGCCTCAGCCTCCCAAGTGCTGGGATTACAGGCGTGCACCACCACGCCCAGCTTATACTGTATTTTAGATTGTAAACGTGTACAATAAATTTTCAGAAGGTGCAAGTCCTGTTCCATTGTGACCTCTACTCTACCACTTGTCACTGCAAGATTCAATACTACAGTAGTACTGATAATGCAGCATTATTTTAAATTATATGCTAAACTAATTAAATAACAACAGTAGAGAACATTTTATATGTATTTTTCACATTTTGCTCCTGAATCAAATTGACCTCTATATCATCTAATAGAAAGTGGGTTTAACTTATGGTTAAATAAAATAGACAAGTTGCAGAGCAACTAATAATAACTAATTAATAAAATATGATTGTATGCACATTGTGTTGGTTACATTCCCATTCCTGGGACAAAATACCAGATACCTGGAATATAAAGAAGAAGTATTTTTAGCTCACAATTTTAGTGGGTTGAGTCCATGGTTAGATGGCTCCAAGACAGAAACAGTCTGATGGAAGGACCTGGTGGTGGAAAGCTGCTCGCATCTTGGTGGCCAGGAAGCAAGAAAGTGAGAAAGCAAGAAATAAAGAGAGAACAGGAGCTGGGAACTGAGGATCAGGTTCATGTCTGGCTGAGTCAGGAGCCCCGCACCCATCTCTCCTGAGAAAAGTCTGAGGCCTATTAGGGCTGAAATAATCCGCCCCCTTGTGTGTGTAGAGATCTAACCTTAGACAGATAAACCGTTCCTCTCAAGAACCTCTGAAGTCCTGACTCCATTTGCCTCAGCCCCTAAAGCATACAATCCAAAAACTACCATGTGGCCAATAGTTGTGCCAAATATTCTGACTCCACCCTGGTTCCACCCCTGCCTTACCTTATCCAATAGCAATGCAGTAGTGCCAGCCTGGCTCCACCCCTGCCATACCCTATATAAGCCTGTGTATTTGCTGAATAAAGTGGAAGTGTTCCAGAAACCTCCCCAGAGTCTACGTGGTGATTCCGCGCCTTGACCTCCCAGTCCGGGCCCCCTGAACCCTGTTCTGAAAGCGGGTTTGTGAATGAAAACAACAGGGAACAAGAATATGTACTTTGATGTAATGTTCCCAATGGCTGAATTACATCTAGAACCCACCTCCTAACACCACATTCAGCTACTGAACACTTTCCCATTCTGTTGTGCCTTCGTTATAATTATGAATTTAAAACTATTTATGTAAGTCATTGTTATTGTTAAAGTATTTTAATCCCTAACAGAAAACAACCTCCAAGCCAGAGTGATGTGCCCTGCAAAATTATCTTTCTAAATTTTTGAGAAACAAGACACTTCCGTGATAAAGAACACCTGAAATTCATGACACCCAACACAGAACTCCAAAGAGTTCTGAAGGATATTCTAGAAAAAGACAGTGAAGACAACAGTTCCATGAATTCCCAAAAGAATGAATCTACCATGCAAGGCAAGCAATTAAACTGAAAGGAAAGAACAGGAACCAACACAAGGAAAATAATGTGATAAGAATGAGCCAGTACATATCAGTTATAACTATCAGTGTAAATGGTCTCAATTCACCAACCAAAAGAAACAGATTGGTGGAATAGATTAAGAAACAATATCTAACAACATGCTGCATACAAGAAACATTAGATTGCAAAAGAAATACATAGAATGAAAGTTAAAAAATGGAAAAAAATATTCTGTGCAACTGGACCATGAAAAAAGCAGGGGTACTATTCTATTTCCAGACAAAGTGGATTTCAAGCCAAGATTGATCAGAAGAGACAAAAATATCATAACATATTTGTTAAGGGAACAATCCAAGAAGAAGAGATAACAATCATAAATACATATGTACCAAATACTGGCACATCCAACTAGATAAAACAAATACTAATGGATATGAAAAATCAAATCAGCACTAACACAATTATAATGGAAGACCTCACTACCCCACCATCACAAATAGATCAACTATGCAAAAAAAAAAGAAAGGAAAGAAAGAAATATCAGAGCTGAATGAAACTTTGAACAAATGGACTTAGATATCTACAGAGTGTTCCACCCAACAACATGTCCTTCTCACACAGGACATTCTCCAAAACAGACCACATACTAGGTCATAGAATATACTTTAGTAAATACAAAGGAATTGAAATTATTTCATGTACATTATCAGATCATAGTGCAATAAAATTGGAAATGAATGGCAAAAGAAACCACAAAAACTACATGAACACATGAAAATTAAATAACACCCACCTGAACAAACCAATGGGTCACAGATGAAATTAAAGAAGAAATTAGACAGTTTCTACAATTAAATGATACTACTATGACATACTGGAACTTATAGAACACAATGAAAGCTGCTCTAAAAGGGAAATTTACAGTGTTGGATTACCACATCCAACAAGTAGAGTGAGCACAAATAACTAACCCAATGGTAAAACTCAAGCTTCTCAAAAAAGAGAAGCAAATTAAACCCAAAGCATATATGAGAGAGGAAACTATAAAAATCAGAGTAGAAATTAATGCAGCTGAGATTAAGAAAGCAATATGAAAAATCAGTGTGTCAGAGTTGATTATTTGAAAGACTAAATAAAATAGACAAACCCTTAGCCATTATGAAAAGAAAAAACTCAAATTTATGCAATTAGGAATTAAAGGGGCAAAATCACAGTGGATCCTACAGAAATCCAGAAGATCATCAATACCTACTTTGAGAAGCTCAACTCTAATAAGATGGAAAACATGGAAGAAATGGACAGGTTACTAGATACATATGAATTATGAATGCTAAGTCAAGAAGATATGAAAATTCTAAATATTCCAATATCAGTCAATGAAATTGAAAATATACTTTTAAACCTACCAATAAAGAAAAGCCCAGATTTGATGAGAACCAAGATCTGTCATGTAAAGATACAAGATCCCAATAATGAATGTAACTGTACTGTATACCTAAAATGTACCAATAAACTCAATGAGAAAAAAAAAAAAAAGCCCAGGTTTGGATGGATTCATTACTGAATTTTACAAGAATTCTAGTCAAGATTTAATGCCATTACTCCTCAAACTCTTTAATGAAATTAAAAAAGGAGCAATACTCCCAAACATTCCTGGAAGCAAACATTTCCCTGATACCAAAACCAGAGAAGGACCCAACCAGTAAAGAGAACTACAGGCCAATTTCCCTAATGAATGTAGATGCAAAAATCCTCAATGAGATCCTGGCACACAGAATGCAACAAATTATCAAGAAGATTATACACCATGGCCAAGTAGGATTCATCCCAGGGATGCAGGGATGGTTCAAAATATGCAGATCAATAAATGTAATACACCATATTAACAGAACCAAGTACAAAAACCACATCATCATCTCAATAGATGCAGAAAAAGCACTTGACAAAGTCCAAAACCAATTCATGATAAAACACTAAAGAACATTGGAGTAGAAGATTGTTATCTCAATCTGATAAAAACCATTTATGATAAATCAACAGCCAACATCATACTAAATGGTCAAAACCTGAAAGCTTTCATTTTAATCAGGAATGAGACAAGCCCACTATCACTACTCCTATTCAATATAATTCTGAAAACATTTGCCCAAACAATTAGACAAGAGAAAGAAGTAAAAGCAATAAGGATAGGAAAGGAAAAAATTAAATTATCATTATTTGCAGATGGCATGATGAATACCTTCAAAACTCAACCAAATTACTCCTAGATATAATCAAATTCAGTAGCATAGCGGTATACAAAGTCAACACTGAAAAATAAATAGCATTCCTGTATACAAATAAACTCACTGAGAAAAAAATTAGGGAAACAACACCTTTCACAATAACACCAAGAAAAATTGAAGGCTTAAGAATCAATCTAATGAAATAAAAAACCTTTATGTTGAAAACTACAGTACTCTGGGCCAGGGATTTTGCTCAGTGGTACCATGCCTACCTTGCAAGCACAAGATCCTGAGTTCAATCCCTGTACTGGGGAAAAAAAGAAAAAAGAGAGGGAAGGAAACTATAGTACCCTGAAATAAAGATCAAAGAGGATATTGGAAAATAGGAAGGCTATCCACTGTTCTTGGTTAAGCAGAATTAGTATAGTGAAAATGGCTATACTTCCAAACTCATACAGATTTCATGCTATCCTGACCAAAATACAATAGCATACCTCATAGAGCTAGAAAAAATAATCTTAAAATTCATTTGGAACCAGAAGAGACCTAGAATAGCAAAAGCAATTCTGGGCAAAAAGGCAAAGCCGGAGGCATCAGAATCCCCAACTTGAAATTATACTACAAACCTACCATGACAAAAACAACATGGTACTGGAAGAAAAAATTTTAAATTAAAATAAAAAATAAAACACAGGCCTGAAGATCAATTGTACAGAATTGAAGATGCAGAAACAACTTCATCTATACTTACCCACTTTATCTTTGAGAAAGGGGCCAAACATCTTCACTGGAAGAAAATCTCTTTAATAAATGGCTATGGGAAAAGTAGCTTTCCCCATACTGAAGACAAAAAACCTAGATCCCTATCTGTCATCATTCAGTAAACTAGAATCAAAATAGATCAAACATAAACATTAAAACTGAAACACTAAATCTGCTGGAAGACCGAATAAGTAAAATTCTTTAAGACATAGGTGTAGGCAAAGACTTTATGAACAAAATCCTGATAATACAGGAATTATTACAAAGAATCCAGAACTGTAATCTCATCATTATAAAGCTCTTGAAAGCAAAAGAAATCACCAACAGAGAGAAGGGAAAACTTACAGCATGAGAAAAAAATTTTTAGCAGCTGTCCCTCAGCAAAGGATTAACATTTGGAATATATGGAGAACTAAAAAAATAAAAATAAAAATCATACCCCTCAAATTTAAAGATGCAATCCAAAAATAGGCATCTGAAATGCATAGACATTTCCCAGATGAAGAAGTATAAGCAGCAAACAAACATGAAAAATGTTAAACATCACTGGTCATTCAAGAAATGCAAATCAACGTTGAGATTCCATCTCATTCCAGAGAGAATGGCTGTTATCAAGAAATCGACCAGTAACAAATGTTACTGAGAATGTGAGGGACAGTGAACCTCCTCTACTGTTGGGGAGAGTGTAAATTGGTAGAACCAACATAGAAATCAGTATGGAAATTCCTAAAAAAAATAAAACTAGAGGTTCCATTTGACCCAGATATTCCCCTTCTAGGTGTCTTCCCAAAAGAGTTAAAAGCATACAATTTCAGTGATATATGCACACTCATGTTTATAGCAGCACAAATTGTAATAGCTAAAGCTTGGAAACAGCCTAGATGCCCATCAATGGATGAATGGGTAAAGAAAATGTGGTTTTTATGTCTGTCATATAGAAGGATAAACTTGAGACATTTTTAGGTAAATGGATGCACCCTGAAAACATATTTTTAAGTGAAGTAAATCAGACACATGTTTTTAAACTATTACATTGCTTCTTGCGTGAGAAACCCCAAAATAAGGGTAAATAAGGACCATGACAGATATTAAGATGTAGGAAGAAAATGTTCAAGTGGGAATGGGAATAAGAGGGAGGAGGGGGGGAGGAGAGAAGGCATTGAAAAAGAATAAAAAAAAGAATGGAAGAAAAACAGTGTAAACCAAGTTCTGCAAAAGAGAAGGATTGAAGAGAACGGGAAAAAATGAAGATATATTACGTACCGGTAAAAATTCCCTGTGATGAATGTGATCATTATGTGTGTCAAAACTGTACCAAAATTAATTTTCAAAAAATCATTTGGATTAGGGAAGGGACCAAGTGAAGGAGGGAGAATGAAGGGAAGGAAGAGGAAGGAAAAGAATTAAGATGTGTTATGTACCTGTACCACCCCCAGAATGGGTGTGGTTATCACACGCTAAAAAGTGCATTAATGAAATAAAAAAGAAAGAAACCTAAAAGAAATTACGGGTCTGGATGGGAAGCAGTTTAGGTGCCACAAAACAAGAACAATAATTCTGTTTTCTTTCCAAGTGATCTGGCTTCTCAGTATTGCACCGTATTGTTTAAATTATACATAAACCCTCCAGCAGGCACTTGATAGCAAAGTGATTCTTGGCCAAGCAGCTGCACTCCTACTTCTCCAACCTCGCCCGTTACCTCCACCCTGCACACCCTGGAGTCTGAGAGTGCTGGGCTGGTTGTCAGCTACTCACCTCACTGCTTCGGATGAGAGACAGCATTGTGGTTTCATCACAGGTCCCATATTTTTCCTTTTAATTACTATCTTCCTGATAACCAGTAGGTGGTTATGACATGTGACAATGTCATATGAACCTAGCAATGCTTTGAAACTGGCAAATAGAGCTCTTCAGATTTTTGATGTGCAACTTGTTGCTCTATAACGACGTCATTGGAATGAAAATCTCATCGAATGAATGTCTTATGACTCCACTGTCCACATCTTATTTAGATGAATGTCACAGTCATGCTGATTTATTTTAGTATTAATTGGTATAAAATTAACCCCGATGCTAGCTTCCCAGATGTCTCTGATATATCTAATATGTCTTCCTTTTTATCCTCACTAATGTTCTGCATCTTTCCATAGTAAAAGTAAATCTCCGGGTTCCAAGTAAAACTGATATTAAAAATAAAGTTCATTATGTCACTGGAGTAGCTACTAATCCGTGACTACTTTCTATGGTAAAGTTTTACAGCCAGAATAAATGGCTCCCTCGGGTGCTCTGGACAAATCATTCCTACTGGATTGGATGGTTGATGCATTCTCTATAATACTGCGTTGCCCCTCCCAGCGTGTCCCATCTGCACATATCTCTTTCCACTCCCCCATCCTCTCCGATTTCTCACTCATCCTAGTTCTGTTAATAAATGTTGAGTACACCAAGTAAAATTAATAGTAGAAATAGTTCAGTACATTATATCATTGTTGGACTGGAGTCCTCACTCTTGGCTGACTTTATATGTTTAAGTTTTGTGGGTGTAATGAATTAGTGGATTTCCTGAGGTAGCTGAAGTACGTCATGGATTCTGGGATGTGTTCGAGGTCATCTTTACCCACTGTCCGCATCTCAGACTCACCCCCAGTGCCTGCCCCCCACTCTCTCTGTTCACTGCCCACCTTCCTCCAAACCCCCATTTCCCCTGCATTTCCAATACTGTCCCATCCTCTTCAGTCTCATCAATAAATCCCCAGTGTACCAAACAAAATTGGCGTTTAAACTTTTATTTGATGATGTCACTGGAGACGCCGTTAACAAGTAGTTTTACTTTCTGTGTTCACATATTTTACAGCTAGAATATACCGATTGATTTCCAGGGGCATTCTGGGTAACTAGTGATACTCGCTCGTACTGATGTGCTCTTTATACACTGTCCCACATCCGCAAGTCTCCTCCATTGCCACATTCACTTCCCATCTCCCGCCCTCCTCTGGAAATTCTACATTTCCGGACCCTCTCTTCTCCCTCTCATACACTCCAATTAATAATTCTCGAGTGTTCCAAGTCACACTGATGTACAGATAGAGGTTATATTACTGGAGTTGCCATTAATCAATCAATGGGTTTATTTTATATGTTATTCTTTTGCAGCTGCAATATATTAGTTAATTTCCTCGAGTTACCTCGGAATATCATTGGCTGAGCTGTGAGCTGTGTGATTCTTTATAAACCTCTACTCATCCCAAACTCGCTAGATTTCCACCATTCCTACCTTCTCCTCCCATCTCCCTTCCCCCTATCACCTCCAGTCCCATTTTCCCCACGTTCCCCATTGTTCCATCCTCCCATTCTAATTAAAAAATGTCAACTATTCCGACAAATATCAATAATAAAGTTTATGATGTTACTGGAATCAGTGTTCACTGACGGCTTCCTTACGGCTGTTCATGTTCTGCAGATAGAATTATGTAAACGACTTCCTGAGGTACCTGAACAGCTGATACTGGGTGTATGAGTCACGTGGTCGTTACACATCACTCCCACCCCAAGTTCATCCCCAAGCTCACCTTTCCCACTCGTCCTCTCTTCCGTGCCCTGCCCTCCTCACTCCTCCGTTCTTCCTACTCTCTTTCATTGCTCTCCCTACTCTTCCTTATCACAGAAATTAATAAATCTCAAATATTCCAAGTACTATTGATACAAAAAGAAGATTGGTTATAAAACGTTTGCAACTGCTATTAATTGGCGGCTCTATTGTATAGGTAAATGTCTGCCCCTGAAATTCATCGGTTGACTTCCTGGAATCGGGGTCCTTGATGCTGGACTGTGAGACTGATGTGATCTTCATATAGCAGACTTCCATTCCAAGCCCCCGCACCCGCCCTCCCCACCCCCTCCTCC
>NW_022900916.1:60395429-60395909 GCF_012274545.1 Fukomys damarensis
ATTCTCCCATTCACGTTTGACCCTCAGCACTTCATCCCTATTCTCCCATCCAGGCCTCCCAAATTACAGATCTCAAGAATTTTAAGTAATATTGATATTAAAAATAAAGTTTGTTATATTACGTCACCGGCATGTCGATATCGTGATGCTTTATTCTTACTTAGGTTAATGTTTGCAGCTGTATGTACTGGTTGGTTTCCTGTGTGTTCTGTGTACACAATTGATGCTGGTTTGTGTGACTGATGTGTTCCTTACACGCCACTCTCGTCCAAGAGTCGGCTGTACTGTACACTTCCTACCCACTGTCCATTACCGTTGCCCTATACCCTACCCTCCCTATTCCTAATAATGAACCTCAAGTATTCAAAGCAAAATTGATATTAAAAGTAAAATGTATTGGGCTGGGGATTTAGCCCAGTGGTTCTGCTGCCTGCCTTGCAAGCACAAGGTCCTGAGTTTGATCCCAGGTACCAAAAAAAA
>NW_022900916.1:60395949-60408678 GCF_012274545.1 Fukomys damarensis
AAGAGGTCGAAATAGAATCAAGAAAAAAAAAAAAAAAAAAAAAAAAAAGTAAACTATATTATATGCCACTGGGGTTGCTATTAATAGGCACTTTAATTATCATGTATGGAAATGTTTTGCAGCTCGAGTAAACTAATGGATTGCCTGGGATATTCCGGGCATATCCCCGATATTGGGCTGTGATTGATTTATTATTTACACAGCACGCACCCGAAATTCACCTCAGCCCTACCCCTCTACCCTCTCCATGTCTACTCTCCCACTCTTCCAACCCTCCCCCCCGATCCACCTTTTGCTCTCCCACTACCCTCCCTTCCCGCTCCCATTCATATATGCCACACACACACACACCCACACACACACACACGTATATGTTGTCATGTCACTGGAGTCTGTTAATTGGTTGCTTTAGTACTATATATGCTAACGCTCTGCAGCTGTAATGTGCTGGTTGACTTCCCGGGGTGCTCTGGGTATAGCGGCAGTAACGTGCGGTGTGATTGTACACCACCTCCAGCCCCACCCTTGTCATCCCGATTCCCATTCCCCACACTCCCAATCATCAATAGATCTCAAGTATTCGAAGTAATATGGATACTAGAAATAAAGCTTGTTACGTCAGTGGCGTCACTGTTAACTGGTTCTATAACATCATGTTTAAAATTTCGGAGCTGAAGTGAATTAGTTGGTTTCCTGGAGCGTTCTGGGAATATCATGGATACTGGATTGTGTAATCGATGTGATTTTCGTATGCCGCCTCCATCCCAAACTCACCCCATCCCGGTCACGCATCCCCTTCCCATACCTGACTTTCCCAACCCCCACTTTCCACCGTCCTCCCTGTTCTTCCAGTGCCCCCTACTTTCCCCATAGTCCCTCCTTTGCCACTCCGATGAATGAGTCTCAGATATTCTAAGTAATATTAATATTAGAAATCAAGCCCGTTGTGGCACCCAAGTCACTATTAATTGGTTGCTTTCTTATATCTGTTAATGTTTTGCACATAGAAAGCACTAGCTGATTTCTGGGGTTTTCTAGTTCCACGACTGATTCGTGTCCGACTGAAGCGTTCTTCATGCAGCGTAGCATTCCTAACCCAACGTGTCCCCGGCCGCACACTCCTCACCCTCTCTTCCCAGCCCCTCCGAGCTCTCGCCACCCTCACTCTGCCCTGCACTCTCCCTCACCGTCCTGTTCTCTCTTATGAATAAACCTTAAGTATGCCGAGTCATACTGGGAATAAAAACAGTCTGTTATGTCTTGGAGTCACCGTTCAGTGTGACTTTATCTTATGCCGCTTTTGCAGCTCAAATAAATTGGAGTATTCCGGGTGTGACACTGACGCTGAGTGCTGTGGCGATGCCCTGCGTTCCTTACACACCGCCCTCACCATCATCCCGCCCTCCCGCATGCTCTTCCCATCTCCAATTCTCCAGTTTCCCTCTCATTTTCCCACTATCCCTCCTCCTCTACTCCTCCTATTACGTCTCCAGTAGCACGCCAGGTAATATCAATGTCTGCTGTTGTGGATGCATCACATGTCAGTAGTTGGGCTGAGAATGAGCGGTGTGACTGAGACTGCTCTCCGCCCCCAACTGCCCGGCTGCCACCTTCCCACCTTCTTCTCCCCACTTCCCCCGTGCCATGCTCCTTTGACTAAAACTCAAGCAATCCAGTTAATATTTGTACTAATATTTGTTGTCATTGGAGTGACTATTAATTGCTTATTATATGTTCATGTGTTGGAATTGGAATCCATTGATTTCCTAAGGAATTCTGTATGTGCGATTGATGTGTTCTTTATCCATCACCCCATCCCAAACTCACCGCACTCCACCCTTCCCAGCTTTCCTCTTCTCCGCTCCTCCCCATCTGTGCCCCTACACCATCATTCTCTCGGCACCCCCACGTGCCTTTACCCTCCCTAGCCCTGCCCCATGCCCTTGATGCTGGTGGATACTGAAATGATCAGGACACAATCTGCACTAACCACTAATCTTTATTGAATTGTTATAACACCAATACAATGTTAGTAAATAAAGAGAAATATAAAGAGAATACAGCAATACAGTTTGAAGAAGGGGTAAGGATTGGGGGTAGGAAGTGCAGGGTTAGGGAAGGGGGGAGGGCTGCTGACAGGGGCAGAAGCAAGGGTCTTTATTCATCACTCTGCTGTTAATTTCCACAAATATTTCCCATCCACCATAATCAAATTCAGTCCACCAACAGTTTCTCAAAGGGTACCTATCTGTCCTGTACCTCTCAAAGTTTTGCTCACAATCTGATCCCGGGAAGGGCCTTTAGTCAGTTACTCATCTTACCACCTTTGAACTTTCCATAAGATTTTGTTCATGTCCAATTCACTCTAAATAGGGTGAACTCCCTGCAGTTCCTTCTGAATTTATTGGAAATCTTAAAGGTAGCAAGTATAGGGTAAAGGGTCACAGGAAAGTACTTAGAGGGATATCTAATGCATATTATCCTAACCAAATAACCCCACCCACTTAAGATTACTTAACAGATCCTCCCACCCTAAAGTACTTATGCTTAAATATATATCCCCAATTACTTAAACTGATAACATAAAGAAATTAAAACAAGGCAGTGTTCACAGACCAATGCAACAGTGTTCTACAATCTGAAACAACAAACAACTTTTCAGTCCCAAGAAATGTAACACGGTTCCCACGGGGCTCTTCTTTCCTCAGGTGGTCCTCCAGTGTCGCTCAGGTCTTTCCAGGAGGCTGTGCTCTGTTGCCAGTCTTGGAACTCATCTAATGGACGGTGTCTGGTGGATGACAGCGGGACCAATTCCGGAGTCTAAGAGGTACCTGTAAACTTGAGAAGGATTCCAGACTGCACCACACAGATGTGCTCCTCTTACGTTTTGCACGTTCACTCTATTTCTTCACCTGATTTAATCAAACTAACATCCAAGACAAATACCTCCCGGCCCAAGATAAACTGACCCTGCAAAAATGTATGTAAACTTCCTGTTCCAACAACCTCACCTACTTCACTTCAGGCTCAACTAGCAACTACAATCTTGTTTCTACTTAATTCAATTGTTTTGATTTATCTATGTCCTTTCTGTTTTATGATGCTCCCTTTCTAACATCTTTTTCCTTTTTTATGAAAAAAGGCATTTTGTTGGAAATGCCAAATGAAACTCTAAAAAGAGCCAATTAACATAACTTTGATCAGCAAAAACAAATCGGCTGAGGGAAAGGAAACTTATCAAACATAAATTTGACCAATGGAAACAAATCAGTTGAAAGAAAGGAAACTTACCCACATTTCAATATTATAGAATTAAGATTACTTATCCATAACAGCTAACACTTATAGATAGTACAGACAGTAAGAAATCATAGTACACACTGCCAAAAGTTAACCACAAGGTTTAGCAAACAGTCCAGTGTGCGGCAGGGGCTTCGTGAGCTGAGAACCCACATCAGCATGCTCTCCCTGACTGTCCTGTCCTTGGCCAACTTCTCCAGACGTCTGCTTGCAGTGATGGCAAATGTCTGTGTGTACATTTCAGGGCTGCAGGTAACTGCCCCTTTCCGGGCACTCTGCAGCTTGAAGATCAACTGATGACTGTAAATTTGACACAAAAACCACTTGAATTCAAATGGATGGAGGATGGAGTGAGATTTGAGGTAAAGTGAAGTGACGCTTCACGATAGTCCAGAAGCACAAATGCACCATTTCCAAAGTAATTACTCTAAAACATTCAAGTGATTGACAAGCTTTCCGGTTCCACTGAAAAAAGCAAGGAAAAGTTGTTTTGAATTGAATTTCTTCTTTGGACTTTTTTCTTTTGTGTGATTTTTAAAGGCCCAATTGATAGTGTTGATTTTTCATGATATTAAAATTGAAGATTGAGGATGAACAAGATAAACTATTTTACAAACACTCCACTTCTGGGAAACCTCTCATTCACAGTGCTGTAAGAAATTCACAGTAGGGAAATATTCTATGTCATCTTTACTCAGTTTAAATAAGAATAGTACTTTGTAATTCAATGGAAATTTCTGAAAGCATAGTCACCACTTTGAAACACCGTCAAAGGATGCTAGTACAGCTAAAACTCGGATGTATTTAAACATGCAGGGATAAGGGGAAATGGTAATGAGGATGTGAAAGGTGATGCTGATGGAAAAAGAAACTTCACCGTAAAGACTCTGCTTCATGGCTGGCAATTAGAAATGTAAAGCATGTGGTTTCCTACTGCTCAACCTGATTTGGCAATTGGAGACTCCGCATGTTGAAACATGTACTTCCTCGAGCCTGCCTCCGTGTATGGCAGCAGCATGGAGTCTCAGCAACCGGGCAGGAAGGTGACACAGATCCTGCAGCAGGATTAATGGCAGTAGTACAGAATTCAAGAAAGAGAGAGGGTAGACAAATGGGTCAAGGCAGTAGCAAGGGACCAGGCTAAAAGATGGTGAGGCAGTCCCAGCTCAGCACAAAGCACCCACGAGACACAGAAGTATAACTGGACTGAGTCGTGTGACTGAGGCCTCTCATCCATTGGCAGCTTCTTGTCAGACTCTGGTCATTTAGGCAGTGCCCAGAGCTCTAATTCCTCCCATGCACAGGTTTGGGTGCTAAATCATTTCCCCTCTCTAAACATCCTAATGCTTCATCGGATGAAGGGGTGGAATGCCCAGATGCAGATGGCAGAGTCACAGGCAGATGCTTCAAAAATTCAGCCAATTGACAACACTTGTGAAAATTCTTTCTGAAGTACCAGTACCTTTAAGAGTTGGGTACAGGACTTAGAAGTCCTTTTGATTTGTTACTTTTAGCCCTCAGACATGATTGAGAGGTGGTGACAAAGACCTAACATGCCTGGAGCTACTGGCAGTCTCTGCTTGCCAGGCTAACACTGTATGGGAGCCATTACTGGCATGGTGACAGATGTTGTGTCAAAGCCAGAGCTCTTGGGTACATGTGATTTGCACCAGGATGTGAAGGCACACTCTTTAACATGCAAGTCTGTCTGAGAGAGCACTTCCTTTTCAGGCCTGAGGTGCTCCATGTTGCAGGGGGTTTACCTGCTCCTAGGAGAACCAGTCCAGTTGCTGTTCCTTGAGAATTAAGGAATCATGAAAGTGGAGTTCGAAGATGGTGAAGTTTCCATGGGTGCAGCAAGAGAATCACGGAAGCCTTTCCACACTGCACCAGTTAATTGTGGCTTCCTTTATAAGGCGTTGGTCTCCAATACTGTAAAGGACCAAAACTGCAAGAAAGGTCATGTCTTCCTTCGTCTTATCTCCCCCTCCATGAAGAAATCATGATTTCCTGTGTGTGCATCAGCTTTTCTGTAAAGAAATTTGGCAGCCTATAATTTAGATGGTGACAGAAGTTTCCCCAGGTAAATGCCAGGCAACGGTAAACATATTGGCAGTCAAGGCTCAAAACTGAGAGATAATTTGTTGGTATTCTGTTGCTCCCAGAATTGCTGAGGGTCATTTAGTGCTTTAGAATGTGTACCAGTTCAATCAAGGTGGCCCTGACTGTCCGTAGCCTTTCAGAGACGATATGCCTCAGGTGGCCTAAAGATATAGTCACTCAATTTTGCACAGTTACAGAGAAGTTGCACAGGAATAAACTTTGAGGGCGGAGACCCTGAAGAACATGACAGGTATTTACAATGTACTGTAGGAGGGAGGTGGTGGAGGCGGCGGTGGTGGGGGTGGTGGCTGTGGGGGCGGATACTGGGGTACTGGAGGCTGACGGTACCAGTGTGGATTCCAAGTGATCATGACAGGGACATAGAGAGCTCTTCCTTGATTATCTCGTCCCACTGGGTACCATGCAAATCCCACTGGGTAGGTAGGGTAGTTGGCATATGCAGGGTATGACTGGTATCCAGGAATTTCAGGAATATACTCGGTATACGTTGCCAGGTGTGCTTGGTCATCTAAATTTGGAATAGTCAGGCAAGGATACTGATGCTGGATAGTGAAATTGTTTGGAGATCGGCAATCATAAGATACCTGCAGCTTCCACCCCCTCTTCACCTGGAGAACCTGAGCTCCGTTTGGTGCAATTGTTGGGGTGATCAGACCATCCTTCACATTTCTGGCCACAAAGTTGCGAAGAGCTGCCATCTCGGGTTCGGACAGTGAATACACGTGTCCGCTGGGGATGCTGTGTGCTCCAGGGATCATCTCAATGCGGGGATCAACCAGCCGGTGATCTGGGTAGACGTGTTCATCTACTGGAGTGTACACATTCTGGACGTAGTAGTATCTCACTGGTTGGTAAACTCTGTACCCATCCACTGGGTAATAAAGCGATGGGTGGGGCGCTGGTGGTGGCAGTGATGGAGGTATTGGAGAAAACATCCGGCAGTGATATCGGCAGTACTCGGAGTCGAACAGGATAGATCCAGTGCTCCAGGTGATGTTGGGATCATGTGTGCTCAGCCAGCGAACCCCCAGGACAATGGGAAAAAATGGAGACTGGGTCACATCGAAGGACAGCACCTCGCGGTGATCTCCCAGGTCGACTATCAGGTTGTGGGTTTCGTGGACAATCGGGCCTGATGCGATGGGGCGCCCATCGATTGCCTCCACGAGTATTGGCCAGTCCTTGACTCTCAGGGGAATTCTGTTTTGGGCAACGTATTCGTGATCGATGAAGTTGCCGGAAGCACCCGAATCGACCATGGCTCGGACGAACAGGGTGTGTCTGCCTGGGAGATGGATCTGGAGCATTACTTGTAAGTGGGGTGATAGTGAATCATCTTGGGACCTTAGGATTTCTGGCCCGGTCGCTGATGGTCCCTCTACAGCGGGGCCGGGGAGTTTCCCGCCGGTGAAGACTTGGAGGCCTTGGCAGGACAGTTGTCGGCATAGTGCCCTCCGTTTCCACAGTAGAGGCAGAGGTTGAGCTTGCGGCGCCTTTCCTTCTCCTCCTGGGTGAGGCGCATGCGGGCGCCTCCAATGGGCTCGGTGGGATCGACCTGGTGGTGGTGAGGCAGGACCAGCGCCCGGGGTGGGGAGCGGGGCTTGCGGGCAGCAGCGGCTCTGGCCAGCCTCCTCTCGATGTGAATGCACTGGCCGATCAGGGCAGACAGGGACTTGGCAACCTCGAGGTGGGACAGCTCCTCCTGAATGCGGTCACTGAGGCCCTCGTGGTACTGGTCAATCAGCGCAGGCTCATTCCAATCCAGGTCCTGGGCAATCATCTGGAAAGCGTTGGAATAGTCGATGACAGACCCCATGCCTTGGCGCAGACGTCTGATCTTGCGTTTGGCAGCCTCACGCCTCTGGGGGTCTTCAAAGACATGCTTCATTTCCATCATGAAGGCTGGGTAGTTGTGCATCAGGTAGTTGGATCGCTCCAGCTTTGCGGAAGCCCAGCGGGCAGCACGGCCGGTCAACATGCTTGTCACGAAGCAGACCCGGATACGGTCAACTGAGAAATCTCTGGTGCCCTTCTCCATAAAGATCTGGCACTGGGACATGAAAGGAGACAGCGTGTCGGGGTTGCCATCAAACTTCTCAGGAAAGTCTTCTGGGCACTCTTCCTCGGTGGGGGTGGACGGGACAGCAGCCGCTGCAGCACCTTGCAGCTCGATGTCATCCTGGTTATCCTGAGAGGTCGGTTCCACCTGCTCGCAGAGAGTGCCGTTCTCCTCGGTGAGTTTCTGCACCTGGTTCTGCAGGTTGCTGTTCTCTGACTGCCGGATGACCTTCTCTCTCAAGTTACTGATCTCTTCAGAGAGCTCGTCCCGCCTGCGTTCGGTCATGTTGGGCACGCAGGGGCTCTTGTGGCCACTGGGTCTGGAGTTGCTGTTGTTGTTATTGTTGTTGTTGTTGGGGGGAGGGGGAGGAGGCGGTGGTGGGCAGTCAGCGGGACCCATGAGAACTGCTGGGGTGGGAGGGGACCTCCCAGGTGTCGGTGTCGCTCCACTCCTCTGAGGTTGGCGGCCTGGATCGTGGCGCCCTCTTCCACCCCTCCTCCTCTTTGTTTTCAAAACCCGCTTGTTTCTGTAAATGAACATAAGATTATACATTCAACATGTACATTCAAAGCAGCACAATGCAAAGAACATGTAGCATTTAAACTATCCCCCTGCTCTACTGAATCATACTAATAATTGGTCAGTAAATAAAACACACACTCATAACAAAAGAGAATGAATTTATCAATCAAGACAATAGACAATAAAGCACACCGGTTTTGGTTGTCCAAATGACCTATTCCTCCTCAAAAGGACCTGTTCATTATAATTCAACAATACCTAAACTTTGTCATCAGCACGTTTACCCGTGCAGACTATAAAATAATGCTGAGACATGGCAAACAAGTCGTTTTATCAAGGGAACAGAGCAAAGAAACTTCCAGCACAAAGATGGACTCCAAATAAATTAGGCAACATGTCAAAATGATAACCTTTGCTATTAGAGAAGTTAGGAAAAAAAAAAGCTAATATTCCAACCAATAAACTACCAAAACAGGAGGTATTAAAATCACAATGCCTATATTCACCAGTCCTCAGAAAGGGAATGCTCTCTGGCCACGTGTCACAACTCAGGCCTACCTCTACAGAAAAGGAAACACGATCAAAACAACAGCCACGACCACAGAAACCACAGGACTAATTACTAATTACTTTTTAGTAATTACTAAAGTCACTAATTACTTTTCTGACCATAATTTAACTTTACAAAGAGAATTCTCTATGAGACAGAAACGGCACGGAACAGCAACATGTGTCTGCCAGTTTTACCCTCACTGTGCAGGAACCTTCAACAAATATCGATACCTCCCAGGAGGAGCTGAGCTGTAAAATAAGACTTATTCTCCAGAGATGCCCAAAATAGTATACCTCAAATTTGTTGTGATTTAATTAAATAATGCAGATAAATTGCACAGTAAATTTCCAGTAACCGTTAGCTCATATTAATAGCTATCAATCAGAAAACAGAAAGAACTTTCTGTGTAAACAGGGAGGGGCTGCAACTGTAGCCACCAGGCCATCCATTTCCTACCTAAAGATATTTTTAAATATTTCTTTAAAATATGTTAGTCAAAGAAATCCAAGGTTTTATTTGTCTTGCAGGTCACCAGTTTGCAATCCCTTGTTGTTAATCAAGATTTGTTAGCAGAGCCCCACCTAAAGGATGGGGTAGGTGGGTTAGGGCTGCACTTATTGATTTATGTGTGTGGAGGCAGAGGGGTGGTGCTGGGTCAGTGTTCTAAGTATGAATGATGACAATGAAGTATGATAAAACGTCTGCCTGTGTTCTTTCTGAAAATAAGGTTAAATGCATTTAGAGTTATGTAATCATTTAAAATTTTTCAGTGACCTCAAATCGCAAATCTGGAAAATTTAAATACATAAAAACTTAAAAATATAATTATACTAAAGTTGTAGAAAGTGTTTAACTTTTAAATTAGAAAGTTTAACAAGCTTTCTAAGTTTTAAACTTTTCAAATTTTAAACTTTTCAAAAGCTATAAACTTTTTTCAAAAGTTTTAAACTTCTCCAAAGATGTAAACTTTCAAAAGTTTTAAATTGTCAGAAGTTTTTAAAGTTCTTTTTATAAGTTCCACACTTTCAAAAGTTTTAAAAATTCTTTAGAAGTTCTAAACTTTTAAAAAGTTTGAATCTTTATAATTTCAAGTTCAACAAAAGTGTGAGGCATAATATATCAAAGTTTCAAAAGTTTAAAATATATCTGGGTTTTTAAAGTTTAGTTTAAAACTTCAAATAAATAAAAGTTTAAAGTACAGTATAACTTGCTTCTTTCTGACCTGTCAAGACCAAAATTGAGCACTAAATATATTACATCAAGCCAGAATGGTAAACATTTGTTAATTAGAGTTAGGAAAATTTAAAAACTAAGTGGTAATCAAATATGATGACTGTGCTTATCAGCCTTTCCTAATTACTCCACCCCCAACCCGTCTGCACTCTGGACCTGTAGTCATTTTCCCTCTGTTGGCCCTGTTGCTGTGGCCCCTCGGAGGTGACCACACAGCAAGCCAGGTCCTTAAAGGTCAGGGATCAATGTGCCATCTTAATAGTATTGACCCTCCTACTTAATTGTTTTAGTAAATTAGGGTATGAAAACAATAGATAATTGACATTCAAGATAAAATATACAACCTTAAAAAAATCAGAAGACTCAATAAATACATCATAATCTGTGACAGTCTCATCTCCAACTCTTTAAAGATTACTTTATTGGTGACCATGGTGATATAGTTACAACATAATATAAATTTCATTTATTAAATTAAGAATTTTAGTTTCCCACAAAAGAACTAATGAGCATAGTTCAGGTGACTAACGTGCCACTTCTGTCATGTAGACATTTACACTTTCAAAACAGAGACAAAGAGTTCTTAGAGAGCATTCACAGCATGGCCCTGTGCAGCCTGAAGATCAGGAAGGCTAACAGCCTCCATGTCAACCTCAAACCTCAGGTGGGCTTTAGCAACATCTACAAAAAACAAGGATGGGACAGAAATTACATGAGGACATCAGCAATCAATCAACATATTGTTTAGAGAAACAAAAGGTCAAGGGTTAAAATTCAAATACTTTTATTATACAGGAAGATAATTTAAAAGTGAGAAGAGGTTGAAGCTAAAATACAGGGAGGGGCTAAAGTACATAATTTGAGTATGTATGCTCCTCCCACACCAAGACATTCAGTTTTGTTTTGCTTTGAATTTTAAAACCGTGCTGCTTACACAAATTCAAGGCCTTGTATGGCCTTCCAGGTCACCAGTTTAAGACCTCTGACCTTACCAATAACAGACATCAGGTCCTCAAATTTGCAACTTTAGGATGGGACTCTTAAATCCAAAGCAGAATACAGGTGAAACACTTGAAAAGTAAGTGGGTGTGGGGTAGTGGTTCATAGTGGGTATAAGTATAACAATGTTTAAACAGCACCAGGGGTCCATGAGTTAATGTGATCAAAAAAGCACTGTGACTTCATTTCATTTATAAACCTCTGGCTCTTTAAATTCTCCCTAATAGGGGCTGCATTAGAAAGCTGGGGTAAAGAGGTCCCATTCCCCAGGAAAGGTCACACTGCACAAAACCAAACTGCCTGGGACAGATGTCATCTTTATATAAGACAAATATTTCATTTTTAGTCTGTTTAGAAGTAAGTGACTTGATTAATTATTGACTCTTCACAATGACTTCTAAAAACTTTTATTGCCAAAAACACTCCAAGGAGCAACAGTAGCCAAAAAACACCATAAACATCTCATTTGCGAGTGAAACGTCATTAAGCAACAATTAGCTGTTTGAAATTTTCAAATGTCCAAATTTTTTGAGTACTATAAAATGCAAGTTCTATTGATACAAATTTTTACCAATATTTTGAGCCTCTTTAATATGCAAAATTCCCCAAAAGGAAGCAGACTAATTAATTAAAGCTGTAATTATAAGTACATTATTTTCCATAGATTGCATATTTTGGAGGGGAAACAATTAGCAGAGTGATGGTTATGAGAGCTAAGCCCCCATTTCTCCCCATAACAAAATCTTGGCTCATAGTTTTTAAAACGTAGAGCCAGATTTTAAACTTCCTTCATTCAGTTAGTAATATTTTATATGGTACATCTAAATTATACGGATGTTTAATTATGCCAGCTAAAATAATCTGTATTTTATAATGTAACCAGGTTACATCATACAAATTTCAAATACCAATATGTACCATTAATAACCTACTTGCCCAAAATTTAGGTAATTAGCTTTTTATGAAAAAAGCTAATTACTAGGAATAACAAATAATTCGCTTTTTATGAAAAAAGCGAATTATTTGGAATAACTTAATATTGGTTTTATAATTACAGCTTACATTATTGCAGTTCAAAAATACGTACTTTTTTTTTTTTTAAACAGAAACTCTTAGAGGCGAGTGAGATAAAGCAGCAACACACTCCAGGTCATTAAAGTATCATAGGAACCAGGAACAAGAAAATAGAAAAGACCTGCAGACACTAAGTGAGATAACAAATAAACCACGGGACTCTGGTCATTTAACACAGTTAATGAACACGCCCCGAGTGCCATGCACAATGTACTGTACGTAGCCAGATTAGCCTGGCCAGCCAGCGCTAATCCCCAGAGGTGCCAAGGAAAAAACAGCTTCGCAGGCACACGGACACCTCATCCTCGCTCAGAGGCCAAGCCAGAAGCACCAGTCCACCGCTTAAAACTCCTGGAAATACAGTTCATATTGCCCTTTGTTGTGTATTCACCAAAGCATCTGATTCTAGTAGGTCCACTGGTGTCCCCCAAAAAAGGTGAACGTGAAGACATTTAAACATTTTTGTTCTTTATTTATAATAAAGGCATTGGGTTAAACTGCCTTAAGGCACAAGGCACGTCAGATTAGAAATTCCCATCATAATCCACTATGGGGAATTTCAAATGTAGGAGTATGTTATTTAATATTGCAAAGCACTTATTAAAAGTGCTTATGAATGCATTATAATTACTATATGTTAATTGTTCCTAATTATTATCCTTATATTAGGCACAAGTGGACAATAAGCAAAAACCGCGCAACCGAGAAACAGCAGAGGGATGGGGCTGGGCCGCCAAGCTCAGACCAGAAGGGGTGGTGGGTGGGGTTGGAGGCGCACAGTGCGCAGGCGCAGGCAGGCACAGGCAGGCTGGAGGGGGGGTGGCGGGCTCAGAGGAGGCGGGCTGAGGGAGGAGCCAAGCCTTGG
>NW_022900916.1:60409286-60410822 GCF_012274545.1 Fukomys damarensis
GCAGCGCGGGGAGGCTAGCTCGGATGGGGGGGCAGGTCTGAGACTGGCTGCTACAGGGCTGCAGTCTCTGCACGCCTGCCTCAGTGTCCCTCCCTCCCCAAGCTCCTCCCACCAGTTTCCAACATCCAGATTCATTTCATGCAGCAAGAGCAAACACCCCAAGATCGCCTGCCCCCCCCAGCAAACCGAGTTTCCACAAACTGTTGCTGGCCGCCCATTCGCGCCAACGAGACAACTATACGGTCACTTCGGTCAAGCACAACTAGACAGACAGCCCAGTCTGCCGGCCATCACCAAAAGTCAGCGCCCCTCCATTCCACCGCTGTAACGGGAATGGTGTGGGAAGAACGTTAAACACTAATTTTTGCCCGGGGCTCCATTTTGTCTAACAGCACCATCATGCAGAGATCCCGCTTACGGAATGGGAGCCGTTCCAAAAGGTGAAAGGGTGGGGTTCCCCTCTAAGAATCCAGGGTCGTTGTACTCTGCAGCTCCCATCCCTCCATCTGGTAGATTTTGTATAAAACACTTCGCAGCTCGTCTACCCCTGCAGCAATTCCCATTTTGTAGCACCTCCAAGGTGTAAATCGTTCTGCAGCTCATGTACCTCTGCAGTGCATGTGCCTTGGGGCGCATGAAGCGCTGTTGTAGGACGAATTGTACCATTTCGGCAGCGCCTTCGTAGAGCTGATCTTCTGCAGCTCAGAATTTGTAGCGCGTTCAAGGCGCCAATCAGTTCAGCGTGCAGCTCCTCCGCCGCTGCAGTTCGTACAGGTTTGTAGCGCATGAAGCGCCAGCCTGTAGCGCATGAAAGCGCCCATCAGTTCGTAGCGCATGAAACGCACATCAGTATGCAGCGAGTGAAGCGCGCATCAGTTTAGAGTGCACAGAGCATCAGTTTGTAGCGCAACTGAAGCGCTTACCAGTTTGTAGCGCATAAAAGCGCCAATCGGCTAGTAGCACATGTCTCTTGGCAGCGCATTTGAAGAGCAAATTGGTCTGTAGCTCATGTGCGTCTGCAGCTCATTACCGTCCGCAGCTCATGTCTGTCTACAGCCTATCTCTGGACTTGAGTCCTGGAAACCAAAGCCTCGAAGGCTTGGTTTCCCCAGTTTGGGGGTTCAGCCAGTGAAGGCATGACAAGGTTTGCGTGGAGATATCCAGGGGCGCTAGTCCATCTCCCGCAGCTTCCGATAAAAACGGGTACTGAATGTGATTTTTAAGATTTAAAACAAAAAACAAAAAACAAAAAACATCCTCACCGCATACTCACCACGCGAGGACTCCTCTGCGAAGACAGGAAGCCCGAGTCCCACACCTGGCCAGGCGTGGGACCCGCTGGGTGCTCCGCCGCCCGGAGAGCGGACGGAGCTGCTCAGCGGACTTTCCGCGAGGCTCGGTGGACTTCTCCGCTGGTCGCTGTCGGGTTTCTTCGACACACACCAACCGAAGTTGAAGCGCGTGTACCCCAAGTGCGGACTGCGAGCCTTATATAGGCTGAACGGAGGAGGGGGGCGCCAAATCCCAGCGTGCTCC
>NW_022900916.1:60410879-60425794 GCF_012274545.1 Fukomys damarensis
ACGCTGCACGGGCCCGCCGCTAGAGGGAGCGAGGGATCGAGAAGGGGGGTTGCTGGATGCTGAGGTTGAACCGGCCAAGCTGGGAGGAAAGAAGAAAAGGAGGGGAGGGGAGACTCGAGGACAGCCGGCCTAGTCAGGCCGAGAATGCAATTGCCCCGGTGGTGGGAGCTGGGAGACCCCTGTGCTTGGACGAGGCAGGGTCGGGGGACACGAAGGATGAGCCCCGCGACCACTGGCACATTCTTACTGACAGGTTAGTGGCCTGCGCGCGACGTGGAGGTCCGGGGGCCTCCAGGCCGCCGCCTCCCCTCCCCCACCCGGTTCGGTTACCCAGGCGCGCCCTTGGGGCGCTAGCCCCTCTTGGTGCTCCACTGCACCCCCTCCTCCAGGACACCCCGCACCCCACATCCCAGCTCCTCTGAGCCCTCCCCAGGCTTGACCCCTGGACTCTTAATTTTCTCCGCGCCCCTGTGGGCCCCTCCCTGTTTAGCGGGCGCAAAAATTTCATCTCTGGCACCCGTTCCCCACGCCCAGCCCCCTTGGGGGATTTCATTCGATCCCAGCAGCAACAACCTGGGGGGCGATCCCCGTTTTTTTTTCCAGGGTGGGGCGCATTACCCCGCGCTTAAGGCTCCTTGGCCCAGATGCCTGCCAAGGGGAACGGTTGTCAATCAGCGTCCTTGTCTACACAAACACATTTTTCTCCTTTTCTTGAATCTTATCGAGACGGGAGATTAAAATGTGACATTTAAAAAAGACCTGATTCTTTCTTCTTCTCAAGCGCGTTTCTCCGTGGAGGAAATCCTGTTTTCCTTAGGTTTTATGGACCGGGGAAGCGGAATCATGTTTAAGTCAAGCAGGGCGTTCAGGTCAGGGTCAACCCGGCTAGGGGCCGGAGACGCTGCTAACATCAGCGATTGCCCCAACAAGGGTGTTGTTTTGAGAAAGCAAAACCAATGGAAAACAGCTGAGGATGCTTCCAGCTTGCTTGAGGAGCTCTAAAGGCTCCCAGCCACGAATTTTTGATGGTGACTACGAGGTTTACGTAGTGCTCGCCTTCTCTGCAACATTACATTTTGCTAGCTCTTGTAGGGTGAATGAATGCATTTTAGTTGCAGTAAATGCACGAACCCTTTGAAGTGCGTTGGCAAGGTTTTTGCCCCCATATTTGTGAGAATTTATACACATAAACATCTATGTATTTTACGTTAGGAAAAATTATACTTAGTTACAAAGCCCCAAAATACGAATAAGGAAGATGATAAATAAAACCTTAACACGGATTCCCTCGTAATCTCCTCAAAATGTTAGGCGCTAAGAAAACTGACAATCTGTTGCTAATCTTAGTGAGAGAAGTTTAAAAGGGAACATCAAATTGTCTACAACTGAGTTAGATTTCGGAAACAGATAAAATGTATTCGTCTTTGAAGGCTAAAATTGAGTATACTTCACTTAATATTGCTACAACTTATTTTATACTTAGAGGATAAACGATAATTTGGCCCATTGTACGTGAAAAACTGGAAGAGACCACGCTTGAAAAGCAACCCTTCCTGGAAATGAGTAAAATCAGTTCATTTATTGAGACCTTACTTTTTATTAGAAATAAAATCTTGACCATCGGAAATATGAATGAAATGTATATATTTGCAGCAATGAAAGACATTTTTCCCGGAAGTTGGGTGAACACAATATACGTTTTAAAATAAAGTGTCTCCTAATTTAATCTATGTGTGTTTACCCTTCTCTGCAAGATACAATAATTCCAGAATTTCATATATTTGGTAGACTGGTGACTGCTAGACTGTCAAATACTTAGCAGTTGTATTTTTAATGTACAGTTATTTTACCTAGTTGTTAATAGATAGAACTTTTTTCTAAAAACAATGAGATTAAAAACTAGTATAGATGAAAAGTAAAGAAAATTCAAGTTTAAAAATTATCCAAGACTTTTGAAGTTTGAAACAGTTCGATTTTTTTCATTTCAAAATGTTACCCAGAATTTGAGGGGTAAAAAAAATAAAGAAGGCATTGTTAGTAGCTTTGCACTGTGAAAGCAATTCATATCATTGTCTTAAAATACAGGGGGAGAAAAATCTAAATCCAGAGCCCCGTAACCTCCTCAACCATGCAATAATGTCCATAAATATTTGAGTGTTCTTTTTCAGACTTTCTGCATTCTTACATAGGAATCTAAAGAATACATTTTTTTAAAGGTCATAGGTATACTTTTCAAAAATTAAATACAGGATCAAGTTAATTTTCCTCTTGCTTCCTAAATAGCTTTTAAATATAAAATAATATTACATTTGCAGTTTTCTTTAAAGGATAAACCATTAATTTAATTTTTCTACTTAAAATTTCAAATGAACAACCTTAGTACCTATATTTTTAAATTTAGAAAACAGAATAGAATTTCCTCTGCTCTCACTGTTGTAATGCACACATAGTTATCATTCTGGTACATTTTATTGTTATAAAATATTCCTCTCTATATAGAAATTTTCATTTTGCTTAGAAATATAATTTTCTAAGGGAAAAAGCACTGTCAATAGGTAGTTTATGTAAAACTTCCTTGTTATGTAAAACAATAAAACAATATTTAAAATAACAGATAACATTAATACTTTAGATATTACAACAACAACAAAAACTTCAAAAACCCAATAAAAGACCCACTTACATCAACGTAGAGGAGCTTTAAATACTATTTTAACATTTAATATCTCAGTGAATTCTGGTGTTATTTCCTGTTGTTGACTGTTTCCTACCCATTTTATACAAGGTTAAATGCAAGGCAAAAGATTATTTATTTTACTAAATAATAGTTGAGCTTTGTATTTGGATATTTTATCCATTTTTATAAGAGTTTCCTTTGGATCTATAAAGCTGTTACTATACCACCTATAATTTTAACTGCTACTATGGTGGAAAATTGTATTTGAAAACAAAGTGAGATTGTCAAATAATAACTAGATTTTCTATTTAGACATTTTACCTGTTTTATAACAATTTGCCACATATCTATAGAGTTGTTGATTTACTTCATGTATTTAGGTTAAGTTACACTGGAGTGAAATTGTGTTTTGAAGCAAACTAGAATTTTCGTGTGTCATATAATAACGACTTTTTTTGGACATTTTATACATTTTTAATGACACTATGCTATGTATGGATCTATGAACCTGCTCGTTTGCTACCTGGATTTTTTTTTAATTTCTAGTATAGTGGACAAATATATTTCTAAACTCAGTAGCATTTTTAGTTGTCAAATTGTAACTGGAAATTATAAATTATAAATTATATCTAGTATAACTTCTAGTATGGTTGCAAGTTGTATTTCTAAGCGAAGTGGAATTTTTGCTTGTCTCAAAGACATGGAAAATAGCAAGGCACAGCACCATAAAAACTAGTTAGAGATAACCACAAAGAGGTAAAGATAAACCGATCTAGTTTCTAGCACTAGCTTTCCATTGATGAAAGTCACCCTTTAAGGAAAATACTGGAGCAGTGAGGAAATCCTGGCTTGTTAAAAAATTCTGAGGCCAAGAATTCAGATTGTTTATGACTTTGATAAGCATGGTATTTACAGATCACATTTTCTCCAAAATAACTAGCCACTTTGCTTTGCTTTTCTACTAGTTGTCCGCACTTATGCTACTTGCTCCTTAAAAAACAAACAACTTATCTTTTCATATTTCTGTTCTCGACACCTAAATTCATATTCTATCATTTATCCTACTTCCTACTCTTACTGTAAATGACATGGGTTCATGTCTGTTAGAGATTCCTGGGCTGGAAGGAGAGACTTTACACTTTGCATTGTTTCACTCCGAAGCTTCATAAATTTGTAGCATGATGACTCTTTTCATACTTTTCTAAGCTTTGCAACAGAGACAGGCAGGCAGGCAGATAGACAGACAGATAGACACACACACACACACAAACACACACACACAATCCAGACATTATCTAATTGTTAGGATCCAGTTCTCCAATCTGTTGTCTCCCCAATTTCCAGAAACATGAAATCTAAACCAGCAGTGCAAAATTTAAAGAAAAACAGAACCCAGCATTTCTAGGTATCAACAAGTCATTTCAAATGCCTGTTTTTCTACGTAGTTTTCAGGTGGTAGCAACAGATAGTCTCAATGCTTTTAAAGCTATTTCACACAGATTGCTTTTGAGCTGAAATTCTCTCTATATAATTCTTAGTATTTTATTTTTTAAAACAATGTAACTATATTAAAGAATGGAATTAAAACAAAGACAACACCCCCCCCCATCTCCACAGCCTGACACTAGAACAAACATTTTCAATGATTCTTCCATTCTGGGCTTTGCTCCGTGCACATGCATATTTTAATATTACTATTATTTTAATATGTGTAGACCTTTTATGCTTTGTTTTGAAAGATAAGTGAATATTGCTCTCAGGGAAGCATTTTTCAAGGCTGCAGGCTGCTCTTGGGTGTGAAATAGCACGGAGAGCAATTAGCAGGATTGCTATGTGAGCAGAGAGGGCTGGAGCCAGTGCTGATCAGGCCTGAGTTACTGGGTTGCAGTTAGGGAGTAACCCTAACAGGGTCACAAGCCTTTGCCCCTGGGTGTTCTCTTCTTTTAACATTTGCATGAATTATTTTGCAGAACATCTAGGAGGCTTGATTTAAAATTCATGGATGACTGGACAGGGCATAACTGTTGCAAATAGATAATGTAATTTAGTTGTAAACACTTTAAAAAGGGTGCAATGCTATGCTGAAAGCAAAAAGATACTTTATGCAGTAAATGCATCATAATTCGTTGGTGTGAAGGGAAGGAGGTATGTTGTATGGTGGCAGTCCTTTAGGAAAAAGGTTAATACGAACCAACAGCAGGATGTGGCTAAAAAAAAAAAATGAATTAAATTCTGGTAAGAGTATAGTGTCCATATATCACAAAAATTAATAGTACCTTGCTCTAATCACCCCATCTGTAGGATTTTGTCCATTTCTACCTGACACATTTGAAGAGAGACACTGACAAATTAGACAACTTCCAGGACAACCTAGGGATGGTGAGCGGTCTAATGGTTCTGTCCTAGGAGGTATCCTCAAAGGGTCTGAAAGTGTTTAGCTTCAACAGAGTAAAAGTTAGACATGAACTCCCTTCTGTTTGCTTGGGAAAGCAAAACCAGCATCAGTGGGTGAAAGGTACAGATAGATTTCAACCCAAGACAGTGCAGCTGAACACAAAAATCAACTTGTTGTAGTCTTTTAAGATAGCAGAAATAGTCACCGTTTTTGCAACATTTAATTTGAAGGCCATGGTAACATTTTAGTGTAGTAGACATAGATACTTGTGATGGAAACATTCTTATTTTTTTTTTTCTCATAAATTGTTTTAAAAGAATGGACCTTTGCTTTGCAAGTTAATCTTTTGAAAATAGCCCCAACAGGGTAATTTAACACGTTGTCTCCTCTGTCTCTCATTCCATTTCAAACAAGAAGATCTGAGAAGAAAATACAAGATTTTTTTTCCCCCCTTGCACAGTGCCCCGGTTTTAGCTTGCTTCCGAGAGTTACTCTTTTCTGGTGTTTCTCCTCTCTTGAAGCAGGCTTTTCAGGCAGATGCTGGAGTGTCCAGGGCTCACCAGGGAGCAGGCAAGATGCTTGCAGCCAGCCTGGGACAACTTAGCCCTCAGCTGCCTCTTCCCTAGGGGGAAGTACAGGATAGCTGTTCCTTCAGTAACTGACCCGACCCCCTTGTACTTTCTCTCTTTGCAATACTTAACAGTTACAATTTTTGGGTTTCAATAGCAAAATGAAACCTTCCTATCATAAGTAGCTTCTATGCCTGCCTATATTCACTCTCTGTCAGGTTAGCCTAGTTTCTGACCTCCCTGCCCCTAGCATGTTCTCAATCTTGGGCAGATCTTTTGTGCTTGTTTATCCATTTGCCCGTTGATTGTTTATTCTGATTGCCACATTTAACTTTGAAAATGCAACTGCTCAAAGTGAATTTGCAGAGATGTAGAGCTGGCCTTCTGGACCTCTCTTTAGTGCAGTATTTCTAACTCCTTAGAAACTGTTTACCATTTTCATGCCCTGGAGCCCTGCATAGGATGGGTACACTCATGAGAGAAGTGAAGAGAGGAGAGACGATTCTCTCGTCTTTTCTAACCAACTTTTGCATGCTGCTTTCACTCCTGTACACTCGGAATTTTCTCTTCTACTGCAGTGATTAGGTCAGAAACAGTCACTGTCACTCTAACCATGAGAAGTGTACTTTTAAATGTTGAAAGACTTTCTTCTCCTTTTATTCTATTTCGTGTAAAAAGTGCTGTGTACTTTTGAGGGATTGTAGCCCTGCACAGAACAACTGGTGATAGCTCGCTTCCCTGTTGTTTGAGATGCCACAAGTATTCTTTGGTTGAGCTCATATTTTCAAGACCTGCTCACAGGTGAGGCTCTGGCTTTACAACCATTCACCTGGTATGTGGGCTTCTGTGAGCAATTTCTTGGATGCCGTGCTCGCTCTTCTGCTGGGGAAGTAATGACCCCATTTTTTTGAATCTTGAAATTTATAGACGTTATCTCGGGAAACAAGTTGGTAGTGTCAAAATATTGGTTACTGGCATGATTATTATTATTATATTCCCAGAAACATGAATATGTTAGTAAAAGCTAAAGTTCTCCCTTCCTTGGTCACTCCGGTAGAATTTTTCCTCTAACACTCTTCATGTGATATGTATACAATAGTGGTTTAAATGCGTTGTATTATTTATAAATCACTCATCTTTAGCACATTTCACTTTCTGTCTAATTAGCTTCGACTAATCAGATTTTTAGAATGGATCTTTGGCAGCCTGTACCACGGGAATCGCTGCGGCATCTGTTGTGACATCGAAGGACAGACTTTCTTTTCTGATAAATGAAGCCGCTCATTTAAAAAATGTTTAGGAGTTAGGCAGCTTCTGTGTAGTTCTTTCCTGTTCTTTAGCTTTTCACTTATTCATCCAGGCACCACTTTGATTATTATGGAGATTTGGGGTTCACTGCCAATTTGAAAGAAGAAACCACAGTTAGTTTTCCTATAGAAGTTAAAGTGAAATGTTTTAGTTCTCTATTTCTTCACCAATAGTCCTGGAAATATAGCTGCTCTTTACTGCTGAATGGAGAAGAAAAAATGAGCCTCAAAGTTTTTGGGTTTTCCTCTATAGCACATTAGTGTTTCCTACTATAAGGTAGAGCGACCTGAGCTTTTCTGTCCTATGAAATATTTAATCAGTGTAACATCTTTCATTTTCTGATAGTTGCCCAGTTGATTCTAATCAAAGAATAGTGTAGTAGAGATGGAAACAGATCAGGTTGCTGTATGCTATCAGAGCCTGAAATATACGTTATTTTTTTGTCTAGCATTATTATTTTTCCTTTTAGAAGTTTAACTTACAGATACCCCAGTGAAAGATAAGGCTGTTTACTTTAATATTGATAATAATAAAAAAACTTGGTTATCCTTATAAATTAGTAATTCTTTTCTCCCTCTCCCTCTCTCTCTCTCTCTCTCTCTCTCTTTTGGAACGTTGAGCTCTCCGGGCTCTGGAGTGTTGCATGATTTTGAGACACTGCGTTAGATGGTGAGGACTGCATGGTCTTGGACATCGCAGAACTTTTGGTCCTAGTGCGGTTAATGAAGATTAATGAAATAATTTATTCAAGATTAATCTTTGTGAAGATTAATCAAATGTTCACACGTATAATAGTGCTCTTATGCTAAGTTCGACAAATATTACTAGAATATCTGAATAGAGGATTTGTCCAGATTTAGGGGGAAGTAGTCAGGAATGAAGGCTGAATAAGTGCGAGTGATGTGATGGGGGAATGCATATCTGAGACCAAAAAAACAAAAATAAGAGCTCTGCGGGGGGTCCAGAGAACGCATATGGAATAGAAAGTACTGAGAGGAGTCCAGGAAGGCTGGTGCAGAAAGAGCAGGGCAAGTGCAGTACGAAACAGAGACTTGTGAGGGAGCAAATCTTACGGTCCTGGCAAACCAGTTTAGAGAGTTTCTTCTTTACACTAAGACCAACAGGAAATCTTCGGGAGGGTTTAAGCAGGACAATATCAGATTTGCATTTCAAAAAGCATACTTTAGCTGCTTTGTAAAGACAAGATTGCAGGGTCTGAATAGATCCTCGCTGACCGTTAGAAGGCAGCAGTATTCCAGGATTCACGCCGTGATGTTGTGGACTCTGGGGATGACAGGACAGTGAAAATAGGAGTGATATTTGTAGAGGATAAAATTGACAAAAGAAGCTGTTGGATTAAATTGGGGAAGAGTTGGTCAGGGTGAGATGTTAAGGATAATTTGGGGATTTCTGTCATTTGCGTGAGGGTATGTATAACCCGTTCACGGTCTAATGATGCTGGAAGAGGGTTAGATTGTAGAAGAAAGATCACAAGTCCTGGTCTGGTCAGGCTGAGTTCAAGGTGATAGCACATAGATGATGTTTGAAGCACACAACAGAGAGCTATGCAAGCTTAATGTGTTATTATATAAACAGGTTCAAGATAATTCTAAGTGAGAAAAGTATGATTCACATTGCTCAAAAAAGAGCATCGTATGAGGGTGTTTGTATGGACAAATACACGTCGCGTATACATTGAGTGCAAAAGGATGAAACAGTATCAAGTGTGCATGTCCTAGGCAGTGGAAGCGGTGCAGTAGCAGTGGGAACTCAAGAGAACTTTTATAATTTCTAACTTTCAGGTTGTACTGTTGAAATGCTGTCACGGATAGAATGTATGGCTTCCGTAATGAGTAAGTTGATGACAATTTAAAGCAAACGCACAATATGAGAATGTTTCTCTTTTAGAGATTTCTTAATTGGAAAGATCATGTAAGCATTATTGTATTTTTACGTTGAGCAGAATTTTTTCCTGCAGCTTTGCTTCCCTACCCCAGTAACTTGTAGGTACACTTTGCCTTTTGATCCTTTCCTACTAGATTGCACCATTACACTTGATTTTCCGGTGCTTCCGGTGTTGTGTTCTGCCATTCGCTAATTCTATTAATTTTAGAGTGGTCCTGCATTTTGCAGATGAGCACATTAAACTGTAATGATGTGGGAACTACTGCGCGTGTTATATACCCCACTGTTAAAGGTCCCCCTGGCGCTGCTTTTTCATCTGGTGTTTCTGTGATAGTACTCTTTCTAGAAGGCGACACTCAAACTTTTCTTCACAGGCTATTTGAACAAAGTAGCAAAAAGTACTTAGAGAAATGTGACCTTCCTCAGTAACTATTGGATTTATTAATTATTCTGTCAAACCAGCACTTCTTATATTGGATATTTAATTTTCCACCTACTTTTGCTTTATCTTTAGTACAAAGTTGAATCTTCTGCAAAAGGCATTTTTTTTTTTGCTTTTGTTGGATTACTTTTTTTTCAATAAATACCTCAGATTTTATAAGTGTCAAGGAGGATGATGTCAATTAAGTGCATTTCTCATTATATCTGGCTTTCTTCAGAAGGGTTAGACCATAGCTCTCAGCTGGTCTGCAAGTTGGTGCTGGGAAGGACTCTCTGGGGTGCTGTCTTCTTAGCCCTGTGGGTGGCCACACAGTGCAGTCTGGTCTGATTAGAGCTGCAGGGCCGCTGGTGGTACCCCAGCAGCCCCCAGCGTTTAGTCCATTCTGCCATTGAAATACCATTTTTAATGTGTCATGGTCATGGAAAAAATAGGAGTGCCGTATAATGCCAGCGGTAGTAATATTTTTTTTTTTTTTTGCATTTGAAGGTTTATTTTTTTTAAATCACATTAAAAGAAGTTCAAGTTTTTCTTCAAATTAGTTGAAAAGTAAGTGTAAAATAAAAATGGTTATATGTTTTGAGAATATATTATATGCTAAGTACTCTTCCAAAGGTTTTTAGTATATCGTCTTATTTAATACTCACAGTGCCTCTGTAAATAGGTCCTACACTATTCCTATCAGGTACGGAAGCTCAGGCATAGAGACACGGAACATCTTGCCCAACGGACAGGAGCTGGAATCTGAAGCAGACACTCTGTTTCTGTCTATTCAAATATTAACACTGCCTTTCTGTACTCCAATTTTATTTCACTTTATTTCTTACCTAGCCTTTCAGTTTGTACTAAAATATTATAACATTCAAATAATTTTCAGTGGTATGAAATAATTGCTTCTATTTGTACCCTGCCTGGCTTTTCTGTTGTGACACAGCTTGGAGGGTACATCTTCTGGTGTTCTTGATTTAGTCTTGCTAGTACACTTCTAGGGGTCTCTTGCAGAGGTTGTGGTGGAGAATTTTCAGCAAATCCGTTTTCCCCCTGTAAGTTCTCACTAACATTTTCATTCTTTTTCTCTCAGTGAATTGTTGTTTGGCTTTTGTTTTGGGGCACACTGTGCATGGGGTTAATTTCTCCTGCATAGCAGTGGCATTGCCTTGTTGCCAGCCATTTGTAATTCACTAGTCAGGGGCAATTTATTATTTCTAGAGAGAAAAATAAGTTGAAGATGACACCAGTCATAATAATAATATTTCAAATTACATAAAAATATATGGTTTTCCTATTGCTTTTTTATTTAACTATTTGAAGGTAGAATTTCTGTGTGTATGGTGTAGACTATGTGGTCAGCCACAAATGGATTAAAAATCCAACTCTGCCACTTAATTAACATATGACCAATGATAAGTTTCATAATTTCCTAAGCCCCTTCATCGTAAAATGGAGCTAATACTAATATTTCTCATAGTTTAGGTTAAGGATGAAATGAGTTAGTATGTGTAGAACCCTTGCTGTGGTTACTTATACTTAGCATGCAAAATATAATAGCTAATGATAAGAACTAATGGTTAACTTTGTTTGTAGAAAGCATATGAAAATAATTTTCATGTAGGAAGCAATTTTAAAAGCGTTAAGAATCGCATAAAGGAGAGGAAGAAAAAAACCAACTCAGCTACTTTGTGGGGGCGCTCTGGGTGGGGTATTTGGGGAATGTGAGCTACATACCCAACTTCTAGAGACTGGAATTCTGATTCCCCTGAGACTGGAATATGCAAGGAGGCCAATCGGTGGACAAAGACAGGCTTGACATTGTGGCTCTAAGGTAAGTGTGTTAATCAGATTAAATTTCCTTTGGCATGTCTGGCTGTTTACTTGAACAAGTGAAGTCCGGGAAAGTTATTATTTATTATTTCTATCCCTTGACATTCTGATTAGTTCATCAGCAATCAGTCGCTATTCAGAGCTTTTCGATTGCTTTTATTAAATAGCAAGCCCATCTTCCCCTAGTCTACAAATTACTCAGTCTTGGGAAGAAGTAACATCTTCTCAGAGACAGTTTGCTCCAGGCCAGGTAAAATGGAATCGGACCACTACGAGACTCAAAATGAATCACAGAATCTTAAGACTAAAACTTTCAGAGCTATGTGGTTTCTAGAGAACTTGAGGGCATGTCAGCTACCTTTAGATTAATTCAGACTTTGATTATTTTGGAAGAGAAGCATTGAACAGTAGTTATATCTTTGTACAGTGGCATCCCAGTCAGTTTGTATGACTGTTGTCTTACTTTGGGCTAGGCAGATGCAGAATGAATGATATTCTTTGCTTTTGTATTTGTAAATTAAGCCCAAATTTAAACCCAGGAATAACTGTGGCAGAGAATATCACAAACCTGGTGAACACAGTGGAGTTCTCTCTCTTTCTTTTAAGATTTCTGAGTCTTGTCCACTTTCTTTGTTAGTCCAAGAACCAATTTCTACAAGTCCCGACACATCCAATTTAATCATGAAATATTGTGCATATGAAAAACAATTCAAAAATCGAGTCGCACTTTTCCATGTTAAGGAAATTTATTCTCACAGGAAAAAAAATGTGTCGGTCCTTTTCTAATGAAAATAAATCAACAAAATACCTTTCCAGGGAGTACACTCTACTTGTCAGTGTACAGGTTACAGTCATTTTCTGTTCAGAAATTTAGTTGAGTACACCCATTTTCTTGGACACTCAATTAAAAATAGTTATTTTCATGTTCCTGAGATTTCTCTCACAAATATAGGATTTGAATGTTTAAGCAGCTGCATTACGTGTGGCATTGTGTCTTGCCTTCAATGATATTGCCTGAAGAGTAGAGCCATAAAAAAGTTATTTTTTTATTTAAATGTATACAGCTTCAGTTTTCTGTAGTCAAAAATCAGACTTTATATGGACCAGTGTGAACTTATAAAAAATGGATATGCTCAAAGCCACACTGTCTTTAAAATAGAGCAAAATCTATGGAGATGTGTTTAAACTATTTTACTTAGCCTTTTTTTGAAACAATTGAGATACCAATCAGATTCGCTTTTTAAATCCTATAAAAGCCAACCTGACTGTCCTTATATGGGACCTGAAAAAAATGAGCAATTACATATTAGTTCACTAGCCAAGGACACGCAGTGACCTTAAATCTTAAGAATGTTAGTCAAGTTCTAAAAGGAAGAGTGTGAGAAAAGATTCTGTAGATTTAAAGTTGCCCTAGTAATTCCTCTGTTACCCATAACATACAATAGGTGTAGTTTTGTATATATGGGTCTGAACAATAATTCTTATGCAAAACATGGTCTGAGAACTGCTATGCCAGAACAAGGGAAAGAACAAAAGAGGATCTGTTTTGTCCTTGGTGCATTCTTTCTTTGTGATAACTACTCAGTACACAGGGAAGTGGGCCATTCAAGAGAGTGTCTGCTTCTTTTCAGTATTTACACAATTTTGCCTCACAGTTAAGCCCTTATAAGCTCCAAACATGATAATAGATTCTCTAGTTTCATCAGGATTGAATTAGATGACATGTATGAGTGTATCTTGGTCAGGATCTAGTGGTGTGAAGTAATTAACTGTAAATGTTGATCCTTAGATCCACATGTAAATTGTTCCTTGGAAAATCATGGACCAGAACTTGGCCACCTGTTTATTGTCTTTCTGGCTTGGACTTTCCACTGTCCAGCAGTGACTTGCATGTTTTTGCAAGTCAGCTATATGTGCAAACCAGTTGGAAAGAGGGAGGGTGGGTGTTTTGAGTTCACAGATCAGCCTTCTTTAGTATATATAAGTCAGTCAAATATTTCATATTCTTTTGGGCTCTGCAGGTCTTTTCTCAGTCTTCTAAAGCTCATAGTTGTGTATAAGAATCACTCAGTGATACTGCATAACCCACCTACCTGAGCTCTCTGTGGTGGAGTCATGAATGCACGTATATTTATTATGTATTTTGGGGGGTACAGGCAAATATGTATTTTTCAGGAATTGGCGAGGTGATTCATAAATAACTAGCATATTACTTTTAGAACCTAGTGATGAGACTCCTGGGAAAAAAGTATTGTGCCATAAAACATTATTAACATTTCTCATGTTTTAGCTTAAATTATTAGGAAATACCTACTGTAATTTTCATCTAGATTTAAAAGTACATAATTTTGGTTATTAAACAAATCAACCATTTATTAGTCAAGTCATTCATAAGATTGGTCATTCAGTACTATAGATGGTATACATAAGTTTTTGTAGTTTAGAAAATTGAATACCAGTTTAGGACCTTATTTCTTTGGGTGCTAGGGTATTGATTTGCCTTCCCATTATCACTGAAATAATCACCTGAAGTTTTGTTTGTTTGCTTATGTGTTAACCTGGGCTTTGAAATGCATTTATTTTTCATTTTAGAGGGGTACTTGATATTTCTCAGAAGTTTACATTCAAATTTTTACTCAAAATTTAGTTTGAGACGGGAATATGTACTTCATCTCTGGTTAGTGGAAGTGGGGAGCTTCTTTGACATCAACCTTGCTGTTCTTCTATCTTGTCCTTTCTCACTCATGATGCATTTTCTGTCCTCTCCGTTCCATTGTTTTTTTGTTTTTTTTTTTTTGGTCCCATCAATAAGGACCCTTTTCTTTAACTTTAGTCTCTGTCCTTCCTTTCACGTCTTTTCCTTGGCTTCTAAGTATTAAAAAAAAAAAAATCAAAATTTCCTCCTTCTGTCCTCCTCCTCAGCATGTCCTTCGATCTCTCTGCTTCCCTGTCCTGCCCAGCATTCTTGAAAAGATGAACTGTATTTGCAACATCCACATCTTGACCTTTGTAATTTGACTTCTACTCTCACCACTGTATTGGAACTCCATTTTCAAGGAGTCACCAGTAACTTCTCACTTTTCCAAACTTGCAGTCTTTTCTAAGCCCTCATCATCTGTGTCCTTTTTAATTTGGGGGGCAGTAAGCGGGGGTGTTGATTGTGCGGTCCTTCTTGACATCCCTGACCCTCGACTTTGACGTGACACTCCAGACGTATCGACTCTCTGACCATGTCTTTCTCCTTTCCTCGCTGAATCATCCTCTGCCTTTGATCTACAAGTGGGTTAATTAACATGTTCTTCTGTGTTACTGTCTGCCCTGCTTTTTGTGCACGCTTTCTTATTCTCTAGGAGCTAAGACAGTTCTTTGAGGTAGAGCCTAGTGGATTCAGAGGCTGTACTGAACCCAGATGGAACTTTCCTAATATACTCAAAGGAAGGAAGAATGAGGTAGAGAGCTAATATCGTAAAAACAAAAACTGGTAGCCAAATGTATCAAATCTGGAAGGTAAGGATGGAAAATTGGGGAGTTAGCAGAAAGATTGGCAGTTTGGATGAAGAGAAACAGGATAGATGAATTGGTCGATATATACGTTCTAGAATATGTGTGCTCTAGATCACTTTGCACATGAGGCCCTAGTATATGCTACCTAGGGACATATTATCTTTAAGAAACTGCACTGGAAATAAAGGGGGGGCCAGGGATTTAGCTCAGTGATTCCACTGCCTGCTTCACAAGTGCAAGGACCCAAGTCCAATCCCCGGTAACTCCCCCCCCCCCCCCAAAAAAAAAGAAAAAAAA
>NW_022900916.1:60426066-60455057 GCF_012274545.1 Fukomys damarensis
CCCCCCCCCACCAAAAAAAAAGAAAAAGAAAGAAAGAAAGAAACTGCACTGGGACTTTGGCTTCCATACCCCTTTTCTGGAGAAGAAATTCAAATCTGCATCAAATGCTCCATCATGTTTTCTTATGAACAAAGCTCTGTTTCTGTCCTCTTAACTCGATTTGCCTTGATGTCCTGTTAGCATCCCGCAGTTAGCACATCCCACATGAAATTCACACTCTTTCTCCGAAACTTACCTCTCTTCTGGGCTTCCTAATTATCATTGTCCTGTATCTTTTTAGATAAAAACTTCAAAACCACCTTTGATTCTCCTTTAGCCCTTCATCCAACCAGTTGAAAAAGTACTTGTCAGTATTATCTCCGTGGTATCTTGTAACTGCTACTGCATTTTCTTTTCTTTTGATTCACCTTGACTACTATCCTACACTTTTATGATATCCCCCTATTTAGTATCCCAAATTCTAATCCTACTCCTTGCTGCTAGTGTAATATTTTCACCTCAACTGTGAATTTATTTAATGCAACATTCCTAGCCAGAGACAGTTTCTCTCGCTTCAGTGTTCTTGCAGCACTTAAGCTTATATGTATTATTTTATTATATAATACTTGTCCACATATTACTAATCCTCACAGATTGTAAGCTCCTTGAGGGGATGACTGTGTCTGATTTTCCTGTTATCCTCATGTATTTGTTGTGTTGGCATGCATCAAATGTTTGCTGGCTGGAGTTAGTAGCTAGCTTGGCTAGAAGTCATCTGATCCTGGTCGTTAACAGGTGATCTGTGATGGTCATTTTAATTTGACATTAATTTCATTTTTTGTGCATTTGTTTTATTCTGAAAAGCTTTCTTATTAAGCTGTGCCAGTGGCATAAATGGAACAGTTAACCGAAAGACCAAACAGGCCCACAATTTTGTTATCAGCAGAAAAATGGCTGCTGGGAGGAAAGACGGTGAGTTTAGGTTGTAACTGTAAATGTCCTTTGGGATTCAGTTAAATGTTCCCTTCCGATATTCCTGTTGCTTTTTTAATTGTATGTGATTTCTTTTTAAAACAGCATCAGTCTGGAAAAATTAAATTTTATCTAATCTAAAACTTCTGATCCTATATGTTCTTAATCTATTATTTTCCTTTGCTGTTGCTTTTGCCCTTTTTTCAGCAAAAAAAAAAAACTATTCCTGTTTTTAACCTGTGTTTCCCCTTATCCAGTGACTAGATTACTACCTCTAAAAATTGTCCTTGTGTGGTTATTTTAATGATTTATTTATAACATTAGAAAATGTTAAGTAAAATTAATATGTATAATTTTAAAAAGTGCTTGTCTTAACTTAGAAAAATGACCGTAAAATATCATGTCTAATTTTGGATGATTTTTGTTGTGAAATCAATCGATGCATTGCTCTTCGGTAATTAGTTGACACTTGTTTTCTATTGGCAAGATGACGACTTGATCCTTGAACAATAGTTTGATCCTCCTAAATTTTTCTTATAATTTGTAACTCTATCCATGAGTATTATCCTATGATCTTTAAAATAATGCATTTTATTAAGGAGAAAAAAAAACCTTAATCATAAAAGATACAAGTTATTTTCAAAATATTATCATTATGATCTTTCACTTAATATTCCTTCTTAATTATATGGTTAAATTTATAGTGCTGGCTCCAGTATTGAGTATTTATGGTCATGAGCATTTTCCCCATGGTAGCTTGGCTTTTATTTTTCCCTCTCCTGTACCAGGGATCAAACTTAGGGCTTTGTGTGTATGAGGCAGACACTAAGCCACTGAGCTAAACCCCTGGCCCTTAGCTTGGCTTTTATAACTTTGGAGCAACCAAAATATCTATTCCTGTTTGATCTGACAAGGATCCTTTCTAGCCAGCTGTTAGGTCCATTTGAGTCCTCCACAGTATTTTGCTGCTGTTCTTGGTGAAAGGCACAGCATCCTCCAGAATCTCCAGCAGGTACTGCTGTCCTCTTTTTTTAAACTATGGATTCCCATTAGGTCTCAAACTGATTTTCTTCTCGGGACTTGACAGATAAGTACTTCTCAAAACTGAAATGAACAGTTAGTCTTGAAGCTACCTAGTAACCACTTTAGGTTGTCATGTTCCCTTATTTCCTCAGTTTCTCCTGATTTTATCTTTTAGATTCTTCTGCCATTTTGGTTTTCTTATCTACTTAATGCTTGTCTTTCAGTTCTGGATTATTAAAATAGTTTATACAGAAAGCAATGTTTTATCAACTGTATGAAGAAAATTGTTTCAACTTCTAAAACTGTAATGACTACTTGTGGCTTGTACCTCAAGGCCACCTAAAATGCCATCTCAGATGCCAAATGTTCTTTGTGCTGTTCTTGACCAAGAATTCCAGTCAGTCTTTTTGGCATATTCAAGGGAGCACAATTGATTAAAAGAGCATTTATAAAGTAAAATACATTTAACAATGTATTTTTATGTAACTTGTGTTTCAAATGATATTCCAACTCTTGGTCTAAACAATGGGTGGCATCTCTTTTGTAAATAGGATTCTGAGCAATTTGACTGCCTCAAATCAACACATTTGACATTAGTCTACCTCAGTATATATCAAATGGTTACAAATGTCATACAGAGCACTCTAAATGTGAATTCTTTTTTTTCCCCACAGAGGTGAGGCTAGTGAACTTAAAAATTTAAATTTACTGTTGGAATAACTCAAATAGAAATAAGCTTTCATATTTATATACGTCCCTTAGAAAAATATCTTCAAATTCTTCTTCACAATTCACATTCTGAAATAGCCTAGCCTTGGGGTTATACACACGTGTTAACATAATGATCAGATATTTAATCCCACTTCAGAGAAATTAAAATAAATAATCTTAGTAGGAAAACAAAGTCTCATGAAGAAACCTTTTTGCTTTTTCGTAGAAAAAGATCCAAGCGCTAGCTGCTTTTTTTTCCTACCTCATTTAAAGAGAAATGAAGTTTACCAAGGCTAGCTCACCTGTCCTTGTGATGAATTCCATAGCCTAGGTGTGGGCTATCTGGCTGAAACAAAAATAGCTGCCCACCTCCAAATGAACGGCCTGCAGTACTTTGATGTTGAGTAAACCCAGAGGTGAAGGGCAGGCTACTGAGCAAAGCTTTTGAGTCAAATCCAAGATTTACAAAGTTGGATTAACACAGCACAAGGTAAATCTTAGTGAGGAAAACAACAACTGATTGTGTATCTGGCTGGATATTGATATCTCTAAAAAAAGTTTATCTTTGGCAATTTTTGGCTTTAATAATTAAACTTCAATTTGACTGTAATAATAACATATTAAAAAATAAATTTGGAGGGGATTGTAAATGTATAGATTCTGACACCCTGAAATAATGATCTCAATGCAGAGAGAGCCAAGGGCAGCTCATCTCTGGTTCTGAGGAATTGGTAGGGGCTTCTATGTCTGCAGGAGCTTGGGCTCTCACACAGAGCTCTTACCTGTTAAAAATGTGATATAAAACTCAAAAGGCCTTATTTTTCCTATCAGCACTTAAAAGTTTTCATTATTAGAACAACCATGCCTCATTGCTTAGGTAAAAATTTATTTTAAAAGCTGTGCTATATAGGTGACTGTATCCCAAATATATTTAAAATCTTCACCTTTCTTGTGCAAATATTTTTCTGATCGTACTTACCATTAAGGCAATCCTGCAAACAGTTGAGAAATACATATTATTTTTCCATGAGTAACTTGGACTCAAAGCACCTTTGTGATAATTCCCAATAAATAAATTTAAATCTTTAAAGTCTCTGCATATAAGAGGTAAATTGACAAAATTGCAATGCTTTTTAAAATTTTAATTTCTTATTTGTGAGTGGCTTATTATGGTGTGTTACAGTATTCTTAGGATGCTTTAGCTATTGCTAACGGTAATAAATTACTTAACCCTATTTAAGACCTATTTAAGTTATGTAGTGTATTTCTCACATATCAAATATGTAAGAACTTATTTCATACAACACACGATGTCCACTATGATCTCACACTCATGTTTCCAAGATACAGGGCTGAATGTGGGTTGAATGTAGACTTTCAATTGTACACTGGTTTATTTAGGAAAGTATTTACACTCATACTTTGTGCCGCTCTTGCCTCGAGTAATGCCTTGTCATAATTATAGAGACATCACCTCTTTAGAAGTGTGCTGTGTGGACTAAGAACTTGGAAATACACTGACCAAGAGTCTCTGTGCAGCCAGAATAGATGCAGCAAACGCAGGCTCCTGCTTTTCACATGTAGCCAAGTACTGTGTGCAGTAAGACAGCACGTATTTGCTTGTTACTTCGGTGCACGGTCCCACCTCATTTGGTAGTCTGGTTTCTAAACCTGTGGCAGATTAATAACAGCAAATTAGAGGGGCTGGAGAAGCGGCGATGGCAAACACACCCCTGGCGATGAGAAATGACAGCTGACAGCATGGCTGTGGAGGAGAAAACAGAAAATCTATAGAGCACACGGCTTTAAAAGGCATTTGCAGACCGGGCCCTTCTAGCGTGATCAGTAAACGACAAGACAGCCAAACAGTCCGTGAGGGCATCTCTACATAACACAGCAGAGTGCTATAATTGATGTGCAAAATGATGACCTTATACCATCATGAGAAAGGATCCACCGCTGGGTACTTTGTCAGCCCTCCTGAAGGACTCATTGCATGGGCTTCCTGATAAGCTGAGATTTTGACATATCCTTGGAAACCTTAAAAATTAGAAAAAGTTAATATAAATATCTCTTTTAAGTGACCCATTTGTTGATAGATTAAAAAAATATAAAGGAGACATACACATAATCATTGCCTAATAAAGGCCTCCTGGACTTGAATTTTAGCAATAATGTATGACTTCTAAAATATTTCAAAAGAGATTTAAGATTTAAATCTAGCTGAAACTTTTGCAGCTGTTTTGTCTTTATGGTCACATACTTGTTCTTAGTTATGCAGAAAAAGATGTCGGTATTCTTGGACTTTTTATATAGAGGGGTCTGTGTGTGTGTGTCTGTCTGTCTGTGGCTGTGCACATACCATGGAATCGTGAGAATTGTGAAGTTAGATGTCAAAGATTCATTAGCAATGCACTGCCATGACATGTTCAGATTTTAATTTTTACTAAGCATATCCGTATTTGCCTTGTTTTTAAGCAATTGTAAGTAAGCACACAAATGCAGTCCTTATGTTTTCATCATGGGAAGAGAAAATTTCTAACAGACTCTTAGCAAGGGAAGTAAGGCTGTAGCTTAGCTAGCGTGAGGTCCCACTATTGCTATGGCTATCACAATCTGTCATTTGATTCTTGGCTCTGTGGTGTCACATAATAATACAGTTATTGAAATGGTCTGGAGTCTCTGTACACTCTGACTAAAACATAGTTATGTGGATAAGATTTTGGTAGCGCAGTGATGAAAAACATTGGAATTTAGAGTGAAGTCCTGACTCTGGCTAGTTGCTGACGTATCTTTCAGCCCTTCTCCACTCAAACATGTATTTTTCCTTAAAGAAACTCTACTATGCATGACAGTTTGTCTTAGGTTTTTAACCTTTGCAAATCTAGCTGTCCTTGTTGTTTGAAGGTGATTTTTTTGATCCCCTGTGGGTTAGACTTGTAGTTTGTTTTTCTCATTAGTGGTGATAGATTTGCATGGATTTAGACACACACTCTAGCTTCTGATTTTGTTTCATCCACTGTCATGTGTTTGCAGAGGTAATGGATTTGCAGCTGTAGAAGACTGCGGAACTGTGCAACACACTGAGTTGCCAGACCCTGTGACTTCAGCTGGATTAGCGTGGCACCGTACATGTGTATATTTTAGAGATTATTGGATCTTAGCGGTATGGATTTCTAGGGCATTTAAGTTTGATTTTCAAGACTTGTTTTGAAGGAAAACAATGTTTCAAGCTCATTGCTTATGAATACTACTTAGGCAAATGTGAGTGTGATGTGTGTTAACTGTTAGTAACAGGCTCTGTGAGTATTGGTACAGCTCCTATCAGCGTTATTAATATAGCTTATGTTTGGGGCAAGAGCCTAGAGCTTCAAATTCTGTGTCATTTGTTGTTTTTTAAAGTAAGCGTAGGTAAAAAGACTCCCTAAATAGCCCCTATGAAGAGCTATTTGTTTTGAAGTCGCAAATGGGAAAGGGAAGAAGAAAGGCTCTCTCTAAAATGTTGTGGGGGCACCCATAATTTAAACTGATGCTACAGACAGAAAGTATTATTTTCACAAACAAAACATAGTGGATTACTCATTTTCCATTTCTGGATGATGAAAATGTCGTACATCTGTATCATGTTTGTCTCAAAGTGAATGGCATACTATACTCAAAAGTGAAGCAGGCTTGACTGCGGAGTTGCCAAGGTAACTGACCAGCAAGTGTACGGTTCAGCGGACTACAGAAAGCAATTGAGTGCACACGAAGAAGGAAATGTAGGTATCTTAAAACCCAGGAGACCATGGTAAATTGTGGCTTGACTTTGTAGACTGCAGACTTTTTTTTTTAAGTCAGAATCTGAGATATTCTGTGGAGGTCCATGGAGTGAGGTGCTAATGGAGAGGCAGGAACCCTTAAATGGTTCTCCTTCAGGCCCTGTGGAAGGCTGTAAAGAAAACAGAATCATTTCGGGCGGGGATTTAGCTCAGTGCAAGCTCAAGGACCCGAGTTCAATCCCCAGTACCAAAAAAAAAGGAAACAGAATCATTTCAATATTAAGCATGAACAGCCTTTTTGCTTCATAGGCCAGCTTTTACTATCTCATAGCCAAAACTATTAATAGTTAATGACATAAATGGAAGATCGTATTCATATTCCATAAACCTTAAATATTGCTTGTTTTGTCTACTAGCACAAGACTAGTGTTTATTTCTACAATGCTTTGTATTGGAATATTTCATCCATTCTATAGGCATTGGTGAAATTATTCAAATACATTTAACACTCTTCTAGGTGTGCAGAAAATGATGAGATAAATAAAAATACTGCACCACATGATGTTTTAAATATCTAGAAAGAGTAAAAGACATTCAGATGAGATCTTTACAGATTATTTAAAATATTCCTATACTTTGGACGTAGGATTGTAATTGGGAATTTAAACACCTTTAAGACAGAATGAAACAACTTCTCAGCAGAAGCTTGAAACTCTCCATAATTTGACTCTGCTTTTCTTCTTTGTTTTGCTTCACCCTAAAACAAACGCCACAGTCTGGCATCCATGGCTTACTTCACTTCCTTAGAAGGACCTCACAGCCTGATGGAAGGCCTGAGTTCCCCATCTCTGAGTTCTAAAACCTACTAGTGTTTTAAGAGCCATCGTAAGTTCAATCCCTTCTGCAAATCTTTTCAAGATCTTTTCAGTATCTTACAGGGATTGCCGGAGGGATTTCTACCTCCAGGATAATGTCTAGTTGAGTGAATGTTGTTCCCCTAAACTGGATGGTGAATCCTTGGAAAGCAGAGACAGAGTCTCTTGTCATCACATGCCCCACTGCATTTAGAGTTTAGGACATGTTGTGGTACTGAACTGGTTAAAATCAAAAGTCAAATTCTCATTCTTACGATTTTTTTCTATGACTCATTCATTGTCATTTGAAATAGAATCATTTCCACAAGTGAGTGAATAATCCTTGGGTAGAAGTCAGGCACTGTAGAAGCTGTGGGAAACTTCTAATGAGTATTAGTGCAGAGCAAGTTAGGAAGGAGTCTCTACATCCCTAGTTAAACCTAACTTGCAGCTTTCTTTTTTCTCACAAGGCCTTTGAAGTTGTGTTTTTAGTAGTCAAGTTATGGATATGTGAAACTACAAGCCAAATATTTTAATTCAGCTTGCCTTTTTTGGCAGCCATCCACAGAGCTGCAAGGACAAGTTTTCACAGATAAAGAAACGTTTTATAAGAGTTTCTATTTTTAATATTGAAAAATTTACTACCATCCGTGATCTCGCTATTCAGGGTTTTTATTAAGTTGTGAGCTTGGCGTGAGCAGCCTTGGGGTCCTGAGGTTAATTGCCACATTTACAAATTCATCAGTGACTAAGAGAAAGGATGGGCCTGATAGGGTTTATCTGTCTAAAAATTTCAGCAACTAGCCAATCCAGAAGATAGAAATCCTCTGCAGAGGTGACAAGGGTAATAGCAGTAATGTGTTGGTAGAGATGATGATATCAGAAGAATAACAATAGATGCAAACTATTCAGACCAATTTGGCCATTTTAATGTACTCATGTCTTATTCGTAAGTAAATTGTAAATCATTAAATTGGCCCGGGTTCACTTAAAGAAATTATTTGTACTAAATTGTATCAGATAATTGTTAATGCCTATTTAGGAGGTAGCCTAATATAATCACTTACGCTGTTTGAATTATTAAATGTCAAGAACAGGGGGAATGGAATAAATTAATTATTTCTGGAGTGATATGAAAAATAAATGGTCAGAAACAGTGTGCAAAGCTTTTTTTTAGAAGTACACATAAGAGTTCCCTTGTGTATTTTGATGGAATTATATGGTCTGATTTTATTTGTCTAGAAAACAATTAGTACAGTCTACATTCTCACTATTTAAAAATGACTCTATTAAGAAAAAAAAAACTGCAGTAATTGTACAGTTGGCCAGTTCCTAGGATATATTTTGTTGGTAATACTAATTTGAAGTAAAAAGAAATTACCAAAATGATACTATGGATGTCTTCATTATTTAATAGAAATTAAAAATATTAAACGTGTGTCATTTAATTTGCATAGTATTTAAAAAGTTTCTAACCAAGAGTTTTCCCATGTTTTGTCCTAAAATTACTTCCTCTTACAAAATTAACAGTTCTCTTGCATGTTGTTTTGTTTTCTCAGGAATTTTTGGATAGTGAAATATTAAGGGCTAAGCTGCATTGTGAGGACCTACCTCATCACTTATCAGTCTCTTATCTTCCCCTTTTGTTTGCAGTGTACACTATTTTCTCGAAGGTGCACTCTGACTGGAATGTGTACCCGTCTGCTGGTGTCCTCTTTGTTCATGTTTTGGAAAGAGAATATTTTAAGGGGGAATTCCCACCTTACCCAAAACCTGGTATGTTCTCTGTGGAGAAAAAGGTGGTTCATTGACTATTTCTTCTTGTTTCATGTGCATACTTTAGATGGTATATAAAAATATTAACATTATTTAGGTCAGAATACCTCATAAATTGGTGGTTATAGTATATTTCTCATTTCAAGGTTAGAAATTTAATAACAGAAGGAATTTTTGAATTTTTGAAAAAGTCTTATTTCTGGGTTCTCAGTCTTAAGTGATCTTACCTATCAAATGATCTATCTATATTCACATAAATACAGCTTTACAATTATGATTTTCCAATTACAACTTAGATTTTTACATAGTACATTGATTTTTGAAAAGCAATACATATATTATTGAAAAGTATGAACTATAGCATTAAGTAAGCTTTCTTAAAAAAGCTTTTATAATATGAGATAATTTACAAGACTTCATAATAATATAATAGGGGTTAATTTTTTTCTTCAAACTAATAGCAATTATGAAGTATTATTTACTTCATTCTTGGTTAGAATATGCTGTTTTGAAGTATCACAAGTGCCATCACATTAATGAAGATTTAGAATGTATAGCAAGAACAAACATATTAAGTTCTACTCTTCTAGCTCTTCAGTAAGAAATAAAAATGACTTTTCTGAAAATTGTTTTGTAAGAACACATTTTTAACATTAGAATTAATATAAATATTATTTTGTGTGTGAATAACATGTCTGACTGAATACAGGTAGACATTCTTAATGGATAGTAAGACAAAAAGATGGTGTTTTCATCACTTATTTTGAAAATATTTCATTACGAGACTTTCCATGTTTGAGTCAACCAGGATTAACTTCTAGTTTCACCTCCTTTTTTTGGTACCAGGGATAGAACCAGGGACCTTGCGTTTGCGAGACAGGTGGAGGAACCACTGAGCTAAATACCCGGACCTCTAGTTTTACCCCTTCTATGATCATGGATAAGTTCCTTAATATGGAAAATTACTATTTTCCACCAATAAAATTAGAGCTAATAAGAGCACCATTTTCATAGGTATGTTTGAAAATAAGATGATGTAGTGCTTGTGAAGGATTTAACGTGTCCAGGCACATGCTAATCAATCATACTGTTACTAATGCTTATTATTGGTAAAAATTGTCATTATTACAATTGTTTTAGATTTATAACATCTTTTTAGTCTATTCTCTAATGTTTTAAAATTACTTTTGTTTTAAGTATTCCTTTACAGCTTTTTAGGTATTACTTCGTATTAGTTTGATAATGTCTAGAATTTCATGAGAGGAATGCCTCTCAAAAAATGGTTTTATCAAGTGAAATAAATAAGTCACACATGTGTAAATACCGAATAGTTTCCCTGGTGTGAATAATCTGCAAGAATGCATAAGATTCTAATAACATTACTGACCTTTAGAAATGGGAAGAAAGGAGCTAAAGGTGTAGGGAAGGTGGGATGGGTAGGGGAAGAGTAAAAAAGGGAAAAGAAAAAAATGTGAGAGAATGAAAAGATGAAAATAAAGTGTTTGTAGATGGGGAGGGGAGGAGGGGGTGAAGGGAGGGCAGAGGTAAGGGGAAAAAATGAGAATCAAGACCTGTCATGTAGAGGTACAAGATCCCAACAATGAATGTAACTGTACTGTATCCCTAAAATGTACCAATAAACTCAATTAAAGCTGAAAAAAATAAAATAAAATAAATAGATGGAGATTTGGAGACTTTTATGAAAAATAGTTGTTTCACTGGCAGAACTGGTCGGCTCTGAAGTGCTTCTCCTAAAAAAGTTCCAAGAAAATTGCATGAATCTGCTTTCTTTTATGGATTGAATTTCTAGACAAACAACCCAAAGAGTTTTTCATTACACGAGGCCCTAATCTAAAATTTCCAGATAGATTTTTTTGAGTGTGTATTTTGTTTACTATAAATGTAAAAACATTTTTGGACAGAATGTCTTGATTGAAACTGCCAAAGCAACATGTGTGAAAATAACTGTCTTATGTCTTAATTCTGCATTTCTTATCTAGGCGAAATTAGTAACGATCCCATTACATTCAACACCAATTTAATGGGTTACCCAGACCGACCCGGATGGCTTCGATATATCCAAAGGACGCCATATAGTGATGGAGTCCTATATGGGTCTCCAGCTGCTGAAAATGTGGGGAAACCAACGATCATTGAGGTGATTTATTTAAAACAGCTAAATTAAATATATACATGTGAAATAGAAAATTTTAATTTGAATTTTAATTGTTACAGTTATATGGCAATAATGGTCACAATATTTTGTGCATGACCTCACATGAGTTAACATTTAAAAATGGAACATGCCTTTCTATTGTTTTGTAAAGTTTTTTTGTTTCAATTACTATAGTAAAAATGATAGTTTAAATTAATGAAAATAAAAATAAAGACAGGAGCTGGGGGTGGTGGTGCATGCCTGTAATCCCAGCACTTGGGAGGCTGAGTCAGGAGGATCACTGTGAGTTGGAGACCAGCCTGGGCTACATAGTGAGTTCCAGGTCAGTCTTAATTACATAGTGAGACCCTGCCTCAAAAAACCAAAATAAATAAATAAATAAAGACAGGGACAAAGAGATGGATAAAAAGGGGAGACAGAGAAAGAAAGAGGATGAGAAAAGGAATTAGGATGTGTCATGTACACGTACCACATTCCCACAAGGAATGTGAACATTCTGTACTGCACACGTGTGCTAATAAACCGAAAATAATAAATTAGGGAAAATGTTAAGTGACACTTAAAAGAAATAGATTGCAGTATGAATTCTATTTACCAAAATAGATACAAGCTTAGAAATACTCCTTTGCTCTGTGTTTTCAATTCAAATATCACATTCATCGAAATATGGTGAATCAGCAGACATTTTCTGTGCTGAGCATTGTGAAAAGTGCTTAGGGTTGGAAAAGTGAATAACAAGTGAGTTTTGCCATGGCCTAGAGTCGAGGGGTTTGGACACTGGGATAGAAACATTTTGTTGCCAACACTGGAATAGCTTCTGAAACAAGAAGGAATTCATTCACTAGGTGTAGTAGAAGCATTCTTGGACAGAGGAACAATACATCAAAGTCTTAGACGGGATGGGGTGTAGTTCAGTGGTGGGGCACTTGTGTAGCGTGTGCAAGGCCCTAGGTTCAATGCCTCGAAGCATTAAAATAATCGTGGAGGTATAGACAATTACATGGTTTTGAGAACTACGTACATGGCTAAAGGGTAGAATGCACCTCATTGGCCAACGATAATTCCCAGAGTTACTGATGTTAGTAAAGGCAAAACTTTGAGGGCTCTGTAAGCCATGCTGATATGTTTAGCCTTTATCCTAAAAGTGTTGGTGATGTTTTAATTCATCAAGTTTTTACAAATACCTAATGTCATACCTGGAAATTAGAAATTAAAACATATATTAGAAATGAAAGCAACAATAACAAAATGATCACATCGAAACTTTCATGCATATTAATACTTTAAAAAATGAATGGATATAAAAAGTACAAGTGCTTCACTGTTTATCTTATCCAGAAAATCAGAATTTTAATGGCAGTTAGTGGCAAGAGAGTATTACGTAGTTATAGGCTCTGATGCCTCCAGGATCTTAGATTCTGAATTGAGTGTTCAATTCCATAAAACATTTACTGGTAAGGACACAGGCAGCAACACAGGAACTGCCAGATGAATTGCTGGGAGTTTATAGAAGTCCCAGGTGTGTATTTTCTACCAGGTATGAATCTATAGGACATTACCCGCTTAAATTTTTCTCCAAAGTTTTAATAATCCCTGGACTGTGGATATGAGTGTCCATGTGGGCCGAGAGTTTTTGTTTATTTGGAACTGACCCATTAACATGATTTTTCAATGAATTCTGTCAATTTGCCTCCTTAGGGTATATAGACATAAGATAGTACATATAAAAATAGGTATAAGAAACTTGTTTTGAATTATTATCAAATTAATTTTTAAATGTATGGTAAAAATTATAAACAAAATATGTAAGTCTGATTTACCATGTTACCACATTAAACAAGAAAAAAAGCCTCTCTTGATAATTACCGAGAAAGTTTTTAATAATATTAATACCTACCTTTGATAAGAAAACGTAACTATTATAAAAATAGCAGAAGTGAACATCCTTAAATTGATACGGTTTACCAAAATATAAGAGCAGACATCATCCTTAATGTGAAAAAGTTAGAAAAATTTTACTTAAATTCAGGAACAAAACAAGAATGACCTCCTTCTCTATGTCTGTTACAGGATATATTGGCAGTTGTAGGCCAGAGCAGTAAAGAAAGAACAAGAAATTAAGTCTCTGAGAACTTGAAAGGAAGAAATTGAATGGTCAGTGATATAAACAGCCTATAAATTTTATGAATACGTTTAGGAAAACCAGCAGCAAGTCAGAGGATCAATATAAAATTAGTACACTTTTATATATGAATAACAAGTATTGAGAACATGTATGCTTTTAAAAAGCATGTATTGCCTTGATGCCCATCACCATAAAATACAGGTTTTTTAACAATAACAAAAAGTCCAAGATAATAGCAATAAATATAACAGAAAGAATGCAGGAAATTTAAAAATCTCTATCAATATTAAAGAATACCTAACATTAATTAAAAGGTACTTGAGAATAGGAAAAATCTGTAGCATGAAGGGATCACTTTCCTCCAACTAATACATACACTCAGTGTAATTCCAATAAAAGTTGCAGTGTTTTTTTTTTTGTTTTGTTTTGTTTTCATGAACTAACAGGCTGATTCTAAAATGTATGAGGAAGGTTATAGGCCAGGAATAACCAAGAGAGTCCTTATTAAAAAAAAAACAAAACAGGAAGGGTTTCTCTTCTTGTGATATCAATATTATAAATCTACTATAGTTATCATAAGGTCACATTAACACAGGCATGGACAAGTTAACTGAAGGAGAGAAGAGAGCACCCAGAAACAGATCTGTGTGAAGAACAGTGAGCTGTGTCAGTGGAGTTGGTGCCACAGGTCATTGAGAAAAAGAATGTCAGTTTCTTGAATGGTGCTCAGATAATTGGTTAGCCATATGAAAAAACCTAAGATTAGATATTTCCTACCAAACACAAAACTCAAATACATAGATAAAGTATTAAATGTGAAAAGCAAATTTTAAAACTCTTACATTAAAATGTAGAAGAATCTCTTTCTAACCTTAGGTTTGGGAAGAATTATTTAAATCAAACCTAAATATTTTTATTGAAGAGAAAAAGATAATTTTTTACTGTTACATGTGAACTGCTCATCAAAATAAATGATTAAAAAAATCAACCCGGCAACTGAAAGACGATATTTTTAGTACATGTAGCCAATGGTGAAAATGTGAAAGATGAAAGAAATCCTGACATTCGATAAGAAAAGGACATTTCCCTAAACAGGATGCACAGCTGCTGAGAAACTTGTAAAGATGCTTATTTTTATTAGTAATACACAAACTAAGACCACGATTAGAATTTTTTAAAATTTGTGGCAGGTACATGTGGGACTCGGGATAATCGCTTTGGAACGCAGTACTGTCTTCCACAATACAGCGTGACTGACTTCTGTGAGCCAGCCGTCCTCCTCCTAGGTTTATACCCAAAGGATACCCTTGTAAACGCCTACTTGGCGGCCTATACAGTGGTACACATTCAACATTGTATAACAAGACACCAGAAATCCACCGAATTGTAGGGACCCAGAATTCTGTCATGAAGAGAAGAGATTAGTACATCACGATATATTTATGTAGTCAGTGTTAAGAGCAACAAAGACTTTAAGCGTGCCCAGCATCGTGGATAAGAGTTTTAAAACAGTGCTGGGGGGGGAAACAAAAGTGTTCTAGAGAGCACCAGATGACTTCATGTACAGATTGTCATTTTAGTCGAGTTCAAAACCAAGGAAACTAAACCATATATTTTAAGCATACGTGAATGAGATGTTAAGCACAAGCTTCACAGTGACTACCTTCTGCTTGGGTAGAGGCCAGGTGTTGTGATGGGAGAGAAACACGTCGTGCTGAGATGGGTTCAAGAAAGTTCATTATGTTCTATACCTTACTACTAACATACAGTGTTATGAATAGTATATGTCACATAAATGCCAGGAGAACGATGATGAAAGTTTAGTGTGTCTTTTGTAAACTGCAAGCAGTGATTGACTTGTAAATACCTCATTTTGCAGCCAAATATCATAGTAGGTATATTAAAATGCTGTTCTATTCATTTAGTAAAGAATTTACATATCTCGAACTGTTCAGTCATATAAATCTGATCAATTCATTCAATATATTATTTATCTCAAATATTTAGAATTTAAACATCTAAAAGATATCAGGCATTGTCTTAGAAGATCAAAAATAAAGCACATATTCCTATCCCCTGCTCAAAGGTCTTCGTGGTTTGTAATAAGTAAAATTGGACTAAGGTCATTGTCATGCTTAAATATCTTACCAGAGAGGATAGAATACATTCTGTTACAACTGATAAAATTAAGCATTAGCTATAAATTCAGATAAAATTCTCCTTAATATGAAAAATTCTTCACTCCTTTTAGTAGCCTGTGATTTTTTAAAAAAATCATAGTTTGTGGAACTAACAGTAATGAAACTTGGAATAAATTTGGGAAGGTTATCCATAAAAGTACTACAATTAATATGAAAATACCTGTATTTTCTGAGCTAAAGTTTCAAGATATAGAGAAGATAGATAGGCTTTTTTTGCAGGGTAAACTTCTGAAATCGTGAATAGTCCCAGTTGATACCCATTTTACATTTTTTTCATTTGCTTCATTCAAATGATATTTCCTACTTATTTTTAGTGACTAATCTTAATTTTTTTCAGTGTGAACCTAAGAAAATACATGTCCAAAGAGCAGAAAGGCAGTGATTAAATTTAGTGGAAATTTGACAAATTGCAGAGAGAGAGAGAGTTCTTTTCACTTTGTGCAGTAATATTCCTTGCAGAATATATATACTTTTAAAATATTGTTTAAAGTTTGGTATAACTTAGTCCAAAATTCTGATTCTTTCTATACTCTCAGTATAACTGATATTGTAATTTATTTCTTTTAAAGCTCATATATTATGTATAAAAGCCTTTGATATTTATTTTTAAATGCACAGATATTTCTTTTCAGTTTGAGGCATTTTATCCTACTCTTTTTGTCTCAGTATCAACTGCGGCTCCAATCACTGCCAGAGGCTAGTGCTGGAATTCTAAGACTTTGACATAATCATTTGTTTTTTTGAGGTACTATGATATGTCTGAATGATTTCATATCTGTCATAAAATTAATTGTTTCTTGATTTTTGAGGCCCTATCCTGTTAATGGCCTTTGCTTCATTTGTTGTTTGCAGTGGCTGTTTCTGGGTTGACCTTAATATAAGTTCCTTAGCTGTGCAAATGTTTACTAATATCTGACTTTATGAAGGGGTTGTGTTTTTGAGCATGCACCATAAGCTTTATAGGTTATGATCCCAGCTACTTTGTTCCTATTATAAGAGGGGTATGATTTCCAAAGGATTGTGTTTGACTTCTTTTTTGGTACCAAGGTTCAAACTCAGGACCTTTGCACTTTTGAGGCAGGCGTGGTGTCAGCTGAGCTAAATCATCATATTACAGGGATGCACACATACTCATGTTCATAACAGCACTGTTCATAATAGCTAAATCTTGGAAACAGCCTATATGCCTATCAGCAGATGAATGGATAAAGAAAATGTGGTATTTACACACAGTGGAGTACTACTCTGCCATAATAAAGATAAACTTGAGTCATTTGTAGGAAAATGGATGCACTTTGACATCATAATGTTGTGTGAAATAAGTCAAACCCAAATTATAAATAAAGAGCAAGATAAAAGATAGATAACAGGAGGTAGGGAGATAGATCCTTTTCAAATGGGGATGACATCACGAGAAGGAAGGAAAAGGAGATGAAGAAAGAAATTATGTATATGTGCCACCTCCACACAAGGAATGTAATCTTTATGTACTCCAAACGTGTACTAATAAAAAACATAGAGTAAATGAATAAAAATAAAGTGTACTTTGCACTGTAATCCTTAAACGCCATTTCAAAGCATAAAAATAAATTAATTAGTTTTTTTGAAATCTTAGCACTGGTAAGAGATTCGTAATGGTTAATTCATTTACTAATGATGCATTCACATGGCTATATGTGCTTAATAGCCTTTTATGAAAGCATCTTCCTGCATTTAATTGTTTGTTTCCGCATGTCTCATAGACCTAACTGATTATTTATTTTCATATAATGTAGCTAAAAACCTTAAGGTTTTATTGCCTAGAAAAGGAATATTTCTTAAGGATATCAACAAATAATGAAAATGGAAAGAACCATTTGTTTTCATTTTTGTTGGCAATGCATTTCATTTTAGAAGTGGCATTTTATTTCTAATATGGCTTTTCTTTTCTAATAGATAACTGCCTACAATAGGCGAACCTTTGAGACTGCAAGGCATAATTTGATAATTAATATAATGTCAGCAGAAGGTAGGTATGGAAAAATGTGTTGGTGATAATCTCCTTACTGATAAATATTTCATGACATTTTACTACTCTAAAATATAGGTAAGGATTTTAAAGCATCACATACCTAATATAACTGATAGAATAGTAAAATGTAGGAAAGAAGCTAAGCAACACCTAATTTGTTATGAAATATCACAGCGTGTGATGGTGAAGAACCAGTGGTGGTGAACAGATGGACCATGGATTTCTCTAATCCTTGGTGTCATCATCTGTAAAATGATACTAAGAAGAACCTTTCATGACTTTGTACTAATGGTTCTATGAGTAAAGTTTTGAAATGTGCTTAACACAGATCACAGAGTATACAATCAGTGGTGGCTAGCTAGTTTTATTTTATTTTAAAATTTACCATAGATTCTAGTTATGTGAGGTTAAACTAATTTGGGACCTAGTTTCCTTGCTAAATTATCTAATGAGGTGTGATTGTTAGAGTCCATGAACAATTCAAAGTTACATGTGCTCAAATTGTAAGTGACTTTAAGACTTTTGAAGGTCAGGGGCAAGGAAAATATTCCAAGAGTTACATTCTCAAATGTTTTGACCTTCTTTTAGCAATTAACTGGAGAAAACATATATTACCAGAAACTAAAGTTAACGAATCATAGGAGAATCCCCTCTGTACCTTGATATCATCTGTGAAAGTAACAGGAGAGGGATTGGTACAGAATTTATTTCCTCTGGAAATACTAAAATAATTACAGTCGGATTTTTTTTTTGCTTTTGTTTGCTAGTAAAATTAAAAACAAGCAAGCAAAGAATAACACATTTAACCAAAATCTGCTAGTTTTGAATTTATGACAATTCAGTAAGTTTGGTAATCCATTCATGGAAGGACTGCAGAGAGACCTGAACAACCTTAAGTGAATTCTTTCCAGTGCAGTACCGACTGCACACAACACATGGCCTAGTCAAAAATTTCAGGTGATCATCACCTACCAAAAGCAGTTCCAAGGGCCAGTTCTGTGGGCCTGGCTAGAGAACTCCTTGCACTTTTTACATGTTGTCATTGATGTAAAGGAACCCATAATCAAGCAGATGCTAATGGAAATCTGCTAGACAGCCAAAAATTGGTGTTAGGGACTGCTTGTCTGAGTCAGGGCTTTAAAGCTGTGCTGCTGAGGGATGGACAGCAGACGAGTTTTGGAAACCCCCTCCTTCATGTTAGGCAGAGCTCCTCCACTGCCCTTTATGTGGGCCACGGTGACCCCAAACTGTTTGAAAACCACTGAACTTAAAGGTCATGCATGTGTCCTTGCCGGTCCAGACAGAGTATATATGTACTCTAGGATGAATGTCTTTGAACATGGCCTTCGCTCATGCTGTTTGTCTCAGATAAGGTTTAGAGAAAGAAATAACAAAGTTGTAAATCAGGGTAATCATGCTCTGTCCGATTCTCTGCTCAACTGTCTGCTGTTTGGAGAGTCTGAATGGGAAATTGGTCATATAGACTCACAGCCAGGAGCTCGAGGCAGGTACATGAAGAGATTCTCTAAACTGAGTTTAGCACCTCAGAGGCCCGCCACCAATCTGTTGGCCTACTGTTCTCTTGGCCTCTGTGACTTCCAAATATAGTAAGCATGGGATTTCCCCAGAGTGACTCATCTTCAGGAGGCCTCGCAGCAGCTCCTGGCTCAGGAGTGAGCAGGCAGCTGCACAGCCCAGCTTTTGAGGGGTGGAGTGCAGTGACGAGCTTTATGGCCTGTCTCAGAAACGGAGCTACAAAGCTGGGTAATATGGATTAGGAAAAGCCAAATAACAGTTTTCTGAAATGTTGCACCAATAATGTCAAAGAAGCTGCACATGCTCTTTTGGAAAACTAGATGTAAAATCATTGAATGAAAGGAGTGATCAGAGACTCATGACATATTCAAAAATTACATTTGGTATTAATTATAAATACTACATTATTTATTGCCGAGAAACTCTTCTTCGTGATTCATTTCTGCATGACCATTTCTAGGTATGAGGAAAATGTCCCATGATTAAGCTACTGTTTATCTGGATAAAAGGGGAATATGTCTTCATAGACGGGATGCTCCTCTACCTGAAAGAATGGATCACATTGGAGAATACTGCACATGGGCTGTACATTGAGCAAATCTGCAGAATCATAAACAGAATAGAGGGCAGTATAGGAGAAAAGTAAAGAACTTTGTGGAATGAGAGCTTGAAGAGCTCAATTTTCAGGAAGCGTTGGCCTATTCTAGACAACTACTAAAAGCTTTGAAGCTAGAGTTTCTCTGGCACCCAGTGGCCTTTAGTATCACAGAGGCTTCCAAAAAAGTAAGACCATATTTTGGATGCGTATCATGTAATGTTTACTTTTTATTTATTTGTCAGGAGTAAAAACCTTTCTAGATTCATGGATTTTGTTGAAATTAAATAGAGGCTTTGCCCGAGTTTGATCCCCGGTACCAAAAAACAAAACACAAAACAAAACAAAAAAACCAGAGGCTATCTATAATATAATTACTATTGGGGACTTAACATCTGTGTACAGTCCAGAGGTGTTGTCTTGTCCTTTTAAACAACTCAGATAATTGACCATTTCATATTAATGTACTGAGTTAAAATGTTAATATTGTATAAAATTACCGTGTTTTAGAACACTGCTAAGAAGTTGTTAGTCTCCTTTAGAGGAAAGTTATATGAGGGAAGTCCCTGGACCTCTCTGAAGATATACTTCCCACCTTCAAATGTAGGAAATTTATACGAATCTGTTCACCTCCCTCTTTGAGAATTAAATGTAATTCACCTGTGTCTTATAGTCAGACCTGCTTCATAATGTTTCTTAAAACTTAATCTTTATTGTACCAAAAGTAGTATTAAATACACAGAAAGTAGTTTTTTATCTTAATAGAGCAATCACTCTACCAAATATGGTTAGTAATTCAAGAGTAACACTTGAGAAGCCAGTACTTTTATATTTACTGAGAGTCATTTATATTGACAATAAATTTTGGGGTTGACTTAAAGCATTAACTTAGAAATGTTCAAAAAGAGAATTTTGATGAGACTTGAGCAGAAAGCTAACTAAATTTATAAGGATTTGAGATGTAGAATTGCATGAAAACTTTATAATATTCTAGGATATTTAACTATAGAATGATTAAAATAAAAGTTCTCTGATCCTTAGATTCTTATTAGATCTAATCAATATTTATTGTAGAAAAAAATAATGCTTTGCCTTGCTCCAAACAATATTAATAATATAATGAATTTAAAATACAGATTTGGTTTTTGCAGTTTTTTTGCCATACCCTGTAATTATAAAGTGCTCAGTTGGATTTTTACTGTATTATAGATAGCATTCTGTCTTATGTATACTGTCATGGTAGGTGTATCAGCTGTTATATAAAAAGCCTTTAAAGTTAGTTCAGTCCTTCCTCCGTGTTCACAGGCCTTGATTCCTGGACCCTGTGGACCACAGTCTGCAAGGTTTCTCAGGTTCCTCCTCGGAAATGACCTGGATTTGTCCATAACCTGTGCACATCCTCCTGTTTACATCACCTCTGCGTTACCTCTACCTCGTACAATTCAGATGCTATGTGAATAGTTGTTATAATGTGTTATTTAGGGAATAATGACAAGAAAACGCTTGTATACGTTCAGTACAGATACATTGTTCTTTTAAATTTTAGGTCCACAGTCAGTATAATCTGAGAGTGTGTAACCAGGGGATGTAGAGACCTTTATCATATTGCTGCCCACTGCTAGGTTATGACAGAACTCGACAAATCTCAAACTGTTCTTTTGTTAAAAAAAAAAAAAACTACTTCATTAAAGTATGCATATCCTTTTTGTTTTACCCAAATTAGACTTCCCATTGCCCTATCAAGCAGAATTCTTCATTAAAAATATGAATGTGGAAGAAATGTTGGCAAGTGAGGTTCTTGGAGACTTTTTGGGGGCAGTGAAAAATGTGTGGCAGCCAGAGCACCTGAATGCTATCAACATCACGTCAGCCCTAGACAGGGGCGGCAGGGTGCCGCTTCCCATTAATGACATGAAGGAAGGGTAAGCACACCTTGTCTCATTGCCTTAAATATGGACTTTTATCCCTATTCAATGTGGTGAAATTGTCAAACTTATTACAAATGAAAAGTGGGCCTATTGCATTTTTCTTTTTAATCAGAAATAGATGCTATAAAGATGTGAACATACTAACCATTTTCTTTATTGACAGAGAGTGGTGTTGATGGTTCTTTAACTCTCAGGTCCTAGGTCCTGTGAAATCCAATTGTAGATCAGGATGAAGAGCCTGAATTAGAGCAATAAGTTTTCTGTACCTTCCATAAAGCTTATTCTTTAGGGCCATGAATTTCGATGGAAATTGATGCCCAAGTTATCAGCTGTAGAAGGATGCACTGACTGCTGTAATTTTATTCTAGGAAACTATTTCTTCGTCTTTAACATTCTTTCCACCATGTGTCGGTGACTGATGGCTGGAGTGAATTTGAAACCCATTCCTGTGACACAAGAGCCTAAAGCCTGGTCTTGTCACTCACAGACTGGTGACATAGGCAAATGCGCGACCCCTCTGTGCCTCAGTTTCCTTTTCTGTCCATTGGGGGTAATTTTCTCTCCCTCCCTCTCTCTCTCTCTCTGTCTCTCTCTCTCTCTCTCTCAGGGTTGTTGTAAGGATTAAATGCATATTTTTTAGTTCTCATGCAGTGCAAACACGAAGTGTGACTTGTGTCCTCAGAAGTCAAGAAACACTCCTGCCTGAGTAAATTGAAAGCATCAAAGTTAATACCAAGCTGAACTTTCGCCTTTAATTTCTCATCTGTGGATTGGTACAGAATTGCTTTTCCTCCCATCCTATCACACACAACCTGTGGAATAAATCGCATTTGGCACAGAATTTCCCTTTCTGACTCCTCCTTCGTCCATAGCCCTCCTGGTAACGCCTTTGTACAGGAGATACCTGAAATTGACTAGGGTACCTGGATTAGTAAGAATTAGATTTCAGAGCAGCTAGGAGAAATTTGGTGAAAATAACAGAAAAGATCACAAGTACACATAAATGAAGTCTAAGGGAGTAGGCAGGAGAGAGTTGGGAAAAGCAGTGATCTATAAAGTCCAACTTAAAATGTTGAGAATTAAGTTTTATCCTCTGCATGACAGCAGTGGATTTTGAAGTCAGTCAAGCACACCTAGAAATGCTTTGAGGAAAACAGTTGGTTTATCTCTGCTTCACGGGCTAGTTGGCTTTCTATGTGAAAACATAATTCTAGAGCTTAGAGTTTCACTGCAGGATCTCTTTCCCACCAAGTGATTTAAAAAAGCAGAAATATAGAACGGGGGATGCACAGGGGAATCCTCCTGACAACAATCTCCAAATATGAAACCTTTTCAAGTGTTTTCTTTGCTGTATTCCATGGTGATTGTTAAAACAGTCATCAACAGGTATTGGAAGAAACAGTACGAAAACCAGCCACCAGTGGAGTTTTCCATAGTTGTGCTTCCTACTGAGAAGCACATGAGTAGAGCTGACTCCACTTTTAGAACCTGAACTACACTACGTTGAACTAAGCAACTCCATTAACCAAACCCTGACCTAAATCAGGGCTTCCCAACTACAGTGATTCATTCCTCCTTTGTCAAACTCAGTTTGTTCCAAATTCACATTTGAACACCAAAAAATTAAAGAACCGAACAGTTTTCCCATAAGAAATAATGAAAACCAAGTAATTGGTTCTACACCCCCCCAAATTACACTTATGGATTCCTTTTTCCAAGAGTTGAACAAATTTCACAGTGAAATTTTCCCAGTGAGATCTTTCTTTAACTGTATTGTAGTTCTCACAGTTTTCCTCTTAGCTTTACTGCCAGTACCATGAACTTTTTTTGGAGCTGTGGTTACAGTCTTTTACACAAATGAAGCACACACACAAAAAGCACAGTGACAAATGTTTTAATGCACTAACACAAGCATTATATGTTGTCCGGGTGAGAGCGGCACTTAGCCTGAAGCATCACCCATTGTGTCTGGGGAGAGACACGACACATGACAAGTGTGGCTTGTACTAGTTTTCAAATTGAATTTTCAATTTGACTGTTGAGCAAAATTGTGAACACTGAGCAGATTTTTAAACTTTGCTGTTCGAGTAATGGGAGCTTGGAGTTTGGAGCTATTCGATAACTGAGAAATCACTGCATGTTCATCCTGAGAATCAACCGAGAAGCATTACCAATAGGGATGAGTTGCTGGTCTCTGATAACCATTAGAGATGCTTACTCTTTAAGCCTGAGGCTGGGCCTGAGCATGTGACTCTAAATTAAGAACAGAATTTTTGCCCTCCATGTACTACTTGTTGAGAATTCAATCATTAGCTGACTGACCCCCAACACCTGCTGGAGGGCGGCATGTGCTGTCAGCTATCTGCAAGAGTCAGTCCCGTGGCATTTATTCAGACTCTTGTCTCAGATCCCTTCCCAACTTGAAATGCTTTCTGTGAGTTTTAATTTAATGTTAAGCCTTAACCTTTGCAAAGTTTTCTTATGAGAAGTCTTTTAAAATAGCATTTCTATAAATTGTACCCAGTGCCAACTCTTACTCCAGAGGCACTGTGCAAGCCCCGGTGAAATAAAAGATCCTACTTGGACTTTTAAGAAAAGCTTATCCCTGGACATCATTTTGCATGTTTTCTTTTGTTGTCATAAAAGGTCATAGTAACAAACCAATTATGTTAGTCTTGCTGCCTTAAATTTGGAAATAAATCCCATGCTTCATCATCTTTGTCACTTTCTTTCCCCTTTCACAATGTGTATCGTCATTTGAATTCACTTAATACACTTTTCCTCAGTCTTTTCTTTTGAAAACATACGGGCTATGAATCTATTTAAAATGAAATATTGAAAAGATAGGGTTAGATAACCAGGGAATTGCATGCCTTCCTTTTCTAAAGTTTTATTTTAAAACATTATTTCTATATTTCAGATGTACTAAGTATGTAATCATTGTGTTCTGCTTAATACTTAGCAAGAGTAAATCTTGGTCCTAAATTCAGAGAAAAAATGATCTCCATGAAATTATCTCCTTTGCTCGTGGCAGCCATAATCTGTTATCTGCAGATTGCTTATATTTAGTGTATATAATCAAATAAATGGTAGGTAATTAGGACTAGCTCTCTGACCCATGTAAAACTGTACCCTTCGATGGCCTAAAGCACCATGAAATGTCAGTCATCTAGGATCCACCCTGCAACATCCCAGCTTCTCATCCTTGATGAGCAGAATTGACTGACGGGTTTCAAGCTTCTCCTAAATCAAACAGAAAACAATTATAAAGATTTACTTCAACGTGAGTAAGCTTCTGCAAATGATGGCTGAGCCCTTGGAAGATTCATTTTCACTTGCCGGATTCGTCACTCCCGTGCAACTGCGCTGCCTGTGGACACGGTCCTTGTGTTGCTTTTGCTCCTGACACTGAGCCAGAGGATAAGGACCCAGGGATGTATTTAGCCTGGGATTAGGCGGGTGGAAAGAAGAGCAGCTCTGTATTTCAATGAAGGTGTGTCATTGCTGCCAGCCCTGGCTGAGTGATGTGGTGTAAATGGTGCCTATGAAGGGAATGAAGAGGTGTGAGGGTAAAGAATATGCTCACTTTTCATAAGAGATTGTCAGAGCTGCCACTGCTTCTTCTAGTTACCAAAGCCTGTGGATCTGGCCTCAGCCAGCGATAAGACAATCTTAGCATGTCTTTAGAGCACTTCCTAAATAGTCCCTCTCACTAATTGTCTGATTCTTTGCCCTATATCAAGACCTTGTTAAAAGATGCTTGAGAAGAATGTAAGCCATTGGTTGCAAACATTGGTCCTATTGAAAGTCATTCTCCTGGACCGGTTCTGAAATTGTCCTCATCTTTGATAATTTACAGGATTTCCCTTTATTAAATAATGTCCTTCCAGTATCTTGGTGCAACTATCCCTCCTTCTGAAAAATAGTGGTGATGGGAGATAGAAACTTTTGATTCAATAAGTTGATTTGGTGCATTTTAGGTATACAGTATGATGACACTCACCATTGGGAATCTGTACCTTTACATGATGCATCTTGGTTCTTATTTTTACCCCATTCCTGCCCTCCCTTCATCCCCTCCACCCCTTCCTATTTACAAAGAATTTGTTTCTGTTTTTTTCCTTTTCTCATATTTATTCCTTTCTACCACTCCCACTTCCCCTTTGGACCTTTTTTTTCCTACTTCACATTATCTTTTATACACTTTGATACTCGTTTACACATTCAGTTTCGCATACCAATGAAACTGTTCAGTACTTAGACGTGTGTGTCCTATCTATTTCACTTAAATGTATTGCCTCAATGTGCATCCATTTATCTATAAATACCTCTAATTTCTCATTCTTTATGGCTCAGTAGTATTCAATTTTATTTTTTTAAAAAACCCACATTTTCTTTATCCAGCCTTCAGTTGATGAGCAGTTGGGCTTTTTCCAAGTTTTAGTTATTACAAACTGTGCCACTCTGAACATGGGTGCACATATATCACTGTGGTGTGATTGTTTTCGTTAGGGAATATACCCAGCAGGGGAATAGCTGGGTCAAATAGGGCCTCTAATCCTAGTTTTTTGAAGTAGAAGATAGAAAGTTTTGAAAATGCTATTAAAATAAAAGTTGGAAACTCATCAGTCCATTTTTATATAATACTAGTCTTTTTAACTTCAAAAGAAAAGCAGTATTTGCTGCTCTTGAGTATAACATTTGTACTTTATATTTTAATCGGCATAATGCTATTCATTTGAGTCATTCCTTCATTTGCCAAATAGGCTCCTGAAGACAGTGGCAAAGACTGGGTTCAAGACTAGTAAGAGGCTGTTGCTTCACTCCCTCTGTGAAAGATGATGGTTACTGAAACTGGAGTTGCAGCAGTGAAATGCAGCAGAGCGGACACATGTATCTGAGAGTTACTTCAGGACAAATGTCAGACTAGTGATGGCCCGAAACACGAAGAGAAGGGGTGGGGAGGCAAAGATGGTGGTGCTTGAGTTTGTCACTTGAGCATCTGGAACTGCCAGTCTCTGAGAAGAAGGAGATATGAGGCGAAACAGGTGAACGGGGGGCAAAGATGAAGAAAGTTCAAAATGTAGTTACTTGGAGAAATGTATGGGCCATGTAAGTAGAGAGGAAAGGAACTTGGCGGTATGTGTCAACTGTTACAAGGATGTTTCTACTCCTAGGCATCTCTTTTAACATTAAGGAATATGCTCAGAAGTAGACTTTGCAATATTATTTATAACATCAAAAATTAGAAGCAGCTATGTGTCCAACTCTGAAATAATTGCTGAATAAATCATTTGCACTTAAAAATTATATTGCTGTAAAACTAATTATGAGGACTACAATATGGAAAAGGCTTATGAAGCATTTTAAGTGAAAAAGCAAGATACAAAATTATATTTTAGAGGTGATTGCAATTAGGTTACAATATATGCATTTGAAAAAATATTCTGCAAGGTACATTGATAGGTAATATGAATGAGTACTGTTTTTATGTCTCAAGTATTCTGTAATTTTTTATATTGCTTTTATAATTTAAGGGAAAAAATTTCAAGACACCCAGGACTCTTATGCCCATTTATGAAATGTTTGAATGAATTAATTTAAAATCTTACTATGCAAATCACTGTCATATTTAAGTAAGGGGACTATTAACAGTGGTAAAAAACATTCTTTTGTTTCTATTTACAATATATTTCACAGTCTTCAAGAAAAAATATAGTGTTAGCCAGGAAATGAATAAAGGGATCAAACTGGCTTTCTTTGAAACTTAAAAGTAATAACTTGCCTAGAGTGGGTGTTAATATTCACTGCTCATCTAAATACTTTACCAATGGTTTTGTACACTACTTTTATTCCAATTTTTAAAATTTTAGTGCCATCATTTTTTAAAAAATGCTCCTTCAAATGAAGCATATGTCCTCGTCTAAATTTGATGCAAAAAGCCTGTGATTTTATGTAATTATATTGTGAAACATTATTGTCATCTCAGGCTTGGCTGTGACCTCATACTTAAAACTGGCATGGCTTGAATTTTTGTGCTACACTTTTATTTCATTTTTTAAAATAGCTGCTTTATTAAGGTATAATTTACATACGCATTTGAGATGTATAATATTCTGGATTTTAGGGAATTTGCAAAGTTGTACAGCCACCCTCTAATCAATTTTAGAACATTTCTATCATCTCATAACTCTCCACCCCTACCTCTGCACCCATTAGTAGTTGCTTAGCACAAACCTCAACCACTGGCAACCACTAATTTACATGCCGTCTCTATAAAACTTTCCTATTCTGCACATTTCATATAAATGGAGTTATGCGATATGTGCCCCAGTTGGTTGTAAGTCAATACAGCCAAGATCTGAATGTTTACCTGGATACACGCTATAGATAACAAGAGACAGATGAGTCTTCCATTAACCTAATTAACCCAAGTTGTTCATATGTCAGGCAGGTTGTAACTTGAGGGACCACTGTGTAATGTTTCAAGTTCATCCATGTCATAGAATAAATCAGGATTTAATTTCTTTTTATTGCTGAGTAATATGCTCCTGTATATATAGAAACTACTACCTTTTGTTTATGCATTCATTAATAAGAGCATTTAGATTGTCTGCTTTTTGACTATTTTGAATGATACTATGTGGGCATTCATAAGTTTTTGCATACATACATATATATTTTCATTTCTCTCTGTTATATCCTTAGGAATGGAGTTTCTGGGTGTTACGGTAACTCAGTATGTAACCTTTTAGGACCTGCCAGCCGAAAGCAGTTATAGTAATTCACTCGCTCACCAGCAGAGTAGAAAGGTTCTGATTCCCTCACATCCCTAGCAGCACAAGCTACGATCTGTCTTTTTATAATAACCATCTTAGCAGGAGTAAATGTGGTGTCACATTGTGGTTTTGATTTCTGTTTGCTAATGGCTAATGTAGAGCAACTTTTCATATACACGTCAGACATTTGTGTGTCTTCTCTGGAGATGCGTCTGTTCAGATCCTTTGCTATTTTAAGTTGGATTCTCTATTTTTTTAAGTTCTAAGAATCTTTGTATATTCAGATACAAGTCCCTTATCGGATACGGAATTTGCAAATATTCTCTCCCATTCTGTAAACTGCCTTCATTTTCTTGATGTTGTTTCTTTAAGCATAAACTATTTAATTTTGATAAAGTTCAGTTTATCTATATTTTTCTGTTACTGCTGAAGCTTTGATGTCATACTTAAATCATTGCCTAATTCAAGTTCATAATGGCTTATGCCTGTTTTCTTCTTGTAGTTTAATATTAATTACATTTAAGTCTTTGAAATATATATATGTAATATGTATATTATATATAT
>NW_022900916.1:60455296-60473211 GCF_012274545.1 Fukomys damarensis
TAAAGACAGAGTCTCACTATGTACTGCTCTGGAACTCACTATGTAGCCCAGGCTGGTCTCAAACTCACAGCAATCCTCCTGCCTCAGCCTCCCAAGTGCTGGGACTACAGGCATGCACCACCATGCCCGACCTTTGAAATATATTTTTAAGTAAACTTTTTAGAGAAGTTTTAGGCTCATCGAAAAATTAAGTAGGAAGTGTAAAGATCTCCCATACCCCACTGTTGCCCCATGGTCAGCACCCTCCACCAGTGTGTGTCTTACCAGAGATGAATGTTCATTGTCACCTCACCCCTCTCATCCACAGCCTGCATTAGGACTCACGCTTGTGTGGTTTTGGACAGACGCGTCATGGCCTGTATATACCATTTCACTGTTACACAGAGTAGTTTCACTGCCCTGAAAATCATCTGTGCTTCATCTCTTCACTCCCTTTTACCTCTACCCCATGCAACTATTAATCTTATTGCCGTCTCCATAGTTTGCTTTATCCAAAATATAACCAGAATGATGCAGTGAGGATCCCTTTCAGATTGGGTTCTTTCACATAGTAATATGTGTTTGTTTTCTGTGTCTTTTCATGGATCGAGAGCTTATTCCTTATTGGTGCTGAATAATATTTTATTTCTTGAACATACCACAGTTTCTTAGTCACCTACTGAAGGACACTTGATGGCCCTTAAATTTTGACAGTAATAAATAAATTTGCTATAAACACCTGTGTTTTCAGCTCATTTAAGTAAATACTAAGGAAAAGGATAGTAGGACCATAAAGAGAGGATATAGAGATTTGTAAGAACCCACCAAGCTCTCAGTTCCTAAGTGGCTATAACGTACTGAGTTCCCATCAGCGGGGAAGGAAGGCTCCCATATCTCTGTCCTTGCTAGCAGCATCCCATGTTGACAGTGTTGTGGATTTTCAGCCATTTTCATAGGAGTACAGTGGTACCTCGTTGCTCTGATTTGCACCTCTCTGATGACGTGTGGAGCACCCTTTCATAATGCTATCTGCGTGTCTTCCTTGATGAGGTATCTGGTAACATCCTTGGCCCATTTTAAAGTCAGATTTTTTGTTTGTATATGAACCCTTAAAGGGTTCTTCATATATTTTTTATTAGATTTATATTGAAATATTCCCTTTTGGGGGATGCAAATGTAAATGATATAGTGTTTTCAATTTCAAATTCTATCTGTTCATGCAGGTATATAGGGAACAAGTGAAAATGTATATTAACTTTTTATATCCTGCAACCTTACTATAATGGCTTATTAGTTCTAAGAGAGTTTTGGGCCATTCTTTTGGATCGTATCATCTGTTGAACAGCACAGTTTTATAACTTCCTACCAAATCTGTATATCTTTTATGTCCTTTGCTTTTCTTATTACATAGGTAGGACTTCCTGTATGATATTGAAAAGGCATAGTGAGAGATGACATTCTTGACTTGTTTTGATATTTGTGGGAAAGCTCTGGGTTTCTTACCATTTAGTATAATGTTAGCACTGGAGTTTTGTAGATGACCTGTAAGTTGAAGAAATTCTCTTCTATTACTAGTTCAGTGAGTTTTTAATCATACATGAGTGTTGAATTTTATCAAATGCCTCCCTGCACCATTTAATAAGATGTGACTGTTTTCTTCTTTATCTCATTGATATGATAACTTATGTTAATTCATTTTAAGATCTTGAACTAACCCTCATAACTGGGATAAATCCAAATCTGTTATTATTTGTTATTTCTTTTGTTGAGAATTTTTGCACCTGATTTTATTAAAGATATTGGTCTTCTTTTCTATAATGTCTTCATCTAATTTTAGTATTAAAGTGCAGGCTTTATAGAATGGTAGAGAAAATACTCTCTTGACTTTTATCTTTGGAGAGAGATTATGCAGAATTGGCGTTGTTCTATATTATGAGTAGTGAATCCATCTGGGCCTGGTACTTTCTCGTTTCTTTCTCTTTTTAGTTGGCTTGGCTTATCAATTTTATTGATTTTTTTCAAAGAATCAGCTTTACATTACTTTGATTTTGTAATTTATTGACTATTCACTTTTAATATCAATTTTCCCTCTACTTTTTATTGTTTCTTTACTTCTCTGTACTTTGGATAACTTGCTGTACGTTTTCTGTTTTTTCAAACTAAAGCTTAGATAATTGATGTTAAGTCTTTCTTTTCTAATATATGCATTCAATACCATAAATTTCCCTCTATATAATACATTTGGTGCTTTCCACAAAGTTTGATGTTATTCTTTTATTTTCATTTAGTTCAAAATATGTTAAATTTTGCTTCACAATTTTCTGACCTATGTGTTATTTAGAAGTATATTGCTTAATGTCCAAGTATTTTGGATTTTTTGTTATCTTTTGATACTAACTTTTAATATATTTTGCTGTAGTCTGAGGACAGATATTGTATGATTTCTATTCTTTTAAATTTTTTAAGGTGATTTATGGCCCAGAACGTTGGTGAATGTTTTATGTGAGCTTGATAACAATGTTTTCTGCTACTGTTTGGCGAAGTGGTCTAGCAATGTTTATTAAATTAATTGGTGATGTTGCTGAGTCTAACTGTCTTTACTGACTTTTCGCTTCCTGGATGTGTCCATTTCTGATAGAAGATTCTGAAATCTCCAGATATAAGAGTGGATTCATCCATTTCTCCCTGCAGTTTTATCAGTTGTTGCCTCAGGTATTTTGGTGCTCTTGTTATTAAGCTCATGTATGTTAAGCATTGTTTCATATTCTTGGAGAATTGATCCTTTGATTAGTATATAATATTCTTCTTCGTCCCTGACAACTTTCCTTGCCATGACGTATGCTATGCCTGAAATTAATATGGTCATTTCTGCTTTTTGGTTTTGTTTTGTTTTTGTTTTGCTTTTGATGCTAGGGATGAACCCAGGGTGTAACACATACCAAGCATGTGCTCTACCACTGAGTTCCATCCCCAGCGCTTTTCCCACTTTTTTGTTAGTGTTGACACAGTATATCTCACTCTATACATTTACTTTCTTCCAGGTGTTCTTATATTTAAAGTAGGTTCTTTGTAGAAAGCATCTTAGTTTTGAATCTGATAGTCTTTGCCTTTTAATTGATTCTAGTCCATTGCTGTTTAATGTGACTATTGCTGTAACTGAATTGCCAACTATTTGTTAACTGCTTTCTACTTGTTATTCTTGTCTTTTGTTACTTTTTTCACAGTCCCTTCTTTTTTTCCCCTTTCTGATTGGGCATTTATATAATTTCTTTTTCTTTCCTCCCAGCATATCAATTGTACTTCTTTTTTGTCCTATTTTAATTTTGCCTTAGAACTTGCATATACACATAAAAATAATTGAAATCCACTTTCAAGTAACACTGTACCACCTCACAGGTGGTATGACTACTTTGTGAAAACAAAATAATCCATTTTTTCCCTCTGGTCTTTTGTATCACTGCTGTTGTTCATTTTGTATGCAAATAAATATTTAATTAAACCTAAGTGCATGTATTATTGCTGTAATTATTTTGAACAGTTATCTATTAGATCAATTAAGAATAAGAAAAAGTTTTCATTTTACTTTTCCTCATTTCTTCCACATTCTATTTTTCATCCTGAAGATCTACGTTTCTGACCTATATTGTCTTCTGTCTCTCTAAAGAATGTTTTTAGACAAATTTACCTTTTTCATTAGAGCCTTTTGCAGTTAATCATAGTTGTTTAAAATTTCTTATCTTATTATTTCAGTATCCCTGATATCTCTGAATCTGATGCTTGTTCAGCCTCTTCATGCCTTTTTTTTTAATCTATTGAGATGTCTTGTAACTTTTTTTCTCGATAGCTAGACTAATGCTGGGTACAAGGAACTGCCATAAATTAGAACCGCTCATGGTAATGTAATGGTCAAGTGTCAGGGTAGACAGAGTAAGTGTTCTCCAGCCACATGATTACTTCTCTTTCAGCGACCCCGTGACTCTGAGCTGTGAACATCAGGTGTGCACTTCATGTGAGACACCCTTTATATGGGACAGGAGGGTGAAAGTTCCTGGAGTTGGGTATTTCCTCCTATACTTGGAAAGCCCGAGCTGGCTAGAGTTGGGTATTTCCCTTCCCCAACGCAGTTAGCCTCTGATAGGACCCTTTCATGTTGGGCTTTGGTTAATTTCTCTTGAGCCAGACTTTGTTAGAACAGACTATTCTGATGTATTTCAAAATGTTCTTGGTATGTCTGACAATAATCAGTTTCCTAATTATTAGGGTTTATTCCTAGACTCTCAATTCTACTGTCTTATTGATCTGTCTATCAGTATGCCAGTATCACACCATCTTGGCTATTACAGTTTCACCTAAATTTTCAAATCAGAAATTGGGAGTCTTCCAAATTGAATTTTTTTTCAAATTTTTTTTTCTGTTTTGGCCATTCTAGGTTTCTTGAATTTTCAAATGAATTTCAGGATAAGTTTAATCAATATCTTCAAAATATAGCTAGAATTGTAATGGTTTTATTTCATCTTATAAGTAACTGTAGCATGACCTTAAGCAAAAATATTCCGATTCATTTTTGTTTTTCTCTTTTCTTTTGAAAGGCTAGTGAGATTCCCACCTTCTCAAGGTGCTCCAAGATTATTTAAATGCTGCCATCGTTGCCGTTTGTTTTATTATGAAATCTTTCAATAAATTAGAGTTCTTCCTCATATTTGCTGTTAGAAAACAATAATAGAAAATTTGTTTTTCTTGTTTGTGATTACCAAAAAATAATTTTCCTTTAACTTCCTTGATGAAACTAAGTTAAGGGTCTTGAGAAGTCTTCTAATGACAGACCACGTACATTGTCGTTTGTGTACTAGAAAAACTGACCCACGGAACTGTTAGGTTGAGTAACAGAATTTGCCTACAGCTCTGTATCTACAACAGTATAATTTTAGAATCTTATTATAATGAAATTGAGTGAAGATATCTTACTTATTATTCTTCTAACAACAGAATTGTTCTCTAATTTACCTTAGTAATATTTTCAAATGTGAGTAGTTACCAATTACAGTAATCAGAATATGACACATGACTTGATGGAAATAAAAAGGATGAAATAAAATTTCCAGAAATTAGCATAGACTAGAGAGAATATCTGGGGCACTGAGGCACTGAGTAAATATTGGCTGAATGAGAGAACCAAGGAAAGGAAGCCCCTACATGAATCACTGCTTTAAAAACCATGCCCCTACCTCAGGGATGATTCTAGCTAATCCCTCAATTCAAAAGGATAAACCCTGCTTTCAGGTTAGATTGTTTTTCAGTGTTTTCAATCTCTTAAAGGATAACTTGAGAGTTTCACATTTTTACAGTGTTTATGTCATGGTTGGTGCCGATGTCCCATTTTCTTCTTGTTTACGAGAAGTTGAAAATCCTCAGAATCAATTGAGATGCAGCCAAGAAATGGAGCCAGTAATAACCTGTGATAAAAAGTTTCGTACTCAATTTTACATTGACTGGTGCAAAATTTCACTGGTGAGTTTCTGCTTAATTTTGTTTTTGCAAATGTAATTTGCCATGGTGTGGTGGGACAGAATGTTGTACTGAAACCTGAATTGCTTTTAGGGAAACAGCCCCGATTTACTTTGTTAACTACAGTGGACTTCCTTGACTTTGCATCCATTTAGGAAAGAGTATTTCTACCTTTGTACTCACTCTGCCCTGGATTAGTGGCTGGGGTTGGATTAGCTTAGTAGGTGGTCCAGACGAGCCTGTTGGACACACAGGTGCTGTTAAATCAGCACAGATGAGGAATCAGTGTGGTCTGTGCAGAAAGCCTCTGCTGAAATGTGCAGCCAGTCTCTCACTTTAGAAGGGGAGAATGGAGAACAATAATGCATCTCAATATAAACCACAAATTTCCTGCAAACGTAACTTGTGGGCAAAGTTCAAGGGATAAGAACTAATTCCTAGAGGGATATTAATGTCTTGTAGCCTTAAGAATAAATTCATAGGCATTACACTTTTTTCTAAGCCGCTTTTTAATTTGTATGCTAAAAGGGAGAGGAAAACGTGAGATTTCATATATAGGTGAGATAGATGTGTATAATATTTTTAAATATTTACATTTAATATTTTAAGTACATATCCCTGATATACTTTGATATTGATACCTGAAAAATAGGAAAGTTGTTTTAATTTTGTAGTAACCTTTAGATTTAACTTCAGTCAACTTTCTGTGATTGGTAGTGAGTGCATGAGATCTAAGTTTAAGGTTGACATTTGAACAAAGTTATTGACACATAAACACAACTGTCACTGCATGTCTTCTAGCCAACTGTAGGCAGCTTTCCAGGATCCAGTTTTGGAAAGCACTGTATTCAGGCTGCACCACTTGGCACCGCTGTGGCCTTGTGCCCTGTCCTTTGCATCTTTGAAAAATAGTGCCCTTTCTTTGTCTCTTGAAATAAAATAAAATTATTCTGTTATTCTGTATGTGCATTATAGTTGAATGTCTAACGCTCATGATTTCAGTTATGGTGCTAATCTTACAAGGGTGGGAAAGAGCAGCAGTGATTATGGTTTAAATCGAATCCTCTATTTAGGCGACTTGGAATCAGGAGGTGGTAGGCCTGACCTGCACCATTTCACTTGAGCTTGTACAGTACCATGCATTTATATTTGAGAATGCTATCTAACTTCTAGCAGTTTAAAATGACTTATGCTTTGAAGGTTTTAGTTTTTGTTGTAAGACTTTATAAATGCAAAAGCTGGAAATTTGCATTTTAAAATTTCACACATACATATGTATGTGCTACATCCTACTACAGAAAATTGCAGGAGACTTAAGGTAGAGTAGCAGAATAAATATTATAAATAAAATATTAAAAATGGAAAATTTGGGGGCCGAGGATTTAGCTCAGTGGTTCTGCCGCCTGCCTCGCAAGCGCAAGGACCCGAGTTTGATCCCCTGTACCAAAAAAAAAAAAAAATTGGGACCGAATCTCTAACCCAAAAAGTGTAACGTCTTTACACCTTCTAATGTCCAGATTGAAAAAAGAAAATTCATCAGTCATTCAGTTCTTAAAAAGACATAGAATATCAATTCCTTGGCAGAAAAGCCAAGATCTTACTGTCATTGAATAATACTTTGGGAGATGATATTGAGTAATGCCGCGCATAACGCTTCCTTGAACGCTTTTGGTGGAAACGTAACAAATTGCACATGACAACAGATGCAACAAATTTACAACCACTAATATAACAAATTTCACATGATAACATTTTTAATGTCCTGTAATAAAAACCTGAGTAGCTAAATGCAACTCGCAAAAGCAATTCGATTTTTCTGTTTCATTTTGTTGTTTTTTGGAGATGAGGTCTCACTATAGAGTCTAGGCTGGCCTTGGACTCATGGCAATCCCCCAGCCTTAGCCTCCCAAATACTGGGATTATAGGTGTGCAGCACCATGCCTGGCTCTGAAAGTAGTTCAGTTAGCTTGGGAGTAAATTGTCACAGTGTGAGTATGCATTTTTTTTTTAATCACAGGGTAGAATTCAGTAAAACTATAGCACTGAGTGGATCCATGCTCTATCAGCTGTCTTTCTAAATATTATTTCTGTCAGTTGGATGGCAGAAAGATGAGGATCAGTACATTTTGAAATTGTCCTTTTTTTGTCTTCTCTTTTTCCACTTTCACTACCTTTAGTAACTATACCACCACACCTGTTTATCAGCCAGTCTGTGGCTTGTTAACATCATACTAGAGGTTTATCACTAGGAAATAAGACATTTACATAGCAATATTAAAGACTCCTACTTTGAAAGAAGAAGAAGACAAAAACTACATCTATACCTATATTATGTATGTCCATGTACCTATGTAAAATATCCATAATGTAGGGCGGACATTCATTACCTTTCCCTAGCTCCAATAAATAGTTGCACATTTAAAGTGAGAAAGCAAGCAGAAAAGATGGATCTTTAGGGGACTCTGTCAAAGAATGTTTTGTTGTTTCAAGATCTTAAAATCTCATGATGTTTACAGCTATTAATTTTATGTGTAATTTGTCTTCTCTTGTATCAGGTGGATAAAACAAAGCAAGTGTCCACCTATCAGGAAGTGATCCGAGGAGAGGGGATTTTACCTGATGGTGGAGAGTACAGACCCCCTTCTGATTCTTTGAAAAGCAGAGACTATTATACGGATTTCCTAGTTACCCTGGCTGTGCCCTCGGCAGTAGCACTGGTCCTCTTTCTAATACTTGCTTATATCATGTGCTGCCGACGGGAAGGAGTGTGAGTACTTTCAAACACTAATAAAGAATTAGAGAGCCTGCTAAGATAACAACATGAATGATTCCATTAAAAGCGAAGTTTCATTTAGTTCATAAAACACTCTATAAATAAATTGAAATTGGGTTCAAGTCCAACTGTAGTACTTTATTCCTTTAAAGGAAATTAAAATAATTTTGCGTCTAGTAAATCAAATTAGGGACCATAATTACTTTATTCAAAGATTGTTAAGCCTAGATGTAAATCCATGCTGGTAAAACCATCCCAGAAATAATTCAGGCTAGATACTTGGTTGCACGAGCCATCTTGTGCGAGCAGAGGCTGTGGGATCTATTGACATGGTAATTACACTTTAAATAAGTAAATTGTCCTAGTCAGTTTTACCAGAAGTGACGGTCAGAATTCTTCCTGAAATCATTCTGCTGTCAAACAGGGTGTCACACTATAAATGCTTAAAATATATTAAAAAAATAACTTAGGAGTAAATTAATGAAAATAAGGCATAATTTGAGTAATGAGTCTTTGCTTCATGAATAGAACTTTCAGGACATCGATGTCAGTTAAGGTAATCTCCTGAGATTATCTGGAAGTCAGGGTAATAAAGCAAAGGATAAAAAATTAATAAAGCAGCAAGTAACAAATTCCTCCATTTTTACATGTAGCCTGATTTCATTATGTCATGAAATTTATTTCAGTCAAGAGCTGCTTCGCGAGCTCCATTTTTTTCCATGTTTTGTGTACCTCATCAGTATTCCATGGCGGTATGTGTACTCATCCAAGCAATGCCATCACCCTGGTGGCAGATGCTGCCTGGTTGCGTTTGAAAGTAACAGCATCAGCATTTGCACATCATGCAGTGTCCCGTGAGCATATCGTCTTAATGTTACAAATATCAATGCTATTATTTAATTCATAAATTTTGTTTTGTTTCTAGGGAAAAGAGAAACATGCAAACACCAGAGTAAGTGTCTTCTTTCCTGTTATTTATCATCTTTCCACTTCTCAGTTGCTGCCCATGATGCTCTTTACATGTCTGTCCTGCTTTTTTCTTTTCATTCATCATCTTTCATAGTTTATTTCATAAGTGTGAAAGCTGCTTTCTAAATAGAGTCACGTAGGAGGGGTAGAAACTAAAACTAAAAAGGGTTTGAAAATGAAGCTTACTTAGATAAAAATTAAACCTAAAATATTTCAGGTTCAGAATATTAACTTGCCATTTGTATTATGTGATTTCCCAATCTGCATTTTTATAAACCGGAGAACAGATGAAAAGAACTTTCAGACCAGTTTTCCTGAATCTACAGTAATAACCTACCATTAAATGAAACTTCTGTGAGTATTTATAAAAATGCCCCACAAAAAGCAATGACATAAAAGCATGGTAGTTTTAATCATAGAAAATAAATAGAAAACTAATTTGTCTTAGGGCTGTAATATTAACACAATGCTTCATAGCTTAGTTTAATTTGAGACTTACATACTTCAAAACCAGTTTTGAATTTCCATTTCTGCTATGTTAAAAGTATGGGAGACAGATCTCTTCCTGAGATAGTTTGCAGAATGCCCAAAATGCAATAATGTCTTGTGATTTTAAAGGAAAAGGATTTTACATTTTTTAAAATTGATGGCCCATCAGGGTAATCTGTGATCTTAAGTGTATGTTATTCATTTCTTTTTGGTGTAGCATTCAGCTAGTCCATCACAGTGCCATTCAGAAATCTACCAAGGAGCTCCGAGATATGTCCAAGAACAGAGAGATAGCGTGGCCCCTGTCAACGCTGCCTGTGTTCCACCCGGTGACGGGGGAGATCCTTCCGCCTCTGCATACAGACACCTATGATGGTACCAACATGCCGCTGATGCAGACGCAACAGTAAGTCTCCCCTCAGAGCCAAGATTAGTAGTGTGCGTGCATGATTTTATTCACGTTTGTAAAGATCCAGATCTTGGTTGTTGTTGCCTTTGTTTGCATGTTTATAACTAGAAGAGAAAAAAATCCCTCTAGGTAATTGATAATGTAGCTCCTTACTGCACTGGCCTGACACAAAGACAGTAGAATTACTGTAAGGAAATTCTTTTTTTTTCACTAATCCAGACAAGACCACATTTGTCTCAATATTTAAGAAAGTGACACTGGTAATAAACCACCCTATATGTTTGTTTGGGGACGAGTTAATTGTGAAAAGAGAAACATATCCTAAAGCATGACAAACAAAATTTTTTTGGAGATGTCATCAGAATTACTTGGTTTTGTTAACCTTTTTTAGCTATCACAGATCTGTGTAATAAAATTTTTTTCAGGGAAGAGGGTTTTTAGTTTTTGGTGTGGTCTGCTTGTATATCAAAATGTGCAGTTCCAATTTGGGCTATAAAGATGTATTTTATTGGTGCCACCTTCTCTAATGCTGGAAGACCATGGTTAGACAGCCTGGAGGAGACCTTTGAATGGGTTAGGATAAGGGCAGAAGGTTGAGGAACCTTATATGCCTAAAGCTAACTTGTGATTCATGAAATAGTAGATAAAACTCTTTTACTTTTAAGAACATAGCTCTTTTTTTTTTTTTTTAAGCACTGGAAGTCATAAAGTTACTTTTGAAGTCTTTTTCATTTTCAAAGTAAATAAAATGGCTATGCAGGAAAATTCTCTCTCTCTCTCTCTCTCTTTCTCTCTCTCTCTCTCCTAACACACATACCTTCAATTGCATGCACATACCTTAAAATGTGATATAAAAGTAAATACTGGGCCGGGACTTTAGCTCAGTGGTTCCGCCTCCTCACAAGTGAAAGGTCCTGAATTAGATCCCCAGTACGAAAAAAAAAAAAAAGTAAGTACTGCTTAAAATACTAATCTGGAAGGGCTATGAGTATAGCTTATTGGTGGAACACTTGCATATGCAAGGCCTCAGGCTCAATCCCCAGCACTATAGGAAAAAAAAAAGAGGGGGAACATGCTGGATACAAACCTCTGCCCATTGAGAGTGCTTATTATGTTGTTAGGTAAAATGAATGTGATCTGCTGGGCGTGGTGGCACATGCTGTAATCCCAGCATTAAGGAGGCTGAGGCAAGAGGATCACTGTGAGTTTGAGACCTGCCTGAACTACATAATGAGACCCTGTCTCAAAACAACCAAAATGAATGAATAAAATAAAATGTATGTAGTAATTGGAAAATTAATAATTGAGATGAGTAATACAGGCAATCAGCTTAGACAAATTTCCTGAAATATTTTAGAAATCCAAAAATATTACATTCTCCTAAAGTGTTCTAATATCATTTTCTTAGAATTGCATAGGCCAGAGGGGTGTGTGTGTGTGTGTGTGTGTGTGTGCGTGTTCACGCATGCGCACGCGTGTATAATTCATTCAGAACCTTTCAGTGATAAAGGGAAATTATACATATTTAAGATTTGGGTTTGGAAATATTGTTATATCAAAGATAGAAGTATTTAAGTTTCACGGAGTTTAGTTTAGTGAATGGAAAACGTGGATTTCTGTGCTCTTTGCTCATCAGTGGCCCAACTGTTTTGAGTCATCGTAAGACCCAGGTTATTTAGAAGATGCTCATGTGAAGCCTAAGGAAAAATTTAAGAATATTGTAACAATGCACAATTTAGCAAACCTTCCTTCCTTTTTGAGATGAAAATTATGAGTCAACTTATCATTCACCTTCAACATGAAAAGGAATTTCACTTTAAGACAAGCATCTTTTGTACTGTTTAGTGTACCAGTAAAACTTTATAAGTACTCTTGAAAAGTGAAATAGTCAAATATACATGGAAACCAGGTTTTGTTTGAATGTTTTTTAAGATACAAGAGTTCTTTGGAACATCTTGCATGTTGATATATTTTGTGAATCCCTGAGAAAAGGTCAGAATAGCTAACTTTTCAGAGAACAGAGTTTGAGAAGTGCTTCTATTGACAAGATAACAATGCTATAAAGTTAGAATGCAAAGCCGTTGTGGTGAATAGAAGAATTTGAATGTGTTTGTCAGTAAAACTATTGCTCATGAAGTTTAAGGGAGAGAAAAACCTTTGTCTTTAAGATAGTTCTTTCCAACCATCATATATTGAGAGTAAGAATAGCTCCTGAAAAATTGTTTTGATTCCCTGTGGTTAGCATTTTGTAATGTTGCTACTAATGTATGAACAAAGTAAAAATTTCTTTCTAGTTTACAACCAAATGCATCTTTCTGGCCCTTCCATAGCCCCATCAAATCTGTCATTATGTTGATCAGACCTATTTGCAAATGAACTTGCAACAATTTCAACATATAGGTGTTTTTAAGTCCAGAAAACCTTCCTATTCAGATTCCTGCTAATGGAGAAGCTCCATTAACTAGCACTTCTATAGAATAGGTTACATGGATAATTGATGATGTTCACAGTGATTATTCTGAGGCACTGCAGGATCATCAAGTATGTCTGACTCATCAGAGGAAAATTAAGTTACCTTTGGTGTCATTTCAGTGTTGACTGTATAATACTTTTCTTTTATTCTTGGAAATAGATAATATGTGCATGGTCTCTATGGTAACTCCCTATAAGCCAGAATATGTGATTAACCTCATTTTCCAACCATGCCAGATAATAGGGAATTTATTTTATCAGGTTCATCATTGCTACCCTTTACACAAATTCAGCTTTTACCATTTTCACTATAAAACATAATTTTGTTGGTTTTTTTTTTTAAGTTTTATTTCAGCTCCAAGTAGACACATAAATATTTTTTGGTCTTTTGGATAGAGCTGAACTTTCACATTTAAAATGAGATATTGTAGTTGAGGAGACATTACAATACTTTATTATCAGGTATATACTTGGATAGTGTTGCTTTGTAACTATAATTAACCCTCCCTAAAGGATATGTATTATATGTACTGAGTTTATCATTCATAAATAATTGCCCAGCTGAGGACTTCATGTTTATTCTTCAAACTTGACACCAGAAACATTCAAGCATAAGAATGTGGTTAAACATTTATGTGGGCTTCTACGTAAGACTCGTGAAGGTTCAAAGATTTCTTTCAAAGCTGCATAGAAGTTAGTTTGGTGTTTTAAACAAGTCGATCCACCTCAGAAGTATAGCGGACTTTCAACTGCTGTATAATGAGAGACTGCCACTGTTATCAATTACACTGTCTGTTTTCTTTTTGGGAGAATGCTTCACAGAGCTCCAGACTGGCACCATAAATTATCCAGCTAAAAAAAAAGCTTAATCATTTGTAGATAATAAATTTGAGACACTGATAAGAGACAAAGCTAAATTAGGTCAGCACTGAGATAAGATTATTTACCTACACTGATACCTTCTCAGGGATTGATAGTGCAGTCATTGACCTTACATGCATCTGTGATCCAGTGTACAAGCAAAATAAATACAGAGGCAGTAGAAGGAGAAGCCAGGGTAGAATTGAGAGGCATAGCCCTTACTCCAAAAGGAGGGAAAATTCCTTTTGTACAGTGTTCGTTTTGCTTTTCAAATCATGGATAATATAAACAGGCTGTTAAATTATCACGTAGTCTAAGAATGTAAGGTTAACATAATTTGATCTTTGCTAATGTATTCTTTAATATGCGTTTTTAAATTACGAAATGATTTTAGAGGTACAAGAAATTTACAGAGATAATATGGGGAGTTCTCCAGTACTATTGGCAAGTCCCTCCTATCCAGCAACTTATTGTACCACAGGCTGCATCTGTGGTCACCATGAAGAGTGCAGTGTTGGTCATTACCTAGACTCAGGCTTTTTTTGTTTTTTTAAGATTTCACTTACGTTATTTTATGTTATTTTTCTGTTCTAAGATTCTGTGTAGGACATAAGCATCTTCATGTGCCCCTGGTCTCCTCTGCTTTGAGCAGTTTCCTAGACCTTCCTCACGTGCCATGACCTGGGTAGCACTGAGCAGCTGCAGGCTTCAGTGGATTGTGTGGAAGCTTCCCACTCCCTTACCTAATCACCCTTTCTCCTCTGTACTTATTTGGTCTTTGTAGCTCAGTGAATAAACATTAACATTGATAGTAGGAAGATTTTTTTCCTTCCCTACAGGCGATTCCTTTACTGCAGTTTATTTCTACAAATCATATTTTAGAGTATTCTTAATTGTAAATGGCCTATTCCCAAAGAATCCTTGTTGTGGTTGGGGATTATATTTGTGACCCAAGATTTGACATGGAAAACCCATCATAAATTTGGTAGGTGTGCCTCAGAGTTAAACCTCTGTGATTATTTAATGAAAAACATTCAAATTCTAGAATTTTAAGTAGTAAGGCTGAGAGTGTAATGGAGTTGTTTCCAAGCTGCATTCCTGGTCAGCATCACTGTGGAGCCCACCCAGTGCAGATCCCAATGCCCTGAACATGGGGATTGGGAGAATGGTGGAAGAGCATGTTATAGGAGAGAAAGAAAAATAAGAAACAGTTGAGAATCCCTGATTTAAAGGACTTAACATTTTTTATATATATATAGAGAGAGTCTCACTATGTAGTTGAGACTGACCTGGAACTCGCTATGTAGCCCAGGCTGGTCTCGAACTGACAGTGATCCTCCTGCCTCAGCCTCCGGAGTGCTGGGATTACAGGCATTACAGGCGTATGCCACCACACCCGGCTAGGATTTAACTATTTTTTTTCCCCCCTGGTAAGGGGGATCGAACTCCGGTCCTTATGCTTGCGAGGCAGGCAGCAGAACCACTGAGCTAAATCCCTGGCCCTAGGACTTAACATTTAAAATGGGGAATATCTAAAACATCTGGTATTTCTAATGAGGGGTACACTTTTCCACGCCACCTTAAACTTCTTAAAGATGTGGAGAAGAAATCAGTGCTCCCTGAGCCTGTAGCTCAGTGGCGCCACACCTACCTGGCAAGCCTAAGGTCCTGAGTTCAATACCTGGTAGCAGGAAAAATAAAGAAAAAGAAATTAGCGCTAATAACAAAGTATTGGACAGTGAGACCCTGTCTCAAAACACCAGGAAAACAAAGCATTGCCTCGTCATCTCATTGTACACATAAAATGTACCAATAAACAATGAATATTTTTTTTTTAAATGCTAAAAGTTGGAGAGCTAAAAATCAGCTGGAGAGTGTAATTAGTTTGTAATTTTATGCTTTGGGAAAAGGGCATTGATGAGAGACCAAATATTCAGTTTCCTAAAAAAATCAATGCATTGTTAAATTTGTGAGGAATTAATTATGTCTCCTTTTAGGGGGAAATTCTGCCTTGTTACTGTTTTCTTATAACAACATAGACACTGTTTTGATTTTTTTTTTTTTTTTTTTTTTTTTTTTGTGAGTAGCAAGGATCTTTATAGAGGACCCTTAGGTAATGAATAATGTGGGAAAATGACCCACACATTTTCCTTGAAGATTTTAATTGGCTATTCAAAATTTTTCCTTATTCATTATACCAAACATAATACCTAATCCAGGATAATTGGATGTCCTTTAAAGCAGGAGGTAGGTTTTGCTTAATCTTTTGCAAACTAAGAAGTACAAATGTAGAATTAAATCTAATTAAAGATAATAACTAATCATTTTAACTTTTATTTAAGTATTTTTTCCTTTGTCTTCCTCTTGGTAGTAATGAGAACCAACTTTAAGATAAAATTCCATAAATAAATTAAGATTTAATAAAAGTATCAGTTTGCAGAAACTGTTTTGGGGGACCAAAATAATTGCTCCTTGTTAATGAAAATTGTCAATCAGCCAAGGTTATTTCAAAGCCATTGACTTCTAAAATTTATTTTTCATTCAGCAAGTATATGCTAAAAGTGTTAGGTACAATATTGCTTTATGGATTTTGGTTCGATACATTTAACTGCTTTGACTTAAAGCTGTGATAGATTTACTTTGGCTTTTTACAATCCAAGGGGAAATGCTTTCTTTCCCTTTTGATAGCAGGTAAATTTTGAAATTTAAAATCACGATGTTTCCAAATTCTTTATGACCTTCTCTCTGTCCTTCCTCCTTTCTTTCCAGCAAATAATGACCTGATTCCTCAGCAAAAGCCCTTGTAGGTCAGAGCTGGGCGTGGTAGTGCGTACCTGTAATCCCAGCTACTCCAGAGGGAGGCTGAGGCCAGAAAAGTACAAGTTCAGAGCCAGCCTGGGCATTGATAAGGACACCTTTTTATCAAAATAAAATTTTTTAAAAGGCAGAGAATGTAGCTTAGAGTGTGAGAGTTCTTGCCTAGCATATATGAGTCCCTGGGTTCATAAAAAAAAGGGCCAAATCATAATTTTTAGAAAAAAAAAAGCTGTGGCAATATCAACTTTACTATAATAATGAAAAATTCCTGAAATAATATTACTATTTTTATTGTTAAATATCTCCATCCTATGCTAAAAGAAAAAAATTTTATATTCTGCATAACTAATATCATTTTTCTTCTGCTCTGGCATAGATTCTGTGGCTTTATGCAAATCAGTTTGCTTTCATATTTTCAAGCAAGTAACGATATAATAAGTTGGTAATCATCCACCTTACTCACAGAATTACTCTACAGGGTATCCAAGAATGTCAAATTACCTTGAAAGAGTTACAAATAACAAATAATTGTATACTCTCCCAAATCACTTATTTCTTAATTTGCAAGTTATTGCCTTTGCTTTCTCAAAGAATGAGGTTTGTGCGATGACTAATTTATATAATGTTCTATTTAAATGATTGTAATTAATGGCAATAAAATCAGAAAATAATTACTGCTAGTAATTTAGAGAATTATAGTTTTCTTGACTTTCTACGTAATGCCATAGTTTACACATTATAACCTTTCAGTTAGTCCATTAATAACTTAATTATTTTAAGTAGTTTTATGACTTAATAATGGTCCTTTCTTTGAGGGATTATAAAGTCTCTATTTGAAGTCAACCCCCCACTCTCTTCCTGCATTTTTTGCTGCTTACCCCAAGTGTAGTTTGGTGTTTCTAGTGTTCCAGTAGCAGTGCTCTTATGAGGTATCGCTCTTTAACTCTTAAATTCAAATATGTCCATCATAGAATTATTATACTCTTATGTTCACTGGCTCACAGATAGTTCCAAGTTTGGGCAGCCACAGAATTAGAGCTTTGGGCACACACCTTGAAGACTTGGGGGAAGTGCATTCTCATCTTTTGGTTGAGGACTCTTTTGTACACATAATCATGTTTAATATAACTCTTCTAAAGTTTCAGTTGAAATGAAAAGGAAAGTATTGCATTGTTCTAATTTAGCCAAGCACAGATGTTCTGTGGGTACTTTTAAGTCACTAAATCAATGTAACGTACACAACTGCTTCCTCGGTCGCCTTTTTTAAGTTTCTTAGTAGTCTGTGTGTGCACCACTTTCTCACACAGCCATCTCACATCAACTAGCCAAACCCAATGTGATTTTGAAAGTTTAGAAGTGTAGTGGAAGAGGAGAAAATGGAGGCTGGAGAAAGAGTGACAGGACATAGGTTGACTTTGATCAGTGGTTTTCAAGCAGTCCTCCACAGAAGGATGTGTTGGAAGAGAAAAAATGAGAGGGATCCAAACTATCTCATCCAGGTGCTATCTTGAATGGGGGAGTCTTGATTGAGGGTTACTGAGAAACACGTGTCTCTGTTTTACCAGCTCTGCCTGTGTGAGAATGCTGACGTCGTGTTTTCTGTCATCGTTGTCTTCTTCCTTCCCCCTCCTCCTCCCCCTC
>NW_022900916.1:60473255-60478619 GCF_012274545.1 Fukomys damarensis
CCCCTCCCCCTCCTCCCCCTCCTCTTCTCTGTCAGAACATGATTCAATCTGTTAGCACACTAGGTAGAGCTAGAGATGACAGAGAAGGAGGATGCGATTGCGAGTGGTGTTTGTGGATACACACAACAAGTGCTGTATTCAGTTAGAGTGCAGAATAGACTGAAATCAGTTATACTCGGGTCGTTAAAATAAGGCTCATCCTCCATCCCACCCCAAAATGCTCACATAAATGTGTTTTGACTTTGGTAGTAAAGGTGTTTTTTGTCTTTCAGTGTTTAGATCTAGAACTTATTTCCTCTGTGTAGTTTCAAAATTCATCTTTTTACTTTTATGACCATAACCAATATATGTGCATTGTGTGAAATACTAAGGAACAGATCAAAATAAATACATCCTTATACCACATGAAGACAAGTATGGTTAATATATAATAGCAATAAAGAACATAAGAAAAAAAGAATGTGATCATTGGGATGAATTATTACTGTCCTTAAATTTAGAATTAATTTTTTATGAAAAATAAAAAATATCATAACAAACTAATAAAAAAGATGATGGTTAATACACTGTACCATTATCTTCAAAGTACTCAGAGTAAAGAACATAGATAAAAAGATTCTGTCTTTTAAAGAAGAAACAGCATGACTTTTTCAATAAACTTACTGAAACTAGTAGTATAAATGAAATAAATTAGCATATATATTAAATATTTTTGAAACAACAGAATAGGTAATTTGGTGAATTATATGAACTTCTCCCTTCTTCCTATTTATAATATATATATTTTATAGTTTGTCATATAAGAGTTGATTTTGTTGTTTCCTTAGCAGTATAAAGTAGAATTCATTTTTTAAAATAAAAACTCAATTAGACACACTAGAGATGGAGTTTAAATAGTATTTAACTAGCTTGCACTGTGTTTTGCTTTAGATCATTGCATTTGGAACATAATATTTGCTTGGATAAAATGATTCAGATCAGTGATTTTCAGACTCCTCCTTCTTGGAAGTTTCTTAAACATGTCTTAAGGCCCAGCATGTTGAACATAGGACATGGAAAGCAGGCTGGATTCCTAGGTTCCTTGTTTCAACACAGGGAACTCACACATTTATCTCTTTTGTAGATCAGAGTTGTGCTAAGGATTTCAATTAAGAGGAATTTCATTACTGAAGAAAAAGTAAAAATTTGGAATCCCTGGCTTTCATCAAACATTGCTTTGTAGCAAAGGGCTGACTCCTAGAGTTTCATCTGCACAGAACCTAAATTGTCCATTTTCATAAAGTAATATTAAGATCAAAATTTGATACACCAAATGGATATTTTAGCATGTTAATGCATCATGTGTATTTTGTGAGTCTTTGTAAATACCTTCAGTTTTTTGCATTTTCATTCAAAAAATATCATATGCTTCCTGTTGGAGATAGTGAAAAAAACAGGATAGTTCATATTAATAAGGCACTTCGGTGTAACTAAACAGTAATCAAAGAGAAATACAATAGCAGTCAGCTTGAATAGCATGAACGCATGTTAAGGGTAGTAACTGAGAAGGCTTAGATGAGATGGTTTCTGAAATGTTATTCTTTAATGAAAAATAATATGTTAAACTTTCAATGGTATTCTTTATGGGAATTTTTCACTCATAAGAGAATTACGTGTCTGCTATAATGAATTATGAGTTGATTTGCAAGGACAGAGGCGTGCTGGTTGAACACGGCCGGCCGTAACAGCTGCTGTGGTGGTTGGCAGATGATCTTTAAGCCAGTGGGGTACTCTTTGTGGGGACCAGATAGAGTGATGGCTGCCTGAGCCCACACTAAGAAACCTGAAACTTATTTTGCAGATAGCCGTAAAGGAATATTAACATGTGTTATTTGAATGACATAATCAGATTTGAGTCTTAGAAGAGCACGCTGACAGCAACACCCAGAGTGGAGTATCAGGGAGCAGCATTATAAGTGAGGCAACATATCGAGATGGGTGTAAGGTTGCAGAAATCAGGACAGCTTCAACCAAGCCAGCAATGGAAATAGGAAAGAAAGGGAGAGATTCGGTTGATTGAGGAGATGTGGTTTAAATTCCCAAGTGACTGAATATAGATATTGAAAGAAAGGAAGAAAGAAGGATGATTTCTGCATTTTCACCAGTGCAGTTGGGTAGATGGCCATTCGCTGACAGGGTGAGAGAGACCACAGGTCTGAGAGTGAAAGATGGTAATAATATATTTAAAAAGGTACCTCAAAATGTCTTATGACGAGATGAGAGATAAAGTGTGAGCATACCTGAAAGTGTGCAGGTCAAGAACATAATTTCTGGGGTAACTGTGTTCACATCTTTGTCATACGCTTCCTAGCTCTATGGCCTTGGGCCTCTGAAGCTATTCCTCATTTGTAAAATGGGAAAAATAATAATGTCTACCTCTTTGGCTTGTTACGAGGTAGTTTAGGATATAGCAGGTAGTGATAATTCCATACATATTAGCAGTTATTATTCGTGTCTTCCTCAGACCTCAGCCTCCTCATCCCTTAACTTGGGAAGGGCTGGAGGAGTGGTGCTGGCTGAGTTGAGGTCCTGTCTCCCTGCAGATTTTCATTATAATAAGTCTGCTTTCTATTTACATTTATGTAAACACAGTGTTACTCAACCCTGTTAATCATTTCTAGGAACTTGCCGCATCAAACCCAGATTCCCCAACAGCAGAGTACAGGTGAGTACTACAAATACTAACTTGATGTTTATCGGTGATGCTAACAGATTAAAAGATAACTATATTCCTATATAATTTGGGGAGGCTTAGCTTCACCACGTAAAGCACAACAGTTGTATCGTTCCTTAATCGGACTTAAAACCTCAGAATAATGGATTATTGCATAGCTTGGCGTCATAATGATAAACACAGAGCAAATGATCCCAGAGCAAAAACATCCACGTAGGTCTTGTCTAATTAAGAAAGGCTGAATAAAACCCCCACCCTTCAGGGGAGCTCCCTATTCTTCCTCTTGGTATGAAAGATTTTTAGCTTGGATGCATCCAGGATTTGCCTCAGTAAGTGAGCAGCTTGAAACTGACTCTTACAAAAGGAAGCCATTGTGACTAATCACCGAGGCTTCTGGGGGATAAATGAGAAATAGTTGGCCTGGTTTTAAAGCCGCTTTAAAAAGCTGTTATTATATGACCAGTGACAACAAGATGGCGGACAATTCTCCCTGGACTATTCTATTTTCCTAAGACTTGCTTTCTTTAAGTTTACTTCAAGTGTCCCTAAAAATTTTCCACAGCCAATTATTTCATTCATTTCAGTACCGAGTAGATAACTTATTCATGATTGTCTTCTAATTAGTGGTTGATTCCTAGTTCTAATTGCCAGGCAACCACTAAGGCCTTTGTAGCTCTTTTGGAAAAGCAAGAGAAGTTTTAAAAAATGTAAGTTGGGTGTGGAATTTTAAGTATGAATAGTGGCATTGTGGCAGGGAAGCTATTAAGAAAGGCTCTTTAAAACCGTGAGGCACATATAGAAATGTAATGAATGTTTTGATTCAAAAGTTATCTTCTCTGTTACTGCTTTCGGGAATTGAAGGAGATTTTCGTTTGACAACTTTTCAAAGATTCGAGGCAAGTACGATGAAGTTTCCCATCAGATTTTAATTATGAGATGTTTGTCCAAATTTCCCCCCCAAATTCTGATTACTCGTTTTCATTAAATGCTAGCGTGACTCAGCGAGACTGTTCTGTGTACTGATGTGCTGGTGCTACTTTGTAAGCTCTCAGGAGATTGACGGAGAAACAAACTTTGCTAAAACATGTGTCACCAACAGAGAAAAAATGAATCTGCATCACCACTGATTTCATGGCTACTCTTTTTGAAAGAGAAAAACATTTGAAGAAAAACCTTTATAATAGGAATTAACTTCACGCAATGTCATAGACTCCTCCTATCTCTCCTGGAATGTCTGTGTCCTGATTCTTAATTGCACAGGGGTTGGAGTTGGAAGAAAACAATTTCTAGAAAAATACTAATTTCTTGAATATTTGGAAAACCCAGATTTTACATGTTTATACACTAGGAAGAATAGAAAACTTGTGTAGATGGTAGTAAGGGTGACATTAAAGAATGATATTTGTTTTATAGTTGCACACACTTTTAGCATATCAACTTGTTGGTGTTGCATTTGAGTAATAGGGAGCTTTTACAACTAGAAGGGGAGTTTATGCTTTGAACAAATAGGAGCCAAACACTGTCCCTGGGGAAATTTTAGGCTGTTCCACTTGGTTTTCTAAATTATTTTTCTAAAACAGTTTTTGGGGAACAGGCATTTTGCTTGAGTCAGGAAAACTTTGATCTCTTTTTTAGCACGATAGCCTGTTACTTTCTTGTTTGTTTGTTTTCATTTTTCTGCAGTTTGGATCACACGTTGTCGACTAAAGTACCCTGTCTCTCTTGGTTGTTTTATCAATGAATCTCTAGTATCTTGAGCACTGAAGGGAGAGAGACCAGCCTAGCATTTTTATGTAATTATGAAAGATTGTTGTATTTTTGCATCTCACACTTTTCTAGCTAAGTAGAGTTATGCCTCCCAGGAGGGGTGCTAAATGGACAGTTGCGTTCTTTATTCTCATTCTATTCATTTGAATGGAAAAATGAAGTTTATTTCTTCATTTCTCAGTTATTCTCTCCTGGCTGTTCAGATTCAGTTCCATTTATGTATTTGCATGCATACATTTGAGCTGCTCTGTTCTTTTCCCCTGGTTATTCTAGTGCCGTAATAAGGCAGCACCATTTGTGTATGATTATCATGAAACAATACTGGCTTTTTTCCCGTCCCTCCAAGCTTAGGCTAGTGTCACAGTTTCCTTCATGGAGATCATTTAGGCACACAGTTTGTCTCTTAGAGGGCCAGTTACTGTATTTGTAGCAGCCCATGTGGTCCTTTCCAAGGGAGACTATATTTTAAAATTTGTTTCATGTAGTTTTAAAAAAAATCTTGTATAAGTTTAAGAAGTGCAAGAGCTCTTGGTGTTATATTCCTGGAGTTCAAAACTAGCTGGGATAATACAGCAGTTAAAAGCTGACAGTAACATAGCTTTTGGATGAGGCCCAGACCACTAGGTTTGATGCTCTTCAGGTTTTCTCCTTTTTTCCTTCTACCATTCCAACCCCCGTGGTATTTTTTAAAAGCCATGATAAAAAGGTCTGGTCATCCAGCCCACAGTCAACCTTGTTCTATTTGTTTATTGTAGAAGGAATTTTCAGGCCATACCTTTCGAGAAATATAAACATTGCAGCATTGGTCCAAAAAGGAAGGACTAATTTAGGAACTTTTCCATTTCTTAAAAAAAAAAAAAAAAAAAAAAAAAAAAAAAAAAAAA
>NW_022900916.1:60478755-60485595 GCF_012274545.1 Fukomys damarensis
AAAAAAAAAAAAAAAAAACAGAAAAAAAGTGCCTTATTTTAAATTATGTTAAGGAGATGGAAAATTCCTCATTGCCACAATTCGTTTAGAGCCGCACCTGAAAATATCTGTAGCCTACCTAAGTCATGCTCATATTCACTCTTCCGCATTGCAGGTAAATGGTATCCCTGAAGAGAGGAAGCTGACCGAGGCAATGAATTTATAACCAGACAGCACTGCAGCGATCTGGATTTATTTTCTTCTCCAAAAATGCATGAATTCTTCTGGCCTCTGGTATGCATGTTGACAGTATTATGTACCAAATAATACAGCATAACTTTCATTTTACTAATGCATTTTTTTGTACTTCAAACATTTTTGACAATTTGTAAGACATCGATGACTTTATATTTGTTACAATAAAAGGTGATCTTTAAAATAAATATTAACAAAGACTAATGTCTGGTAAAATTTACTGCAAAAATGAAAGCATTTGATCACCTCCCATTTGTTAGGAATGTTTTAGTTGCTAGAATCAGGGTCCTGCGTTCATCTTCATTCAACAAGATTTTATTAAGTGCTTCTAAAGAATGTATAAAGTGTCTTTGCCTCTGTGTTCAAGTACACAGTGCATTTAAATAATGCTTTAATCCTTGCTGACCTGAAAGCCTGTTGTTTGTATCACACTTTCTCGAGTGTTTTAGAGAGTAAACGCAGTATTAGGAGTTGTGGAACCAAAAACATCCAGGTTGTCAGGGCAGCTCGGGTGTGCACTCAGTTGAATTCATAGTCAGATATTTGCCTTAGAAGCATGTCAGGAGCTGTTAAAAAGAGAGAGAATAGTCACTAATAGCAACATGTATCAGCTCTGCAGGGTTCTCTGCCGTGGTAACTCCTGTGTCCCAGGTATAGCAGCAATCCCTCATACAGTGCTTGCCTGTTTCGTAAATTGTGGGCACTTTGAGCACTATTCATCAGGTCAGTTAGCAGAACAGCTTTTATTGCAGGCTGGGCCAGCTGAAAAACCTTCTGCTCTGCTCTGGGCGAATTGCTGTACTACTGCCTGTTAATTGGTCAGAGATCCAGTTAAATCTCTTTGTTACCTGTTAATTGTGTCAGAGGTCACACAAGTGCTACCAGATTCCAAAGCTGAAAGTAATCCCCATTTGTAATGTGTGCTTCGCCTTGCCTTCCATTCAGAGGGGATATTCTGTTATGTCTTCGGTTTTAGAACCTCTTTCCCCACTTCTTGCTGTAACTTAACAGAGGAAGTCAGTCATTTATTTCTTAAAGATCTATCTCTTATCTTATTCCTTTCCAAGAGAGCTAGAGCATTGCCACTTGTTCTCCAGGAGTTTTCGGCTTGGGGTTATAAGTGTACTGTGTCCAGGTCAAATCCTAGGAGTAAGTGAAGGTCATTCCGGTCCAGAAGACTGAACTGTGGCACAGAGACAGAGTTCACAAACCACACCCTCTGCTTAAAGAAGTCAAATTTCTGGTCATCAAAATGAGCAAGAACAAGGTAATGCACAGTTACAAACAAGAATCTGCCACTCAGGGTGCAAGAACTTTTCTTGTCTATCCTGGTAAAGAGCTATGGTAAGGAAAGGAAAATACACTTTATTGAGAAGTTTAACCAGGATGAAATCATTCTCGAGCATCTCACAAATCAGTAATAGCTTTAATCTCTAAAAATCCTTCAAGAAGAAAAAACAAACTTTGCCTCTGAGTTAATATTTTGATGGGGAAGAAAGTGCAAATACTTCCCCCTTAACGGGCATGACACTAATAACTAATTCTTCCTTTATGGGTTAAAAAGTGAGAATTCTGCCACTTGCTAAGGATCTCTATCCTAAGTATACTCACTCATCGTGGGATAATGGCTGCATAGTGATTTTTGTGTTCCAAAAGTCAATTTAAAATACCTTTTTAAGAGGACAAGGTGGCACATCCCTGTAATCCCAGCGGTCAGGGACATTGAGGCAGGAAGACTGCAGGTTTGATCCCAACATAATGACTGGGCAAGACTCTGCTTCAAAATAAAAAATCAAAAAGAGCTGGGTATGTAGCTCAGACAAAAGATTCTAGGATCAATCTCTAGCATCACAAAACAAGCAAAAAAAAAAAAAAAAACCACACACACACACACCTTTTCAGTTGGCCTCTGTGAGCCATTGCCCTGTAAAAAGATAGTAGTTTTTTGTGTTTTAGATTCCAGATTCCCCTAAAAGTTTGTGACTTTTCTTTCTTCCAAAGTATAGTCACCCATAGAAATGACCACCTGTCTTTAAGAAAGATCTGTGTTCATTCTCCTCCTGATATTCCTGAAGCTGCAAGATTTCTCATATCCCTCAAGTGTGAAGTCTATAAGCCAGTTCCTTAGAATTGAACCATGAGGGCTGGGGATTTAGCTCAGTGGTGCTGTCACCTGCCTCACAAGGTCCTGAGTTTGATCCCCAGTACAAAAAAAAAAAGAATTGAACCATGATTCTCGAAAACATTGACATGGATAAGACCTTTTCCTACTGAATTTCTGTGTTTATTTTTTCTCCCATCACCTCTAACCTTGGACATTGGAGGGAGGGTAAATAAATAGAATTACTGGGCATTGAGCAATAAGGAATTGCTGACGTGTGATTCCAGGTACCTTCTGCAGTAAGGAAACTAAAAGTTCCTTAAACATTTATTCAAGTTAAAATATCATAAAAAAGTTTATATCTTTATGTGTACACTTAATGTTTGCTTTCTTCGTGGAACTGTTGCTATCTTGGAAAGAAGAGAGCAGGAGTTAAAATGTTAAGCTAAATATGAGGATAAAAGAATATTTAGATGACAATTAACTAGATAGTAACATCAAGGAAAATACCTCAGAGCACAGACACAGCAAGTAGGTGAGGTATATGACCTTTGGGATTAATGGTCCAAGATTTGAGCTATCATATTCCATGTCTTGACTATAATCAATTGCGTGGTTAAATAAAACAGTCAAAAAATACTAAGATACATTTGCATTTGAAAGTTTCCACAGAACACTCCTACCGTTTAGTTACTTGTTGAGTGTTTGATAAGTTATGTCTGACTCCAGGCGGTGCCCTGAGGATATGTCAGTGAGACAGACAGGTCACGTGCTTTGCCCTCATGGAGTTTACATTCTAGTAGGAAAGACAGATGCTGATCAAGCATCATACAAATATTGTCAAGCTACAATCGTAATAATTCCTATGAGGGCAAGTTCTTGGTGCTGTGAAAGCTTATCACAGGGACACCTGGCCTAACCAGCAAGGTTGGAGAAGCTTCCCTAAAGCAATTCATGCTAAAACAAGAAGCCTGAGTAGAAATTCGTAAGTTTCAAAGAATAAGTGTCTTAGGCAATTAGGAGAGTGTATCTAAGTCCTTTCAGGGCAAGAGTTCCCAATGAGCTCGGGGTTGTGTCAAAATCCAGCGTAGCCAGAGTACAGAGACGGGGGAAGGAGAGAGCTAAGAGGTATCTAGGACCAACCTCTGCATGAATTTAAGGCAGAAAAATGAAGTTTGGTGGGTTTTAAGAAGGAAAGATGGTGATGTGGTCACGTTTTGTATTTTTGTGCGAGTAATCTAACAACAGTGTAGAGAACAGATTGAGTTGGGGAGGATAGGCCAGGCAGGAGTCCATTATAGATGCAACTGGAGAAATGATAATTGGACTAGGATGGCGAGGGGACTCAGGAACTACTTGGTAAAGCAGACATCAGTTGTTGGTACATTGAAACTTTGGAAATTGTATGGTAAAGAACTAAAAGGAGCCAGATGTATGGGTTTTTCTCATCCAATTAGTGGTACTAGCTGTTGTGACAGATAATACTGGACAAGAACCAGGATTGAGGAAAATGACATGAGTACAACTGTATGCAAGGTGATATTGAGTTGGTTTTGAGAAAACTAAGAGCAGGAGGCCAGGGGATGTACAAATTTGAAGCTCTGGCTGGCACTATAATTGGTGAGTCATCTGCATGTGAGTTGGCACCAAAGCCATGGGAGCTGCTGAGAAAATGGGCTATCACTCTGTCACCTGAACATTCAACAAACAGCCAAAATGTGTTAGCTATCCCATCAGCGGGGCAGGATACGTAAAATTGGGTAATTGTCAGAATCTAATGGTCAGAGAATGTTAGGAATATTTTTATTTTAACCTTTCACAAAATTGAAATATTGTAATGTTTAAGATTTGTATAGAAATTGTATGACTGTATTAATAAATCTTACATTTTCAAACACTGTCCAGATGCTACAGTGATTTTTGTGGTAGATATTCTCACTTTACATTCAGTCAATAGGGTGAAGTTCATGTTAGTTCATCATGTTTTCATATTCCGTTTAATTTTTATGTAAGATTCTTCTTACTATCTTAATGAGTACACCTAAGACAAGTTGCAAGATGATGAGGAAAGATTGAAATAAAACTAGTCTACAAAACAGTAGACCCCAGTCCATTTTTAATTTAAACATCTCAAATTATCTTATTAGATTGAGCATAAGGACCACTTCATGAATTGAGTTTTATTTGGAATTGAGTTTTATACTGTAAGCATTGACTAATGTGGTGAATCAAACAGACAAGTGTGTTATGAAACACAATAAACTAGTACACTGGCCCTAGTTGGTACCAAATCAGTATTGCTGAGGAAATTAACCTAATGCCCCATCCAAAGTATACGAAGGTTAAAGAAGAGTATTGTAATAAATAACAAGGGGAAGGGAGCTACTTCAATGATCAGAAGAGATCTGTCTGAAGAGGAAACATTTAAGGTGAGGTCTGGAGGGCATGTCAATCACACTAGCAGTCTTCTGGGGAGAAGCAGGAGCACAACCCTGGAGCAATGGAACAGAAATAGATGATAACAGTTTTTCATTCCCTGCCATACTCTCAATCCAGATGGTTCTGTTTGAGCTGGTGAGAGATCTGGCACCAGAGGACAGGGCTGGTTAAGGAGAGCACCATCCCTCTGGACAGTATGTAGACCTCTGATGCCGGAGAGCCCATGAGCCTTAATTTAACTTTACTGGAACTGCCAACAGAGAGAGGAATGGGTTTTTTTCTGATGTATTTAAATCTTGGAAGTAAAGAAGGCCAACAGGAAAATAAGCTTAATGACAGTTTATGTTCTGTAGGCAGTTGGGGTAGGTGACACTTCCCTCATAACTTGAACGAGCTCTGGAGAGTGGGAGCGTATTGACTGAAAATAGAGAAAGTGTTAGGGTGATTCTGAAAAAATGACATCATGCAGTTCATATTTAACTCGCTCTGGGTCCACAAAGATGGTGAGGATTGCTGAAAAGCCTCTCCTTGATAAACAAGAAAACTGGCAAAAATTGTCAGAATTATTTTTGTTTACAAAACTCTGGAAGTTAACCAAAGGCCTTCAGCAATCTGAGGAGAGATTATTTGAGAAAAGCAACTAAATCTTGGTAAGAACAGCAAGCTTCACGACACCTGAATCTTCCCTGTTCTCTCCACCCCTTGCCAACTTCACTATAACTTTGCACACAGCTTGCATTGATGATGAAAACTAGCAGGCTAGGAGTCACAAAGGGACAGAATGTGCTTGGAGTTCTTTTAAGTCTCTATTGGAGAGATTTGTCACTATTTCACCTATCTGGAGGTTTCCTTGATGACCCACTTGTAAGGCTGTCTTTGAACCAACTCAAACCTCTCCCAATATGAAAAACTTTCTCCTGGGACTTTTGGTAAAAATTATTGGTCAATTTATGAACTTCTAGCTGCCAGAAGTGGTGGATAAGACTTGGGGAAAATAATGGAATCACGAAAGAGCATAAAAGAAAAAGATTGGAGAGAGATATCCATAAGGGCTTTGAAAAGTTTCAGCATATTCATAGAATCTGTAAGGCCACCTGTCTGTATGTATGCTCAGAAAAGACCTAAGGAGGTTCTAAGCTCTCACACATTAATGAACTTGAGGTGCTGCAATCAGATGTTATCCACAGTCTAAGTCTTTAGTGGACTCCCCAACATGCACACAAAGCCCCTGGGCAAAGGTATTTCAGGAAATCTCTGTCCAGTTCTTAGTTGACCTCTCAAATAACGAAGCAAAGATTTCTGTGACCCCACATGACAAAGAATGCAGACACTAAAAGATTAATTTGGACAAAGTACAAAGAAACAACAAAACCCCTGCCTGGTTAGGGGCCAGAGTAAGGTTGTTATATTACTTAAAACCAACGTGCGTACACACACACTCACACAGAAAACATGCAAAGAAATAACTTATGACTCAAACACAAGTCAAAGCAACCAATAGAAACAGTCCAGGCAGTGTGGAAGTTGGACCTACTAGGCAGCGACTTCAATTTGGTTGTTTTAAATATATCTAATGAACTAAAAGAATTTTAAAAAGAGTGAGAACTGTATCTCACCAAATAAAGAACATAAATAAAGAGAAATTATTAGAAGCAAATAGAAATTTGGAAGTAAAAAAGAATATAACAGAAATGGAAATTTCACTTGAGGGTCCCTAACAGCATCATCAATTCCAATGATTCAGCAGAAGGAATTGCAGTACTCAAAAACTGTCATATTTGTGGATACAATTTATTACAGAAAATGGAAACACATGAAAAATGATATCCATGGTCAAACATATGAAAAGATATTCAAATTCACTGATTCTTAGGAATATGCCAAGTAAAGCTTGTACTCGGTTGCTAGTTCCCATTTTTCAGATCAGCAAAAATTTTAAAGTATTACAATTCATTCTGCTACAGCCTTTGAGGTTGTGAGAAAAAAAACTATATTGAGATAATGATAGTAGAAAGCTGATGCAACCACTTTGGAGGAGAACTTGGTAATATCGAGGAAAATTATAT
>NW_022900916.1:60485647-60506963 GCF_012274545.1 Fukomys damarensis
ATTTACCCAGTCATCTCACTTGTAGTAAAACACTTTTGAGTACATGTCTGTCAGTACAAACATAGCTTCGCACAAAGTTATTCATTGCAGTAATTGTACTTTCAAAACATTGGAGACAACCTAAGGCCCCCACATAGGAAGGTGGTTGAATAAATTATACCCATATAATGAAATACTAGATGGCTGAAAAGAAGAATGAAGTTATTCCTATTAATTGCTTTACAGGATGATTTCCAAGACATATTGTCAAATGAAAAGTGAAAGCAAAAAATGTTTCTATAGTATTTTATAGCTCAAGTCAGAGAAAAAAATGGAGAAATGATAAAATATTTATGGTTCTGCTTATGTGTGCAAAAGGAAATAGGGTGGATTCATCAGGAGCTGGTGGGACCGGCACCTTACAGAGGGTGGTGCATGTGCATGACAGAGAAAGGCTGGACAGTAAGGAGGAACCCTTCTCTGATGCTTTTAAAAATGTTTAACCATAGTGATGTTTCATATATGCAAGAGTGAGTGAAAAATTAATAAATATCCCAAGGATTTGAGCATGCACAATAAAAACATACGAATGAGTCCAATATATTTAAAATGGATAACTTAATCACACTCAAGTGGTGGAATTAGAACTAATTTATGTAGCTGTAATACAGTGTTTTAGCTGTCTTAAGGCCAAAAAAGTAAATATACTCTGTTTTTTGGTAGCGTGGCTAGGGACCCTTGAAAGGTTACTGGAAACAGTAGTAGGCTCTAGTCTCTTGCCCAGTATATGACACAGGCCTAAGGAAAAAAGACTGTACCGAGAGAGATAGAAAACGGCACCAGGACAATAAGTGCCTACAACAAAAGTGCTGGTTCATCCAAGCCACTGATTCTGTTGGTAATCAGTGGAGAGGTGAAGGTGAGCTACAGCAAGGGCAGAACTATGTGCCACAGTTCAGAGCCATGTGGTTTCTATGGAAATTAAACAAGGCTCCTAAAGGCCAAGACAAAGCATTCTCTAAGTAAGAACTGAATAGACAAACTATATGGTTGGAGTTAGAACATTGTCCTTCTAGCTAGAAAGCTTTAGTTGTGGGAATGGCATTTGGGTACGAATTACTCTGACCTTTGCGCATAGACTTTTGCCAGACTAATATCTCAGAACAAGCCAGTTGTGGGATTCACTCTTCACAGGCTGCTCTGCTTAACAATATTGCAGCCCCCCCACCCCACAGGTGTAGGTTCCCAATTCTGAAAAATGTTTCAGGACTATGCAAAGACATAAGGATTGGGTGGAAAAACGGAAGTTATATTGCTAACCTCTAGTGGAGGGAGTTACAAATGTGGAAATGGGAAATGCTACAATGAACTCTAACATTGGGTTAGAACTGGAGGTATTATTATAAATCCATAGTTTTTAATAAACTGATGGAACATTGTGTGTGTGTATGTGTGTGTGTGTGTGTGTGTGTGTGTGCGCTGAGACTCATAGTTTATAATACAGTATTATATTTATTGTATTAATCAAGTTATCTCATATTTGTCCTTCTACCTGGTTCCTGAATTCTTTGGATAAGTCTCCATTTTCTTTTGGCATTATCTTTTCTGCCACGAGCTGATGCTTTAGGCCCATCTAATATTTTCCATACTCTAGCCCCAAAATTAGCAAATTTTTTTCCAAGAGTCCTGGCCTCTAGAAATCAAGATTTGAGTGTTAGCTGTTTTAAGGGGTATTATTGCTCCTAAACCTTCCCAGGATTAAAAAATTAAAGATTAAAAAAAAAAACCTACAAAATCCATAGGTGTATATATTTGTCTATCTTTATAGCAAAGTTATTCATAAAAAATATGTTAGTTGCATAGTCTCAAAAATATTTCCTATTGATTTTCTAGGGCTTCTGTGCTAAGTACCACTTTGGGTGGCTTAACCAATAAAAATGTATCCTCTGGAAGTCTGGAAGTCAATCTGGAGGCCGGAAGTCTGAAGTCAATCTGTCAACAAGGCTTTCTCCCTTTGAAAGGGAGAATATTTCCTTGCCTCTTCCTGGCATCTGGTGGTTTTCCAGCAATCCTTGGCTTGCAGATGCAGCACTTTGGTCTGTGTCTCTGTCTCTGTCACCTCCAGGCATTCTCCCCTATCTCTGGCTCTGTATCTCTGTGTCTTTTTTCCTCTCGTCACAATGCCAGCCGAACTGGATTAAGAGCTCACTCTACTCCAGAGTGACCTCATCTTAACTAATTACATCTCAACAATCCTATTTCTAAATAAATTCACATTTTTAAGCACTAGGCATTAGGACTTCATAATTTTTCTGTATTTAATGTATTTACTGCCGAATGCTTTCAGGAAGATGATACCATTTTGCACGCTGCATTTCTGCAAAGATTGCAGAAATGATTTTAAAAAATTCACTCCTGATTCCAATCAACACTCCAGTTAGCACAAAGGATGCACAGCTTTTGAAATGGCATCCTGGTCATCTTTTTTTATTGTGGTAAAAACATAAAGAGTTACATTTGCTGTCTTTGCCGTTAATGAGAACAACTCACTAGTTGCAGTTACACTTCAGGAGTGTCAGGTACGTTTACATTGTTGTGGAGCAAATCTCTAGAATTTTTCCACCTTGAGAAACTGAAACATCATATCCATTAAGTGTTAACTGCCCCTTCCTTCCACTTGCTCTTATGATCAGCTTTCTACTGTACCACTTCAGACTCTTCCTGAGTGGAAGCACACGGCATTTGTCCTTTCTCTTAGCTTAATGTCTTCCAGGTTCATCCATGTTAGAGCATGTGGCAAGATTTAAAATTTGCAGAACGCTTTACCACTTTATCCATTCATTGCCTGGGAACATTTTCATTGTTTCTATCTCCTGGTTGCTGTGAATACTCTGTAGTGAACACAGATTGTTTCAAGGTCCTGCTTCAGCCCGCGTATACCTTTTGGGTGGCTTCAAATCAACCTATAGCAACTACAAAGAGGACATAGTAACTTTGCTTAGAAGAGACTTGAAAGACACTATTTTCCCCAACTGTTCAAAGCTAACGCTATTTTGATCACCTCCCATTACCTCCCTTGCATTTCTTTCCCTCTCCCTTTATTCCCTTCCTCTTCTCTAGTAGCGTCCCAGAAGTGTTTGCCATTCGGAAGTAACTTGAACATAGAATTCATAGAACTGGCTTGTGGACTGAATAAAAAAAAATCTAGGAGAGGAGGAATCAGGATGACTTCTAGAGGTGTGGCCTTAGTTCCTAAGGGTATTTTTTAAACACTTTGTGGAGTCAGTGAAGGCTGGGGAAGATTATCTATCAATGATAAAATCAGGAGTTTAGTTTTGACATTGTTTTTCTAGTTATAAAGTCCAAATGCTAAGGGAAAGATCTGTGTAGCTGTGGCATCTCAGGGGTCTTCAGTGTCATCTGCCAAGTGGTTGTGTATATCACTTTGTGTAATAATCCTCTGTGACAAATGTTATAAGGTACAACAGATTGTAAATAATTTACCAGCCATGCACACTTATAATTGTAAAGTCTAGAAAAGTCCAAAGTATTCAAAGGTTCTGCCATGGATAAAGATAATGAAGTCCAGGGGTCTTGTTTCGGGTGAATTTGTAACATAGAGGGATATTGAACAAACTTAGAGAGGAGCAAACAACATTTCCAAAGTGAATAGAGTTGTGATGGAACTTATCTCTGATCAGCTCTCATTTCTGAAAATTACTGAAAAATTGAAATGAATAATTAAAATTACTTATTTTTTCATGCAGATATCTGAATTTTGAGACTACATACTGTCTGGCCAAGCCAAGCAAGGGCTTTGAGATAGAAGAGCTCTTTGATTGTTCCTACAGTTCCTAGTGAGACATAACCATGGACATTGCTTACATCTTCATATATGACAACCATGAATTATGCCCCAAAGGGTTTCCCACAATAAATCAAAGCCACCCTATTCACTAATTCTCCATCAAAATAACTCACAAGCCTGTAAAGTCCATTTTGTGAGAAATTCCAAAAACTAAAAGTAAAAAAATGGGATGAAGATGCATCCTTTAAGCAGATTATGTGGTTGCTTCTTTTTTGATATGTATTATCTGCTGCTACAATTTTGTTGTATAACAAACCACCCAAGAAATGTCTGTTAGTCTTACCTGGATTTCCTCTTCTATCTGGAGGTTTCCTTATTATTGTTTATTTTCTGATCTAGGAGGGATGCAGCAGGGATAATAGGAATAGTTTCTTTCAAGTTGATCTGAATCGGGCTGTCATGGACATGTTCCTTTTGCATGGCATGCAGTCATGCAAAGTTGCAAAGAAAATGTACATCTTTCAAGTCACTCTCTGTGACACATGTGCTGATATTTCTTTAGCCTAAGCGAGTAAACTGGCTGAGCCCCAAATCAGAGTGAAGAAAGTGCAGACTGTGAGTATAGGGGCACTATTAATGAGGTCACCGACACAATCAACTTAACGTCGTCAGTAATTAATCCTGATTCTTTCTTCCCACATGCAAAGCACACAAAAATCCCTGCAAGTCAAGATCCTCAAATTTTCATCCAAATATGGCAACAGATGTGAAGCTCAGGATATCACAGTCTCTATCCACTTACAGTAGGTCTCCTTGCTATGTAGCTCTACTTGGTTTGGAGATATATGCTGAAGTTATTAATACTCTGCCTACTCTCACAACGAGATACAGAATGGAGATATAGGAACAGATGCTCTTATTTAGAAGGAAAACCATGGGGAACATTTGGCAGAGTATTATAGAAACCTACCTTTCTACAATTTCAAATACTTGGGTTTTTACCTTTTGTTTTCTGACCCTCACTCATAGCACCCTTAAAACCCCATATTACTACTAAAAATGACTTCAAGAAAATTTAGGCATTCTCTCTCATATTCCTCACCATTATTTTAGACTGTGAGAGGGACTCCAATTGATTGAGAATTGTATGTCTGGCAAAACTTTCTTTCAAAACATGGCAAGGGCCTGAGAGTTAGCTCAGAGGCACAGTGCCTGCCTTGAAAGCTCAGGGTCTTGAGTTCAATCCCCAGTACCAAAAAAAAAAAAAAAAAAAGTATCTTTGGGCTGGGGATTTAGCTCAGATTTAGTTGCACCTGCCTCACAAGCACAAGGTTCTGAGTTTGGTCCCCGGTACTGGAAAATAAAAAAAGTGAGAAATTAAGATATTCCTACTGAAACTAATGCTAAGGGCATTGTCATTACATTTGCCATAAATATGGTAAAACAAATCCTGCAGGCTGAAATGAATTGAGACTCAAAAGTAACTGGAAGTCATATAAAGAAATAAAGATCTTCCAGAAAGGTAAATACATGGGCAAATGTAAAAGCCAATACTTCTGTAATTTTGGTTTATAGTGTCACTTTTTATTTTCTACGTAATTTTAAAGATAAATTATTATTGAGTACATAATGTATAAACATGTAATTTGTGACATCAATTACATAAAAGGGAGACAGATGTATAGAATTTCTGTATGCTGTTGAAGTTACGCTGGTGTCAACTCAACTTTAGAATGCTAAGCCCCATACTTACTCAAAAGAGAAATGTGTGTCGGATGTCCACAAAAGGAAATAAGGAACCCAAGCCTTTTATTACAAAAAATCAACTGAACACAATAGAAAGCAATCATTAGAAGAAATGCGGGACAAAAATATGACAGGACTAAAAGATAATTCACAAAATTGCAGAAGGAAGTCCTGTCATATCAATAGTTTCTTAGAAGTAATTGGGTTAAACTTTCCAGTGAAAAGTTACAGATAGGCAGAATGGATTTGTAAAGTGACCTAAATGCATACTATCTATTAGCAACTCATTCATATATAAAGGCACAAAGAGGTTGAAAGTGGTAAACTGATTATTTGACAAGAGTTCAGTGGTGGTGAAAAGGGCAGCCCTCAATGAATGGTGGTAGGAAAAGTGGATATCCACATGCAAAAGAATAAGTTTAGGTTCCTATATGGCACCATATAAAAATTAATTCAAAATGGTTCAAAGATCTGCACTCAAGACTTAAAACTATGAAGCTTTTGGAAAAGTAGAAAAATTGGGCCTCATCTAAAATAAAAACCTTTGTGCTTGAAGGGACATCATCAAAACACCAAGCCAACAACCCCATAGAATGGGAAAAAATATTTGAAAATTATATATATGATATGAGATTTATCTTCAGAATATGAAAAGAACTACAACTCAACAAGAACAACAAAAAAGCAAATAATCCAGTGCAAAAGTATACAAGGGACTTGAGACAGTTTTCTAAAGAAGATACATCAATGACTAATAAGCACATAATCTTCCAAATATATAAAGAATTCTTAGGAGTTGATAAGACCAACACTAAATAAGTGGGGGCTATAGTCTGAATGTAAGTGTTCCCCACCCCAATATTCATATATTGAAAGCTAATATAAGGTATTAAAAAGAGAGACCTTTGATTAGTTCCACCTTCATGAATGGGAATAGTAGCCTCATGTAAAAAACCTCAAAGAGCTGCCTTTCCCCTGCCACTATGAGAACACAGCAAGAAGATGACTTTCTCTGAATGAGGAACCAGGACCTCACCAGACACTAAATAAGCCAGTGCTCTGATCTTGGGCTGCCCAAGTTCCAGAACTACAAAAATTAAATTTCTGTTACTTAAAAGCCACATAATCTGTAGTGTTTTGTTCCATAGACCCAAAGGGACTAAGACAGAAGGTAAGTAGAAGAGGCAACTGTCCGCAGAGGGAGAAACATTAATGACTTTTAAATATTGGCAAAATACAAGCTGATAACATACTATTTTGAGGGAAGCTGTTGTGTTGCGAGTTAGTGCAGCACTGATGCACTGCTGTTGGGAAAATGAATTTCTAAGGTTCCCAAGGACGCCATCCTAGTTGTAAATATTAAAATTAAAAATGCATATGCCTCATGGCTCAGTTTTTCCACCCCTCGTAACTTGCCTTGCACATGTACTCATATTAGTGGAAACTGTCACATAAACAAGCCCAATATTTTTAGGGAATGGTGGGCTGGTGATGTAACACAAAAACCTTACAACATTACAAATGATAACAAGGAATGGGGAAATTATGCATTGATGGGAAAAAAAAAATCTCAAGGAATGTTGCTGGGTGAAAAAAATGCAGAAATTGGGTACAACTTTCCTTGCACCATATAAAGGAACATTATAAGAATATATAAAAAGGTAGTAAGTATGGCTGCATAAGAGAATTAGGCAGGTAAAGGGCTATGATGAAAAATAAAACTTTTCACTGTGTTCCCCTATTAGTTTTGCTTTTGAGTCATCTAAATATATTCCTTGTTCAAAAATAAATACTTAAAAAAGAAACACCAAGGGACTTTGCTCTTGAAAGAAGAGCTAGAGGGCAGGGTCCAGGGCCAGTATACATTCCTGTTTCTGCTATCTCCACTTATCTCTCTTGGTATTTACAGATCATTGGAATGCTAAGATAGAAGGGCTTTCCAGTCCTCTGGTAACCTTCTTTCCGATTCCCCTTATTTCTCCACTGGTGTTTTCAAGGCTAACATTTTGCCAGAGATGAAGTCTGCATGCTTCGTTTGGGAACTGATGGTCTCATTGCAATTTTACTTTTTGCTCCCATAATATGTCTATTCCTTAAGTATAACCCTACTCAGAGAATAGGAGAGATGATTAAAGATGTCCATTGGTATGATAGAAGCAGAGAAAGCTCAAATGCATTGAAAAGAAATAAAAATTAGACCTTTGCAATTTATTAGAAAAGAGAAAAATCACAGTATTAAAGATAAATTTAAAAACACATAAAGATAGACTGAAGTAGTAAGATTCAGACTTAGAGTTGCCAGAATAAATGTGATGGTATAGAACCCTCTGGCAAATATCTGGCCCACAGATGTTCTCACTGATTGACTGGGGATGTAGATTTAGGTATTATATGCAAGAGTGTGCGAAATTGGAAAGACGTGGCCTGCTGACACCCGGAGCAGAAGAGCCAGACCTCAATGAGCAGAGGGAATAGTGGGAGACCTGGTCAAGTTCCTCCTCGGGAAAAACAGGGATTTACTCTCCATTACAGACAGGTGGAGCCGTGAAGGCCCACATGTCTGCTCCATAGCTCATGACTCAGTAATTTTACTCTGTAAAATGTTGAAGGAAGGTGTAAACAAAGGCCTACTGTCACCTTTTAAAAACAAGAGAAAGTGCAGTAGAACTTCCACTGAATGACTAGTGTTGAGCATTCTGATGCAGTCTCCAAGTTAAATTATTTATTTAATGGGGACCAATATAAAGGAACGAAGTGATGGAGTCATAAACTATAAACCCAGACATAAATTGGAGAAAACCTTGCTTAAGAGAAAATTGTAAAATTCTTTTATGTGCAGATATTAATAATAGGCCTATTAGTTTTAAAAACTATTTTCCCAATTTGTCTTGCAATTTTATTTATGGCATTTAAAAAATTTATGGCATTTTCTAAGAGAACTATTTCTCTTTCACAAGTATTATAATTGTATGCATTTTGCTTTCTTTGGTTTATATGTTTAAGATATTATTTCTATAACAGATTATATAAAAATTAAATTATATTTTACTTCCCTTCTTTTCTTGCTTATTAAAAATTTTGTGTTCTGGGGCTGGGGATTTAACTAAATCTGCCACCTGCCTTGCAAGGCCAAGGTCCTGAGTTTGATCTCCGGTACCAAAAAAAGATTGAGAAAAAGTTTATGTTCATTGTATTGTGAATCTCTAGAGAGAAGACCAGTTTTTCTTCCAATTCTTTGAAGTAGCACATAAATTTAATTGTAAATTTCTACAAACATTTCCCTCAGTTTCTTTGTATTTGCTATGAAAATGTACTGCTCAGATCTCCTTTTAAGAAACATCCAGTGTGAGGAAGGCATTAGGCAATCTCCCACTGTTGGACCTAGGTGTGTGCCTTAGTGTCTATGAGAAGTTCTGACTCTCCCTGTGCTGCTGATCAGTCAATGATGAGGAGGGACAGACTACTGGAAACTAGCCTGTGGCTGTTCAATCCTTGACAGCGCTAGTGGATCATCTTAGTTCCTGGGCTCCCTGGCCACCTGGTGAAGACTTTCTTGATGCTTGACTGCAATCTGAAAGGGCCTATTCAACTCTTTTTCAAGACACCTCACAGAATATCACATCAATCTATTCTGTTCAGGACATCTGAGGACAAATGTCAGTAGTGCATCGTGACTTAATGGGATCCTCTGATGACCCTGGTACTTTTATTCTTTCTCCTTTACAAGTATTTCCCCTAGGAAATATATTGCAAGTCTAATTCTGATATTGATACTCAGAGACCTAAAGTATCATCATGGCCCTGAATGTGTGTTTTTGTGTAAGAGGGCAGCCTGGGGTTAAACAGTAAGAGGGGTGCTGGCTGGAGTGCATTCACTGGGCTCATCAATCTATCTAGCCTGTGCTTGTTTCCATGAGTGTATAATTGGATTTACAAACTGGAAGCTACAGTTAGCCCTAGTTGAGTTCTTTGCTTGTGGGGCAAGAGTTATAGAGGATAAGGCTGAAATAGAAGAATTGAAACTGTCCCTTCCAGTGGATGTGAATGATTTCCCATCCCAGGAATGATGACAGATACTAATGCAATCACAAAAGTTCCAAAGTGAAGCACTGAAGTTCCTGTTGATCAGGACCATATCTCTCAATAGTTCTCCAGCCTGGCCTTCTAGGAACCAGATGGATCAGAAGGAGTAACAGTATACTACAGCAAGCTGAATGAAATGGAGGCCTGGATCACTTTTGTGGCACCATATAAGGTTTCGTTGCTAGAGTAGACTGTGAAGAACTCAGGTACTGGTCCACTGGTTGAGTGAATCTATTCTTTCCATTCCATTCCAACCAGTCTTGTTTTGTTTTATTTTTTTCTTGATTGTTTAAACTTGGTTTCTAGTTTATTTGTTGTTGTTCTGTTTCATTCTTGTTTTTATTTCCTCCTTTTCTCTTTCCTTATTTTCTTCACCAGTTTCCTAAAGTTTGTCCTCCAGCCTTGCTTCTGATTTCTTTCTTCCCTTCTACTTCTCGGTTTTTCCCCCTAACCCTTTTTAAATCTGCTCTCTTAAGGGTAAAATCACCATATTGAGGGCTTATTTACAATTTTTAGATTCATTCTAGATTTTGTTACATAACCACAAATCTATTTCATACAGTTAAAAGTAACAAATTATTAGTTACCACAGTTTGTCATTTTTATAGGCTGTATTTGATGTTATTACTATTACTGATTGTATTACTTTAGCCAAGGAGATAAAATTATGTTTATCAGTTGTTCCTCCTGGTATACCAAGACTGAAACTGCCTCAGGGTCTTAAAAAAATGCAAAACTATAGGTCAGTGCCAAAGAACTGGCAGTTGGGCCAAGTAGGAAAAACATTCTCATCCTTGAGAAATTGAAGAGGTAGGATCATGCAACAAAAAGCCCAAAAGCCAGCTATACCTGGAAGACATTTCTGAAAAGTAGTCATTTCCTATGGGTTCTGAATACTGGCAATAAAGCTACTTGGCAAAAGCAATTACAAGCATCAAAAATTAAACTGGAAAAGAAAATAGAAAATGAGAAGACATTCAAACAAGATGGAAACCCCTCCCCTGACTTCCAGCTCACCAAAGGGAAACCCACGAGGCAATGAAGTGGAAAATCTGAAAGCTCCCCATCTGAACTCTGAAGTGGTAACAGTAGAAGAAAGCAAGTGAACAAGGCTCTGGAAAATTCAAAGCAGAAATAATTTCTCAGGTAACTACAGAGAAGAAAGATATCCTTAGTGACTCTAAAGCAGACACAGATAAAAAATGGAAGAACTCAGGAAAATAATGGAAACCATGAAAACTGCATAAAAAAGAAATGCAATCCATAAAACAGATTGAAACAGATATCCAGGAGATTTAAAATTCCGTTGAAAGTGTAAGCAACAGAATGAGCTAATGCGAGGAAAGAATATCAGATTGGAAGACAGGATTGCAGTTTGTGATCGTGAAAGGAGAGATGTCTTAAAAATAGCAAGAGACCACAAGAAATCAATCCAGCAGCTTCTAGATGATGCAAAAAAGAATAACATTGATCAGAGTCAATGAAAAAGCAAGAGATAGAGCAAACAAACAAACAAACAGAAACCAATTCACAGAAGTGAAAACTGGCAGAAAACTTCCCAGAAAGGGAAAAGGAATTTCAGATACAGATAAGTTATGCATAGAGGACTCCAATTAGCCATGATTAAAAAAAAAATCTTTCCTATAGAAGTCAATATTCCAGAAATTCAACATAAGAATAGAATACTAAGAGAAAAGAGAAAAATCACCTATAAAGGAAAGCCCATCAGAATCACAGCAGCTTTGTCAACACAAACTTTCAAGTCAAGGAGAACTTGGAGTGAAGTATTTCAAGCCCTAAAGGGAAAAAACTTCCAACTCAGATTGAGGTACCCTCAAAACTATCTTTAAAAGTGTATGGACAAATAAGATATTTCCATGACAAAGAACACCCGAGGAAACTCATGACCAGCAAACCAGCACTCTAAAGTGTTCTGAAGGATACTCTAGAAAGAGACAACAAGGATTACAACTCCATTCCAACCAGAAACAGTTTGCAAACACATAGAAGAGACATTATTCACTTGCATCTGGACTACAGTAACTCTTTCACTTTATATCATACTCAGAAGAGTTCTGGTCTATCCAGACATCCCACAAATAGCACACTGATCTGTGTTGAAGACAGCATGCCAATAAAATGGTTGCCACACTGGAGGCTTTGTGAGACATACACTCTCCAGAGTGTGGGAAACAAACCATTAAAAAATTAATTGACCTAGCTCTTGAGTAAAAATTTTAGGAGTCCATAGTCAGTGATGTACCCAGATGTATACATCAAAAAAAAAAAAAAAACACAAAACCAAAACAAAAAAAAAAACAAAACAAAACACCGAAGGAAGCTGTCAGTGGCTCCTAACTTCCTCAAATTCTGGAAGCAACAATTGCACACCCAAGAACACTGCACTGGCCATACAGCAAAAGACAAGGGAAGCCAGCTTTTGAGGAGCCCTTAACAGGAAAAGGCAGAAGGTGACTGTTCTGTTCTGAGAGCAAGTGTGCGCCACTTTTGAGGCTGTAGCCTGATGCCTGTCCCTCAGGAGAAGTCTCATAAAAGGGAAATAGAATTGGTAGCTTGGGAAGACACAGGCATACTACTAGAATTTTTGGTAATCTTTAAAAGGGGAAAAATAATATTCACTGAAAAGGAAGGAGCACAGGAAATGAACAGGCTAAGGAAAACCTCCAGCCCTATTTTTATTAAGAGAATTGCAGAGAATCATGAACATTTTCTATATGCACAATTTATGAGCCATGCAGGAAAAGTAAAGAGGACCTAAATAACTGAATGTGTAATGATGGGCTCTAGGGGGAAAGTAGTACTGTCTGTATCTGTGACTCTGTTAGCCACTGTGGCCCATGTGGTTTGAAAAGACACAATCACTAGGCTGCTTTATTTCAAAGGAGGATGTAAGGCAGCTTACAAAGCAAGGCAAAATCTTGCCAGATAACACCATCTGAAGTAGATGGGCAGGAAAAAGCAGACAAGAATGAGGCTAATATAAATAATGAATACCAATGTGTCCTGTTTTTTGGGCCAAAAGACAAATTTATCTCTAGTGTTTATCAGCAGAAACAAAAAGCCAAGTTACAGTGTCCATTTTTAAAATGGACTGCTTAGAACAAGCACCAGCACTGCAATATGCCCTGAATGAGACACCTGAAAGTCCACAAAAGAACTGATTATGCTGTGTAACCCACAACCTTCTAACAGTTGATATAATGGTGAACTCTATTGAACTTTTATTTTTACATTTTATTCCTGCTTTATAGATATTTTCAATAGCTGACCATTGGTTTGTTCAGCAAAATATTTAAAGTAAGTTTTTCTTTCCATTTTTTATGTTTTTATAAAAATTGAGTTTTAAGTCCCTGGCCCTCCCCTAAGAAGTATTATTAACTGACATGTAATATTTGTTTAGAAGAAAGAAAAAAAAAATCAACCCAAACTTTTAAACACTTAGGAAACAGGAGTCTAAGTCCTCCTGGGCCAGCCTGATTTGAGGGCTTCCTGGGGTTACCATTAGCATGTTTTTAAAAACTGTCCTGGAGTGCAGATCAATGGTTGCAAAATCAAGAGAAATTCTAGGGAATAAGGCAGGAAGTTATTATCCAGACTGACTTAATTTGGGTGGACATTTAAAAGATCTCAGGGAGTGATTAAAAACAAATCATTAATATTCCATTATGATGTATTTACCACAGCCAAACCCATATGTAATGTATTAGCTAGCTAGACTTCAATCCTGGATAGAGTGTACCTGGTCTTCAGCTATTTTGAAGTTCTAGGATAAAAAGAGGTATTAATGGGCCTCATGTAGCAGCGACATCTTTTGGGGAAACTTAAGAGTCATACTCTAGAGTTTGGCCAAGAACTTTTTTAGGAAAAAAAAAAATTGAATCTGTGCCTTCACACAGACAGATGGACTATTTAGTGTCCACATTTCTGTTCAATACAACACAGTTTCAATTAATTTGTCTGGAAAATGTTTAAAGAGGCATAACTAAACATAGTGGCCATTAGGAAAATTTGCACCCTCTTCTCAGCTCTGAAAAAGCAACCATAGGAAGTGTAGCTTTGGTACGCTAGATTCCTGATGTTCTTCTGAGACAAATTATTTGCGTAATGTAAAGTAAGGTATCTGGACCAAGTGGCCCGAATAGAATTATGAACCAACTGAAATTTGGAAAGCACCTTGGTAACTCTAAACTATAAGAGCTTCCTATGTACTTAGCATATTATATTTTCTGTCAAATACTCAAGTTTTAAAAGGTCCCATGTTATATTTTTTATCTGTTTTTTGTCATGCTGTACTTAATTTTACAATTTTCATGCAATGGAATGTAGCAACTCAGGCTTTACCTTTTGATTTATATTTAATGGGTCATTTCTTATGTAGAGATGAGTTATGTATTTACATTTTCTATAATTCATTTTGCATTTCTCCAGACCCATTCATCATTTTATATTTCTTTTGGTGCAGACAATAAGAATGGAAATTTATTGCTTCCATCTCCACAACTAAGCAATTGTCCCAGGACTATTAAAGAATATTTTTCCTTTTCTCAGTAATGTAAAATGAAACCATTATTTTATTCTAATATCTTTTTAAATAAAATCTATTTCTATGTTTCCTATTTAATTCATCTATATATTCTTGCATCCACTCCATGCTAATACAACAGTAAATTAATAATGTGTCAAAATATGCAATTGTGTAAATCCTACCCATCCCGTAGCTTTCTTTAATGCCTTCCCTTCATATTTTGGCCCATGAATTACCTCTTTATAATTCCACTTTAAACTTAATAGTTTCTGAGAAAGGGCTCCTGCTCCATTTCTTTGTATGTGTATTTTGAGACAAGTTCTCCTTATGTAGCACAGGCTGGCCTTGAGCTCACTATGTAACCCAGGCTGACCTCAAATTCATGGTGACCCTCCCGCCTCAGTCTCCTAAGTGCCTGGAGTACAGGCGTGTGCCACTGTCCTAGGCTCCCTTGTCCACTTCTCTTGTGTGTGGACATGCTTTGGAAGTGCCTTCCCTTCCAGGCTTCAAATAAATGTTTTCCATGAATTCTTCTCTCCAAACGACAGTGCCCTGAGGTAGGGATGACATGGAAGGAGGCAAACAGAGAAATGGTGTGTTCTTAGTTCTACTTTATAGTTGTTCTCTATCCCAGAAATACCTCACTAGTTGCTTCTGAATTACCCTCCCCCAATAAACCAACCACTGTTACTCTAACCGCTATCCTCAAAGAAGGGTATATTCCCTCATTGACCCTTTCACTTGTGGAACAAACCAAATACTGGCCTAGTTACAAAAAAAAAAAATTAACTAGAGTAAAAAAATCAAGATTTACTGGGGATAACTACAATTAAATGAAGAAGGCTAAGATTTCTTTTCTTTATTTTTTTTGAGACAGGGTCTCACTATGTAGTTGAGATTGACCTAGAACTCATTATGTAGCCAGGCTGGTCTCGAACTCACAGTGATCCTCCTGCCTCAGCCTCCAAAGTGCTGGGATTACAGGTATGTGCCACGATGCCCAGATTTTTTTTTTTTTTTTGGTTAAAAAGGCCAAGATTTCTAAAAAAACACCACACCCCTGCCAATGGCCTCTGTGCCAATACCCAGCCTGAGTGTGAGTGCTTCTGAACCCCACCTCCAGCTGCTTACAGACCTATATGCATCAATGGCAGCACTGAGAACATGCACCCCACATCCCAGTAATTCTGCTGTCATCAACTACAGTACAAGAAGACTACATTATGACGTCAAGTGGAACCCAAAGTGGTCTGCCGAATGCCCTTGAAACAGCTCAGGAAAAAGCCTTTTATTACAAAAGCCATCCTTTAAAAGTAACAGGCAGGCCAGGGATATAGCTCAGTAGCACAGTGCCTGCCTCACAAGCCCAAGGTCCTGAGTTCAATCCCTGGTACAAAAAAAAAAAAGTAATAGAGGCAAGGGTTCAGGGATTTAGTGCAGTGGGGTGCACTGCTCCTGCCTCTCAAGTGCAAGCTGAGTTCAATCCTTGGTACCAAAAACAGGAAGAAAAAAAAAATAGAGACAAAAAGCCCATCACATACACAAATATCAACATGGGGACACAGAAGTATGAAAAATCAAGACAACATAGTGCCTTGAAAGGACCACAATAAGTCTTTAGCAACAGATCCCAAAGAAAAGGGTACTGACCAAATGCTTGGTTAGGAAGTGAAAAGAATGACTTTAAGGAAACTCAGTGAGACACAAGAGAATACCATCAGTTCAATGAAATCAGAAAAATTCATAATATAAATGAGAAATTTAGTAAAGAGTTGAAAAAGAACCAATCAAATTGTGGAAGTAAGAACTCAATAAGTCAAATAAAAAAGTAAAGATGAAAGCCTCAATAATAGACTAAATCAATCATCAAAAAAGAATATCAGAATTTGAAGTCAAGGCTTTTGGAATTTCTAGTCAGAAAAAACAATAATAAAAAGAAAAAAATAAATAAGAATGAAGACAACCTCTGAAAAGTATGGGATACCATTAAACAAACAAAAGTTTGGATTTGAGGAGTTCCAGAAAGAGAAGGCATAAGAAACCGTCAACAAGATAATGTCTGAAAACTTCCCCAATTTGGGGAAAGATAGTTGTTCAGGTCCAGAAGTCCCATAGGATCCCAAGCAGAATGGGCCAGAAAAGATTCTCACTGCAGAATATTATAGAAATGAAGAGAAATACTTTCCAAGACAAACAAAACCTGAGCAATCTTATTACAAACAGAAAAGCCTTACAAAAGCTAATTCTACATTCAGAAGTCAAAAATAATTATCATAAAACACATCATATATGAAGCACACTAAAACAGACATACAAAAGAGAAAAAGAAAAGTGTCAATGTAGTAAACCACCAACTGCCAAGATGAACAAGAGAAGGAGAAAATAACAAAGGAAATTTAAAACAACTAGAAGAAATTACAAAATAACCCTGAATGTAAATGGACTGTATTCTATAAAATGTGCAGTCTGGGTGTATGGATTAGAAAAACAAGACACAGTGATACATGGTCTATAAGAAACACATCACCAGCAAAGACATACATGTTCTGTTATAATAAAGATACATATAAAGGAGGTTTTCTTATTTATATACATTTATTTTATGTTTTACATACAGCCAAAGACAATTTTGTTTCATGCAAGGAAACAAGGGCAAATTTGAAAAGGCTGAAAGACAACATAAGGAAATACTGAAGCTGTAGGCAGAGGTAAAGGCTTCTTGGACAGTGCTCTAGTAGCACAAGAAATAATATCAAGAATCAACAAATGGGATTACATTAAATTAAAAAGCTTCTGTACAGCAAAGCAAACAATCAACAAAGTGAAAGATAACACAGAATGAAATAAAAATTTCACCAGCTAAATTTTTAAAAGCAACTTAAAGTAGAAATACAACATGCAAAAGTCTACGGACTATAGCAAAGGCCGTACTAAGTTTCCATCTTACCCCGGTCCAGTGGCTACTATCAAGAACACAAAAACAGCAAATGTTCACAGGATTCTTGTGACACATCGAACTTATATTGTTGGCGTGCACGTAAACTAGTACTGCTACTATGGGAATCAGTGTGTAGATTCCTCAAAAAACTAAAAATAAAAATTCCACTTTATCCAGCTATACCTCTTCTAGGTATATTACTTAAAAGAATGAAAGACATTATACTGTAGTGATATACGTATGCCCATATTATAGCAGCTCAAATCATAATACCCAAGCTCTGAAAATAGCTTAGATGACCATAAATGGACAAATAGGTAAAGAAAATGTGGTAACATACACAAGGGAATATTATTCAGCCATAAAGAAAAATGTGATCATGTCATTTGCAGGAAAATGGATGGAAGTTGAGAAAATAATGTTAAGTGAAGTAAGTTGGACATGAAAGTTAAATATCATATGGTTTCTCTTATATGAAATATCAAAAATATAAATTAATTTAAAGAGTAAAATAAAGGAGAGATGTTAGAAAAAAGGGAGACACATGCTTGGAAGAAGCAGATTAGGGAAAAGAGGAGGGAAAAGGAGAAGATGAAGGAATAAAAAATGATCACGACTATGTGTATATGTTATATGCTTATTCTACACACACACACACACACACACACGCACGCACATAACAACACATACAAAGAGGGCAATAAAAGAATAAAAGTCAGGCAACAAGTCGGACATGCTTACTAGAGCAATCAATAGTTCATCAGGAAAGTAAAAAGGGCAATTAGAAAGTTTCTTAAAAGACATAAGAATAGTAACACAACATAACAACACCTACGGCATACAGCAAGGCAATACTAAGAGGGAAGTTCATAGCAATAAGGACTTTCATTAAAAAACAAATATTTCACCAATAAACAAGTTAACTATGACATCAAATAACTTAGAAAAATCAAGAACACTCCAACTCCCAAATAAGTAGAAAATGAAAATAACAAAGATTAGAACAGAAACAGGGGCAATAAAGACATTTATAATATATATGTATATATATATATGAAAAGTGAAATGAAGATTCATTTAAAGACAAGCAAAGAATGATAAAACTTTAGCTAGACTAAGAAAAAATAGACCTAAGTAAATAAAGTCAAAGGTGAAAAGGAGGTATTAAAACTGATACCACAGTTTTACAAAGAATCACTAGGATCTTTTATGAACAACTATATGCTGACGAATTGGAAAACATGAAAGAAATGGTTAAATTGCTTAACATAAGGGTACCATGACTGAACCATGAAGAAATAGAAAATCTGAAGAAACCAAAACCAAAAATGAACAAAATTGAATGAGCTTAACAAAACTGAATCAATATCAAAAAGTCTTCCAACAAAGAAAAGCTCGGGACAAGATGACTTCACTGTGAAATTCTACCAAATATTTAAAGAATGCCAGTTCTTCTTCAGCAGTTACAAAAACTGTGAGGGAGAGAACTCTTCCAAACTCATTCTACAAGACCAGCATTACTGTGATACAAGACAAAAATGGAGATCCCTGATAAACATAGACACAGAAATTATCAACAAATATCCAACCATATTCAGCAACACATCAAAAAGATCAATAACAATGATCAACTGAGGTTTATCTGAGGGATGAAAGATGATTCAACATATACAAATCAATATATAGCATTAACTGAATAGTGGATAAAAACATAATGTCCCAATAGATGCAGAAAAATTTTTTGATAACATTCAAAATCCCTTGATGGTAAAAACTTTGAATGAATTAGGTATACAAGGAACGTTAACTCAACATTATAAAGCTCATGTATAAAAAAAAACCTACAGTCAACATTATATTAAGTGGAAAAAGGTGAAATAATTTTCTTTGAGATCTGGTATAGTACAAATATATCCATTCTCACTGCTCCTGTTCAATATAGCTCTGGAAATACTAACTAGAGGATTTGAGAACAGAAAGTAATAAAATGTATGTAAATAGAAAGGAGAGAAGTCAAATAATCTATTTTCATATGAGACAATTATACTGGAGATACTTTAATTTTGAAAGTACATTTTAAAAGAAAAAAGAAAAATATATTTAAGTATCACTTTTTCCTTCTTGGTTTGTTTTAACTTGAATTTAGCATATGATACCTTTTTGTTAAGAAATAAAATGTCAGCTTTTTCATGGTGATATTGAAGACAACTTTATCTTCAAATCCTTTCATGACAAAGGGTATTTGACTTTATTGTTTCATTTTCTCTTGATTGTCAGCAGCTGTTACTTTTGAATATGGGTAACACGTATGTTTAATAGTTTTTCTGTTTTAAAGCTATATTCCTAACATATGAGTATTCTATTATTCTCATATTTAGGTACTGGTAGTATATTAAACAGCAGTTACACTACTTCCACTTTTGTCCCCTCAGTTATTTGGGGAAAGTAAAACAAATGGTACTATTGAATTTTTTTAATGTTTAAATCAGAAAAGCTTTTCTAGAATTCCATTTTCAGATCTATAGTTTTGAGAAGGTAGTGTAGATCACCATTTCCTCTTTCAGAAACCATTTCTGGGTTGGAAATAAGCTGGAGTACAGTCTGCTAAGTGAGTTTCTCCACATCTCAACTACCCTAAGAATAAACACATTTAATCAAATATTTGTGTGATCACATGTGCACATCTGCAAAGAAATATTCAAAGTAGTGAAATGGGTTTTTATAAGGTTTAGGACTCATTTTCTGTAGACTGATGTGAAGAATTCAGTCTTTCAACAATTCCAAAAGCCTCTAAGAACAATGCCACCTGATCTCCTGCCATGTAGTAGGGCCATACATATTTATAAGCAAAATATTGCACTGCCTGTAATATAAGCCACGGAGTACAACACTTCCAGTTTAGGAGATCAATGACTATTTTTAAAATTTCAGATATAAAGTCATTCTTAGGGAAAAATAAATGGACCTACATTTCCAACTATTAATTTTAATTTCACTTTTTAGTCCAAGAATCACTACAACAGACTTGTATATTATCACACTTAACAATGATTAACTTTATTAATTTTAGCCCATATAAAACTTTTAAGATTTTATTAATCCAATCCATGAAATGTTTCTTTATTATGAATCCAATAATGGTATAATTTTGAGTCAGTTACATTAGAATTATCACTGCAAACACAAATATAATTAACTAGCTGCTATCTTTTATTATCCAGCCTGTCATTTTTCTGTAAGGCCTCAGCTATATCTTGATTTTGATTTAGACCCATTGATGCGACCAGGTGAATAGTCTACAGCCAAGTGGGGTCTTTCCGTTCCTAGATGATAAACCAACTGCCAGGGCTGAACACCAGCCATGCCAGGCACGGTATTACTCTGCTATTCACTGGCTCCTACCGTTCTGACTTTCTTACTTTGTACTGGAACCAATACATATCTTTAACCTTCTGTCCACATACATAAGGAGAAGTATTTTCCCAAACACCTCACCACTTGCTGGACTGCCCACCTGCTTCAAAAATAAGGCAGAACTTGACATGGTGTTACAGGATTTATTTATTAATTTAAAAAGTGATTACAGGGAGAAGCATTGTTAAAATAGCTGGGGGTCCAACAGAGAATAAAACAGAAAAATTTCTGTCATGAAATGATACATTCTAGGGGCTGGGGATGGAAAATTAAAGAAAAAAAGAAAAGCAAACGAGTGACAGTGAGGTCACACTTTAGACAGCAATCCAGGCAAGAGTGGTTGCTGTTGTGGAACAGAGCGATCACAGGGAGCGTCCAATTATGGACATACATACGCCTCTCATTTAACAGCCTACCCACGCAATGACTGCTCAGACTTATGACCCACCTCTCGGATATATGACCCATCTCCTTTTGGTAAGTCGTACATATCTGTTTTTGTACAGTACACCTTATTTATTTGGTACTGTAAATTTTGGTGATTGAATTGTACAGTACGGTACTCTAGTTTGGCTGTTATACATTACAGCACTGCATGTAAGAGTTAGGCAAATAAAAGGAAAGTCATCAAGATGGACAGTCCTTTAACCATTTCTTTGCTCAGAATATCACGCTATACATAGCACATACAATCACTCATTTAGTGATCAATTCATTGAATGACAGCCATAAATATGGAGCCCAGGTTAAACGAGGAATATGAATTTTTTTTTTTTTTTTTTTTTTTTTTTTTTTTTTTTTT
>NW_022900916.1:60507262-60521264 GCF_012274545.1 Fukomys damarensis
TTTTTTTTTTTTTTTTTTTTTTTTGTACTGGAGATTGAACTAGGAACCTTATGCTTGCCAGGCAAGCGGCAGCACCACTGAGCTAAATCCCGAACCCCTGACTCTTCAATTTTTAAAAATCTGAACCATGTAGTTATCATTTGTTAATGGGAAAGTCGAGGAAGCTTTTAGCTGTTTCCTGTGCTCTTGTTTTAGACATTTTAGGTATGTACGAGATGTCTTTAAGATATTCAAAGGGAGAGAAGTAGTAAGTAGAGACATGAATCTGAATTTTAGGGAAGAAGTTCCAATGGAATGCAAATGTGGGAGTCGTCAGCATATAGACGACATAAGGTCACGCGATTAGGTGATGTCACTGAAGGAGTGGGTATAGACGGAGGTCTGAGGAGCAAGCACTGGGAATTGTGTGTTAGAGACCGAGGGTAGGGAGAGATGAAGGTAGTGGATGGCGACGGAGGTAGAAAGAAATCCCAAAACGGGAGGGCATGGAGGCCTGGAGAGAAGAAGGCTGTTGACGAGGCAGGACATCGACTGTGTTAAATGCCACTTGTGGGTCCAGTAGGGTGACAATTGAGAAATGATTGCTGGCTTTAGCAACTGATCTTAGAAAGAGCAGTTAGGGCTGTGAAAGAAGATTAAATCAGGCAGTATCTTTGTGGGCACAGACGGCAAAGGGAATTTTGTTTTTAAGATGGTAAAAATTTAGAATTTCTCAGCTAATGATGAAGGCTTACTATATCTACTTCACTTCTTCTATATCCCTAAGACACCAACTTCATACTGCAGGTATGGAAGAGACGACAAAATAATGGAGCCAGAGGATTAACGTTACAATAGCTTTGTTTGAAGAAATGAAAGCATTTGGTTAGAGAAGACGAAGCCTAAATTTTGACTTTGAGTTAAAGTCATCATAAAAGAAAACATGCATGGCCATGTTTAGAGCAGCACAATTTTTAATAGGTCAATCTTGGGACACAGCCCACGTTCCCATCTACAGAAGACGAGCATGTGGTATTCATACACAGCGGAGTACTACTCCACCGGAAAGAAAAACTCGGATCACTTGTAGGTAAACAAAAGGGAAAGGCACCTTTAGACCACAATATTAAGAGAAATAAGTCACACTCAGGCTTAAATGTCACATGGTTTCCCTTACATGAGAAGCTAAAAAGAAAACAACAAAGATAAAAAGAAAGTAGGAAGTTTTCAAATGGATAGGTGAACAAGAGATAGGAGAGGAGAGAAAAGAGACAGGAAAAAATAATTGAAGGAAAAAAAATTCAGAAGTTATGTTCATGTATCAAATCCTTACAATGAATGTAATCATGTATATGTGCTGCCGAAGTGAGAACAGTGTAATCATTATGTACAGCAAAAATGTAATAACAAAAAATACAAATAAAAGTTAGATTTAGGCAGATGAAGAATAGGAACAAAGGAACCAGAGGAAATAATGACATGGGATTTAGTGAACTGGAATTCATTAAAAAGAAACTGGTGATAATGTGAACAGGTCAAGAGCTTCGACCATCAGTTAAGAAGATCTGTCTATTGTCAGTGGAGATTAAAATAACTAAGTAATCCACATGATGGTTGACTGTGTCAACTTGAGTAAGAAATGCCCAACTGGACGGGCACAGCATAGTTCTGGGCGTGGAAGACCCACCCTAGGGAGGATTGTCACCACAGTGATGTAAAAGAGAGATGGAGGAGCTCCAGTTCTTGCTTTCATCTTGGATGTCATCTCCTGGTTTCCAGGGCAGACTTGTAAGCCCCCATCACAGACCTTCGTCTCCTGACAGGCTCACATGTGACACTAACTACACTGCGCTCCAGGCTTTGATCAGAGTCTTCAGATCCCCAGTGTGCTCCTCCTCTGTGGGCGGCCATTATAAGCCACTGTTGTAAATTCTTACATATTTGTATATCTTACATTTAACTTATTTCTCTAGTAAGCACTGACTGAAACAATCCATTTGGGATAGTTGAATTTTCTTAAAGAACTTGAATTTTTGCAAAACCAATTTTTAAAACAACTTTCCCTATTAGATAATTCCCTGAAATGTTTTCTAAATATTACTAGGTATCAGTGATGTAAAACTGAATACAATTAATTGAATTAAAAATCATAATTATCTTAGAGCATGAAGACTTTGCCTACAGGTGATAGAAAACTTCTAGGAAACCATAAATTTCCTTTCAAAATGTTAATCTATCTTATTTTTCTTCTCCAGAATGATATTTTTAAAATTACATTTTAAACAAGAAATAAGATTTAAATAACTTATAATTTGTTAGTTTATAATCTCAAATCATTTGAAAAACAGCCTCTTATTTATCCTATTTTATGGATCTACCTTTAAGAAAAATTTTTCATTTCTAATTCCTATTATATAGACACTAGAAAGAACTTTATTAAAGGTAAATATAGCTTTAAAGTGCTCTTCAGAAATGAATGTTTTAAATTTTCATTAATCTTCAAAACTACCCTAATATAACCAAACTTCATACTTACAACTTTTGCAATAATTACCAATATCAACTCTCTGGTAGCTACTCGTTACTTTTGTTTTCCAACAAGGGAAGTTATAACTGTTCTTTTAAAAGCAGAAATCGACAGCACATTAGCAATTTAATATTATTCAACATAAAAACCCCAATTTGGTTTTCCCAAGATTTGCTAAACTGATGAAAAGTCCAAATCCAGAGAGAAGGGTATTTTCCTCCAAACTGCAAACTTCCTGGATACAGTGGCCTGCACTTAGTGTCTAATAAATGATACTCTGGTCTAGAACCTGAAGTATCTATCTACTCATCCACCTTTATGGTTTACAATCTAATAAAAAAAATTGGTTTAGCTCAGAGGCTCAATAAATTGTTTGAGGTGTGGGTGGGATTTGTACTGCTTCTGTTTGTGACCCACAAATATGGGAAGGGTTGGCACAGGAAGAGGGAAGGATCTGGTTAGACCTGAGATAAGCAAATACTTTTTGGAGCCAGATGGTTGATTTCTGAATGTGATTTCTATCAGAAAAAATCTGACTATAGAGAACTCCTGTACTTTTATCTCAAATTTAATGTGTCTAAATATTCTGTTTAACATCTTAAATAATTAAAAAATTGAGTAAAGGAACTGGTCAGTACCTAAATCAATGAAGGAAAAAATGAACACATTTACTATGCATATTGCTATGGTGGCAACTTCCACAGTGACCTCTTACCCATAAAGAGTACATGTATTTTAATTATATATAGTTATATCTAAGAAGTTTTGCATCTTAAATGAGAACATGTGATGAAGAAATAGGTCTTGCCAGTTAAATTGTAGACTGGGGGTTTAAAGAGTAGAGAAAATTTTGCATATTCACTTGGGCATCGCTTCTGGAAGACATCAGGTCTTTCAAAACACAGATGCTGGTCATTTTCTTAATTATTTCATCAAGAAGAATCTTTCTCAGGTGATAAAACTCACAAGTTAAAGTAAATTGCACTCTAAGCATTGGCAAGATATATGAACAAGAATAATATGATCATAGTGGTTGGAAGTTTTTGATTTATAACTATACCATTCTCTACTTGTAAGACTGCAGTCTATAAGGCAGGGCCATGAATCATTTCCACTGTCTGTCTGGGAAATGTCAAAAGATTAAGCAAGGGCAGACAAAGAGAGGAAAGAAACGAACACACATCTCTGACCACGACACATTGCTCAAGTAATGGGCTATGTCAGTAGTGCATCAAACCAGTGCTACAGAAATAATAATTAAAAATTTTAAACCTTCAAGTAAGATGACAAATCGTAATGCTTAAAAATTCATGAGAAGGTAGATTATGCACAGAAGCACTGATTATCAACTTATTCCTCATTCAGCAATAACTTAGTGATCTACACTTATATAGTAAGAGTTCAGAAAAGCAAATTTAAGAAAATAAATTAGAAATTTAAACCCATCACTAATGGAACCAGCTTAAAAAAACACACACACACGTTGTTTAACTGACACTTCGCCAATACAAAAATAAGCATCCACAGAATGTTTATTTACTGTTTAAATTACTCCATATTTTTACATACTGTGAACAGAAAATATAGTTTACCCCACACATAGTAGAAGCAAATAAGCATGATCTTTCAAACATTAAAAATCATAATCAAATCTGTACAACAGATAAATAAACATCTACTCTAACAGTTAGCTTATAAAAAAAACTCGTACTGCCCAAAGTCACCATTTATGTAAAACTACATTTCAGTCATAATAACTTGACTCTTAACTACACTGCACATTTTTAGGTTGATAAATACTTTTTAAAAATAGAAGGGGATAATAAGAAATACCAAAATATCTATAAAGAGCTTTCCAAACATTGGAAATAATATACAAAAATTAATTAGGGGTCATATTACACAGATCCACAGGGTGACCAGCATCATACTGGTGTAGGTTACAGAAAGCAACAGAAGAATGTTTGGACTGGAAAGAAAATTTGGCCTTTTTATATAAAGAAACAATAACATAAAACTATGACAAAACCCTGTCATGGAGCCTTTAAACAACTCTGCGAGACAAAAAGTGAACAAAGATTTAGGCTAATATTCCTGAAAAACCACAGGACAAAAATCATGTCAGGAAACATAACATCTGAACACGAATACATATAAATTAAAGGCATACTGTTTATCATTCCACATCATTGCACATAGGATAAGAAAGCAATACTGCAAATCATTCTTGAGTAAAAAAGTTTTCAGTGAAGTAGGAAGTTCCACAATGAATATAGGTGCAGACAGTCTTATTACCACAAATTCAGTAAATATCAAAACACTCAGTGCTGCCACTAAGCTGACTAAATTATTATCTATACTCTTTACTGGAAAAGTAATCATTTCCCTGCCTTCATATGTTAACTTAAAATCATTTATAAATGGTAATATAGATCCAGTAGAAAAGACTTTTCACATGCAATCCCATATGATGCATTCTGGTTCTTTTTTTTTTTTTTTTTTAAGTACTTCACATTGGATATGTACATTTCCAATATATACAACCAAAAGCTCAACAGACATCACTAAACTGTCCTCTCACCATACATTTATATTTATACAAACATTTATATCTCCAGATAGATGCTTTTTTTTCCTCCAGGCAAACACAAAGTAAGCCTGAAAGTAAGTTTTTTTTAGAATTGTAGTAACCTAATGTCTCGATTTATCTTGAATGGATGATAAGATGAGTAGTCCACAAAAAAATGCAGCTATGCATGCCAGCCTTTTCAGGAGAGATGAATTATCTTTAGAAATAAAGATCTGTGCAAGGTCATTAGTGATCTGAGAAATTTCATGTGCCACACAGACAAAGATGAAAGTGCTGACGATGATGTTGAGCACTGGGTTTCCAGGTATGAGCACCAAGACGCCCCTTGTGTCTGCTGCCAGCCATATATGATATTGGCAAATAAATAGCTAGGAGAAAACATATTTAAAGCTAGATATGTTCAGAGGGTCTACGACTAAATCCCATTTTTCCTAATTTAAATATATGACAGCGCAATAACATTTTCCAAAACCATCTGATTTTGCCTCACTATTGGCCCTGGAAAATATACTGCAGAACTTCCTCCGCAGAACTCCTACCTTTATAGAATCTATCCTGCAAATTAAACCAAAATAAATAATAAATAAATAAATAAGTAAATTAATTTAAAAAACAAGCTGACTCATGAACTCAAAGAAAATTTGGTTTCCCTGTTTTAAAAGACAACTTAATAAACCTTATATTTTAAACTGTACCTGTTATGATTATAATATGAATTCTACTGTTTTTAAAACATTCTATTTCAAATAATAAAGTTCAGATTAAACAAAATGCACTTCAAAGTCTACCATTTAAATTGATTTTGTAGATAAATTTTACATTATATATCTCACACAAAAGGTAATGAGTTTAAATATCTTCCCACAATAGTTAATTATAATAAAGGTGAATTTCATGATGGTAAACTTCAAAAATCTGAATTCCAGGAATCCAGTATTTAATTATGGATGTGGATAACAATCAGAATCCCCCTAGCTTCATTTCATTTATATCTGGTCTAATATTTTTCTCTCCTGATTTCAGCATCTTGGTTGTGCTTAAAAGTTTCAGAAAACAGAAAGAATGTTTTAAAAGTCTCTATATCTAGTCACACACACATGGCTATGGAAGATAAGGCACGGCATCAATGTACTGACCTCTAATGAAATTCTTCCAAACCAAGCAAAAAATGAACTGTAAACTGAACGTGCATATCCGGGGATGTTCCTTATTAGGATGAAGGCTAAAATCTAAGGAAAAACCAGAAAGGTGAATGTCATTAATATATTTATTAAAAAGCATTTTGTGTGAAGCTTTCCTTTAAGTGGTAACTTTATGTTCTTGAATTTCACACCTATAGAATTTTTAAAATAAAGTACTGGCAAGTTTGTTGTCATGGTTAAGAGTCTAACCAAACTAGATATATCAGCAGATGTCTACATACTGCATACCACTGCAGACCTGAGGTAATACAGGCTGAATGTTTTATGTATAAAGGAGAAAGTGCAAGCCTCCTGCGGCTCTGTGTAATAAAAGCTGCTATCATTTATGAGGCAAAACTTCATAAAATCCTATGGTACAATTTTGCTCCTACATAAAGCATTGGTTTAGTCAGCAGTAACCCTGCCTCCCCCCCACCTGCTTCAAAATCATCTTCCGCTGACAGCCATGTTAGCGTGGGAAATGGCATGGCTGTGAACGCCTGCAAGTTTGCTCAGCATGGCTCGGCAGATGATGTCTTGCACTGCATTTTCTCTCCGGAAATTTTTACCCCTAAGAAGAATTTCCAGCTTTTGCCCCTCTCCTTATCCTTTCTTACTTATCCTTTTGTATCTAGAGGATCAGGCTTGCATTTTCTAAACTTCTAATTCGTAATCTCATACCCACAGCCTAGTGTTACCAAGCAAAGAATTCTCCTTACAACCTACATTCCTCACCAAGAAGCAAGGAATTGTAACGAGGAAAGTTGTCATGTTTACAAGTCTCTTTCAAGAACTTTTGCTTCTAAAAGGTTTGGAAAATGTATCTAAAATTTAGAGAAAATTCTATGCTCAGTAATCACCCTGGACCACTGTCAAAGGATTAGGAAGTCTCTGAGATACTTAAAAGGTACGGAAGTTAGATGTGTGGGAAAAGGGAACCGAAGTGAACTACTCAGGTATATTCAACTCAGTCATCCCATGGGCATCCATCCAACAACAAGAGCGAAACGTGTTCAGGGTAAGGGTATAACCCACAGTATCTGCAGGGACCTGGATGCTCTAAAGTTTGACGATGTGGGATAAACATCACTGAAAAGCAGCAGCAGTTGATAAAACAGTGCTTGTTTCAATTTAATTTACTGTTGTGTATAGAACTCATGAAAATCTATGTGAATACAGGATAGTGCTTACAAATTTTACTACAAATTGTGTCTGGAGAATCTGTCACTTTCCTGGGTGCTACTGAGCACGGCAGAGAAGATACAAAGCAATAACTAGTCCCTGCACTGAAAAAAATTCAAGGGAGAGAAGACCTTCTAACTCTCACTGCTCCTTGTGGCTGGGCTAAGCATCTCTCAGACTTTAACTTAGACACCATTGCCTCCAATAACTCTACTCTGAGACGAAGAACTGCCATGTGTTTCCTAAGCACTCTGTGTTTAACCATTCTTACACTTAGCATGATGTTAGTGGTACTGTAGCTCTGCTGAATGTAACGTGATTGGAGCCACCCCGGTTCCGCTGATCAGTCATCACACACTTCCCTGGGTCCATAAACTATCAATGTACCACACCTGTCCACACTACTGCCCATGTTCCCCTTTCTCGTGTGTGTGTGTGTGTGTGTTTTAGACAGGGTCTTGCTATGTAGCTCAGGCTGGTCTTGAGCTCACTACGTAGCCCAGGCACCAGGCTGCCCTGGAACTTGCAGCGATCTTCCTGCCTCAGCCTTCTGAGTGCCGGGATTACAGGTGAGCACCCCCACACCCAGCTGGGGCCTATGCTCTTGCTGCCTACTGCGCTCTTATGCTTCCATTCTTGGTTTAGTTTTCTCAGGGAAATTCTTTCTGACCCCTGGTGACTTTCCTGTCAGCTTATATTCTCGTGAAGCTCTGCACACTTCTACTCATACTTATGTGGTTATTATATAATTATTACCCATGAGAGAAGGCAGGATAGGAACTACACCTGAACTGGCTCTCACCGTCATCTCCCCTGATGCAATATCTAACAGAGCATCAAAGTTTGTAAAATGAAAGAAAACCTCAAATGAATATTTGTTTGTATCTTTACTAGACTGATATATTTCTTGAAGTCAATAGCTGCATCTTAACATTGAGCTTCCTCTACCTGGGACAGTACATAACACATAATAGACAATAGCTATAATTAAATAAAGAAATAAAGAAGTTTAAATAAATAAATAATCCAAAAATTAAACATGTGAAGGGAATTAGCTTTTTCTTTTTTTCTGTACATAAAATTTGGTGTATTGAAATTAGTAAATTTAATGAGACAATCAAGGGATAGACAAATTAGAAGTGACTAATGTAACAAATCTGTGCAAAAATAACCCTGATTGCAGTATAATTAATGGAACAGAAATCCAAATAGCAGCCAGACTGTAAAGGCGATTATTAAAAACGGTAGTGACTATAAAACTACTGCAGAAAGGAGCAAATGTGTTTTGTGTGTTCCAAAAATTCCACAGTGCAATCTAATGTCTGACTGAGAAAATCATGTAAAATCGCCTTAGCATATTTATTTTAGTGAATGAATATTTTTAATTTAGAAAGGCATCGTTTCCCCAGGCTATTAACTGTAAACCCACGTACTGAATTTTTCTCTGGCTTAACAAAATAATGTAGCACTTTGGTGCAAAGACGTAGCCCAGCAGCCCAGCACTGGAGGCCAAGATGGAGAAGACCTCCATGGCCACCATGACCTTCCCCTGGGTGCTGTGGTACACGGGGAGGAAGGTGATCTCCACAAGACAGAACATCAGCATGCTGAAAGTTGGAACTTGGCTTCACGGAATGTGTCAAGCAGGTTCCTGGCTGGGAAGGTGATTAACATTTTCTAAGTCCCAAATACTGAGCTAGATCATTTCCGAACTTTTAACACAATAACCTTTTAAGAGATTTTACTATCCCTATTATTACAGAAGCTTAGAAAGATTAAGTAGCTTGCCTACATTTTTGGAGTTTGAACTTAAAGCTATCTCTAAAGATTTTATTCTCTTAGAACCAGGTTTAGTACACGCTGTAATCCCAGCACTCTGAAGGCAGGCAGGAGGATTGCTGTGAATTCGAGTCCAGCCTAGGCTACATAACAGGACTCTGCTTCAAAAAACATCCACCCTCCCCCAAAAGACTATATTCTTATCAAACATTAAGAAGTAACAATTTCTCTAAATCAAGATAATTACCTGTACCACAGAAATGGAAGGGTGCAATTCATTGCACTCTGCTTTGTTCTTACAACTGCTAGCCCAGATGGAATAGGTCTAAAATAAACAAACAAACAAAGGGTAGATGAGCTCACAAAACCAGTAAAGCCTAAACAGGCATAACATGCATAAGTTTTCTTTTTTTTTCCACAAGTTTTCTTTATGTACATTATACCAATAGTTGATGATGCCATATAGAAAGCATCAGTATACAGTGCAAGTTTGTCTTCATGTGTTTTGGATGCTTAACTGCCCAAATATAAGGGAACAGAGAGAGGGGAACAGGATTTGTTCTTTTCTGAAAATAGTAATTATAAGGTAGTGATAGCTCTTTTATCAAACACCTTCCCATGGATTTTCCCCCCCAAATTGCTAACTTTTAAAATTCATATTTCACTTGATTTCTCAGTTTTTCTTCATATTTAACCTCCCTATGCATTTTCTTTAGCTTTTATGCCAAATTATGGGCTGAGGTTATGGCTTGTTGGTGAAGTACTGCCTAGTACAAGCAGGTGCTGGGTTTGAATTCCAGCACCACAAAACAAACAAACAAACAAACAAACAAAATATATAAAAGAACATGTCTAATTAGAAAATAAGGTAAAAAAATTAAGAAGCAAAGATTGATCTAAAGTGATTGCTTTTATTAAGTGACTGCTTACATTCATATCTATATATCTGTATATATACTTTTTTTTTTGGTACTGGGGATCAAACTCAGGGACCTTGTGCTTGCAAGGCCAAGTGAGGTGCCAATGAACTAAATCCCCAAGTTTTTTCTTTTTTTTTTCCTTTGTATTTGTGAGGCATAACTTAAAGTTAACTTTCATATAATTTAAGATTTTGGAAAATTAGAAGGTTATATTTCAGGGCTGGGGATTTAGCTCAGTGGTTCTGCTGCCTGCCTTGCAAGTGCAAGGTCCTATGTTCGATCCCCGGTACAAAAAAACAACAACAACAAAACAACAACAACAAAAGTTGTATTTCAAAACTTACCAAGAAAGAAACTACTGAAATAAACAACAGAAAGTTTGAAATTTTGTTTGAAAAAAGAGGTTCACCCTTTCCTTCAGAAAGTACTTGGCGTTTCTGTAAAGTCAGATAAATGAAAGCAAACAGCATTCCATGGAAGACTACCTGAAAAAAGAGAAAATTTCCTTTAAACAGTTACTTTTCAAATATTAGTAAAAATATGTTGTTAATAAGGACTGAATTAATAAAATTAAGTAAGTTACAAGCTTAAAGGTTCAGGGCTGGGGATTTAGCTCAGTGGTGCCACCGCTTGCCTGGCAAGCTCAAGGTCCCAAGTTCGATCCCCAGGATAAAAAAAAAACAAGCCAGGATTTAGTTCAGTGGTTCTGTCGCCTGCCTTGCAAGTGCAAGGATCCAAGTTCAATCCCCTGTATCAAAAAACAAAAAAACAAAAACAAAAACAAAAACAGAAAAACAAAAAAAAAAAACTTAAAGGTTCAGAGTTTTTAACTAAGAATTTAAGCTTCTAAAGCACAATTTCAAAGAATGAAATACAGCTTAATGACTATTAGCAGAAGACAAGAAAATACCACCCCCAAAATATGAGATAAAGCTGGTTCATTTTGAGCAGTCCCAGCAGCAAATGAAGTAGCAAAAGCTATTTTATTTTATATTAATTTAATTTTATATTTTGGTGTTGGGAATTGAAGTGAGGTGTATCCTAAGTACACACTTTTCCACTGACCTACTCTCTCATCCCAAACAACTTAAAAATAAGAAACCCTCCTAAAGACATGATAAAACTAAAATATACCCCAAAATGATAAAATAAATTTTGTACTGATCCTTTCAGTAGAATAAAAAACAGAAATACCACCACCAAGTCATACTTTAAAAAAAAAATGAGAATCAAGACTTGTCTTGTAGAGGTACAAGATCCCAACAATGAATGTAACTGTACTGTATCCCTAAAATGTACCAATAAACTCAATTAAAGCTGAAAAAAAAAGAAATATATATAAACAAGACTAAAAAAGTAGAGCAGGAACTTTCCTTAACAAGGAGATTAATAAATACAGATGTCATTTAAATCACCACTGCTGTAGACTGGATGTTCATACTCCTCCAAAACTCATATATTGAAATCGAATTCTCAATGTGATAGTTTTGAAGGTAGAGGCTTTGAGAAGTGATATGGTCATGAGGGTAGAGCCTTTATGAGTGGGATTACTGGCCTTTTTTATAAAAGAAACCCCAAAGAGCTCCCTGGGCCCCTCTACCATGTGAGGACGTAGCAAGAACACAGTATCTATGAACCAGGAAATTGGCCCTCATGGACACCATCTCTGCCAGCACCTTTGGCTTGGACTTCCCAGCCTCTGGAATTGTGAGAAATACACTTTTATTGTTTTTTGTTCTTTATGAGCCACCGTGTCTATAGTATTCTGCTAAATTGTACCCCAAACAGACTAAGACGAGCGTGTCACAGTAGAGTGCTCTAATGAGACTAGCAAAGATTTCTTTTATTCATTGTTTACACCGGAAGGTGCACAGGTACTGAAACTAGGCATGTCACAGAAGAGGCACTAAGAAAGCAGTTACTGAAAGAAAAAGAGATAAATCAGAGGAAAAGAAGATGGGAAAGAGTGAAGTAGCTGATACTTATTTAGTGTGTATCATTTTCCAAATGCTGTATTAAATAGATCTTTTACATTTTCTCACACAACTGACTCTTAACCTCTTTCAAGATGAAGTTCATAACATACTGTTTCTTCTTTGCATTCTTCTACCACTGAATCCACTCTGCATAGTTCAGAACCCTAGAAGTTGTAATCTGAGTTTTCAGCTACTAGACTGTCGGGCATAAAAGCCTGGTGGTATGCCTTCTTTCTGATATATACTTCATGACACCAATATCTAGGACACATATTGGGGCTCAATAGATACTTTTTGAATGGATGAAACATATATATCACTTATAAGTTAAAACTGCACAATATTTTTACAATATTTCCTGCTGATCACATATACATGCATGGGGAGGGAGTAGACAGTTTTAACTTACTAAGTCAACATGTTTCTTTATTATAAAACAAAATAAAAATAGACTCCAAGTCATTTTCCAGTAGCATAATTTAAAATGGCAAAATATCACAAAGTAAATACATACATAACGGTCTAACCTCCATCTGAACCACCATTCATATACATTCCCTTTCAGTTCAAAACACTTGGACAATGGCCAAAGAGAAAAGATCTTCTCAAACGCACCCTGAGAAAAGGAATCCAGAAAAATTAAGATATGAGTCAATACCTGCTTTGCAATTCTATTACAAAGTGAAGTTTACTAAAGTAGTAAGTTGTTCATGATTTGTAAATGCTATTAATTTCATTTAAAATGTGACTACATCTAAATTTATTTTTAAAATAAATTCATTTTACCATTGGCCAATATTTTTTTAAACTTATGTGCACTTCAGATAAAAGCTACTGAGACTGCATAATTTTTAAAAACCTAGTAACTGGAAAATTATTCTATATAAAATTTAAAATCTAGTATACAGAACAGCTGATAATTACTAATCAACAAATAAAAAAATACTTCAGCTAATATCCTAGAGAGTAATTGTTAAAGTTAAAATAGTTTTTCTTTCTCTAAATGTCTGTAACAACCACTAATTAACTATTTCAGTTAAATGAGCCCTCTGAATTAATCACCTTAATCAACCATATGCAAGTGCCATTGCTAGCCTTAGAAACAAAGTTTATAATTTTACTCTTGTGAAGTTAGTGAGTGGTACCCTTTTATTAATCTGACAGCCTAGAAAATCTGGGAATGAAGGGGCAGAAGTCTTGAGTACATTCCTGCACATTAATGAAGTCTTTCAAAGAAAAGAACAAAAACTTCAACTTCCAGATGAAAGAATGACGAAAAACTCTATTAAAGAAATTGCATTATTAGACTTCATATCACATATTTAAAAAGTATCATGGTTTTATAAAGTTATTAAAAACCAAACGAAAATAATAAAAAGTCTCCTCTTGACCACAGAATTTAAAATGCACATAGCAAATTAAAATAGATGATTATCAAAATCTATGCCTTAGAAAATGAAGAATGATTCTCACCAAGAGTTGCAATCTAAACTACTTTGGAATATATGTATGAATACATGAATATTCATGAATATCCATATGAATATGAAGTATGAATGTAAAGGTAATATAATATGTATATAAGTACCAAATACGGCCCTGTAGATGCATGGTATAGGCAGTATATCTATAACATGCACACACACACACACACACACATATATGATTCTCACCAAGAGTTGCAATCTAAACTACTTTGGAATATATGTATGAATACATGAATATTCATGAATATCCATATGAATATGAAGTATGAATGTAAAGGTAATATAATATGTATATAAGTACCAAATACGGCCCTGTAGATGCATGGTATAGGCAGTATATCTATAACATGCACACACACACACACACACACATATATGAGA
>NW_022900916.1:60521313-60553356 GCF_012274545.1 Fukomys damarensis
TATGACATATATATATATATATATATATATATATATATAGTCAAGTTTTACAACTTAAAATTTTATTTCTAATTAGATTTCTTTTTATATGATCAATAAACTTGTTTTACTGAACATTCATTTTTGAAAGGAGAGTGGATTTCCCTAGACTCTGCATTCTACATTCTTGTCCAGAGGGCACTGACCCAAAGCTGGGGAAATCTTATTCCCCCTATTAACTCTTCTACTCAGCTTTCTTTTCTTTTCCTCAGAAGTGCTCACAGAGTGCTGGGAATTTTAGTGAACAGCTATCAAGAACTTGTTCCTGCTACCTCTTTATACATGTATCTGGTATTTTATTATTTTACTTACTTCCTATTAAAAAAAAAACCTGAATGTCATGCAGAAAGAAATGTTTTAATGCTTCTAAGTTTGCAGGTAAGTACCCCAGACTATAAAAAAAAACCTTCCCAGAACAGCTTTCCAGAATTACACATACACATAAAAATACCTATAGGGCATTTACACCTGACACAGCCACATAACAAAACAGTATTGGAGATGTGTGGAATTACACCACATGGTAACACTATAGGCCAGTGATGGCAAACCGTTTAGAGCTCTCAATGGTAACAAACAGCCCTCTGCAGCACACATGCCAAAGGTTCACCACCACTGCTATGGGCATTCAAATTAAAATATTCTGCTGAAGTATATCTGCCTACTAGATTCACCAGCAGGTATCAGATTGTAATCTTGCTAAAATAATAGAAATTCTCAATCACCAGACTAGGTCAGAGGTAGAAAAATTACACAGAATTTTATTAAATTAAACATATGAGACACATACAAACCTCTCTCTGCAGCTAAGGAGGTTTTACAATCTGCAAAAATTTTACTTTATGCGGTTATAGAAACATCAAGTAACAGTTTGATGCAATGAATAATGCACAAACTAAGTTGCAAATTCTGTCAAGAGAATTCTAATCCCCACTTAAGAGTAGTGTCTTATAAGAGGCATTCAATAAACGTTTGATTGATCAAAGTCAAGTAAAATGGATCTTGAACAATTGCCAGAGGAAGAGCTTTAAATTGCTCTTACAACAAAACAGTGGTAACAAAAGTAGAGAGGTCTCAAAAGAACTGCACTGGATAGTCAGCTACTGAGTGACACTTTTATTATAGTCATTTTAAAAATGAAGCTTAAAAAAAACCCTGATTCTTCTCACATACTTTAATAGATTTGAACTTTAAAATATTACCTAATATAAATGGAAAAGACCGTACAAACCTGAGAATATGCCAAAAAACATATGCATAACAGCAAAAAGGCTAGTTTCAACAGTAAGCCCAAATGCCAGAAACAATTTCCTAAAAGAGAAAATACTTTAGTTTACTATGAATATAAACATATAAGAAAACACAATGAATACTAACATTTTTTTATACCCTGAAAAGTTCTCAAAATAATATAAGGTTTCTTACAGGGATATACAAAACATATAGGTGAAATAAATTACAGGTGGGCAAAAGCAATAAAAAGCAGAGAATTCTTGCTAGGAATGAGGATACAGCACATAACCAATACCCTATACACTTGCTGCACAGGTACTATACATATGTTTAAAAATATCTCTTAGAGGCCCGGGGATTTAACTCAGTGGCACCGCATCTGCCTCACAAGCACAAGGTTTGATCTCCAGTACCCCTCCAAAAAAGAATCTCTTAGATTCAATTATACCTATTTGCTATGGAAAGTTATAACAAAATATAGAATAACATGTTCAGTACAGTGCTAACACTCATGTGCAACTTAGGCAATTTGTTAATTTGTTGTAAAGTTTCAAGAAGAGAGCTTATATTTTCTAATCGATGAGATTGAACTATGGGACATATCATACGCATATTTTAAATTTTGTGTTCAAAGTTTATGCATTTTGAATATTTGATTAATATGCCAGGATTGTATAGAGCGATTCTACTGAAGAGGCTTCCACAGACACAGTACTCTGATAGAGGACAGATCTCAACTCTTTCCTGAAAAGTTATTTGATATAATAATGGAAGCCAAAGGAAAAATATTTTTGATATACAATACTTAGTTGAAAACTAGGTACGTTCTTAAAACTAAAAAATGTTTTTCAAAAAAAAAAGGGAGCATTTCATTTAAACGATAGGACCTTGAGGAAAAAAGCATTAGTATGGAGGACTGCAGCTTTTCTCCAAATGTGGTAGCAGGCTATGGGGACTTTGAAAATGACCTTTGGCCACTTGGGTTAAAAAACAGGTTAATTAAAAAAATAGTTGTCTATAGACAAATCATATTTATGCTTCTAAACTTGGACATAAAAGGCTATTCTGCAAATGGATGTTCAGTAAAAACCCACATATATATAAGAAATCAAATAAAACAACTGCCAATACTAAAGCAAGACACAGGGGTCTGAAAGTTTATTTGGCTTTCTTTTCTCTCTTCCAACTATATCCACCTCTGGCTCTGTACAAGACAGTTTGAAAATTATTTCAATTAGTAAAAATGTGACTTGTTTTTGAAAAAATTAATTTTTAAAAAGGAAAACACATAATACAAATATAAACTAGTATTCTGCAATGTTATAATGTATTATATCATATTATAACCTGCCATGAAAGACAGCTATAACATTTTTGAAATATAGCTTAGAACAAAATTCAAAATGTCAAAACTACATATAAATTTAAACTGCCTACATCTTTTAATAAAAATCTTTAGCAGCAAAAACAAATTAATACATTGAATGAATATTTTTTAACATTAGTAAGATAGTATATTTACCGTTTGCTTTTTTTTGGATTATCTGTGGCCACAATGCTAAAGTAACATATATGACCATAAACCATACAGTGACCAAGGGGACAAAGTAATAGAACTGATAAGGTCGATCCATTACTATACATAACACCACTACTAGGAAATTGAGACGAAATAAGACCTATTAAAAAGGAGAAGAAAATGGTTTTCATTTCAGGTTTTATGAAAAGCAAACACAGACTTTCTCTGAGAGTATTAACACTTAAGACTCAAATAACGACTACAAGTAAATTTTACTAACCTCTAAAGTTATATTTGTCCTAGAATCACTGTGAATGTAAAGTAATTATGCACCACAATATTAACTAAATCCCAGCAAAGTACCAGCCTGAGCTGTCCTCTAACTATAACTAGCATACTGTCAAATGTAGGGGGAAAAGTTGTAAAATTCCTTCCTGAGGCGATAGTTTATAAGCAGATGTTAGGTTACCCCAAGAAAGGGTATCTGATGTTTATTTACACCACTGAGATTAAACAGTGTTATCATAGATAACAAAATAATATTGCTCAAAAACGTCTGTGGGACCTTTGTAACAGTTACTTCATACATCAGTTTGAAGTCATTCTGAGAATACAGAATTTTTTTTTTGAGATTTACATTAGGGCTGTGCTGTGACCTTGGGGAAATTATTTATTCTCTCACCTCAGTTTCTTCATCCATAAAGGAAGATAACTAAGAGACAAACTGTTTAGAAACTGCTTAACACATGATAGAAAGTTAACAAATATTAATGTCCAGGGAGAAAAAAGTAGCACATTATAATAATCTCAGGTAACTGTACATTTCTACAACTCTAAAGTGAATCACTAAAGTGTTCCTTATGTATCAGTGCTTTTACAATATATGCACCTAAATTATATTTTCCTCTCAGCACCAATAAACTACATATCTCAGTTTACTAAACACAGAAATACAATTTTGAAGTGCTAGTTCATCAATTTAAATTACTCATGGTCTCATAATTGCCCAATTTAGGTTTGGCAAAGAGGCATGCTGGATTGCAAGAAAAAGAAAATAATGGAATACATTCCCACCTGACATACTCTATGAATTCCAAAGTCTCCCTTGATCCAAAAGTACGAGAAATGTCCATACCCTGTCTGAAAAAGATATGCAGCAACCAGAACTCTAATGTGCATGTACACAGGCAAAAACTGTTGACAAAAATAAATAGGTTAAACACATAATGGCATAAACTATACCTTTAAGTATCATAACGAATACACTAATTGTTATTTTCATTTGCTATTAGCTCAGTGAAAAGATTTATGCTCAAAAGTTGGGCATCCTGTAATCCCTGTAATCTTAGAACAATGTCATTCTACCTATCCACCAGTGACTGATTAAGTGGATATTTACCATCTCTATAACATATTCAATATACTGCTTTTTAAAGTGATCCTTCATAGGCTGGTTTATCCAGCATCAAGATTGCTTATAGATGCAGTCATTTTTAGGTTAATGTGTTTTTCCCAGTGAGTTTCTGCAGAATAGAACAATCAAGCAAACACCTTAAACAGGCCCTGCCCCAACCCCAAACCTGAGCTCACAGCCAGATGCGGCAACCCTGAGATACATACCGACTGGTCATTTGTTCATTCATCCATTCATATGTTCATTCGTTCATTCATAATTTTCAGATAACATCTAAGTAGCTAAATTGCTGAGGCTGGGCTTGAATTTGTGACCCGACCCCCAGTCTCAGACTCTCAAATGGCTGGCTAAATAAGATTTTATAAGCCCTTGACTGTATGCATCTTCAGCTTGCATGTAGAAACATCTTTCTTTTTTGAAGGGCAAGATTATACTGGGAGAAAACAAAGCCCTGAACTTGTAACAGATCATAAATTTTGCTACACAGCCTCTATCTAACCAAACTTACAGAAATGTCTTTTAAAGTGGTCCTTCTTGTGGTTCCTTGCTAATTATCTTTTGTTTACCAGTTCATTCATCCCCAAAGTTTCTTTTTCTGTGTTTATTCAAATCCTATTGTCCTTCACAGCCCAGTTCAAAACCTCAATTTTACTATCAGATGAAAGTAATTTCTCCTATCTCTGTTCTTATAGCACCAAAAGTCTATGTTTCAAACATATAGTTTTACCCTTACCTTTCATCATAGTTATTATTTTTTTAGGTGTCTTTTCTCACTACTTTCAGTGAATATGTAACATTAGAGTCACAGAGATGAAGGTGGGAAATGTAGTATTAAAACCTGAGAACTTAAAGAAACTCATGTCTTCATTCATAAATGAAATCTAAAATATCCCTTTCCCGAATTTGTCAAATAACTTTTTAACAGCAGAAAACATCCAGATTCCCAACAAAATCCATTTCATTATCAGACAGTCATTAACTGCTAACGTTCTTTTTCATGAGAAGTTAAAACCTAACCATATGTAAAAGCTACCAAATTCAGCTCTCTAGAACAGTACTAAAAGAAATAAAATGTGTCATAAAGGTAACTTATTTTATGTGGCAATCAGAGAATTAAAAAATTAAAGCAGGAAACTAATTTTATTTCATTTATTTTATTTAACTCGATATATCTAAACTATCATTTCAACATGTAAATAGATGTTTTACATTCTTTTTAATGCGAAGTTGTTTTTAACTTAGAATGAATTTATTAGAATTAATCATACTAAACCTGGGGTATTTATACAGCATCTGTTTTAAATAGCTATACTTCAAATGCTCAAAAGCCAAATATAGCAACTGGCTACTATAATGAAGAGTCTAGCTCTACAATCACATGCTGTAGTTAAATCATTCTTAAATCTTGTGGGTTTTTTGGCACTGGAGATCAAACTTGGGTCCTTGCACTTGCAAGGCAGGTGCCAGAACCACTGAGCTAAATCCCCAGCCCAAATCATTCTTAAATCTAATAGTTCTATAAGTATTGGAAAACAGATGTCATACCTATGTCAACCATTCTCAGTTACTTTAACACTCTCTACAGAACATGGTTACAAGTCCCTTTGAGATTGGGGCTGGAATTACAAAGCTGGGCTTGGTTATTAAATTGAAACAGTAAATAAAATTAAATTAAACTAAATTTAACATTGTCACGATTTTCAAGCTCCTGCCAATGCTGTTCTACTACATGTCACATACCAGGGATCAAACCCAGGACCTTGCACTTGCCAGGCAGGCACAGTGCCACGGAGTTAAATCCCGAGTCCTTGTCGTGTACTATCTCTAACTTTTAGTTTTGAGGTATATAAATGAACAGAAAAGTTGTACAATAAACAACTATATATCATTCTGAAAACGTGTGAAGTATATTGTAGAACGTATGAGAACAATCTGTATGTGCACCGTGTAAGTCCTCGGAAGAAAGGGTAGTTTCTGACATGACTAAATTGTCATCATTATGCCCAAGAAGTTTAATATGAATATTACAGTATTTGCCCTATTATCCATAAATTCCTTTTATTACCCTAGTAATACCTTTATGACTATGGAAAATGTTTTTTGATCTAGGAATGTTTAGTCAAAGGTCACATATTTCACTTAGTTGACATCTCTTCAGTCTCCAAACTATTTTTCTTTTTCCTTTCATTAAAAAAGTGTTACTCATAACAAAGTTTTTATATTAAAATCTATCTTGAATTCTAACTTCATTTATTAACTAGGCTGATTTCTAGTTCTATTGATTTTCTAGTTCCACAATATTTTCCTCACAGCCTTTCATTCAGTATTAACAGTATTTTATATAATTTTTTTTTGTACTGATGATCAAACTCGGGACCTTGCGCTTGTGAGGCAGGTGGCGGAACCACTGAGGTAAATCCCTGGCCCATATTTTATATAAATTTTAAAAGAATATTTATACTTACAGTTGAAATCTGTCAGACCATCTTGGTTATTTTAATAATTCTCTGGAATTTCTGACATAGGTGTTCTTTTAACATAAAAAAATGGCACAACTAAAAGCTTGAAATATTTTATACAAATCATTAAGATTAGGTAATGACTGTTAAAATCTCAACTATCCAAGAATCATGTTCCAAATACGTTATAACCTATATTAATCATATTTCGCCAATATAGAGACAGGAAATTTTTAACCACAAAATCCTGCATAACACAACTAGGATTCATTATTACAAATGATCTGTTAATAAAAATTATGTCCATGTAGAACAAGGATTCTTTAAAAACTGTACATTAGAATGTATTGCAATGTAGACTAAGAATATATATTAGGCAAGGAGTGGTGGAACACGCCTGTAACCCTGGTACTCTGGAGCCAGAGGCAGAGAATCACTGTGAGTTCAAGGCCAGCCTGGGCTACACAGTGAGCTCAAGGCCAGCCTGAACAACAAAGCAAGACCCTGTGGCTAAAAAGAAAAAAAAAAAAAAGAAGAAGAAAAAAAAAATATATATATAAAATGATATAATGTTAGGCTAAAAAATTAGAATGCTAGGTTGGTAAATGATTAAAATAGAACACTAAATTGGCTTTATCGTTTTATGATATAAATCCTTTCTGGAATCATTGTATTGAATAACCCAATATATCACTATTTTTCTACCTAATTTTTAAAGTAGTATTAGTAATCACCCTTTAATATGTCAGCAATTACTTACAGCTCTAAATGGCATTTTCTTAAAGTAAAAGTTTCTCCCTGCAAAATTAAATCAGTCTTTATTCACATGTCAGCAACATTTTTAGGATTCAATATTCATCTTTATTTACTTTCAAAGAATCTCTAAAATTATTCTATAAATTCTGAGTGAGGAGGCCAGGGATTTAGCTCAGAGGTTCCACTGCCTGACTCACAAGTACAAGGTCCCGAGTTCAATCCCTGGTACCAAAAAAAAAAAAAAAAAAAAAAAATCTGAGTGAGGTTCTAAATTAAGTGTTACCATCTCCATCTGTCCTTTCAATCCTTACTATCTTAGCTCAACCATAACTATTCAAAGTAGCACCCTTCAACTGAGATTTCACTGTTGCCACAAATATACATATTCATAGCCATTAATTTCTGTAAAAATTACACATTACTCTTTTGTCTTCTGCCTTTCAAACAATCTGTAAAATCACTAACAAATTTTGAAAATAAAAGAGATAATGAAGAATAATATTGTTTACAAAACTGCAGAATTATCTGGAAAAACCCAGTAATATTATTTATCTTCTTAAATGATTTTACAGAATTTTCAAAATAGTCTTTTCTAGGCACTCCTCTCTCATCTGAATTTATCACTGATTCCAAAACAGTTTATAGATGTGTGCTTTATATAAGCAAATAAAGAAATAAAACAGTTTGGCTGCTTCCAAATTATAAGTCTGTTAACTTTTTAAAGCCTATTTTATAGACATTTCACCTATAGTATAGCTGGAATGCTACATCTCAGAATGAATGACATTTTTCCTAATTCTGCCATATCCATCATAGGCACAGATCATGAAAGTCCTACTTTTTAAGATACCTAAGGAGAAGAAAATCAAACTGGACATAGAAGGTACTGGGTGACCAAAAACAGACTCCTCTGCAGCACAGAGGAGGAAATAGCAAGTGCTGCATCCACAGCATGATTCATAATGACAGTCTGTCTGTACCTAGATTTTTCTCAACACAAGGGCAAGGCAGTTCTAAGCTTTTAAAATTTAAAAAATATAAAAATAGTTGATTGAACTTCCTAAACTACAGTGAAGAACAGAATATAGAATAATCTAATTTGATTTCTTTTAGTAACCTGTCTATTCTAAATTACTTGTGATCTACAAAGTTTCTTTTTTTGTTTGTTTTTTGTTTTTTGGTACCAAGGACTGAACTCAGGACCTTGTGCTGGCAAGGCAGGCGGTGCAACCACTAAGCTAAATCCCCAGCCCTTACAAAGTTTCCTGATAACTGCAAATTAACTGTTCAACAAGGCGGCATTAAATAATACCTTTAGGTATCAGCTAGTTCTGCTATATTAACATTAAGTAAATACAAACCAATTATTGACTTATCTTTTTAAAAAGCAATTTCATTTCCCTTTTTGTTCTTCCCCTACCCATCACATCTTCCCTGCACCTTTAGGGGAAGAACAAAAAGGGAAAAGAAAAAAATGTGAGAGAATGAAAAGATGAAAATAAAGTGTTTGTAGATGGGGAGGGGAGGAGGGGGTGAGGGGAGGGCAGAGGTAAGGGGAAAAAATGAGAATCAAGACGTGTCATGTAGAGAGTTGTCTTGTAGAGGTACAAGATCCCAACAATGAATGTAACTGTACTGTATCCCTAAAATGTACCAATAAACTCAATAAAATTAATAAATAAAAAAGAAACATAATCTTAGATTTAAATGGAAAAAATAAAAAATAAAAAATAAATAAATAAAAAGCAATTTCAATTTTGTTTTAAAATTATAAGAGTTTCAAAGAGTTAAGGCAGAAAGATGAGTGGAAAATAAGAAGAGTCTCTAATTAGTAGACAATATAAAATTCAAAAAAGCCAGTGGCCCTAAAGAAACAAAGTGACATTATTTCCTATTTTTTGTGAACTTAAGTTTATAATACTCACTGTACTTGCTCCAGAGATGTGATAAATTAAAATCACAAGTTGCATCCAGCCTTTCCATTCATCTGTTTGTTCTCTATTTAACACTTTAGTCTGCATAAAGGAACCAAAATCTCTTTTAAAGTTCAACTATTTGAACAGAACATAACAAGTATGTCAAAATTTTTCTTAGAATATATAAATGTATAAAGCTAATGCTTTAGGTCAAAGAAATCCTGGTCATAAGGGGAGACAGTTAAAAATTATCACTTTAAAAGATACAATAAAACCTTTAAATATAACATGCATTTGACAAACAACTATAAACTAAACGGGTTTTTAATATTTAAATTGATCTTTATGGTTTTATATTAAATGTCATTTAAACTATGACAGATTTGAGTAATTTCAAAAAATGGCATACTATAATTTTCTTTGACCGAATTTTACAGTTTCAGAGTTTAAAACAATCTTATATTTCTCTTACACTTAATTGACAGAAAAGATTCCGGTGTTAAGAGTTCATTTTCCCTAGCACACTCTCACTTAAGATGAAGAACTGATTAATCATCCTCTTATGAGAGTTACTTTTACAATTGAATTAATTTGAGCACCTCATGCCATGAAACAATTTATACAAATATTCTGAGCAATGATAGCAATTCTATTTTAGGAAACTCGGAATACTAAAACTGGTAGTCACATCACTGTGCAAGTTCTACTTTGTATGTTTATGTCTGCTAAATAGTTAAATATAAAATATTTGTGCATGCACATTTAATATGATTTTTTACTTTATACAAGATAATAAATATCCCACTATAAAATCAGGAGTGCTTCCACTTTCTCCATCCTTGAAAGTTATGACATCTTTTCCACAGGTAAAGCTGTCCAACTTTTCAACAACTTTTTCATCCAACCGTTTACGTTTCCTCCCGTTTCAAAAAAAAGCAACTGTTAAAAAAAAGCTACTAAGGGAAGGGTAACTATAAATTTCCTTCATCTTTGTCTATTTATGGTTGTATATTCTGGTACAATAAATGATACTTTTTTAACTTAGACTTTGTAATGAGACAAAAAGGATAACATGAACTAAAAAGGAAAGGATTCTTACCTCTTTAGTATTTTCATTGTAAAATACTCCCAAAACCAATATGTAGATAATTGGAATAAAGAAAGATGAATGTGTATAGAATTTATTTTCCTTCATAAACAGATTCGCACGGTCACACATATAGAAATATGCCATGATCAGGCCAAGTTTGCAGAAAGACTGTAAAAGTATTTCTAATGGAGACAAGGAGATATTGATAATATTTTTCTTTTCCTCTCCGCTTTCCAAATCACTAAATGGCTTATTCTTCCGATGAGGATTACGATGAATTATATAAAAAATTATATATCCAATAATAGAGAAAGTGAAAAAACAAGCAGCTAGCTTCTGTATGAGAGTAAGGGGAGGCCGAGGTTGACAACAGGAACCATCTACAGGCTTCAAAATCTTATTGCAATACACGTTCATAAGAATCATTGCACTCTGTGAACAAATCAAGTTATTTGGTTATTATCTTGGCACTGATGTATTTCACATTTGATTTTCTTCTGTGAATATTGCTGAGTTTTTGACACTGAAACCAAAATGCTTTTCTACTTTTTGCAACAATTTCCCAAACACTCATGAAAATAATGGTATTCTTTCAATCTATAATAGCTAGTTCGGGGTGTTTCAAAGTTCTAGGGCTATCATCTGTAATATACTCGTTTTTATAAGGTGACCCAGGAAACAATACTACTACTACTTGGAATGCACTCTGGCATGGTTCTGTTCTTTAAGGAAAACAAAACAAAACGAAACAGAATTTTATGGCTGCTAATGGATTGTGACTCCTGGTTTAAAAAAGAAAATACTGACAGATATCAAGGACATCTGCCTCAAAAAAGAAGATAAGATACCAGGATGCTTTAGATAAGAGTCACAGTCTTCAGATGTGAAAAAAAAAAAAAAAAAGAATGTAGAATAACTTCTAATACAAAATTATAAACTCTTAGCTAACAATATTTTTGCTATGCTTTTCATTTAGGTTATAGCTTATATAGACCATTTAGGTTTGTACAGTTTTAAGATTTCTAAAGTTAAATAAAATTTGGAATCCTCAACATGATTTGACTATAATAAAATTGTTCTAAGCAAGAGATCAAGATCCTGTCTAGTTGAACTTTCAAACTCTAGTTTTGATGGCCACAAAGTACTCAAGTATTGCAATGTTTAGAAAAACCTCATCCTTTTACCCTGAGACTTCAGGAAATTCTGTGTCTGGTACTCTTACAGGTCTCTGCCTACAAATTCTGCCACAAGGTTCTTAACCAAATTCCAGGAAATCCACAAAGCACCTAAGATAAATTCATGGAGGACCATGTGGATATGTGAACATGGCATTTTTCTGCAGGGAGGTAACAGAACCACTGGTTGACTGGTTTGTTTGTTTTAAATCACATACCCAAAGGGCTTATGTGACCATAAAAAAGTTAAGAGCATTACTTTATAAGAAAAAACAAAACACCAAACCAACCATAATCCATTCTACTATGTGGGGACATTTAGAATTATGCAAGTCCCTTTGACACTTAACTCTTTTCCATCAATCAACATGGATTTGTTCAGTATCTAATCCATACCTTAAATAATGCAGAGGTATAAGGAAAAAAAAAACCATTTTATATACTAAAAAAATCTGCTGTTCATTAAAGTTTCATCTTTTTGGGGGGACAGTCAGTATTGGGGGTTAAACCTAGGGGCATTTGGACTGACCTATACCCTAGCCTTTTTTCGTTCTGCGACAAGGTCTCACTAAGTTGCTAAATTGCCTTATCAGGGCTCAAATTTGCGATCCTCTTGCCTCAGCTTCCAAGAGTGCTGGGTTTACAGGCATGTTTCACCACATCCAATCAACATTTAGTCTTGTAAACATAAGGCAAAGAGAATATAAAGCAGTTTTCAAACATGAGTTTGCAAAGGAAACTTTCGTTCTTATGTGAGAAGACACTCTACAGTGGACAGTCCTCAATACATGAAGCTTCATTTCCCCTCCTCTCTAACTTTATTCTATTAAATTATACCAAATTCTTACTTATATGTTCAGCTAGATAACAGAAAACAAAATTATTTCCAGATGATGTAACCTTAGAATATCTGAGTGACTAAGATTTTAATAAAATAACTACAATCATGTTGTATGACTTGAGAATTCTTACAGTTTCTCTGCTTGATTCGGGAAGATGTAAGCCATCCAAAGATTCCATGATGGTTTCTTGAGCAATTAATTTGGAAACACTGAACATCTTAACATTTGATTTAGAATTTCTGGTGCTACTATTCAAAATACTGACTGCAGCTTCATTGTAAGCATCTATCTTCTCATTGGTGATCATTTTCCTATTTTCACTTAATAGATCTTCATAAACAGGATCTGTCATAAAACACATTTTAAAAAACATATTTAAAAAATTTCTATTAGTAGAAATTGTGATCATGTAAATTAGTTGATCAGTATTTTGTATTTTGTTATTGAAGTTCAGAAAATACCACGCATCCCAAAATTCATTTTTATATAAGTATGGCCAAGGTTTATAATAGATTTCTTATACTCAATTTTTGAGTTAATCTATCTCCCTCAAATTTAAAGAACTTGTATCCCTTCTCTATGTATACAATTTTGGGGAAAGATTTTTATATTACAGCAAGTCTTAAAAGTTTAAGATTTTTAATACCAGTAATAAGAAATTAAAACTGAATTATGAAAGACTGCTTAAAAATAGAAGCTAATCATTTTTTCTCCTATCAATGCTCAATTTTATTAACTGTTCACACAATTTGAAGAGAGTAAGGACTGACATCTATTCTTTTATTGCATATTAGGAATAATTTAATTTTTTCTCATTTTAGTAAGATTCATTTCACAGAAATGAATCTGTGAATAAAATGGATTTTGGAACAGATCATGATAACATTTTCTTATTCTTTTCACCTTGACATTCAACTGGAAATAATTAAGAGTTTCTGACAAACAATGAGAATTGCTAGAGTATCCAAGGCATTTCATATTGTGTTAGGCATTAAATAACGGCACTCAATAAATTCCTGAAATGAGTTGATCTAATGTCTATATTATGTTAAAGAATTTTCATTACCAAGCAGAAACTAGGGTGCAAATTTAAATATACTCTGTCAATTTGAAAGTATATTTATTTCCAGAATGATTCTAATATCATCAGTCTTATTATTTCTCTAAATATACTTTTTAAAAAATCAGATTTATCTCTTTGAAACATTTTCTTGTGCCATTCTGCCTGCTGAGGTTCCTTGGAAGGTCTTATTTCTTTATTGTATTATTTTTCTATTCCTTAAATTAAAAAAGGAAGTTAGGCTGGGGATTTAGCTCAGTGGCACCACATGTGCCTCACAAGCACAAGGTCCTGAGTTCAATCCCTGGTACCAAAAATAAATAAATAAAAATTTAAAAAGAAGCACATAACTCATTTAATTTTGAAAACCTTATTCCAAAATTTATTCTCATAAAGCAGAAATTTTGCTTCTCGAATAGAAGAAAATAAAACTCATGCCTTCTAATACATACAAAATGACATTGTTTCATTGTTCCTTCCTTACCTTGTAAGACCCAGTAGACATCACTAGTCTTTGCCAATTTTTCTAGAAGTGGTGCTATGGAAGAAATATTCACTTTATACTGAGAAAGTGCTTCATTGCTACCATTGTGAATCTTGATGGACCACTAAGAGTAGAAATTAAGCATTAATTCAGTGTTTATCACAGAAAAATTAAAGTGTATAATTTATCTACTATAATAAAGGCTACTTTAAGATAATTCCTGTTTTAATATTAGAGTAAAGTTTGGTCAAATTACTTCATGAAATACATAAAAGCAGTTGTAAAAAGCTGCAGTCAAAATAGACTTCCAAGGTTAGCAATCAAGAAGTATACCTATAAAACTAGATATAAAGTGAAATTTAACACAAAGTTTACTAAATTCACTCAGATCTGTTGTAATTCATTAGTCTAATTGTAATGGACAGGAATTAAATATAAATACAATCAAGAATTCCATTTAACAAAAATTAATTTTTTCTTATCACGTCCTTAAGTGTGAAACAGAACTCACAGTACAGCATAAGAAATAAGAACTTACTGTGGCAGCTCCTGCTACAATCACATGGGGCTTTGTAGCAGAATCCTGAAGGAAGAAAAACCTTTATAATCATGCTATATTCGGTACTGCGACTGAATACAAGTAACATAACTTACTTTTTCCCTCCTGGAAATGTAAGTTCTTTCATCTGAATCATTTTAAATTCCTAGAATTCATTACTGGACTCTTGTCATTGCAACATAGACATCCAATGCTTAAACACTTACGTGGCTGCATGGTTATACATATGACATGGGACCTGCATGGTTAATTTTTTGGTGTTATTACAAAACACAAAAAACCCTACTGAAATCTAACATGGCCTAACATTATTCTGAAAGCTGAGTAAATTGCTTAAAGTTCTAGTGTATTATGTCAGTCAATCAAGAGGTAGTCATGGAAGCCTACAGGGTACAGCAGATGCGAGTATTAAAAAAACACAAGGTCAATGCCCTGTGGAGACATACTTTTTTGGGAAAGCTAAATCTAATGTGTATTTAACAAAATATACTAATAATTACTAAAGACTGCATGCAGAAAAAAAGAAATACTCAGCAGCTGCAAATTACACTATTTCTAGTTATATTACTAGTATAAAATGTATATGTTGTACACAGCATAACAATTACATAGTACTTAGTGATTTACTAAGCATTTTCTCTTAAATTATCTCATTTTAATAAAAATTGGTACTAGACTGTGAAGTAGACAGAAAGATACTGAATACATTTTACAATACAATGCTACAGACTCAGAGCAATTAACAGGGTACTGATGCGGCCTGGCAGAGATAGTCAGAAATTCAGTTTCCAAACTTTTGAATTCAATGCATTTCATGTCACATCAAAAACATCAAAAACCAAATATTATAATAATGTGCCCCCCAAATCTGACACATACAAAAAATAAAAATGACCATTATTATTTGTCATTATAAACGTAATATATTTCAGTGAATACTATCAAAATAATAAAATAAACCCATTTTCCTTCAGAGATGTGTCCATTTCCAGAAGAGTATACTTTGTTTTATACCATTAAATAATTCAATGAATCAGATTCTGTTTTTTAAAGTTTGTCCTCATACTGAGGTAGCTCCCTCTTTACCCTTATCACAGTGATCGATATTTGTTACGCAGATGCCACTTGTCTCTTCAGCAACATCTAATTCACAAACTTCAAAGAATTTTACCAAATACTCTATTAAGTCCATCCTCTCTTGCTTTTCTTCCTATCCCTTCCATTGCAACTTCTCAGAATCCGCTCGATAATTCCATCACCTATAAACTCTTCCTTTTTAATCTCTACATTCTCTACCCACAATTTCTTCCACTCAACTTCTAATCACCTCAATTCTCATTTGTATAAAATACACTTTAGATTATGTACAATAGGGAAAAATGCACAAACAGGTGGGTAAAATTAATCCCCCAGATGCAGCTTAGCATAGCATTCCTCATCTAGTATGTTTACCTCATCTCTTATCAACTCTCCCCAAAATTAAGTACATGAAAAGAATAACCAAAACCAAACACAAATAAAAGCTCCTTGTACTTCAATGCCACTTTGCACTTCACTGCACAAATGCTGAGGATTTCTTGAATAAGTTACCCCCTCTTATCTATTGTATACATGTTTGTTTTGTAGAAATTTGAACACATTTTCTTAGTGAAACAAAATTATAAATAGTCGCTAGATTCCCACGTGATCCAACAAAAACCTATTTATTGTATGATATGGTGTAGACCTATATAATTACTGTGAAAACAAGCAAAAAATAAAACAAAACTTGCAAACAAGTACATGGGCCAAATAAAGTCAACAAATTACTTTATCGATCCCAAATGTAAATATCTGTAGGAAAAATGCAAGTTTAATTGAGACTGACAAAAAGCTTTGTGGAGACTACTGTAGAGACTGTAACGTGGAACTTATGAGAATTGAATGATTTCCTGAGGTTAACAGTATGCTCCCCTTCTCCAAGCATTCTAAGCTAAAACATACTTCTCATCTTTTGGCTCATAAATATAATAATAAAAGAGAAGACAGGGTTCAAAAAACAAATTTTCCTTAAGTATCTAAGCATAAATAAGAGAAGGACAAAGTGGAAAAATGCTCAAGAGAATGAATGTTGTTCTATACAGATTACTTGGGTTTGAATTAGCTGAGCTGAAACAGCAGCAGAGAATTTTGAATCTGGCAAGTCTGCTATAAGCATAGTCTGCCTTGCAGCTGGAACGGTGATAAAGAGGGCAGACACAAATGGCTCGTACTTGCTCTTCCTAGTGAGGTGCTAGAATCAGTCTAGAAGCAGGTGGATATTAGTATAACAGGGTGAGACAGGTGAGCAAAGGAAAGCAAAACAATGGCTGCTCATGACCTTTTTAAATTTGGTTTCGCAAAAAAAGATCAATATTTTCTAATACAGACCTCCGTCCACATTTTGATACACTCTTTCATAGAACCATTAACTTCTGGGTGCCACAGAAAATCCTAAAAGAGAGATTTTTTTAAGTAAAAAATATTCTTATTTCCACTATTCAAAATAAACATTAATATTCTTCTATAGATTACTTACTTAAAAGTGAAATACCACTTTGTCTAAGACGTCTCCAATCTCACTTGGCAAGAATATCACAATAGCCCTCCTTGTGTCCATTTTTGCCCTTTTATACTCTCCACATTTTAGCCACAGTAATCTTTCAAAAATTTAAATCTGATCCAGCCACATCCGTCTCTGTTTAGAAATCCAAGGACTCTGAACTGCTCTCAAAATATAATTCCCAAATCCTTAGAACTGCTAAGAATAGACGATGTGGCCACACCTGTTCCTTCTGCCTGTCTTCTTGCTACTTTCCCACTGCTCCCTCTTCAGCTCCTGCACAGTTCCATGTGCACCCAGTGTCTAGCGCCTTGCATATACTGTTCCTTCAACTCATAATGTTCTACCTCTTCCGCTGAGCTTGGCCAGTCCTACCTGTCCCTGAACCCTCGGTTAAAGCACTACTTCTTCAAGGAGGAAAACTACTTCTAATTCTTTGTTCTGTACACTCCTACTGCCCCACCTTTTTGTTTCTACCATTTTTATCCTCTTCTATGTGCACACAGGGAACTATAATGACCATGAACTCCATTAGGTCAAATGCATTTTTGTCTTGACCCTCACTGAATTCTCAATGTGACTGGGAATTCAGAAAATTTACATATATTATTTTATAGATATGAATCCTGAATGCATTTGGAATCTCTTTTTCCGGGATAAAAATTTGGGAAATCAAGCTTCCTATTTTATTACATAAATAACTTACATAAACATTTATTCCACTATCTTATTATCTGTATATACTCTGAAGCCTATACTAAATGGTCAGTTTGTTTAGTATGTACAGCATTAGCTCAACTACAAATAAATTTACAAATGAATATAACTTCAACATTATAACATTTGGTTTACTAGGACATGAACTTACCACTTTAACTGATGCAATCTTGTCTTCAAAAGGAATGTTTTCATGCTACCATTAAAAAAAAGGAGATAATAGAAACTACAGATTAAAGTTTTATAAGTAAGTCGACTTTTGGTTGCTTTTGTTGATTTTTATTCCCCACATCTCAATTACCTATACATACAATCTGAAAAGAAAAAAAAAACTAAAAGAAATTAGTTGTTTATATGTGATTTTTCAACATCAAAAATCAAACCTGAACCACAAACAAGCACATACACGAACATGCTATATAAATTATCTTCTGCCAAGCTTGCCATGGCTTTGATTCAGTGCGGGGTTACTACCCGTGTCAAACAGACCGCTTCCCTACACCTTCCGGAATCCTTCCGCATAGTGGGCTTGTAGGACTAGTTCTAAACAACACAAATGGCTAGATGGGAGATGGGTTACTTTCAGGTTGAATTTTCCAGGACAACTCTTTAGTTTCTAGCTCACCTGATGCAGAGACTGAGAGAGCTGAATGTTCCAAAGTGCACACTAAAAGATGGTAAAAATTCTGACACGGGAATCCCAGAATGGCTCTGAAGCAAAGCCTCTTGCTAACCCCATCCAGAACGTGTAGCACTAAGCGAGAAATTAATTTTGCTTTGTTTCGATAGTCTGTTGCAGCAGAAATACCTCACCCCCATCTTACCAGCATATTAGTATTGGCCCTGACTGAGCAGGAATGGCTATTATGACTCTAGGTTACAGTAGGTTACACTCTGAAGTCAGTAGGTGAATAGTCTTGTAGAAAAAGTTAAAATTTGGAGACCATAAGTGTTCCATGTAAAAACTGAAATCCTTTCAGAGTTAGAAACCCTGGGTAGGGCAGGAATATGGTAATCAAGAAGAAGCTAATTGGGTTTCTAAAACTAAGGTTAAAATGTTTTCATTAATTCAACCAGATAGGTAATACTTAAATTTAAATCTCAATGAAATCAAGTTTGCTTTTAACAATAGGCTAACTTTCTTGATTCTTGCGGTTGTCATAAAGCATCACTTCCTAAAAGGAATCTTGGGACCATTAACTTAAGGGCGTTAAATTTTGTCATCTGAAGTTTCCCTGATCAAGTAAGTGTGGGAAATTCTGAGTGAAACAATATGATAGAGGTGCTCCTCCTTTCCAATCCCCTCTTTAAAATTTTTCCTCTGAGAAATAATATACAATATCATGAACTTTATATTTTTACTCCTTTGCATAGCTTAATTTAACTCTCATTTCCTTTAGTTTAATATAATGTCTGACATATACAAAATTTCATACACAAAATTTACAAAGCACAGTAAAAAGTAAACACTGATCCATGATACTAATCAGAGCACTAACAACACATTGAATTATCCATGTGGTTCTCTTCCTGCCTTAACTCTTGGCTTCATCCAAAACACACTCCACTATCTTGAATTTTGTTTATACATTACTTGTTTTTTCTTATTTAGTTTTCATGTATGTGTCACTAAACAGCATATCATTTAGTGTTGACTTTCTTCCCAACTTTTAATTATGAAAAATTTCAAGCTTACAGGTAAGTTGACAAATTAACATCTAAAACCCTTTACCAACTGTTAACATTTTGTATACTGTCTTTGTCTTTCTTTTCTCTCTTGCTCTTTCTCTCTCCACATATATAAAAACACATTTTTCTTTTCCTGAACTATGTAAAGGTGTAGAGCAGATACCCTAATATTTCACTCTTAAAAAGTCAGACATCTAGCTCCTAAGAATACAGGCATTCTCCTAAATACTATAACCCATGTATGAAATTAGACATTTATATATTATCTCATTTAACATTGAGCCCATATTCAAATTTCCCCAGTTTTCCAATAATATTCTCTATAGTTCTTATAATTTACAATCCAATTAAAGTCAGATATTACATTTAGTTGTCAAGTTTCTTCACAGTCTCATTTAATCTAAAACATTCTTTGTTCATTTTATTACTATATCAAGTATATTATTTTTATAGAGTCTAGAACAGATGATATAATACACCACAATCTAGATTGTAAAGTTACCCTCTTGTGTCTGTCCCTTAGTATAGGAGTTTCCCTAATAATAGTTCCACAGGCTACACTAAATGTTTACCTTCATACGATACATTTTAAAAATGGTTTAGAACTCCACGTGTTGGTATAGAAATATGTAATTAAATTTTAACAGCTTTATTGAAGTATTAGAACTAATGTTTGCATGCTCATCTTATAATCTGCTATCCTACAAAAATCTATTACTTCTAGGGTTTTCTATAGATTCTTTGGAATTTTCTAAATAGACAATTGAATCATATGGACTGCTGAATTTTCATCCATCTATCTATCTATCTATCTATCTATCTTTTTGTGTAGCCCAGGCTGGCCTCAAATTCATAACATTCCATCTGCTTCAGCCTCCAAAGTGCTGGGATTACAGGCATGCACCACCATACCTGGCCTAGGTATGTCTTTTTAAAAGCAATCTGAAAACCTGCGTTTAGCTTTTACATTTATTTTTATTATAAATAAGTTTCTACCATCTTATTTTTTCATTTCTACTCCCCCTACATCTAACTTTTTTCACCTATGTATAATATATGTAAAAAGTTTTTTAGATATACCTATGATTATGTGTATGCACTCTATATATGAGTATAAATGTGGGTAGAAAGTATATATTTGGCATTAGTGTTTTGCTGGTTTTTTGTTTTGTTTTGTTTTATTTTCATTTTCTGAGATGGGGTCTCAACTTTTTTCTTCTTCTGGTTTGGAATCTGCCTATCTTAGTTCTACTGTTTTAGTCTTCACTCTTGAAGTTTTATTATACATCTTTAATTTAAGTTCTAAAGAAAGTATTTTAGAGAGCAAGAGGGCATTAGAACATTTAATTACAATCTATCTTCCTCTGACCTACATGCTATAAGCATACTGGCCAGTTCTCTAGTTCTGTTTCTTTACTAAGGGCAAAAAGACATTATTGTTTTATATAGCTGTTTAGATTTATATAGTTATTATTTATCATTGTTTCTTATATTTCAAAACATTTTTCTGGGTATTTCCCTTCTTGCTGTTATGTAGTCATCAGAAATTCCTTTTAATGTAAATCTATTTAGTAGTAAAACCTCATAGCTTTTGCATTTCTAAAAATGCCCTCTATTTCAAGAACAACAGAGACAGCTTTATCCTAGGTACACAATTATAGGTTGAAACTTACTGCTACAGCGCGAGTGGGGAAATCTCCCGAAGGCCCTTATGTTAAAGGCTGGTCCTAGTTTAGCACTCCTGGGAAGTGGGAGGAATTTCAAGAGGTAAGGCCTAAGTCTTCAGGTGAAGGGAACATGCTCTCAGAGGAAGGTGTGTCATCACTGTCTTCCTCTCTCCAGTGGCTTCCCAGCCAGGAGAGGAGTCAGTCACTCTACCATATGCCTCTGCCGGGGAGTGATCTTCACCACAATCCCAGAGCAAAGGAGGCCAGCAGTTCATAGGATGCAGCCTCCAAACGGATGAGTTCCAATGGCAGAAAGCTAACACTTACTCCCTGGGAACTGTACAGATAACCTTCTACTGTCTGCTAGCTCCCAATACTGCTACTGAGAAATATGCTGGTCCTCAGCTTGGTCTCCACATACAGGAAACTACAGCGATGGGCATTCACCTCCAGGCTGACACAAATGCTGCCACCTGCCCACTATTATTGTTGTCGCCTCCAGTTTTGCCTCATATTTCATTTCTTTGTTGAGGTGCATCTCCCATTTTCTCGTAAATTCAGAAATATATCAACAATACTTTTTAAAGACTGGGATCTAAATGGCTTGAAACAAAAGGAACCCCTAGAGTATCCAGCCCGCCCTGTGGCTAGAAGCCATGCAACAAGGATTTCTATACTGCAAAACTTCAAACGTATAATATACTCACCTAAATCAAAACACCAAACATTTGACTGGAGCCTCCCACAGAACTAATCCTCCACAAAGTATAATCTGACAATATCCACCTGTAAAGTCTCTTTAAAAACAAAGTACCACAATATAAAAAAGGCAGCAAACTCAAAGAATTATCTTCGATTCTCCTATTCCACCTACTGTTGAGCCCTGAAACATTATCGGAAGCCTCTGCAGTAGGCTCCAGTCTCTGCTTGGTGTATGACATAGGCCTGAGAAAAAAAACTGAAAGGCAGAAATAAGAGAGACAGAAAGTGGGGCACCCAGATGACCAGTGCCAGTGCAACTGACAAAAGTGCTGGTCCATCCGAGCCGCTGGTTTTTTATCAGTAAGCAATTGAGGTAAAGGCAAGCTTTGTGCAAGGGCAAAACTATGTGCAAGGCTGCACAACTGTGTAGTTTTTATGGAAATTAATGTAAGCAAGGCTCGTAAAAGACAAGACAAAGCATTCTCAAAGTAGACAAAATATATAATTGTAATGAGAACACTGTCTTTCTAATTAAGAAGGTTTTAGTTGTGGGAACAGAATCTGGGTGCGAGTTACTCTGACCTCAGCACGTAGGCTTCAGCCAGACTCACTTCTATAAACAGCCAATTGTGGGGTTAACTCTCCACAGCCTGCTTTGGGCATAATCAATATTGCAGTCTCCTGCACAACTCAAACGCACCCTTACCAAGACTTACAAGATTAAAAAACAAAAAGCTTTTATAGTATGCCAGACCATCCTAGGCACAAAAAATGTATTTGAAAAACTGATAGGAAAAGGAAACATCTACCCTGCCCTTGAGGTTTTCAGAGATAAGAGGACATATAAAATATAATTTGGCAAATGCTCCACTAGCAGTTTGAATGAAACATTATCTTGATAACTATCTCTTTAGAAGTGGGACACACTATCTTTCCTTCCTTTTAAAAATACATATAAATTAAAATGGATCTATCATGTTTAATAATTTTGGATAACTAGGTACCCCTAGAAAATAAAACCTGGAAAATTATACATTATAACTCAGGTTCAGAAAAAGTACACCAAACTGTATCTGCTTTTGGAGACAAAGCCTTCATAGCTTCCTTAGCTACTACCAAATCCATTATTCCAATTTTCAGAAACTTATATGGTTCTATTTCCAGAACTACTGTCTGTTCTTTGAAATTAGAACTCTCTTCTTCTAAAAAGTTTACTAGTTTTTACTTTAAATTGTGATATTTTTATTAAATTAAATTGTTCTAACTGTCCTATATAATTTTGTGTGTGATTACTAGTGGAAAATACATTTAAATGAAAAGCTGACTTTATGGCTTTCCACTTCCCTATAAGAAACAGTTCCTAAGGGTTAGTGAGCCACCATCATCAATGTGAGAAATGCTCCTTCCACACAGCAAGCGAATGTGCACAAGCAGACTTGTCTCATAAATTCAGAAGCTCTTCTTCTGGTAACCCTGAGACTTCCTGTACTCCACTTTTCTCTTCTTTCCCCTCCTCAGTTCAAGCCATATGCTATTTGAACATAGCAATAAGAAGCTAGATCATTTCTTCAATAAGATCCTACATTCACCAATAATAACTAATTAACATATAAAAGATAATGGTCCTTAAATATTTTTAAAATGAGAAACTTTCCATCAAAACAGAAATTTATAGTGTTGCTGTTTTAATTTATAGCACAATCACTCAGTACCAGAAAGCCTGCAGAAAATGAGGCGCCAAAATATATTGCTAATCAGAATAAAAATTGAAAGTTTGGCAATATAATTTTTAAATGTTTATATTCATTAACTCAATATTTGCATTGTACAAATTCCATTTGAAGGGAATAACTTAAAAAACAAAATTTTCACACAAAGATACAAATGGAAATATACTTTTATACTGAAAAAACTAGTAACAATGAAGTTTATACAAAATTACATTATATCCACTCAAAATATATTGCCATGAATAAGATACTTGAGTTGATTATATAATAATATGGAGAATTATGATAAGTGGTGGGGAAAAGAGTTACAAATTATACATGCTAAAAGATTACAAGATATTTGAAATAAGAAGAGACTCAAAAGAAATATGGCAAGATATTAAAAGAAAGGGGATATTCTCTCTTTTTCTTCTTTTTTAAGGAATTTCTTAAAGTTTTCCACAGTAAAAAAGTTTATTCTTGAAAATTAAACATTTATATTAATAGTTTGCCAATACCTTATCTTCCACTTCTTTCTCTTATTTTCCCATACAGCAAATTATCCCTGTCTTGTCAATTTTCCCAAAATGAGAAGGGAAATGAGGGAGGGGAGGGGGGAAAAGAAAAGGGACAAGGGGAAAAAAGAGAACAGAAGGAAAAATGGGAATAAAGCTTTTATAAATGAGGGAAAGGCTCACAGGGAGAAGGGAATCAAGATACATCATGTACAGATACAAACTCCCTATGATGACTTAACATTACGTATATCTAAAATGTAACAATAAATGTCTTTGCTTTAAAAAGAAAAAGCAAAGAAGCAAAGGAGAAAAAAATGATTACATAAAAAACCAAAGTAAAAATTTTATACTTTCTAGTACTGATTTAAAGAGGCACATTCTTTCTATAACTATTCAGTTGGTTAACTTTTAAAAATAACACCTGAGAGGAAGGGGAAAAAAAAGACTTACCTTATTTCCTTCTTCTTTGAACTGGGGATTAATTATTTTTACAAAAGAATAAAACAACTGACGAATTCTGGAATCTCCAATAAATGCAACATGCTTATCTACAAGGCAGTTCTTTGCTTCACTAAAATCAATGCAGAAATATTAATTAAAATAAGTAAAATCAACAAATTAGCATTTCAAAGCATATGGTTGGGGAGGGATTGCCACACTTCCCGTTAGAATTTAGAAGTGGGTGGCCAGGTCTGTCTAATTTACCAGTCTATGTACTTATTTTCAGCCAATTCTCACTCCTAACAGCGATGTTCAGGAAGCATTTAAGATGTGCCCTTACTGTTGTAACTGCTTTATATCCATCATCCCAGAACTCTATACGGCAGGTATCCAAGGTGCAAAGCAACAGTCCTCTGCTCTGGGGTTACCCTAGGCCTGGTGACTTCGCCCCTGACATACAGCAGTGAGGCCAAAGCTTTCTCAGAAGCTCTAGCTCAGAATCTTCATCTGGAAATAGCCTCAGACCAACCCTTGATCAGGCAGCCTCTAACGAACATACACAAGAAAAGTACTGTACTCTGCTTTACTGCCATATCTCCACCAGAGAAACAAAACAAACAAAATGAAGAACTCTTACCTGATTTTGTATTTATGCATCATGCAGCTGTGAGGTTGCCAAACTTTTTCTCCAAGAAATCTGCCACTTGAGAGAAGGTATTCACATGAATCATTTCCTGTAACAGTAAGACATCAGTGTTGTATTACAAACAATAGTTATTTTCTTATGTCAGTTACCTTGATCCCATTTAAGCTCCCCGAGATCAGAGAGAAGTTTTCTATGCTTTCCTATATCTTCCAGGTGTATATAAACCATTCATGAGAGTGCGATAAATATTAACACATTAATACTCAGGAGGATAAAACCCGCTTACAGTTTACACTTTATGCTGTAAGAGATTCCTTAAACTGTAGCGCAGGCTCTTTCCTCAAACTAGCTTTATATCTGTTTATCACTTCTACTTCTGATTAAGAAATAAGGTTTAAGGGATAAAAGAGAATACTTTGGAAATAACTTCCTATCTACTATAATACATATGTATTAATGTATCTAGAGACCCAGCTTTGTCTTTTTTTTTTTTTTTTTGAGAGAGACCCAGGTTTTTTGTTTGTTTGTTTTTGGTACAAGGATCGAACTCAGGACTTTGTACTTGCTAGGCAGGCAGAGGAACCACTGAGCTAAATCTCCGGCCCTAGACCCTGTTTTAAACCCAAAGGTGCATAGCTAAGCAACCCCTCTGTCCCATGTAAACTGAGGCCGAGTCACTATATGACCTCTGGCACTTTACTGGCACAAGGGCCAAGTATACATGAGTCAAAGGTCAAAGGGGGATATGGAGGCATTAAAGAATCTGATCTATACCAAATTGATGAGGGGATATGAGATATTTAGATTATCTTAACTGCAGGATTATAAGGAGATATACCTTTAGTTTGATTTAATCTCCAGCTTTATTAACAGCTAATAGCAAGCTAAATTTTACAATTACTTCAGGTCAGGCTAAGGTATTGGTAAGAGGAATACTACAGAACAAAATCAGTATTGAATCATTAGGGTGGAAAAGGGGAAGATTCAAAGATAATTAAAGTACAAAAAATCTCTTTTTTTCAATCCAATTCTTCATTTATCTGGCCAAAACACAGAGAAAAGGTGATACAAATGTAATACGGGTATGTAGAAGTACGAAATGTACTTGTTGCTTCGGTGTCATAGGTTTACAACAAGACAGGACCAAAAAGTGAAAATACTACACTGTCTTGTTGGTGGAAAAGTGAGGAAAGAAGGTATCAACGATTAAATTGTTATATATGTAGCCTGAGCAAGTTTTTTTTAATTTCAAATATTTTTAATAAGCTGTCTTTAAGTATAAATAACTAGCTCTTAATTCTTCCAAGCAGGAAAAATGACTATAACTTAAAAAATAAACTACATAAATAATCAAGGATGAGTAAAAAAAGAACTATAGGACTGCATGATTCAGTTATTTTCCTAAAAACAGCTCTCCCGAAGCATTCTTTTATAATGACCATATAGTAAAATCTTATTTAAAATCCAGTAAAGGCTTAGAATCAGGATGAAAACTTAGTATTTATAACATGTCCCTCTTTTTTTTTTTTTTTTTTTTTTTTTTTTTTTTGGGGCAGGGTCTGGCTATGTAGCTCAGGCTGGCCTCAAACTGACAGTGATCTTCCTGCCTCAGCCTACCAAGTGTCAGATCACAGGTGTGTGCCACCACACCTGGCTTTCCACATCTATTTTAGATATATCTATTAAACTAAGTTATTAGTAACACTTCTATTTTTTAAATAAATATGAATTGCAAAAACTAGGTATTAATTCTGCAGTTTTCCTTCCTTTTCTTCCTATTTAAGGGGAGGAGGTTTGATTTTTGCTTTTCAATTAAAGTCTAAACAGAAACACTCTTTGATCAGTCGTCAATGTCTGTGATTGTTAGTCATGCACATACATGGGTTACCAATACGATTTTGTGGAGACAGAAGTGCCATACCTACCTAGTGAAACAATCTTTTCTCCACCAAAAAATGTTTAAAATGAAAAGTTCTTTCTCAATACTATATACCATATTTCTCAGCAGTTCAGTGGTGCAAAATAGCAGCTCTAATCTTAAGAACTTGTATTAGAAAAATCACAAGAGAAGGAGTCACTGACCGAAAGGTACTACAAGCAGTATTTGGAAGACCGCTAGTCTTTCAAGGCAAGAAATTCTTACTTTGTGAGTGAATGTTCTTTATGTAGACTCATCTTAACATACTTTGTAATGTACTTTTTAAAGTATTTGTTTAATTAGGGTAGTACCAGTTACAGTGCAGTTGGAAGACAGAAAATACCCAAGATACTTTTAACAGAGATAATAAAACAGAAGGAATTGTTAGAACAGTAAAAGAACTGCCAACTGGATAAATGAAAAGACAGAATGGCTTTTTTTCCATTTGGCAGCAAAATAAAAATAATAATAGTAATAAGTACTATTATAATCTGATTAAGTTATCCTAGTCTGGAAAAGAAAGCATCCTAAAAGGTCATACTCTTAAAACTGTGATGGCGAACCTTTTGGAGAGGAATGCCCAAACTGCAATTAAACCTGAATACTGAGGTTTTAGTTTAGAAAAAACAACTCATACATTAACATCTTTTGTCTTAAAGAACACACACAGTAAAAGAGCTTTCACTGATATAAGCAGCTTTTTACTGAAAGGTAAAAGGTTGTATTTGGCTTGCTGTTTGTTATCCAATGCTCAGGTGCTGAGGTGATGCTGGGACGACTTCAAAGAGGGCTCTGCGTGCCTGCCTTGGCATGAATGCCACAGGTTCACCACCACTGCTCTAAAACAAGTTATTTTTCTTGGGAAGGAAATATTTGAGATCAAATCATTAAATGTAGATCTAGATATTAAAGTAAGGTAACAGCTTTATTATGTAAATATCTGCTGGAAAATATACTTCTCAAATACACCAAAGACAAGGCAAAAACCCTAAGGAATTATTTTCTATTGTCTAAGACAATTCTGATAGTTACTTTATTTATTTATTTATTTAATTTTTTTCAGCATCAGGGATCAAACTCAGGACCTTGAGCTTGCCAGGCAAGCACAGTGCCACTGCACTAAATCCCTGGCCCCGATAGTTACTTTAATTCATTCAACATGATATGAAAGTTACAAAGTACTCCAATAAATAAAGCTAGGAATATAATTTTTTGAAAAACAACTAAAGAGAGAGCCGGGGATTTAGCTCAGTAGTGCAGCCACTTGCCCAAGTCCCCGGTACCAAAAAAAAAAAAAAAAAGCAACTGAAGAGATGTGTACTTCATTCAACTCAAGGAATGGGCCATCTTCCTCTTTATTTTGTTATCTTATGTATAAAATTCTCCTTTGTCAATTTATACCGGCAAATACTTATGCACACTTTTCTGTAAAAGAAAAACACTTAAGAGTAAACAAAGCAAGCAGGCAAGCAAACAAAAAACAAACTGAAACCTGAAATGTAACAACTAAAGAAAACATCTGATTTCCTAAACAAATCCCAACTTAGATGTTCTCTTGGTTTGGAGTACATCTGGACCTGTACCTTTAGAATAAATCATCCTATTAAGCTGTGTATTTCTTACTACCAACCATAAAAATACCAGAGCTTCCTTCCTCCCTCTCTCTCTCTCTCTCTCTCTCTCTCTCTCTCCCTCTCATTTCGAGGCAGGGTCTCATTATATAGTTCAGGCCAGCTTTGAACTTACTATGTACTCCAGGCTGGCCTCAAACTCAGGGCAACTCTCCTACCTCAGCTGGGATTACACCTACAACACCCTGTTCCCAGTTTATTTTTCTCTAAAACATCCAATAATATGTATCATTGGTATTTAATATGCTCAGTGGCAGAAAGGAATTCAATTTCACCAAAAGTTAATTTATCAATTTAAATAATCAAAATTTATCCAGATGGGAATTATCTTTAAGGCTATAACACTGGGCTCTTGTTACAGAAATGATGTTTTAAATCAGTAATCACTATTAATGCTCATTTTGTGATTCAAGAACATAAGAGATTGATAAAATTTTAAAAATACATAGTTGAGTAATTTTAAAAATGTCATTCAGTTACAGTTTATGAAAGTAATAATGCAAAAATCCCATCTAAAAATTGAGATTAGAAAATGAAATTCAATTAAAGCCACAAAAGAACCAAACACAGAGAGGAAAATGGAAGGAAACCAAGACTGAAAATCTACCCGATTGTTATCTGTGGGGTTCATACTGTATGCTGGACTTTGAGGATTTACAGAGGAAGCACATAGTTTGTGGGGAGGTGGCAAATTCTGATTATTACAATACCACAGGATAAACAGGCACAAGTCACTGTGGCAGAATGGAACCAATTCCCACACGCTCTGACAATGACCTTTGAACTAGTCCTAGAAGGAAAACCTGCACTGTCTTTCAAGCTGAGAGGTCACTGAAGGCAGAGGAAAACCACACATCTATGAGAGGTATAAGAGGGAAAAGACTGTTTAGACTGTGACCTTGGAGTTTAAGAAGAATAAGAAAAAAAAAAAAAAGGTAACAAAAAAAACAGGCCTGCGTCAGATTTTAAGTTTTATACGTAAAAATTTTATTAATTATTTCTTGGCTGGAAAAAGAATAGGAAAACTCTTGGCTAGTACTGTAAGGATGCATTCATGTTTCTAAATTGCTTAACACATGTTCCCTCACCCATGGAAAATGCTTTCTTACTTTATCTTGCATACATTCCCACTATCTAGGAAGCTCTGAGGATGGTGGACTATCCCATACTGGAAGGAGACAGACCAGCTCCTAATCCCAGCTCAGTCACCCACTAGTTGTGTGTCCTTTTATGCAATTTACTTAAAATCTCCAGCCTTATCTTTAAAATGTAAATAAAATACTAATTCTAAGACCACTGATTACAAAATACATCATGATTTCTGTAATAGCAAAAAAAAAGTTATCAACTAACTTTGCTATACCATCGAAGTTTTAAAGGCTCACACTGACCAGAGATGCCAAGAGAGGTGAGGAGTGAAACACGGTAACTGTTATGTGCCCCACAGAATAGGTGGAAAACAACATGAGTTACCATATGTAAAATCCTGAGTGCAGCAGTGCCTGACATATCATAAGCGCTCAAGGTCAGCACAGGGTTTTCAAGTTTGACTTTCTGTATGTAATTCTTTCACTTTGTGTAGTTGGTAAAGGAAGAGATACTACATATCTGGATTCCAACTGTACCCACTATGGCATACACACACCCATACCCGGGATCCCAAAACACAGCCTCACTCCTCACTCTCGCATGACATACAATGTCGTTTTTTGTTCTAAGGATCAACAATGTGGTTCAGGAGTGCGCCTATCCTAGTGTGAAGGGCAGTGCAGCTGCCGCTGCCTGACACTGCCAAAGCGCGAGGACGGCTAAAACACGTTCCTCAGAAGCTGTTTGTTTCTCCCAAGGGCAAGTACACACAGCAGGTGTAAGACTTCACACTCGAGGCCCTGAAGTACCTATAGGAACCAATGGCTCGATTCTGGAGGAGGTGTTAACAGTCCCAGATTGCCTGGCTCACTCACAAGGGCCCATCTGACATTCTCTTCTCCCTGCTGATGCAATATCTTGATAAGATGCAACACATAATCTAAATATAAAAATTAGTATTGGAAGCTTATCAAAAGATAAAAAGCACAGTCATCACAGGAAAGACTATGTTTACCCTTAGGACAACAGCACTACAGTTGTAAAATTTATCTCAACATCACATACATAGATTTGAGTTAATTACCACCACCTCACACCTAAGTAACACACAATGATTAATGGTACTTGAAAGAAACAGTATTCAAAATTGTCATAAACCCATGCAACAGTAGTGCTAGTTATGTTTTGCATATGAAAGTGCTGGATTTCCACTGCAGTGGCTGCAGATCAACCAAAGTCCTGCCAGGTTAAATGGCCGTGAATGTGTAAGGGGTTGGAGGAGAGAGGTCAAATGGATAAAAGGAATGCACTTCTTTGGTCAATTTAGTATATTTATATTATGAGCTGTTCATCCAGTATGGTACTAAAGCATAGGATTTTTTTAATATTAAAGAGTTGGAGGAAAGAAAATTGATCAAAATGCCCTACACTTTGAAAGATTTCCTGGGATTAGAAGAAAACTGATACTAGTATCCATTTACGGGATATTTTGCCAAAATGGGTGTGGAGTTAAATGGACAAAGAGATAAGGCGCACCGGTCCATTACACATTAGGTCTTCACTAATTAATCTCACAGTCACCAGATAATGGCTCTGGTAGTACTGAGAGCCAAAAATAAAAGAGCCTATTATTATTAATTTCCCTCCATCTGTCAGTTCCTCCCGGGGTGACATATTTACACAGAAAAAAATATACATATTATGTGTGTGTGTGTGTATTAATATAAATCGACAACGACAAGTAAAATCCTTTAATTACTGAGAGATAGCTCATTTTGAACTAGAGAGACCTCATTTTTGGCCACTGCGCCAATCTGCCAAGCCAGACTGAAAGCTTGCTTTCAAACTGTGCCTCGTTCTTGCTGGCCACCTCTACTCCCATCAGCTCCTGACTTTTCAGAAATCAGCCCAGGTGTGTTCGCTTTCTTTATGTGAAGCGTGCAACCCGAACCCTGGAGACGCGTGCGGATCCCGAAGGCCGAGGGCTGGGTGGCCACGGGCAGCTCTGGCGGGGTGGTTGGCCAAGGAAATCGGGGCAGCCCTTGCCGCTGTCCAACAGCTGGGCCCTGCTTTTCAAGGCACAGCCCGGATCCGACAGAGGCGGACGCGCCAGACCCCGACGCCTCAGAGAGCGGACCCCGCCGTGGAGGGCGGCCTGTGGCGGGGCGGCCTCTCCTTCGCGCCCCGGC
>NW_022900916.1:60554135-60563890 GCF_012274545.1 Fukomys damarensis
GGGACGCGGAGCGGGGCCGGGCGAGCCCTGGGCTGACTCCGGATGGCCTGGCCGCTACCTGAGCCCAAGTTGGGACAATGGAACTACAGTTCCGGGAGCAGGGCACACAAGGACCCGTCCCTCCTTCCCAGTCACACCCTTTTCTGGACTTCCCTGCACCCGCCCAGCGTCCTGGGGGATCCGAGTGAGGCTCTCTGCACCTTCCTGGCCAGTGTGGCTGCGCCCAGGTGGTGCCAGCCAGGTGCTGCTATTGCAGGTGGGAGTAGCACCCAGTCCACGAGGAAGGGTTCAACTCGCTGTGTGGCCCTTTCTCTTGAAAGTCCCCGTCCCCCTTTAATGTCCTGTTTGCCCAGTTCCAGGGGGCGTAGATGCACCGACCTACTGGTGGAAAGTACAGGATGAGCTGAACTTAGTGTAGGTGTGGGTGATAGAGACCTTAATTCTCATTTATATTGACACCAAGGTTGGCTAGGATCACAGGCCAAAGGAAACGTGTGCTTAAGACAATCATCCCTGCCTCTAAAATTGGTAAATGCTTTGCAATTGTCAATAAAACAAGCACGCCTTTACTCCTTTGTAATTTTTTTTTTTTTTAATCCCAAGGAAGTATATTGCTTCCTTCTGGTGTTATCTGTCAGATGGGAATGGTTATTTACAGTGTGCTTGTGGTTGAGATAGTTATCCACATGGCCTGCGATGTTTAGAATGAGGCACTGGTTAGTTGGAGGTGTTGTCAGGCGTTTTTATAACTTTGTCATTTAGCTATTTCTGTATGTGCCTATAGGCCCTTCTCAAAATTACAGGGTGTAAGATATGAAGGGACTATAGAGATCTTGTCTGGTGATTCCCTTGTTTTTATTCAAAAACCCTCCTTGTTATAGTTTCAGCCATGGACTTCATATCCTCAAAGATTTTGTCACTTAAATGAAATCACATATATCACTGTCATGGATGTAATGCTAATAAGCAATAAAGTTAAATGAGTGTACAAACACTTAGATGCTGCTCTTTGCGAATAGTCGCTTAATTTAGGCTGTCATTCTTCTGATCTTGGGTTGATCACATGCTGGCAGTATTAAATCAGATATTGTAAAAACCAGTAACTGCTCACAATATATGGTCTGCCAGTCATATCCTAGACATTTCTATGATGTCATCAAAAGCAAATTAGAATTTCTGCTCAAGCTTCAATAACCAGCGTAAGCCCAAGGGTTGATTTCATGCCTGCCAAAAGTAAAGAAACTTGACATTTTATTTAATTGCAATTTCCAGAAGGCTTTCTGAAATATTGTAAATAGCTCATGAACCTCTTTTTTGTCCTTTCCTCTAGTTTAAAGTTAATCTCTTTACCTCTGCTCTGAGCATCCCCCACCCAGTCTTGGGGTGTTGATGTCTACATCAGTTGTCCCCATTTAAATTACCTTTACTCTGTGCCCTCTTTAAACTCTTTGTCTCCTGGCTGATTGCCTTCTACCATTATGTTTCTTGTTTGAATAAAAAGTATCCCTGGATTCCACGTTCCTGTATTTTTACCTCTGTGTCTTTCTACTCTGACAAACATCTAGAAAGAATAGTGTTTCCTTACAGTGTTCACTTGCTCAATTTCCATTCTCTTAGCACATTTCATTGTTCTTTGTCGAGGCCTTTTGTTAAATCTAAAGGACACTTTATATTCCTTATTTCTCTGGACCATTTTATAGCATCTGACACTGTTGACCACTCTACCTAACATTTGATATCCATCCATATGTTTTACTTCTTCCTCTCTAGGCCCTTTCTTGGTCCCTCTAAATTATATTAACTGAAGGTCTGTTGTCTGCCCACTATTGGTTACTCCTTGGTGATGAGAAAAGGTCTTTAGTGCCCGTATCACTCTCCTGGGATCATTTGCCTTCTTTACACATGCACAACCCTGTCTGGTTGTCAGTCCTTATTTATCACTTCATCCCCATACTACATCTCTTTGTAAATCTCTTTATAACATCATATATTTCATTTTTTCACCATCAACCCAGTAATTCAAGATTTTGCATCATGCTTGCACTCCTCTAACTTCAAATCGCTCTTCCCCTCTCTGGCTCCATGCTTTTGCCTTGGATAAGGCATGATTTCTTGTCCACTTCTCTTACTCCTTTTGAAAGGGAACAGCGACGCTCAACAACTAGGCCACACACACCGAGAGGTCCGACTGGAGATTTTATTCAAGGAGGGGAGCAGAGAGAAAGAGCAGAGAGAGAGAGAGAGAGAGAGAGAGACAGAGAGAGACAGAGAGAGAGAGAGAGAGAGAGAGAGGGAGAGAGAGAGAGAGGAAGAAGAAGAAGAGAACAAAGAAAGGAAGGTCCTTTTATTGGTTTTGGGCTGGACTATTGCTTATTTATGAGGAGTGAGCTACTTTTAACCTATCACAGGCCAGGTTGCCTTTTATGGTTTAACTTTTCTGTCTTGCTGTGGCCTTGGTGGGAGGGAAACTAAAGATAAGAGCACGAGGTCATTTTAAGAGCCAAGAAGCACCAGGAAAATGCAGCCTGTGATGGCGCCATCAAGTCCCTAACACCTTCAACTTGTCTTCCTCAGGTCTGGCTCAAAACTCCAATCCTACACTCTCCCATCCCTCTGAGAAGAGGGAACTTTCTTAAACTGAAATCGGATTATTCTTGGCTGCTAAAAACCAGTTAGTGGCTTCATGCTTATTTGCAGCATCCTAAACTATTTAGAATGTTTACTGATGCTTGGCAGGTTGTGTTGCCTCCTAGTAATCTGAAAGAAACGAGCAAGGAAAGGAGAAACTACCTGAATGAGATTGTTTCAACTTCTACCTTGAAACAAACATTTTGCCTTCCTTCCTGACTCGGCTGTTTTCATCTGTGTTTATGACTGTGTCAATATCATTCACTTGGAAACCTGTTCTCTCATGTTTTCCTTCCTTATTTCTGCCTCCAGTTTATCTCTTCATTGTTTGCAAATGCTTCCTATCCTTTTTGTGGGGTTGGGTGTACATTGAGCCCGGGACTTTCACACTGAGCTCAACTGCCAGCCCTTTTCTTATTTAGTGTTTTTTAAATTTTGGAGTCAAAAGTTTCATGAAGTCTCCAAGTTTTCCAGGCTGGCTTTGAACCTGTGATCCTCCTGCCTTAGCCTCCCACAGTGCTAGGATTATTTGCCTAAGACATACTTCATCTTGTCACTTCCCTGCAAAACTCGATGGGTCAGTATTGGAAAAAAATGAGTTCCCAACCTTTCAACAAGTTTAAGTGTTTGTTAGATGACCTAAATCATCTCCATTTTCTTAGCTTTTATTTTATCCAATTATACTAAACTATGAGCTAGGAACTTTACACATAAAAATAGTTTCCCCCATATCCTATACTCTATTTATTCTCCCCCTCATATTTCCTATTTTATTTATTCTACTTGTTCCGTGTGTGTGTGTGTGTGTGTGTACTGCTGGGGATTGAACCCAGAGACTTTTCTGCCCTTTTTTATTTGTATTTTTATTTTGAGACAGAGTAAGTTTTAAGTCACTATGTTACCCAGGTTGGACTTGAATTTACAATATTCCTGCTTAATTAAATCTCTTAGAGTGCTGGGATTACAGGTATGTGCCTTGCCTGGTTTATTATACATTTATTTCTGTTTATTTTTTATTTATTCTACTTATTTAAAACTTATCTTCTTTAAAGATTTGCTAGCTTGCCTCTTCCATTAGTTTGTGCCTTTAGTTCCTTATGTGACTATAAATCTTTTTCTGATTTCTCATTAGCATTTTATTTCTATGTTTAAGTACATAGTCAACACAGGCTCCCTTTGTTCAGAACAGGTATCTTCATCACTCATGCATACATGTACATTAGGAAATTATCAGTTCTGTCTTCTGAGTGGTATTTCGATGCATTTTGTAATCTATTCAGACATTATGTTTACTTTCCTCTTCCTCATTTACTTCCCTCCAGATTTTATGTATTAAGGCAAGAGGTTTAGTCCTTTCTGTAATACTTGTAAAGAAAACTTGTGAACAAAAATATTATGGTTGTCTTCAATGGAAAACCAGGCATTGTCTAATCCTGTGGGGTTTCTGTACCTTTCATTGTTTTGAATTGTTTTACGTTGTTATAAATTGCGTAATATTTATAGTAATGCAAATGATTCTTCTCTATAAAATGCAAATTGTGTCTCATTTGGGATTCAGTTAATTATTGCACTGTGAACACTGAACAGATTTAAAATTTTACAACTGCAATATTAAGCAAATTTATTTCACCATTCCCGCTGACCCTTATATTTGTAGTTTTTAAAATTTGCCTTTGAATTGGTTGTAATATATTACTGGTTGCCTTTAATGAATGGATTCAGTAAAAGCTTTGACACGTTCATTTTATATTTGATTGAAAGTCAAAATTATACCTTCTTTTAAAAATTATCTTTTAGCACATGGATATGTCTCCAATTTAGTAAATATTAACATTTGTTAATTTCAGATTACAGATCATTTCGTGAAAAACACTATAGAAAATTGAGATACTTTTTTTCCTTAGGATTTTTAGGATCATGGTAGAAAATATTTTCAAAACTGAATTTTTGCTTATCTAGATGAGAAGACAGTTTCCTCTAGAAAATTGAAAAATGTTTATTTTTAATCATGATGAATTTGAACATCAGCCTTTAGAAACTGTGATCAACTCAGGTGTGCCCCAAACAAAACAAGTAACCAGTTTATATTTACTTAGCTACTTACAAACTTAACATGAAAAAATAAACCCAAGAGGAGCTGGGTATTTAGCTCAGTAACACTGTTCCTGCCTGGCAAGTGCAAGGTCCTGAGTTCAGTCCCCAGTACCAAAAGAAAACAAAACAAGAAATTCTGAAGTCTTATTAATTATTTTATGTTTATGTATTTTTTTTTAATTCTAGAAGTTTTCATCTTAAAATGATACAAAAATCCCAATAATTGCTTGGTGTTTGTAAAAAGTAAGTTTCATATATTACCTATTAGTTTTCAATATAAGAAAAACATTCTAAATTCAACTGTAATTGCGAGTGTCGAGTTTGTCTTTAAATTAATTGTAGTCACTTGAAATTACGTTTCTGGTGCTTTTCACCTAAATTCTTTTCTTATCTCAAGTGCATCTTTTTTTTTTACTTCCTTAACTTCTCTTCTATGTTATTTGTTTTTAGACCAGTTGTGTTTCTAAATACCTGTACTTGTAGGCAAACTCTTCTCACCATACACTGGTGACCTGTGGTGTAATAGTTTGGGCACAGGTGGAAGCAAAGGATGTGAGAAAACAGTGGACAGATTGGAAGCAAATGTAGAAGTGAAATTGGGAAAATACAGTGGTGGATTGAGTGCCTGTGGGAGAGAAGAGAGAATGAGGTGACTTCTGGTTCCGGCCTGAAGAACCAGTTGGTGGCCGTTGAGATCACTTTCTGGGAAGACTGGGAAGGAACAAGCTCAGGTAAGATTATTGCAGTTCTTTCATTTCATTCTTGTTTACTTTAAAGTATGTTTAAAAGTTAAAGCTCAGAAAATACAGTACATACTGAATTCTCTTGTACGACATTTCGCTTTGCCCTACCACCCTTAATACTCTTTAGCTCAGGGTGAAAATGGAAGCGTTCATCCACTCCATTCCCACCTTACATTTTTTCAGGTGAAACCAACACTTTTCATCAAAGGAGAGAAAAAAATGTAGTGAGACAATTACTTTGCCCTGAGCCTTCCTGAAAGACAAAAACAACTTCTCCTTTCTATGAAATAGTTACTTTAGATTAGCCTGAAGTTCACAGTTCACTGCTTTTTAAAAGCCCTGGTATCCCTTAGGGAGCGTGAATTATCAATGCCTCCCATTGTTTCTGAGGTGAAGGATGTTAACCATTGATGAGAGCAGATCAGGGCAATTGGAAAGGGAAAGGAAAATTCTAAATGACCTGCCTGGTTTCATAGCCTCATGGCCCAAATGGTGCTGACATTTTCATTAAGCAGGTCAAGAAAAAAAAAACAAAAAACAGTGGCAGTTAATTAGCTTAGAGTTTTCTCAGCTGAATTGGCCCAAACTGCTCTAGGCCCCAGGTAAGTCAAACTGCATCTTGGCCTTCCACTGTACACTGTATCACCTTTGAATGCCCATAAACAAATTAGGGCTGCTTTGGGGTAAAGCTGTGTTGCTCACAGGGATGTGTGAAAATGTATTAAGTAATGTCTGTAAAGCACTTGACATGATTTATTCTTTAGCCAGTTTTTCCTAAGGGGTACTTTGTCTCACACACTTCTAATTGCCATCCAGCTAGAAGATGAAGAGCAATCTTCCACTAAACACTTAGTGGGTTGAAGAGATGACTCATATAGATCTTTTTACTCCCTGTACACAGAAAATACACTTAACATTCCTCATCATGAAATTCTGCTTTTCTAACTAGCATATTCTTTTGTGACATTTAGATATCATTTTCATTTTGCAGGAGTGGCAGGTAAAACTCAGTGGTTGTTAGAGAAAAGTTTTTACTACGGGGGTAGAATAATGTAGTAAAAAGAGCGTAGGTTTTTTAAAGAACACTTGGAATCTGACACCTGGCTGTACCATTTACTAGCTAAACAATGAGGCAAATCATTTTACCTGTTGAACTTCAATTTTCGTACTTGTAAAATGAAGATAATAACACCTATCACTCAAGGTTGTTTTTATGACTAAATGAGGAATGTATAGTTCCTGACATTTAAATGATGCTCAATAAAAACTTCTTTCCTCCTTCAAACTTCCTCATCATTAGTGAACTCATGAGCAGTTGTTCTTCAGTCTCGTACTGCTCTGTATCCGCAAGTAAACATACTGTCACAGAGACTGAACGCTGAATTAACAGTCACCTGTTGCAGAAAGTTAAATAATATTTGGTCGAGCCTGTTAAACAGCAGCGTGGCATTAAAGGGCTCACCTTTAGTTAATCCATTTTTTCACCCTATATCCAAGTTTTGAATACATTAGTTTAACAATCCCATTGTTCTCTTTGGAATATAAATAACCTACTAACCTCCAGATGTTATTTTCTGTCTCACACACACATGCACACTCACACTCACACACACAGCAAGTTTCATTATGTTTTGGCCTGATTGTTTACATAGTTCAGCAAAAGCTAATCAAATGCTTCCTTGAACATTCAATATTGTTTGACTTACCAAGGCTGAAGAATTAAATTCTGCCAAGTAATTTTGTTAAGGAATATTGGATTTGATCATTTAAATGTCTCTATTATTTTTCCTCCTATTCCAAGACTAGGAAACCAACCTCAATAAAATCTGTCCACCAACTTCACCTTCATTACATTTAGATTCTGGCAAATTATCTTCTACTTAAGGTCACCAAACACCAAACATGTCAAGATACCTAGCTGGCCAGCAAGTGATGTGACTTATCGCCTGTAGGCTTTAACCCTAACACAGCTCTGTTTTTTCTTCAGTGAGATTGGTAGGCATTGCTCTTTCATCGTGGACTATTTCATATCCTGATAAATGTCTTCTCAAATATGAATCCAGATATGACCTTATATGACAAAATTGAGTAAAAATTCTTTATTAGAGTGAAATATATAATTTTTAAATAATTTGATTCCTGGTGAGAAGGCAGTCAGCTTCTTATTGCCCCTGTGCCAGCAACTTTATTTCAACAAAATGTGTGAAGACCCAATAAAGATATTAAATTCTAAAGGTGAACTCCTGAGTAGTTCTTCAATCTCATACTGCTCTGTGTCTGCAAGTAAACATATTGTCACAGACACTGAATGCTGAATTAACCACCTGTTGCAGAAAGTTAAACACTTAAATAATATTTGGCTATTTAAATTGAGAGTTTCAAGCTATTTTTTAAAAAAATGTTTCATTTGATATTGAGGGTTAAAGAGTTAGAAATACATTACACAAAGAGAACAGGCTGCACATAGCAGAAAGTAGACAACACATAAATACCAAAAGTGTTACTAACCAAATAACTATTATTAAATATTACTCATCAGTTCTTTGTTTATTGATTGATTGCAGTGATAAGGATCAACCTGAGGTCTTATGTATGGTAGGCAAGTACTCTACCAAGTGAGCTACAACCCTTTATAAATTTTACTTTAAGACAAGGTCTTTCTAAACTTCCCAGGGTGGCCTTGAATTTTCCCTCTAAAGTAGCTGGAACTAAAGACACCATTTCTGGGTATGTATTTATTTCATAATCTGCTGTGTCTTAGTCATCAGGCTGCTTTATGAAGTCATCTGCTTTTGTACTAAATCCTAGAAATCCTGGCTGAGTTCCCGTATACATCTGACAGTTATGTGGACAGTTTTGTTCTATGCTTCAAAGTTGCTACTCATGAAATACCAGTAGTGAATGCAGGCCTTTCCATGAAATTCTGAGGTTGGCTTTCTTTGAAGACAATAATTTTAATCCATGAGCCCTTTGGCAAGCATTGGAAGATAACAGAAATCTATCAGTGACAATACACAGTGACGGTTCAGTTACTGGGTAGTCAAAAATGTCAGAGATAAAGACAGCAAACTTCTACACTGAGGAGTGGCATATAATTCCTTCATGAGAATTTGCTCTATGCATTTTGGACAATGAGAGCACAGACACATCTCCAGGGTCTTCTGATATATTTTATAATGGATACAATCTCAGAAAGATGCACACAGGTTGTCTTTTATTTATAAAATGTATCCTTTTATTTGGTCACTGATCAGTTCATATGATCATGTTGAGCTAATTTTTTAAAAAAACGTGAAGAATAATAGTTATTTTTGCCATCACTTCTTTTATAAGGCAAAGCAACAAAATTTTAGAGGGATCATAGAAAACATAAAAGATAGTTTTATGTGTAAAGAAATCCCATGTTTTTCTGAATCAGATACACATTTGTGATAAAGAAAAATCAAGTCGAGAACTTCGAACCACCTCTTAAGACAGGACCATATGTGCATGAAGAAAACATGGTTCCATACCTAGTAACATAAAATACAATATTTTAAGTAACAAGGTGACACATAAGAAAGAAGTCTTAACTCTTTGAGAAATGAGGAACTTGCAATTTTCATTGCTTGATAATCGAAGGCTTGACAAAATCAATACACATAACAGAAAGCTATTCTGATGGTAATATGGAATTTCTTCCATGTATGCAAGTCAAATAAAACCGAAAAGAATAAACTTTTACTACCTTTTGTTAGGTGAAAAACAAATAGTTGAAGATAAGCTGTCTTTAAAAATACAGAAAAACAAATTCTAGTTTTACATTAGTACAATAACAGAAAAAGTTTCATGAGCTTTCTGCCCTGTTTAAAATTATAAGTAAACCTATTGAAATGGAGTAAATTTTATCAAAAATTGAGTGTATTTTCTTGTTTCTTTTCCAAATCATTATCTGAAGTTGAGGCAAGTAAAATTTTTTTCTGCGTGCCTATAACTTTCTGTATGTTTAAAGATTTGTCCAGGGGCTGGGGATTTAGCTCAGCGATTCGATGGCCTGCCTTGCAAGCGCAAGGACCTGAGTTCAATCCCTGGTACAAAACAAAAAAAACAAACAAACAAAAAAAAAGATTTGTCTTACACAATCCTTTTTATATTCTAGAAAAACCAGATCGTTGACTGTAAAATAGAAGTATTCTCCTCTCTTTGAAAATAATAATACATTTCAAGATCTTGCATTCATATGCCTACTTTTTTGTTATGCTTGCTTCAGTGTAGCCTTTTTTTTTTTTTTTTTTTTTTTTTTTTTTTTTT
>NW_022900916.1:60563930-60573199 GCF_012274545.1 Fukomys damarensis
TTTTTTTTTTTTTTTTTTTTTTTGTAGTATCAGGGATTGAGCCTGGGACCTTGTGCTTGCGAGGCAGGCTGTGGCACCACTGAGCTAAATCCCTAGCCTGCTTCAGTGTAGTCTTTGATTACCACTATTAATTATAACTTTTAGCAGAATTATCATATTTCTTTTTATTTATTATTTTGCTTTTTGAGACAGGTCTTACCAGGTAGTCCAACTTGGCCTTGAACTCTCTATACAGCCTAGGCTGGCCTCACATTCCCAATCCTCCAGTTATTTGAGGTTTCCACTGGGATTGCAAGCACATACCACCGCAGGTCAAATTTGCTAGCTTCTATTTCATAGTGAAAACTGGCAGAATGGGTAAGAAGTATTAATCAAACATAGCTTAGTAACTTAGAATAACTCATGGATATACTCATATAGCCCCCATTGAGTCACATATACCAAATTTCCTATCTTTTAAAATTTGTAAACACAAACATTAATGTGACTAATAGATGCATTGGCTATAACAAGCAAAGTGTATATGCTGAAAATATATTGGGTGGTCAAATTTCAATATTCTATTTTATGTTAAAGTTATCAAGGTGTGCAAGTTTATCCATTAAATAATTTAAAAAATAAGAATAGTCCAAGGTTCATTCAAATTGCAAAGATACTTTCTGGGACCATTTATTCCTAGAATAATGCTTTAGATGCCTTCAAAATTGTCTACATTCCCCATTCTCCCTCTTCCCTCTAGAAAAAGGGTTATACATTTTTTTTTTATGTTAAGCAAGTGGGTAATCACATTTTTGTGATTTTCCTCTCTACTGTGATTTCTCCAGGAACCTAAAGGTGTAAACCAATAAATAACTGTTTGCTTCAGGACATTTCCGAAAGACAATTTATCCATATAATTTCTTCATTTGGCCAAGCGTCTTTTCTTATCAGGATAACAGATAGCTTATCTAGAAAATAGGTAGATTATTTTAAAATAAAATTACCTAAAAATAAATAAAATTACCTAGCAAGACTCATGTCAGGAATTTGGCCTTCCTGTATCTCCTGACTCTCAACTATTATATCATGGGGTGTCTCCCAGCTCGGTTAGTCTCCTGTCTTGACAGCGACACTTAAACCACTAAAATCCAGCTGCCCACACCCTGTAAGTATTGTCTTCTCACCTTATTTTGAGACATTACTCCTAGAATCTCTCCTTACTGTAGTGAGTCTGATTAATTTGGATCAATGAGCAGACTTCATCCGTGTTTGCTGCTATAATTGAGAACTGTGTGGTGATATTGCTATGTGGCCAATTCACACACATTGGTGACCCACTTCCCCCAAGAGTCGTGGAGTTGTTTTCAACCGAAAAGTTCCTGAAAAGCCAAGTCTGTAAAAGAATTACCTTCACAATGCGGACTCCTGCCTCAATTCAAGCCTTGTGTTCTTATGCTTCTGATCTCTCCGTAAGAATTTTTAAGCCTAGCTTTCAATGTTCAATTTCTTTTTTTTTTCTGAGAATTTTGTGAATACTAGAGTTATACAAGTGCTTGTTTTTCTCTATAAAAAAATCAGAGTGCAACTAGATGTGAGTCTTTATAATTTAATTTATTTATATGCTTCATAGTTGCAAAAAATGTCAAACTCGTATAAGAGGTAAAGGTTTTTTGAGATTAAAGACATACAGTTCTACCGAGAGCTTGCAGTTTCTGTTCTATAATCTTATATAAGTCAGTGATGAATCCAGCACCATAAAAACCGCTTGGGCTGGTCCAAAAGAGGAGTTTTACTTTCAAGGAATATAAGAAACTTTTTTTCTTTATCTTTGGTACCAGGGATCGAACTCGGATCCTTGCGCTTACAAGGCAGGTGCTGGAACCACCGAGCTAAATCCTGGCCAAACTTTCTTGATTGAGTTGTATTCACACATACTCAAAAAGACAAAAACTAGAGTAATCAGATTTTTCAACATCACTCATCTAAAATACACTTATCCTATATATCCCAAGAGAAATCAGCAAGTAATTACACCATAAAATCAGATTCCCAAATACTGCTGTCACCAATTTGGGAAAACTTTCTGGCTGCATACAAACAGACTCAGATAATACATGAGGTGCTTTCTTAGCTATGAAATCAGTATTGTACCCACCTCTCCCTGAGTCTGACCGTGGAATTACAAAAAACATGTATATTTGAATACTCTCATCCAAGAGCCAGAAAAAAAGAAACAAAAGCTCCTACAGATTATCCAGTATACTCGGTGTACTCGCAGAACAACTTAGATCCTTTTAGTATCAAATAGTTTACATGGGAAGTAGGATGGCGAAGGCAGTATTTAGGAATCTGGCTCTGTGGATTCCTAATCATTTGGTGATGTCTCTCTGATGACCCTGAATATTAAGACATGACAGCAGGTAACTGTTGAATATATTAAAATAATTATTCTTAAAAAGGTAACATCATGGCTGAAGTTGTAGCTCAGAGGTAGAGCAACAGACTTAGCATGCACAAAGCTCTGGTTCTATCCCCAGGATCAAAATAAAAAGGCAAAATCATTATTTTCCTACTAATTTACAAATAAATGTGTGTCACAGATTTAATCTAACTCAAGAGGATACAGTGAAATGGTACAAGTTCAACAGAGATTTACTTATTTATTGCTTCCTATTGACCACAGAGTTTAGGAGCAAGTTGATCGATTCTCACTCAGTTCAGTGTACCTGCCATCTATTTAGTGGGCTTTCTCTTTTAATTTTAATTTTATTTTCAACTTTTACTTTTTTGTTTTAGTTTACATTTGCAGTAGATCACATTCCTCATGGGGATCTGGTACATGTACATAATGTCTTAATTCTTTTTTGCTTGCTTGTTTTTGAGACAAAGTCTTGCTCTGCTTGAGCTCACTATGTAGCCCAGGCTGCCTTCACACTCCCAGCAATCCTCCTGCCTCAGCCTCCCGAGTGTCGGGACATATGCCACTATGCCTGGCTACAGAATATTGTAATTCTTATTTTATCCCCTTCCCCTGTGGCTCTGCTCCCTTCATCTCTCGGTCCCCTCCCATTTGCAAAATATATATTTTTCTATTTTCTATTATCTGTCTTTTATTTTGCTCTTTGTTTATGCTTTGCATTTGTCATGTAAGAGGAACTGTGCTGTGTTTATGCTTGTGTGTCTGATTTATTTCACTTGACATTATGGTTTCAAGGTATATATCAATTTTCCTGCAAATGACTGAAGTTTACCTTTCTTTATGTCAAAGTAGTACTCCATTGTGTATAAAATTTACACTTTTTAATCCATTCATCCATTGCTAGACATGTAGGCTGCTTCCAAGATTTAGCTATTATGAATTATGCTGCTATAAATATAGTTATGCATGTATCACTGTAATATTATGTCTTTAACTCTTACAGGGAGATACCTAAAAGGGGAGTAGCTGAGCCAGATGGAATTTCTAGTTTTGTTTTTTTGAGGCATCTCCATAATGATTTCCATTGTGGTTACACTAGTTTACATTCCTGCCAACAATGTAGAAGGGTTTCTTCTTCCTTGCTACCTGTGAGTACTTTTTATTGTTTGATTTCTTGATGATGGCCATTCTCTCTGGAGTAGGACGGACTCTCAGTGTTGTTTTAATTTGCATTTTTGAATGACTAGCGATGTTGAGCATTTTTTCATATATTTATTGATCGTTGGTTCTTCTGAGAAGTTTCTATTCATTTCAGTTGTCCACTATTTGAATAGGTATTTTATTTACTTTAAGTTTTTTGTTCTTTATATATTCTAGATAATAGTCTTCCATCTAGGGAGCAGCTGGCAGTTTTATTTTTCCCATTCTGTAGGTTGTCTCTTTACTCTTCAACAGATAATTTAAAAAATTAAAAATCAGGACTATTTTTTAATATTCAACTGGCTTCATGTGGCCAGTTGAGAAAAGAGAAGTCTATTTTTATGTACTTGATCAAGAATCATTTATGAACACACACAAATAATTTTAGAAGGAAATTTTATAAGGGAAAATCCTAAAGCGAACCAACAGTGGGTGACATTCCTCAGTATCTTTTTCCCCTAGCATAGGCTTGGTAGATGAATAGTCTGAATTTTTAAAAAAGGTAGGAAAAGGAATGGAAAAAATTTTATCCCATTTCTGAAAGCTTTGGTGAAAAGACAGTTACGTAAACAGTGATCCTTTTCATATTAAAGATATGAACATCAGATGGTACTGGGGATTGAATATACGGCTCTTGCACTGCGCTACATCCCCAGCCCTTCTTCAAATTTATTAATTTTGAAAGAGTTTGTCCCTAAATTGTCTGGGCTATACTCAAACTTGTGATCCTCCTGCCTCAGCCTCCCAACGTGCTGGGATTACAGGTGTGTGCCACCACACCTCAGATTCTTTCTTTAGAGCTAAATTACAGTTTGCTTAGTTTAAGGTAATCTGAAGTTAAGTAAGGCTTATATCAAAGATTATTCTCAACTAGTCAACTTGATGTTCTGGTTTTCCATTCTAGCTGAAATTAGTATAATCTGTGTTTATTCTGTAGATATGCATTAGTACCGATTTTTGTTTCATACTTAAGAAAGAATACAGGAGGAAAAAAGGAAATAGGAAAAAGAGGTGAGAAAGGAAGAAAGAAGCGGGAAGGAGGTAGAAGAGTAGAAAGAAGAGGGGAGAAAAGAAAATTAGACAACTAAAGCAAAGAGGGGGGGAAGAACCAGAGGGAGGGAGGAAAGAAAAGAAAAGAGAAAAGGAGAGGAAGATCATCAGTGGTGACCCTGAATCTAGTACCAGTCTGGTCACGAGGGTGCTACAGAAGTGTTAGTCCTGGGATATCCTTTTCTGTTTTTGAGCACTGAGTAGCAACCTTCTTTAAACTTGCCAAGGAAGGGCTAAGAATAGCCAGCCACTCAAGGCTTCCAATTGCCTTGCTGGTTCTCTCCTATTCCAGGCCAGCTTCCCTGTCCTACTTATTGTCTGTCTGTTAAAGGGTTGTAGAGAGAAGGTATGGAGAAAGAGAACCAGCTGTCAGAGGTGAGTGATTGCCAACTGCTTTCTGCAGAGTGGAACTGGGCAGATGTCCCCTTGTCAGGGGAGCATTTGTTAGCCCCTGAAGCCCAGGGACGGGAAATAGGAGAGAATCACCCACAGAGACTGGGTGAATCTTCAAGAAAACAAGACCGTAGTCTCTTTTCTTTCCAGTCATCTGCTTTGCATGTGCTTGTGGATCCACCTCTGTGTTGTATCAACATAGAGGAAAAAGTGAACAAAAAACAAAAAACAAAAAAAAGAGAAAAAGTCTGAATAAATGGGATAAGAGATAGTTTAGATAGAAAATGTCCCCCAAATCTCTCATGTGTTCAGAGGTGGAGGCGGAGCTTCCTGCAGGAGACTGGTCATGATATTTTTTTAAAGGTGAGCAATCACGGATCCCAGCTGAATGCGTTATTAGGAGGTGGGTGGGTCACCGGGGGCGTGATCTGGAGGGAGGGGGCGTGTTCTTGTCTCCTGCTCCCCCCATCCCTCTGCTCCCTGGCCGCCCTCAGGGGAACAGTTTTCTTCTGCTATGCCCTTTCAGCACCGCCCTCTTTGCTTTCGAGGAAACTGTGGTCTGAACTGTGAGCCAAATAAACCTCTTCTCCTTTAAGGTGTGGGTGTGAGGCACATATTGTGTCCCAGCACTGGGAAAGCCGACTAATACAGTTGGTGAGGTAAAATGGACAGTGAGAGAGGGGACTTCTGGCACCATGGGCAGGAGCCACATAACAGCAGGCCACACGGCCATGGCAAAAATTTTAATGGCAATTTTAAAAATTATTTCAAGCATTTTCTTGGCCTTTGCATCCATGTAGAAGACTCTGGATTTACTAACCTTATTTTATTTCATGGATCACACATATCATATAATTCTGAATAATTTTGGTCTCGGTGCTAAGAAATTACTAAGATCTCTCACATTTGTTTTGTTATGATCTTTTGGTACTACTATATCTACATAGTTGTCAAAAATTCACTTGTGCTGTTCTGGCTTTTATCTCACCAAGCTCTTCATACACAAAGATTAAATCCTTGCCCATTATATGTACATATTCAAGTACACAATTATATGTGTATATATTGAAGTACATAATTATAATTGGCATCTGTGGCCTGAAGAGTATATCTGTTTGCTGGAAGATTAAAATAGTAAGTCCAAATGTAGTTATAAATAGTTCATACAAATCATGCCAAGAGAAAGCCACTAATTTACTAGCAGATAGAAAATGTGTAGAAGATAATAAAAACATGGCAGCTAAAAGTTCTGCTCTTTGATGTTTATGATTTAAAACCCAGAACAGGAAACCTTTTCTCCTTAGAATTAGCTTGAAACTCCAGGGATAGGAATCTTGGCCAGGAACTGCACACTTTGACCCTCATTAGAGTCCACATTAAAGAATGCACAGATTGCATTAAACGTGTGCTCAGCCGTCTTGTAGCAATGATCCTGGTTTCTTCTCTAATACGAATTACTGGCTTCTCAGCGCAATCCTTATACTTCTACCTACTGTACTTTACACTTATGCAGATGGTCACTCTGAATCCAACATGTTACCTTTTAGTTCATCCTGGAACACATAGTATTGTAGCTGTCTTATGGAAGAAACAGAAAAAATTTTCAGTATGAAAATACCTCCATACAGCTGATGATAAATGAAGGATTATGACTAGTATATCAATTATTGCAGTCATTATTATAGAAGTATATCTCCTTGGGTTCTTATGGGAAATTACTTTCTTTGGCACATTCTTGGGAATTATTTCCTGTGTTCCATTGGCTTTGTGGGATGACAATCTAGGATGATGGATGCAGTTCTATTGTTTTGTTAGAGTACGCTGTAAATGCTCTTAACACTCCTTGTTTGAGTGCATATTATATTCTCTTTGAATATTATCTGAGAATATGATTCATAGTTTAGTCTTAATGTTATTGAAAAAAATCACTTAATGAATAAGAAGGAAGCTTCTTCTGGTAGAAAGTCATAAAGAACAGAACAGGTAATTCTTGTTCTAGTCCTCATTCAACTGAAACATAGCCTATGGCAAATTAATTCAGGTATAGTATCCACTTCTTCATCAATAACTTATTTTTAAATTCTCCTTTAGTTTGAGATTCCTAATATCTTGCAATATGCAGTATTAACTAAATGTTCGTTAGGAAACTTAAAATCCTGTCGATGGGACAAAATTTAAATATAAAGATTAGGGAAAATGTGCAAGCAAGTGCTAACTCGTGGTGTATTAGTGAGGAATACTAAAAAGAGAAGTCCATTGACTCGATCAAGCAAATGGAGGTTGTTTCCGAAAGTGTTAGGTGCTCTCAAAACCAATTGGAAGCAAGTTAGGGGTCCAGGCTTGGGGGCGGGAGGACTCCAGGGAGCTCTGAAGAGCAGAGGAGCAGAGGTACTAGCACTGTGTGAGGCAGGGGCAGTCTCAGGAGGCTTTTGCTGTTGTGTTGTTGGCATTGTTTTGTGCATCGACCGTTCCTTTTCATTTCTTTCGCTCTTGCCTCACTTGCTCACTTTCACTGTGTTGAACAGGAGCTTTCAGTAAGCCAAGGTTCAGTCACATGTCCACCCTCTGACTATACTTCAGACAGGAGCCTTGCAAAGCAGCTACCTTCAATTACTCTCTAACTGGAACCATCCACAAACAGGAAACTATTCCTTATGAGGTTAGAGAGCAATTAAGATATAAAATTGCTAATGATGAATGTCTACCCTTGTATTCACAGACTACAGAAGAGAGTTCACTTTGGAGTTACTGAGAGACCTTATGAAAGAAGTTGGGTAACTAGAAATCGAGATGAGCTCAATGAAGGGGGATTAAAAATGCCATGCCAAAGAAAGGAAGAACCAAACCAAGAAAAATTTATCTAAGCCATGTGAGTTCAGTCTACAAGACTTTAAATATCATGCTAAGTCAGCCACATAGCATCTTTTAGTTCTCAGAGGGGCATTCTAGCTGCTCTTGTGAAAGAGTAGTAATTTGTGGCACAGTATATTCCCTAAAACTAGCAAAATTTTATCTTCTCATCATTTTGCTTTCACTTTTTTTCCAAAGGCATCTTTAAAATGCGCATGCATATTCCTCAGGACACTGAGGAATTTGTTTCTTCGGTTTCCTCACTCACTGAGAGGATAACCATCCCCTGCATTATAGAAACAACAAGCACACAGCACTATATGTTGAAGATACAGTTAGTCGTAAGAAATCATACACTTTTGTTATGGATATCATTTGTATGACATTTTTCTTCCCCATTTCGTTAAGATTTTTAGCAATTGATTTGAATAAGGTAGCATATCCAAAAACACTGTCTATAGTTTCTACTAATAAAAGTTTTTATAATAAAAGCATTAGTTTCCACTAATAAAAGCATTTATGATAAATGCTTTTCTTTCTATAGGGCTAGTGGGTATACATGACAACGGCAATTCCTTGATTAATAGGTTTCACAAGGTACTGATGACCGATAGAACTACAGAAGACTTCTGTGACTGATGCATTTGAGTTGAATGAGAAATCTCTTTTATTTATAATGCAGTTAGAATTGAGGCCTTCAGATGTTATTTTAACTTCACAGACAACACCCCAGTGTTTAATGATAGCAACACGAGGAAAAACAATGGCCCCTGCCTGTCTCCACATAATTTCAAATAAATGCATAAAATCTACCCCCAGTGTAACATTTTCATGAATATAAACTTGGGGATTCCCGTGTGCTGAGTGTGTATATTAGGGACCCAATAAGCATCAGTTGATTTAATTCAAAATGCATCTGGGGGCCTGGGATTTAGCTTAGTGGTTCCGCCGCCTTTCTTGCAAGCACAGGGACCTGAGTTCGATATCCAGAACCCTCCTCCCCCAAAATGCATCTGGAACCTGATAGAGAAGGGCTTCTTCATTCTAGTTGCCAATAAATCACATTCCTATTATTTGTTTGTAGTTGTTCTGTAAAGCAGGGATGTCACTTTTCTTCAAAAATAGTAGGAAGAACAAACAATCCTCTAGTTACCATGAGTAAACAGACAAAATATATTTACAAATCTGTCTGTTTTCAGATGTCCCTGATAGAGAAAATTTATGCAGGAAAAGATTTTGTATATCCTTATCAAAACTATCAAAACTGGCTATATATATATAAAACTATATAACTATAACTATATATATATATATAAAATTGCAAAAAGCATCTAAATCTGGAATATTTAAAAAACTAGTATCTTTTATGTATTGTCTT
>NW_022900916.1:60573284-60650952 GCF_012274545.1 Fukomys damarensis
GTTATAAAACTATAACTATAACTATATATATATATATAAAATTGCAAAAAGCATCTAAATCTGGAATATTTAAAAAACTAGTATCTTTTATGTATTGTCTTACTCTGCTTGATGGCAACAAGAAGGTGATGATTATTTACTTTCTTAACTTTTAGTCTTTCTCCCTAAAAATGACAATTGACATGAGGTAGGCTGAAAAACAACAAAAGTTCATTTTCTCCCCAATTAGAAGTGAAGAATATGCTCCACGTGCGGTAAATTTCAGCGCATAAGGCTAAGATGCCAACAATTAACGGGTGGTACGGTTAGCACGGCTGTTCTGGAGCAGCGGAAACGTAAAGATGGAAGCAGGCTGTGAATGTCCTGTGGCTGGGGCCAGGCCAACAGCTGGCTCGGAGGCCCCCACAGAACACCAGGAGGAGGCTTTGCTTCAGTGAATTTGTCACAGTGAGCGATCTGTCCCTGAGGTGGTCTAGGATTGAAACTCTGAAGTTTTTGTCAATTTAGAAGAATGGACGCATTTCTAAGCGACAGATTTGGGTAAATGAAGCTCACACAATTGATGTCTAAAATTGGGTGCCAATTTACTAAGTGTTAATGGGAAATACAATTTTTCCACTAACCAGGGAACTATAGTCCTATGACCGGTCCATTCTCCCTGCGTGGATAATTTAGTATAAGATATTAAATTATAACCTGAAACTTGTTGGTTGAATGTGAAATCAGAACAAAGGCAACTGGTTAAGCAATTTTTAATTGTTAATACATCTCAAGACACAGACAATTATATTGGCCTATGAACATCACTTCTTAAGTTTATATCTCTTTTTATTAGTCCCTTGTGATAAGTTTAACTGTTTAAGGTCCATCTGGCATTTTAAGAAAAGTCATAATCCTTCATGTATTGACTACAGGAGAATTTTACTTTAAACTTTTGCTCTTACTGGGTGTCATTTATAAAATAAAGTATAAATTAAATTTATAAGTACAGTTTTTAAAATGCGTCTGCAGGTAGCAATAAAAGTTACAAGTATTCTCAGGAGCAGGAGAATTTAACAAAATTGAGTCATACTAGATATAGGAAAGAATGATTTGTTATCCACCATTAAAAGTTGGGAAGAATTGTCCAGTTGTGGCCTAAAATATCACATATGAAGAAATGTTTGGGGGCGAGAATACTTTGTAATGCCTCTGTGTGACATAGATGAAATATTCATAGATGTTATCCATGTAGTTCTGCTTGGATTTTAGACCCCTACTTACCAGCAGCAAAGTAGGTATCCTGAAACCATGGTACCAAACTATGGTAGATCTACTGTGTAGGTGACATTAAACTTGGCCATGATTCATGTCTGAATTCTTTGGAAAGTCATATCTGATAGAAAGTTTCAAAATTTTTAGCCCACACTAATTTTAATTTTCCCTGATATATTTCACATTGTCTGGTGTTGGCAAAGGCCAATGAAGAAAGAAGAGTGAACTTAAGCGTTGCCTGTTTTCCATTCCCACATTCCCCATCCCCAGTGAACCCCCAGACTCTTGGGGTACAGTGTCCACTGAGGAGGCCTGAAGTCTGGATGTTCTTGACCATGACTGGCACATAGGCACACAGGTGTCACTTTGAATAGAGTTAAACCCAAAGGATAATTCAAAGGGTTTGTGTTACAAGTAAAATCGATATCTATTTCCTCCATTTACAAAAGAGTCCCACAGAAAGGTAAATATTGCATGATTTCTCTTGTATAAGAAACCAAAAATATAAATGAATCAAAGAGGATGAATAAAGGAATGACAACAAGGAGGCAGACTTTTTGGAGATGAGGAAAGGGATCAAAATAATGGGTAAAGGGAATAGAAGAATTAAAACTAATCAAGATTATACATTCAGTTTTCCCTGAAAATAAGACCTAGCTGGAAAATAATCAGCCTTGAAAACTAGAGAGCAAAAACGCCAGCCCCAATAGGCCTATTTTGGCTTTAGTGGCCATCATTGTTCTCTTGTTCTTTGGCTCCTCTCAAAGGCAGGTTTTTGATCAGTAGTTTTCAAGGCTGATTATTTCCAGCTAGTCTTGTTTTCAGGGAAAGAGGTATATACCGTGAACCCCTGAAACATTACTGGAAACCTCTGCAGTAGGTTCCAGTCTCCTGTCCAGTGTACGATGAAGGCCTGAGTGAGGCGGGGGGGCAGGGGAGACAGAACTAAGACAGACAGAAAGCAAGGTGTCAGGACAGCCAATGCCAGTGCAACCAACAAAGGCCCTGGCCAGTTCAAGCCACTTATTTTTATTGGTAATCAATTAGGCTACATGCAAGGGCAAAACTATGTACGAGGACACATAATCGTGTGGTTTCTATGGAAACTAATGTAAGCAAGGCTCATAAAAGACAAGACAAAGCATTCTCAAATTAGGAACAGAATAGACAAAATATATGGTTGTAATTAGAACATGGTCCTTCTACTTAGAAGGGTTTAATTGTGGGAATGGAATTTGGGTGTGAGTTACTCTGACCTTGGCACGAAGGCTTTGGCTAGACTCGTTTCTATAAATAAGCCAATTGTGGGGTTAACTCTTCACAGCCTGCATTGCGTACAGCCTGCTTTGGGCATAATCAATATTGTGGTCTCCTGGAGGTATATATAAATCTCACCAAATAAAAGTAACTTGTATATCACAAATATCAACAGAAGATACATAAAACAATAAAGTTTAAAATATTCATGTGTTCTTTGTAAAATTTACAAAAGAACTAGCTTTAAAAAAAGGTTTTGTTTTCATCCAAATAATTTCTTGTGTTTTCAACTGTCTTTTGTTAGGTTCTGATTGCTTAGAGAAATTAACTTGTCGCGAGTTAGAGTTTACTTATCCATCAGTTAAAACTGTTTCGTAAGATTTTGTTTTTAATTTTGGTTAAATGAGTTAGTGTTTTTGCAGAGACATGCATATGCCTTATTGTAAGAGTTTTGATGTCCTAGTATAATACAGTTATCATAATTGTCTTAACATGCTAAGACATGTTAACACATAACTAAATTATAAATAATTAACTTGTTTTGCTGAGATGCTGAACCCAATGCATTAATAATACTTTGTGTATTGTTTATAGTCATTTAGCTAGCAGGAGTCATGTTCTTTAGTTGGTTAAGAGGCAATCTTGCTTTATATATCCTTACCTAAAAATGTATTTAAAATTAAATATTTAAATGAAAGCTGTGTCAAAGAATGTATAGAGAGGTTTTCTCAATTACTTTGCATGTAAACACTTAAAAACCAAGCCATAGTATAAAATATATTTAAGATGTGACAAAAATCCATTCTGAGTTGGTAAATAGGCATTATTTTTCCTAGTTGGTATTCAGAAATACCTAAGAAATTCTTAAAATATTGTCATAGATGCAGCTTAACTACTATACTAACTGTAAAACAAACAAACAAACACATTGATAAGGTGTCCTTTTGTTCTGACTCTGCTTGTTCCTGGTCCATAGTCTTTCTTTTCTTTCCCCCTTCCCTTCCCTTCCCTTCCATGACTTTCCTTATGATATTTAACAAATAAACAGTTGATTGAAGAAAAGTCTCTGTTGGAAGGGAAGCAATGATATTCCGGTTTGGAGAATGCCTGATTCAGTTAAGAGAGAGGCAGATGTGTCATAGGTTTGAGAAGCACGAGGGAAACTGGCAGGCAGAATTTCCCAAATGTGGGAGGAACATGTGCTTCAAAGTGTTATGGACTGTTTTAATCTCATTGTATCACTAACTAGTAGAGTGAAGGTGGGTGATTTACCGTTATAATGAGAAAAGAAGAGATCAAAGTCTCAGAATTTATGACAACATCAGATGAGATCAAGTGAGCAAAGTTCCTGCCAAGGTGCCTAGCCCACTGTGGTGCTTGAATGCTACTTCCGCTTTCTCTTCCTTTTCCTCTTTTCTTTGTCTTCGTCTTCTTCTTCCCTGTAAGGTTTAATTGTAACCAGGTGAAAAAGAGACCTTTTGAGATAATGTTTTTTTCCTAGTTGCTTGAAAGTTTCTCTTACCTTAATGTGATTGCCCTGGTGACACCAGGAGCGAGTTCTTTCCACCTGGTCTGCAGACATCCTGCAGGCAGTCGCTGTCTTGATTCACTTAGTGTATTCGCCCTTGCTGTGATCGCCCCTACAAGGGGGAGATTGGTTCACTTGTATGAGCAGGAGAATATTTCACTCTCCCACCGTGGCAGTAATGGCCTGTCTGCCCTTGTGGAGAGAGATAATAGGGGCCTACTGACTTATTTGAATGTTTCATCTGTGCACTTTTGTCCTTTTGCTCTTCACTATTTTTAAAAATTAAATATTTCTTGATGTTAAGGCCAGGATATAGAAATATCTCACTTATTGTTATATTCTCTTCTCATTTATTTTTAGATTAGGTCTCTTTAAATGGATACAGTTTAATTGAGCTTTTCTGTTATTTTAGGATTAAGTTAACTTCTTGTACAGTTTAATTCTCACACTTCTTTACTTTCTCTATGTGCTTTGGATGGTGTAGCAGTGAACTAACAGTTCAGCAAGCAGAATCAAACCTTATCTGACAAAACTTGTTTTTCAAATGTAAGAGCCAAAGTTGTGATTACCCGAGGGCCCAGAGCATAAAATGAGAATAGGAAGAGGACAAAATAACACAGATTGTTTTCCAATGGAAATATAGATATATAATTAAAATAATTTTCAACCTTTTAGACACAGCCTAGGTTTGACTATATCCATAGTGGCAGAGACACAAAGAATAGCTTGTTTCTTTGGCTGATGATGAAATATTTCATTAAAAGAATACATTTTTGGGCTAGGGATTTAGCTCAGTGGCACCCTGCCTGCCTCACAAGAGCAAGGTCCTGAGTTCATTCACCAGTAGCCAAAACAAAACAAATATAGAAACAACAGAAAAACATTTTCTGCTGTTTGTCCTATACTGCAAAGCCAATAACCTAAACAGAAGGAATTTAGACAGAATAGGATGACTATATATACTTATGAACAAAACTCTTGGAAAATACTGATCTCTTGATTTTGAAAGAAGCAGTCATGATTTGCTACAGTTATTGTAGACTTCAAAATAAGCCATTATATATCTGTAGTTGAATGTAAGATACAAAACATTCTGGTAAAGCTTTTCAAATTTTTTCAAATATTTAATACATTGAGTGAATCAGAGGTGAGAAATGTTCTAAATCAATAACCTGCAGTCTAATATGACTTCTATGTAATTCATCAAGAGGAGGTCTGGGAGACTTGGTGCCACGTGACTTCTAGTCAAGCCGTGAAAACTGCCACCCTGTTCTCCTAGGAGAGAAAATGAACACCTGGGGATGAGAAGAGGCTACCCACATGGGATTTTATTGCTTTTCACATGTTATTTTCCATCTTGTTTGCCTCCTCCACCAATTTCTCACCCCTGCTATTTCTTTCACTGCCAGCATGGCAGAGAACAAGTTGGTACGTATTGGTGGATCCACAGTGGCACTTTGAGTGGGGTTTTCTATTTCTGTTTGGAGTGCAAGGGTGCATACAGAGCGGGGACATTTTTCTACAGTTCTCATGGTTGTTTGGGCCAGAAGTTGACTGACGCCCAGCTGAATTTAGAAACCATTATTTAGGTTGACCTTTACATGTAATGCATGATAGATAATTAGGTCTTAGATTCAGAAAAGCCATGTAGGAAGGGAGAGCAATAAGCTCTGGAAAGGGATCTTCAGTCTGTACTTCTCCAGATATGTACCTTTGAGTCAATCCCTCTTTTTCTCCCAGTTGCCTCATTTATAAAATGAGAACAACCGAAGTGTTCAAAGTGTTCCCTTGATAACTTTGTTATGGATCAATATGACAATAAGAGGAGCTACATCTATTATACAGTTCGTAGCTGGCAAACAGGGTATGCATTCAGTTTTACTAGATCACTAGTCTAAGGTGAATGATTCAGGATTGAAGCTGATAAGCAAAGGTCTTCCTTTATTTATGCTTTAAATTATGGAAACCTCATAATTCCAAGCAAATTGGTTACTCTGGGAATATATATATAAAACCTTTTATCCTTACTTTATAGTTCATAATATACTCGTTCTCGTAAATATGTAGAAACCTTACTCCTACATAGCAGTCATATTTTCCTACCCAGTTTTATGTGATAATCATGTTTGTTACATCAGTGTACACATTTACAGCTCTAAATCTACGAAGAACTTTATAACTTTTGACCTAAAGATTTAGGCGTAAAGACATTTAGTGGGAAAACAGTAGTTTATATTCACCTAGATATTTACATTTATAAGCATCTTCATTTCTTCTTGAGGATTTGAGATTTTCTCTTGGAATCATTTTCTTCTGTCCGAATAATTTCATTTAGAATTTCAGCAGATGCCAGCGAGCAAATTTCCTTAGTTTTGTTTTATTTGAGAATCTTGTATTTCACTTAAGTTGTCGCATCATGAATTTACTATGTATTGGATTCTGGGTTGACACATTTTTCTGTCAGCCCTTTGGGGATATTGCTTCCTGAAATTTCTGCGCCTATACTGTCAAGTGAGAAATCTGTAATAACTTGAAATATTGTTCTCTTTGTAATTATGTTTTTCTGCTATTTTGTAAGATTTTCTCTTCAGTTTTGATATTCTACATGTACACTATGATGGGCTTTCACATATCTTCATATTTCTCATCTTTGGGGTTCACCAAACCTCTTTGGTTTTTGTTTATTTATTGGGTGAGGGTCTTGCTTTGTGGTTCAGTCTGGCCTTGAACTTACTGTAGCCCAGGCTGGCCTCAAACTCATGGCAATCCTCCTGCCTCAGCCTCCTGAATGCCGGTATTATAGGCATGCCCGGTTGGTCTGTATAGTTATATCTTTTGTCAATTTTTGGAAAAATGTTGGTATTTCTTTAATTATTTTTGTCACATCGATTCCTTTCAATCTGGAACTCCAGTTACACACACATGTGAGACATATATATATATATATATATATATATATATGGTATATATGGTTTTGTGTGTATATATATATGTATATATGGTATTTATATATTTGATATATACATATATATATTTGTCTTTCAGGTTGGACTATTTCTATTGTTTTATCACTATTTCTTCTGTCATTGCTATTTTGTTACCAAGCTTATCAAATAGTTTTTTAAATTTAGATATTTCATTTGAAATTTTAGAATTTGTTTTCATAGTTTCTATATTCTTACTGTGATTTTCTATCATTTTATAGATTTCTGGCATATTTTCCTTCCCTCACCAAGCATAATTACAATTACTTTAAAATCATTGCTTGCTAGTTCCAACTTTTGGGTCATAGTTACATAGGTAATATTATCTAAATCATAATTATATATTATATGTTATATTACAAAATTTTATATTGAATTTTTAACATATGTAGAACATACATGTTTTCTTTTGAAAATACATTTTTCTTGGAAGTAGGTAACTTGTTTTCAGAATATGTTCAGAAGTTTAATTATGTGTTCAGTCATTTCTGGATTGTATCCTGGATTTACTTAGGGAGTAAAAATATATATTGAGATATAATTTATAATTTTACATAGCATAAACTAACCCACATAATTGTGAAATTTGGCAAATGTTCATACATCTGTGCAATATCTATTTATGCAAAACCACCACAATAGCTTTTAGAACACTTTCATTACCCCCACAAGTTTACTCCTGCCCACTTGTTATTCTCCATTGCCATTTCCAGTCCTAAGAAACTATTTTAATCTGCTTTCTGTGTGCACTGATTTACCCTCTCTAGACATTTTATATAAATGGAGAGATAGATACATTAGATTGCCATTTGTACCTGTTTTCCTTCCCTTAGCACAGTTTTGAGGTGTGTCTGTTATTGAATATATCAGCTGTCGATTCCTTTTTTATGGCTGAAGAGAACTTCACTGTGATATGCTACATTGTGTACCATCCTTTCATCACTGATGGAAATTTGGACTGTTTACAGCTTTTAGCTACTTTAAATAATGTTGTTATGAACATTTCTCTAAAGTTCTTGTGTATGTGTTTTTTGTTTGTTTGTTTGTTTTGTTTTGTTTTTTGGTACCGGGGATCGAACTCTGGTCCTTGCGCTTGCAAGGCAGGCGGAGGAACCACTGAGCCAAATTCCCGGCCCGTGTATGTGTTTTTTTATTACCTGTCTCTGCTTTTAAACCCATGTACAGAATTCTTATTTCAATTGTTATCTTTTTCAATTCAACTTCCAGTTTATTCTTTTTAGTAGGTAACTTTTCTTATAATTTTTCTCATTATTTTCTTAATTTTAAGGAATAAATTAAGCACTGTTATTTCAAACTCTCTAATGATAGTTCTATTATCTGATCTTTAGTTTTGTTTCTGTTTCCAGTGTTTTTTGTCTTTTGTTATATGTTCTGATTTTGTCCCACCTAACAGAATCAGATGGAGCTTTAGATATCCTGCACAAAAATGACAGAGGCCTTAGATAATAACGTCTTCCCCAAAATGGTTTAATTTCATTTTTGTTGACCAGATAGAAATAATGGCTGTTTAACTGGATTCTATACTTAAACTATAACCTGTGTGCCCTCAGGAATCCCATACTTCTACAGACCCTGCCCAGCTCTTTGGTGTTCCACTACTTTCCCCAAGTACCTGTGAGTCTTATTTCAGATATGTGCACCCTTGGAGCTGGAACTTCTTAGTGGGAAAGTGAATGCAGAATTCCAGGCTTACTTTTGTGTGTTTTCTCTTCAAGTCTTAACCCCACAAGATGCCCACAACCCAATGATAATGCTGTAAGTCAGGTTTGTCTTTCTGTTTACCCTCTGCTTCTCTCCACTGCAAATCTGCAGGTGCCATGAAGGAAAATAGGGCAGAAACTCACCTTATTGTCTATCTCTTCTTTCCAGAGCTGCTTGACTTAGATGCTCTCCGAGGTTGTCAACTATGATTTCATGCATTTTATAGTTAATTTTGGCAAGAAGGTTACTCTGATATAATTACTTCTAAAATAGCTGCAAACATTTCCCCCAGCTTTTTTGGGGAACACATACAAGAAAATCTTTACTTTAAATTTCACTATAAGTCTGTTATACCAATGAGAAGTTATTTTTTTAAATTAGATACTTTCACAGGGCTGGATACAATGATACACATTTTTAATCTAGGCTACTTAGGAAGATGAGACAGAAAAACACAAGTTTGAGGCAACCTTGGCAACTTAGTGAGACCCTGTCTCAAAACTTTTAAAGAATGGTGAGGGATGCAGCTTTGTAGTAGAGCACTTGCCTAACATGTACAAGCCCCTGTAAAACGCCACACACACACACACACACACACACACACACACACACGCACATTATAAAAGCCAATCTAGTTTCTTTTGTGCTTTGTATTAGGGAACTCACTATAGTTAATATACCAGCTACTACAGGCATTTGGTTGACTATATTTTGTCTTAAAATGTAATAAAAATTACAAAATGACAATTTGGTGGCTCAGTTCTCTATAGTGTGTCTTTACCAGAATCCGAACTTGCCACAATTTTTCTAAGTCGCCCTTCTTGAAAATTGGTTATGGTTGTATACAAAAACATTGAGCCACATATAAGGTGTGTTTATTGATTTGCTATTGATCACTGTCAAGGTATTTCTTCTCATGAACAGTAGTTCAAAAAGTGATTGACAAAGTATTTTTCTTTCTCTTTATCCTTCTGGAAGGTTTGAAAACTAAGTCTTAGATACTATGTATCAGAACAGGAAGTAGTCATTTCTGCTTACTAAATGCCACTGATACTTTGACAATTATCAAAAGTCTTGGCATTCTATTATAATCCATATGAATGATGAGTATTTCTCTTAGGAAAGAAACTTTAGCTTGACTTACAGAATTGTATAATTAGTTATGACAGTTTAAAAATTGTATACCAGTCATATTTGTACGGGAAAATTGAAGACTTTGGCATATGCAAGGCAAGGGAGATTGCTGGATATATGTTCTGTACAGTAATAGAGTTTTTGGTGAATAACAACTTTGTCTCTGAGATATTTTACCATAAAGTCATTGTAAACATCAAACAACAATGCAAATAATTATTTTCCATTTATGGAAAGAAATTCTCTTTTTAAGATTTCATTAAGTTTATTGGTTCATTTTAGATATACGTTTATCATGGAGAGTTTGCACCTGCGCATGATTTATCTTAGTTGTTATTTTTTTCCCATTCCCTTTCTCTCCCTTCAGCCTCTCTACCCCTCCCTATTCACAAAAGCTTTGTTTCCATTTTGTCCTTCATTTTTCCACTTCATTTTCCTTTTCAGTTTTCCCTTCTTTCCTTTCACAAAGACATCTTTTCTACAAATTAAAAACACTTTTCCTCCTTTAAAAACACTTTTCCAGTTAAGCAATTTTCATATTTCAAAAATCACACATTTGATCTCTTTGGTATCCTTTTGAGCCTGCTGCAATAGGTCTCTCATCTAATTAATGAGGTAAGTAAATCTTGGACGTATATATAGATTATACTTGTGAGAGCTATATTTTTAAAACCTTTTATGAAAATCATCAGTAAGTGCAGTTCTTCCTTTGGCTTGGCCATTTGTGCAACCTTCAGGGAGAAGTAAATTCAGGTGTGTATGGACTTTAAACAGATTTAAAGGGGTGAAATGTTGATCCATCAAAGTGGGAAAAACAGGAGCCTGCTTTCTACAGACAATATTTAGATACATTCAACAAGGGAAATAGGGCAATGATATTACAGGGTTTCTCAGAGCTTTGTTGTTTGATTTAGTAGCCCTTATAAAAATCTGATTGCATGAAATCTTTTACATTAAATCTATAATCATTTTAACATGATCTTTTATTTTACTTTTTACTTCAAAGTTTACCAGTTGGTTCAAAAGCTAAAATCGCTCACACTTCTGATAAAAGGTGTAAATAAAGAGGTAGAGGAATAGCTAGAAGAATGAACTCTCATGTTTGCAAATCACTAAAATATAGGACAGTCTTTTAAGTCATTTAAAAAGAAAACATAATGCAGATCTGCCCCCCTTCCCCTGAAAGAGAGACATAGGGAATGATTTCCCCATCATTACCACTGAACAAAATATTCAGGATCTCATCCCTTAGAGGAATCCTGAAGAATTCATCATCCAAATGGGGATTTGGTCCGTGAGACACTCAGACAGGACTGATAAACAGGTCTAAAATAAAGACAAAATCACTAATAAAGAGACTAAGAGGCATTATCCATGCCCAAAATCCATAGGGAAAGCACTGGATCTTAATTAAAGCCTTATTCTGGGAAAATAAACTAGGGCAGTGACATTGTCATGCAAGCGAAGACTCCAGTTTACTCAACTTCTATTCAATACCCAGTCAGATAGTGCTCTTGGCAACGGTCCTTAAGTTCACTCATTTGTTTCTTCTAGGGCAAAAAGCCCCATTCTACATTTTTTTGGGGCCCTATGCTTCTAAGCCTCCCTTCTGGTACCTTCTTTCATTTATGCACCACTTCCTAATTTCCTTTCAGCCACGGATGGGGAAGAGGAAAAGAAACCCACTCCTCTGTGTTCAGACCTCTCTCGCAGACTTTCTTCTCAAACCTAGTTCTCCTCTTTTCACAATAAACCCTAATGGCTCATTACCCTTAAAAATGGGATCATTAACAACCAAAATATTAGTTCTCTTTCTTAATATTCAAACGCTGCCTCTAGGAAAGGGAAAATATTTGCATTTCATTATTCTTTGCATGAAAGAAATGAAAGAAAAGAAGACTAAATAGTTTGAGTTTGCATATTATAATAGGAACAAAATTGGTGTCCTGACACTGAAAACTACTTGACTGGGAGATTTTCGGGAGTGGAAAAATGGAATTGGAGTTGAAAAGATCCCCCCTTCACTCTATTTTTTTAAAAAATTCAGAATACAGAAGAAATACTTTACCAAGTTAGAATCCCTTACAGAAACCATTTAGGTTCGACACGCATTTCAGAGCTCAAAAATTTTTGGATTTTTAGAATGGTAACAAAAATTCATACACCATATGTTAATTTTATATGTAATATTTTCTTGAGTGGTTGGAACAGCACTTAACAGTTGCAGGCACATTCCTAGATCTAGAAACATACAGATACGCAGCACAAACCTGAATATTCACCCTAACCATACAGTAAAGACTTTAAATGGCCTCGTATCAGTTAGCGTCATCTTCTGCTAATAAACCATCTCAGGTCAGATTGTATTTTGCTGCCAAATGAGTTTTTAAAAATTGATTTAGGGCTGGGATTTAGCCCAGTGGTGCCGCCACCTGCCTCGTAAGTGCGAGGTCTGGAGTTAGATCCCCGGTACAAAAAAAAAAAAAAAAAAAGTTGTTTAGACTTCCAGAATTTTCCAGATTTTAGCATTTTGGGTAAGTCAATTGGCCTTTTATTTCCTCAGTTTTAAGATGTAATCAATTGGAAAATTTACTATGCATATAATAACAGCTTTGAGACTCAGAAAACAAATGCTCCATTTATTATTAGTTTTTTTATTTTTTAATCTTTTCCTATGTCTTCATTGTATATATGTGATTTCATTTTGTTGTGAGCATCTTGTGCATAATACCACATCAGGGCTATTTTGGTCTTGTTTTGTTTTTTATTTTGTTGAAATTTCCTCTGTGGTCAGCACATGGTTATTTATTATAAATTTCTCATTTACATTAAGAGACTTTTATTCTCAGAGTATTAAATAATATTGAATTACATTTTTTAGATATTGTCTATACTAACTTCTTTTTTTTTTTTTTTTTTTTTTTTTTTTTTACCAGGGATTGAACTTAGAACCTTGTGCTTGTGAAGCAGGGCCAGTGCCGCTGAGCTAAGTCCCCGGTCCATACTAACTCATTTTGAATTTGCTTGATCTATTGTTGTCCAAGACAGGTGGCTTAAAGGTTTCTACTATAATTGTAAAGGTGCCAATTTTTCTTTGACTTCCAAACCTGTTTTTCTTTTTGATAAATGTTACATTAATTGTTTAATGTTTCATGATTTTTATATGAATGAAATATTTTCCTCTATTTTTTACTTCTGCCTTAAATTTTTTTGTCTGACATTATCAGCTTTCTTTTTTACTAAGTTTGATGTTTTTAATATACTGCATTTTTGTGGTATTGGGGATTGAACCCATGGATTTTTGGCTCAGCTACACCTGCAGCCCATTTTTAATTTTTCATTTTGAGGCAGGGTATTTTACTCATTCATGTTTGTTGTAACTACTGATGTATTTAGAATTATTTTGGATTTCTCATTTTCAATTTTCAGTGTTTCACAGTTCTTAGTTTTTCTTCATTTTCTTTCTTGTGTTGCATAAAGTAAAATTTTTCTTCATTTTTTCCTTATATTAAAGTTTTACCCCAAACTGGAAAGAAAAAAGTATATTCTCTCATGTCATACTAATAGGTACTAAGGATTATTTACATGATTCGGAGACTGTGCCAGGGTTTAAATTTGCTCCTTATCACTTGGTTAAGTCTAGACTCGATGAAATTACATGATAGTTTATAGATTTTTGTTCATTAGAAATAACAACCCTACCCATAATTGTTTTATTTTTTTCTCCCCAAAGTTCATTTTGTGTTGAGATATATATATAGATATATCTATATATATCTACGTAGATCTATCTATCTATCTATCTATCTATATACATATATAGTTTGTTTGTTTTTTGGTACTGAGGATGGAACTTGGGACCTTGTGCTTGTGAGGCAGGCAGCAGAACCACTGAGCTAAATCCCCAGCCCTATACTATAATTTTTAAAAAAGTGAAAATCATGACTGAAAAAAGTTAAGCATCAAAATTTTATTCAACTTATTTATTAGTAAGAGAACCAATATAAAACAATAAGATAGGTTCAAATAACATTCTAGGAACTATATACCCCATTCAATAAAATGTTGCTAGAATAAAGTTTAAATAAAATAGTTAATAGTCCACGAGGAAACAAACGCTAAACTTTGAGGTTGTATTTTCTGCCAAAATAAATTATTTACATCTCCACTGGAAAGAAAGTTATGTTAATATATACATTCTTTATAATTGGAATCTTTCACCAGTAATATGCCTGGGGTTAGTGAAATATATTTCCGGGTGAGGGGATACTTACTACAGTTTGCAGGGGAAATTTATCCACACCTATCGGGTGACAGAATGGGCACATTTATGCTACAACAGCAGAAGAGAGTACTTAGCATGGAGAGTCTATGTCCTGTAATGACAAAAATAGACATTACTCTCCGCTCTTTTGTAGAAAAATGTGTAGAACCCTTACTTAAATTATTCTTGGGAAGGCCTTTGACCCGTATGATATTGAAAGGGTTCTCTGCTTTCTTTCCAAGGCTTGGATAATTTTTCTTGATATTATCTAACAAACCAACAATTTTATTCTAGCATTTAAAATGCCTACAAACAGTTTATACACTTTTGATGTGCTTCTTTTCTATATTTCTATGAATCATGCTTTTAACTCTTTGAAAATTACATTTTTAGGCTGTTTCCTCTGTTACCATTACATTTTTAAGCCATATAAACTCTAAGTAATCAGTATCTCTGTCTCAAAGAAGAAAAACTCGGCTTGTTTTGTCTTTTTTTTCTCCTTTCTCTCTCACCCTTTCTTTCTTGAACTTCCTAACTACCACCTCAACACACGATAAAAGGGCAGATCGTCCTGTCTGGGTATAAAGAAGCATCAATAGTATTTCAGAGGTACATTTTACAAAAAGACGAAACAACAGCAATAATAAGTATATTTTTATTTTTTTTTATATTTTTAATATTTTTAAAACTCTGGAGATCACAACAGATAGGGTTAAACAGGAGAACTGTTCAGGTGGAAAGAGAATAGAGTCACGTGACTACTAATCACACGTGATACCCAGAACGAGGAAAGGAAGCACACGTGGATGCTCGCAAAACGCCCTGCTGACAGAATCTGACTAGATTTGTGGTTGGGTTGTTACATTTCCTAATGCCCATTTCCACTCTGGATCACTCCACTGTCACTGTGTACAAAAAAGTGGCTTTGCTTTTGGAGAAAATATACACTGAAATATTTAAGGGTGACAGAACATTATGTTTGTAATATTTTCTCAAACTAGACAAAATAAGAATATTTGAGGAAATAATATTGGAGGAAAAGAGAGAGCACACAAATGTGAATAATTAAGAAATTTTAGCAGAGGGGATATGGCAAATTTTTTGTATGTTAAGGGAATATAACTTTAAAAATAGAAATCCAGATGCAACCAAATTTGTCCAAAACACAAAATCAATACATTTTCATACATAGTACTCATCAACTACTACTCATGGGCCCTCTTTGAAACAATCACTAACAGCAAAATACTGAAAGAATTAGTAGTTTGGAAGAAGCAATGGAGACCTAGTAAATCATCGCTGTCATATCATGTCAGTGCTGATCGTGTTTAAAACTTGCCTTTAATGACAAAGTGGAACATTTACTCCAGATGGTAGAAAAATTGAGTGCTGTGAGGTGGTAGTTAGGAAGTTCAAGAAAGAAAGGGCAAGAGAGAAAGGAGAAAAAAAGACAAAACAAGCCAAGTTTTTCTCTTTGAGACAGAGATACTGATTACTTAGAGTTTATATGGCTTAAAAATGTAATGGTAACAGAGGAAGCAGCCTAAAAATGTAATTTTTAAGGAGTTAAAAACATGATTCATAGAAATATAGAAAAAAAACACATCAAAAATGTATAACCTGTTTGTAAGCATTTTAAATGCTAGAATAAAATTGTTGGTTTGTTAGATAATATCAAGAAAAATTATCCAAGCCTTGGAAAGAAAGCAGAGAACCCTTTCAATATCATACGGGTCAAAGGCCTTCTCAAGAATAATTTAAGTCAGGGTTCTACACATGCCAATCTGTACTACAGTTTATGATGCTGACCTTGTTTGTGTTGTTTTGTACAGAATTTCTGTACTGTAAAGTAACTATTTTCCAGTTTGTAACTGTTGACTATTTTGGAGGAAGATTATATCAATACACCATTCTTCATTAGACTTCTCTCTAGAACACTTTGCATTGTTGACAAGTCCCATCTGAATCAACCATCTCAATTCTTTCTGTTGCATTTACTGGGTTGTAATCAATTCCTGTCATTATTTTAAGATTAGAATTGTTCAGTATCTGGCCAGCTCAAGCCCTTTCAAAGCTTACTTCTGAGACCTTTTGACACTCCAAATAATTCTGTAAGTACCTTGTTAATTTCTGGCATACCGCGATTTTCCAAGCTTGCTTTAGACTTTCCTTGTTCCCAATCTGGGATCAGCCTCTGGCATCTTGTACATACGATGCAGGTTGACTCTCTGCACGGATGATATGCTGTAATTCTTATACAATAAGGCTTTGTTTATAGAAAGGGCAGTATATTCTTTGAGGATGGCTGTGTTGACTTCTTAGCTGTGACATGTTTCAGATGTAAAGATTCCCCCCAAAGTTTTCTAGCTTGTAATAATTCTCTCTTTGACAGCTCCCAATGCAACAAATGCCTCCTAAGTCTATGGCTCTTGTTTTGGTTCATTGCAATGGCTGCCAGTCTTCCAAGGATATCTCACTGCCTCACATCTACCAAGTTTCCTCTCATATTGTGATCCTTCCTCCTTCCCTCCCTTCCTTCCTTCCCTTTCCTTCCTTTCTATCCGCCTGGCTGTCCGACTTTAGTCTCTGCTTTGGCGTGGGAGGTAGAGATGTCAACATATGTTTACTTTGTATTTTAGAAACAGAATCTCTAAATGAACATTACTCCTTATCTTTGGGGGTGGAACTTAGGACCTTGCACTTGTGAGGCAGACAGAAGAACCACTGAGCTAAATTCCTGGCTCCTCGAACTACTTGTAAGTTAATAAATTCATGAAAGTAGTGACATATTCTGTCTAAAGTTTCATAAAAATTGAATCCAATTCTTCCTCATATTTGGGTCTATCTGAGCACATGGTGCATGCCTGTAATCCCAATTGCTCTGGAGGTTCAGGTAAGATGACTGCAAGTTCAAGGCCATCCTGGGCAACTTGGCAAGATCTTATCTCAAAATGAAAAATTAAAAAAAGGCTGAGGATACAGCTCAATGTAGAGCACTTGCCCAGCATGTAGCAAGCCCTGGGTTAGTTCTCCAGCACTAAAAAGGAAAGGCATACTTACAATTTAAAGACTCTTCTGAATTATTCTTATCCATAGTCGGTCATTTACAATACTGTGTGTAAAATGCATTTCTTGAGACAAATTTCTTTAACATGTGTAGGATCAATACATTGATCTTATAACATTGTAGAGTGATAGGATTTTGTCTGCTACTCTATTTGATTAAACTCACTCTTTTATTTCATCTTTACCTGAATTAGGTTATTTCTAGAAGTTAAATAGCTTCTCTTAAAAAGTTAGCCACAGATTTTGACTGGCATATTTTTGGGGGTGGGGGTTTGTGTTTCTTTTTAAGCATGTATCATTTGCACCAGTCTCATCTAGCTTTGAGAATGTGATGATATGTTAAAACATTTTTGGCAATTTTTATTACCTTTAATTGTGGTGCCTAACTTCTGCTGGGTAATCTTTAGCTTTTCCTATCACAATAATATTTCATTGCAGTGCTCCTTCATAATTCAATCTTTTAAAAAGCATTTTAAGTGAAAATTTGGTATCAGAGTTTAATTCAGTGTGCAATTACTTAGCGTGTGACACTAATGCAAATAGCAGAGCATTACCCAATGAAAAAATTCCTCCTTTTCTAGGACACATAAATATCACCAACATCATGAGTTCCACCTCAAAATTTTTTTGGCATGAAGTGTGAAAGGTATGCTTTAGTCAAGGAAGTATGGTATTCTTGTGAAATGGCTAATATACTGAATGAAGGAATGGTCATAGAGTAAGCAGAAGCAATCACATTGGTTTCTGTATCAGATAGATCTCCTCTGGTTGCATGGGAAAGAAAACTCAAGTACAAACAGCTTAAAAAATGATAGATTAGCTCACATAACAGAGAATTCTAAAGGGTTGAACAGGACTCAGATATTCCTGGGATCTGCCCATTTCTCTAGTCTGCCACTCTTGCGTTGGCTTCAGACTCAGGCTCGCTCTAGGAGTAATGCCTCTAGGGCTCAAGGCCAGAGGAGAAGGAAGAAAGTTATCTCCTCCAGAAGTTTCTACAAAAATTCTGGGAGCAACTGGGATCAGGAAGTCCCCGACCCAGTATCCTGGGGGATTTTTAGCTGTCAGCCACAAGGTTGATGTGCCGCTCAAAACACACCGATTGGTGAGGGGTAGAGAGGTAACTTTCCAAGGAAATCTGCATAATTTCTTTTGTAAAAACAGGAAATAGCCATTGGGAATTAATAAGAAAGTGTCTTAAAAATATTGTTGGCTATGGAAGTCAAGAAACAACAGACATTTTTGTTTTTAGGTCCCTACTGTAGAATCTGGAGGTGGCTCTGTGTTTCTGTTTTAGTATAGAAGTAATCAAACTATAAAGATATTTAAAAGCATCTAGTTTTCTGTCATAAATCTTACATAACATCAATGCACATTTCTGTATAGATCTAAAGAATATTTAGGATACAACTTCAAAAAAGACAAAAATGTAAAATAAAATATAAAAAAGTAATAGCTTTCTTAATTGATTCAAGTACGCTTAAGGCTCTGTTTTTATTTGTTATGATGACTTGGAAAACTTTAGTTACATTGTTCCACTTGTTTCTGGTGAATAGGTAAATAATAGTTAAAAAAAATTATATTTGCTAGAAAACTAAGGTTAAGCCTGGAAAACCAGGGTTCATTTTTTCTGTAAGTCCTGGATATCCTGTGCTGCTTTTGGTCAGATCCCAATTACTCTTGTGTATGACCTCCTCAGTGGTGTATAAGTACATACAATATGATTGTAGTGTGATTCTTCAAATGTGAAGTGTACCCCCCCAGTTGATCTACAACACCTTTCCTCTGTGGTCTTGACACAGATTAAAAAGAGAAAAATTTAATAACTGTAAGAATGTAAGTGGCTATTTACTTTCTTAATCAACAATACTCTTCCCTTTTCCGTATCATTCTCATCTGACACCCACACCACCCCCAGGATAAAGCAACAAGCAGAACTGAGTTGTTCTCCCTCTGGGGTATAAATGGTAACTATCCCGTAGTGTTAGCCAGGTCTCAGCTTCTCTGTAGTCTCTGCGATGATAAGTGTAAGCTATGATCTGTCTTAAGGGTATTTGCACTGTATAAAGAAGTTCTTGAGGACTCTAAGTAACTGGGATTGTGGGAAGAGAACTTCTTAAGAAAGGATGCCCGTCCCCTGTATCTTCTGGGGAATAGCAAACAGGGCCCAGAAATTTGTCACTGTATTTCTGCCTCTAGATATAACCTAGCCCTCAAAGTACATCTGCTTATGGTGTATGTGTGAGAGTGACCTAAAGACACCAGCATCCTCAGCTCTGCCAGTTCGGGAGAGAAGGAATACATAGAGACTTGGCAGCCGCTGCGCAGGAGGCTGCTGACACCTGCTCAGCACAAATCCCAGGGCAATGTGCTTTCCATCCTCATTGCGTGTTCTGCACGAAGGACTAAACTTTGTTTATCCTCCATGTGGCTAAAGAGATTGTATTTCATGGCCAGCTGTTTCCCTTTGAGGCAGAGTTTGGCTCCTGAAAAATATCACTTGCCTAGAGAAATGTTGAAGTTGTTTAACAAAAGACATAAAATCAACTTTTAGTGGTAGTTTGCTTCACTTTTTGTTGGTTTAATGGAAATTATTCTTTGGTTGCTCCCCTCAAAAAAACAGTATAAAAGGACTAAATAATTTATTTCTGGTGAAGAAATTCCTTTAACATTATTCATACTACTTTATTCGAGATTACAAACATCATCATAATAGGTCTGGATTATTGGTTTTTATTATATATACATTCTCAACTAATATGTGTGGGGGGAGACTGTCTCCCTTTTAGTTCATGTCCTTTTGCAGTCATATAGAACTTCCCATGCCCACCTTTCTCCTTGTGTACTTAAAATTAAAAAATGTAAATCCCAATAAAAAATCTGAAGAAGCAAGTCTGCTTCTAAAGACCCATAAATGTCTCCTGAAGTCTTGCAGCAAACTCATTTTGTCTATGGCAGGGCCCTGTCCATGATATGCATTCTGTCTTTCTTGTTATTTGAGTGAAGAGATGTAAATAATTCTGAACTCTGCCTTAGTAGCCTCAGTAAAATGGATCGTCCTACCAAGGCTTTTCATAAATCTTTTATAATGAATTGTTTTGACATCTATGCCGCTCATTTTCACAGAGCCCCGACTCACCACTGGGAGCTGGGCCTTTATGAATGCAGTGGACTCAGATGTGACAAAGCTTCGGACTGTTTCATTACATCCATTTTGCCTGGTTTCACATAAAAGGGGAGCTGAGAAGTGCCAGTCTCTGCAGATCAGAAAGCGGCCACCATGAACCAAGCTAAATGAGACATCTCTGATTTTCCGGGCATGACTGAGGCTGATGGGGCTCACAGCTATTCAGGGGATGCACAGCAGGGCGGTTATGTGAATCTTGAGAGCCAAGCTGTCTAGATTCAGCACCCAGATCCTCCCAGTTACTTACTGTGGACTTTTGGAAAAGTGATTTAATATCTCTAAGCCTCAGTTTCCTCGCTGGTAAGATGGAGATAATAATAGCATCTAACTCACAGGGTTGATGTGAGGATTAAATGAGCTCATGCTCCTGGAGTACACAGGGCGAGGTCTGGCACCAAATAAACACTCAGTGAATGTTAGCTGTTAAGTCCTTCCGTCTGCCACCACTACTCATCAGGTCTAAACTATTGAAGCTGCTGGCACGAGAAATACTCATTCTGGCACTTGATCAGTATTATTTCATTCATCACCAACTACTGAAGCGATTTTAACTTCCCTGAGATTGCTGACTATAGCTTAGTGCTCTAGACGGTGGATCACTTGTTTCAGTGGTGTTCACAATTAAACTGACCTTTAATAAGTATTTGTTCAAAGCTCTAGGTCAATACTAAAAAAACTAAACGACAATTATGTCTTATTAATGAAGAAAAAGTCTAGTTTATAGAGGCCCTGTTTAATCCTTCACTGCTAGAATATAGGGTCTAGTTTTGGAAATCTACACCTTAAATCGCATCAGTAGCAAAAGGCAAGCCGAGGAGGATAGTTTTTTCATTGTGGTATTTTTATACATGCATATAAAATACTTTGGACATATCTACCACCTCTGTACCCTAGGGGAGGGCAGTTATGCTGGGAGGTTCTAGAAGTCCTGCATTATATGGAAAATAGCAGCAAGAACTAGATGGTTCCTTGAATCTGAGTTTTTCTCTCCCCTCCTCTCCCCGCTTCTTCCTCTTCACTTCCCCTCCTTTGGCATTAAGTGCTGTTAGAGAAATTTGCACATTTTAGGTTGTGATCTATCATCAAGCTTTAGATTCCTAAAGCTTCGGTCAGCCATTATGGCTTGACTTATAGGCCAGCTTTATCATCCTTGTCATTTTTCTTTGCCTAAGTCATTCTCTCTAGAGACTCCTTCGTCTTGACTCCACTGGGCTTCTTATAGGCTTAGTACTGCCTACCAGTTTGCCAGAGGGGCTAAGCAAGGCTGAGTCCCTGTCAGACTCACTTTCTGCCCTGCTTTCCCAGTCTCAACAGGCTCTAGATCACTGGGATAGAGGCAGCTGGGACTAATAAACTGTTGATAGCCAAGGGACCTGTGCTGGTGGTGAGCTAGGGAGTCCAGAGCTGTTTGGGAGCATGTTTTTGGTTTGAAGATTAAACTGAGTAACTTTCCTGCTAACCTTATTCTCTTCTTAGGCCGACCTGAACTTTGAGCGTTCTTCTAAGTGATGCTGCAATTTAGTTCCACTTAAATTACCAGTGCAAGACAGGGGATGAGTTATCTACAAAATAACCCAATGCTATGTGCTACATTTATCTTATATTTGCTTTTGGGACTGAGCATATAAATATGCAGATCAAAACGATCAGTAACAGAAAGTGTCCCAAATTGCCTTCTTTTGTAACCACTGAATTATACATGTAAGAGGAAAGAGGAAAATCACTTCAATTCTATACTCATTTTTGTTTCTAAAATTGGAGAGAAATGCCATTTCAGACTGTTACTTGTGGTTTTGCTCATCACAATTAGATCTCCCGTAACTTTTTGTTTTGGTTTTTAGCAACAGTTAAAATTCACACAATTATAGGAAATTTGATGCCAATTTCAATCCTATCTGGAAAAATATGAAACACTGGGCTTTTGTTGTTGTTGTTGTTTTAGGAGCATGTGAGAAACAGTGTTCTAATGTACAGCTTTTATTTTCACCAAGCCCACAATGAACCACGATAATGTTGTTACATGTTGTATAATATTTTTACTCATGATCATTTCTGCAAGTTTCTCTTTCTCTTTTTTAAAATCACAACCAGTGGGTAACAACAGCTGCTAGTGTTATGGTTGTCAGACATTTTAGGTAGTTTTCCCTTTTGCAAGATGCAGTCGTGTTGGAAATACCAAGCTGTGTATATGTTGAGATTGCCACCCTCTGGTGAAAATAGAGAATTTCCATTTTAATGAGTTAAAAAAATGTTTTCTGTTTTCGGAGTATGAACTTATGATGCTGAGGTTCTTTAAAAAATATCTTTCAAGCCCCACTCAAAGAATAAAGAATTTCCTTGTTAGCAGCCAATTTAAACTTTGATAGAAGAATTAAGTTATTTTCGTCATGAAACTATTTAAAGGGCCTTCTTTACAGCTCTCACAGCCTCTACTAGGGAGAAATGAGAAAAAAAAAGTCACAGAATTAAATGTACCAAATCGTTATCAGTGGTTGTTACAGAACATTGATTAAAAGGGTTTAAACTAATTATTATTTCTTCTTTACACTTTATTACTTTTTTGTGCTACAGAAGGCTTGCATTGCTTTATTCATTTTGCTTTTATTAGTACACGTTTGCAGTACATGATGACTGCATTCATTGGTTCTAAGGGATTGGCACACGCACGTAACTCATTTCCATTCCCTTCCTTTTCCTCCCCACCACCACTGTCTTTTATTTTTCCAGCATCAGATTAAATTATCTTATAAGACCTTATAAAATCGTCACATGCATGGACTGAAAACCAGACTAAGGGGCTGAAGAACATTAAAACATATAACAAACTATGCTAAGTCAAAGTATACTTTTAGACACATTGTCCGCACTGGAGTACAATACTCTTTTTTCTTTCTCTTTTTCCTATTATGTGTCTTTTATTTTGTGTGTGTGTATATATATATATATATACATATAGTTTCATAAAAGAGAAACCACGTGATATTTAACCTTGTGCATCTGAGTTACTTCATGTAACATTATGGTCTCAAGCTACATCCATTTTCTTACAAATGACTTCTCTTTTATGGTAGAGTAGTTCTCCACTATGTATAAATGCCATACTTTTTAATCCATTCATCTGTTGATAGCTGTTTCCAAGATTTTTCTATTATGAATTGCACTGCTATAAACATGGATATGCACACATCACTGTGGTGTGATGTTTTTAACTTGTTTGGGAAGCTATCTAGAAGAGGAATAGCTGGGCCAAATGGAATTTCTGGGTTTAATTTTTTTAAGAAACTCCATACTGATTTCCATAGTGGTTGTACCAACTTACAGTCCCACCAACAGTGGAGAAGGGTTTCTTTTTCCCCACGGCCTCACTGGCATTTGTTATTGTTTGATTTCTTGATAATAGCTATTTTTTTTCTGGAGTGAGATAGATTCTCAGTGTTTATTTAATTTGCTTTTTTGTTTTTTTTGTTTTTGATTTTTGAGACAGGGTCTCACTATGTAGTTAATACTGACCTGGAACTCACTATGTAGCCCAGGCTGGTCTCGAAGTCACAGTGATCCTCCTGCCTCAGCCTCCCAAGGGCTGGGATTACAGGCGTGCACTACCATGCTTGGCTCATAATTTGTATTTCTTGAATGGCTAGTTATTTTGAACACTTTTAAAATGTATTTTTTGGCCATTTGTATTTCTTCATTATAGAAGTGTGTTTATTTCAGATGCCCATTTTAATTGAATCTTTAAAATAAAGGGAGCAGCTAATATTTTTGAGTTCTTTATGTATGCTAGGTATTAGTCCTTCGACTGAGGAGTAACTGGCAAAAATTCTTTCACCATTCTATAGACTGTCTCTTCATTTTGTTAGTGGTTTCCTTTGCTATGCAGAAGGTTTTTAATTTTATATGATCCCATTTGTTGATTCTTGGTGTTATTTCCTGTGCAATCTGGGTTTTGTTCTCAGTCTTTGCCTGCACCTGTGTCTTAAAGATATGTGTGTGTGTGTGTGTGTGTGTGTGTGTGTCTATCTTCTAGAGATGGAATATTTCTGTTCTAATCTTTAGATTTTTGATTAATTTTGATTTTAGTTGAGTGCATGGTGAGCAATATGGGTCTACATTAAGCTTATATTGATTTAAAAAGAAAACACAGACCTGAAGAGGAGAAGTGTCTATATGTGGGCATGCAAACTGAAATATATGTGTTTAATAATGGCACTTTATGGAGTGTAGGAAAAAAATCAGTGCCACATTTAACTGAGCAGCTAGAAAAAGGACAGAAGCTGAGGGACTGAATGCAGCTTGCCTCACTTCAGTAGCCCAAATGGAACTCAAGTGCAAGCACAAAGACTTACGATGTCATAAAGATGCCTCTCAGACCCATGTGCACGGGTGCATGGCACCTCATAGCTATGCCAAATAGACTCCAGATGTGACATTAAATTTGAAAATATATCAACTGAGAAGCTAGGTGAACCAAAAATGCCAAAAACCCCCAAGTATAAAGAAAAATACACAGGAAAACTTCTGTGTATGAAAATCGCCATAAAACAAATAAAATTGGAAAAATATTTATAGCATACAAAACTGACACGATAAAAAAGGCAATTTGCTGAAAAAGACCTGTGAACCTCGGAAAAACACATTTAACCCAATGACTAATCAAAGGATGGTTTTATTTTTTTAAAATTTGAAAATAAAAAATTTAGTTATAAAATTGACCAAGACTTTAAATATTTTAATACACCCAGTGTTGTCAATACTCTTTGTATTATATAACTATTTGTCTATGTAAAATTATTACTTAAAATATATAACATGGAAAATTCCCTTGTCAAATTTAGATTAAAAATAGTTTAGTAATGCTGTTTTTGTCTGTATCTATTTAGCGGTATTTTATTCCAAGGTTTAAATATATCACTAGTTATCATTTATAATATTTCTTCATCATTTATGTACCTTTTAATTTTTATAAACAACTGCACTTTATTATTATTATATTACTTAAAATATATAACATGGAAAATTCCCTTGTCAAATTTAGATTAAAAATAGTTTAGTAATGCTGTTTTTGTCTGTATCTATTTAGCGGTATTTTATTCCAAGGTTTAAATATATCACTAGTTATCATTTATAATATTTCTTCATCATTTATGTACCTTTTAATTTTTATAAACAACTGCACTTTATTATTATTATATTTTTAAACAACTGCACTTTGAAAAACTTTTAAAACTTACAGTATAAAATAATGCATGCAGTTTGATTGCTATGTTAATAAACTTGTGCTTACACATGTTATTCATATTTTAAAATTAATGGTGGTTATATAGGTACTTCCATGGTTTTATATTTATGGTTATAGCCAGGTGTAGGTTATAAGTAGCCACAGGTGGTTATTTTCTTCATCTTTTTTTTTTTTTTTTTTTTTTTTTTTTTTTGGTACTGGGGATTGAACTAGGGTCCTTGCACTTGCAAGGCAGGCCACCGAACCGCTGAGCTAAATCCCCGGCCCTCTTCATCATTTATTTTTGTAATCACTTTACTACTAATAAAATGTAATGATTTATATCTCATGTTTAGGAAGACAATAACATGGAAAGATAGTTATAAGAAAACTTTAGTTAAAATAGGGAAAAGTACAACATAACATATGCAATTTGTTCATGGTTTGAGAGAAATAGAAACATAGATCTGTCTTATTTATCATTAATATGAATATATTTAAAAGTTTTAGAAAATATGCTCTAATATTTTAATTACAATTTTCTATGGCAATATGAACACAGTAGATAGTTTCCTTTATTCATCTCCAGCTTTTATCTAGAAACAATTAAGTTCAAACAAACAATGTATAATCAAATATGTAACAATTTAAATATGTTCAGTTTATTGTGTATCAATTACATCTCGATGAAGCCATTATAATTTATAGAGTAACGTTGTCCAATAAAATATAAACAACTTTCATCTACTTTTTATATGGAGAATGAATATTTAAAAATGTAGAATGTTTCTTTCTTATTACCCAGTGTTCATATCATCCCACTTACACCATAATCAAGACAGTTCAAGATCTTTCTTGGCTGGCATTAAGCACAGTAATGAATAAGCATTTTAAACTACTTCACACAATGCAGTCCTTGCAAGGGTGTTGGGAGTGGCATAGAAAGTTTCTACTTACCGCCATACATGGGTCCATCAAAAGAAATGAATATCATGTCCAAGGAGCTGACTGTTTTGTGCAAACATTCAATTATTTATTTTCCATCACAAGACAGTTATTTTTTGTGATTGACAAACTTTAGCAAGCAAACAGACGTACTATGAAATTTCAGAAAGAAGCAACTTAGATGTTAGTCTCTCATGAGCATACCCTGTGCTTCAGCAGTAATTTTATTGATTATGTGACCTGTTAAATAGTCCATCTGCAATGCAAACATCACTGTAAAATTGAAAAACACCATCAATTTGTTTTCCTCAAGCAAACTCAGAACTAAATTAAAAAAAAACCCTCTGATTTGAGGAAGCCAGCCAGCCTTTTCTGATAAAGCTTTCAAATATCCGGCATGTTAAAAAGAGTGTTGCTAGATACATGCAAGATGATACTTGACAAAGAATGACACTGTCTCAATCATTTTTTAATAAAGGAAAATATAAAGCTCTCCTGTGCAGCTGCACCCTGCATGGCTGCTGGGCAATGCTAATATGTGTGCAGAGATCTGATGATGAAGCTGCCTTCTCCCTGAGCTGTGTGGAGCCCGCCTGCGCAGATGCTCCATGTGACAGCTGGCTGCACGGTCTGTGCTGTCTTTCCTGAGAGGCTCACAGTCTTGAACCCAAGTAGTTAATTTTTAAATGCTAATGCATAGCACAGACCTCAAGAATGAATAGAAATACTCATCCCCAAGGCATGTCATGAGTTGATTATAATAAAAATTGCTTAATTATTTATTAGCAGTTGCTTTATAAATTACTCTGGCCTTGCTGAAGGGCATCACCTAGGATGGGAGAAAAGAGCCAGACAGGCAAAACAGACAGGGGACCCAGTTGTTAGTGTTTTCCATGGCACAGGCACCTTTTGACTTTATCCAGTAAGTGCTGTGGAAACAAATCTTTTAATGGAGATTGAAAGGTCAGATTTGTGATTTTTCTGTGTAGTGGAGGACAGATTTGAAGGAGATGACAAAGAGGCAGGCAGCAGGTAAGACTGAGAATTTGAAGTGAAAAGTCTCAGGACATCTGAAAAAGAAGGGAGCCCCAGCATAGTTACAAAGCAGAGCATGTAGGAGAATCATTTGGGAGCGTTTACTGCCTATCTGATGGGAGATAGGGAAAGGAGGGAACTGAATTTTCTGCTCTGGAAAGCTGGGTGGATAGTAAACCCCTTTGCTGCTAAATAAATCACAGGTGCTGTTGCAGATTAGAAGCAAAACATAAGTGGCTGATTGACCCACTTTCCTAATGGACACGTTCATCACCTAGAAATTTTACAAAAGCAAATTGTATGGACAAACACATAATAAACAATGACAGTAAAATTACGAAGTCCTCCAACCAAATCACAAAGTGCCAGGAAAGCAAATGATCCTTTCTACAAAGCTGATGTCAGGGCACAGACAAAGAAGGAACAATTAGATTGTATTAATTGTATTATGTTGAAATGAGAATGATTTTACTTGCTACACTAATGAGCAGGGTTATAATGGGTATTCTCTTTGTGTCTCACCTATTCATTCATTAGAATGAGGTTTTATTTTTGTTTCTTTTACAAAGTCAATATGCAATAAGATCAAATAAATTTTGCTGATTGCCAACAGATGGTGAGGGGCTCAACTTCAGGACCACCTGATCTTTTGCTTTTCAGTTCTTTCCGGCTGTTCTTTCTATTTAATTACCTTCCCTTCACTTCCTAATCCCTTCCATGTAATTCTACACCGAGACTGGGTCTAGCACTCTCTATTAATTTTCCACAGCCTAGCTCGCTTTCTGATAAGGTATTCTTTCTTTGTAGCTGTGTTGCTAATGGATCAAAACAGTCTGGATTTGGCAAAACCTTTCAAGCCTCCTTGAACCATGTCTTTCCTCAATTTATTAATCCAGTTTAATGCTGAGAATTTAAAATTGATTCTTCCAATTTAATCTCATTTTACATCTGACACCATGGCGCAGCCGCCAGTAATTTTACATCATCAAAGAACTGTTTTAACTGACCTGTCTTTTAAACCTTTCTGATAGGAGATATTTATTTCTTTCAGTCATTAAAGAAGACTTAGTGGAGTGATATATGCATTTCAGTAAGAAATTTCGTTCCATGAATGCATCTATTCCTCTTTTATGAATGAGAGAGAGAGAAAGTACTGCAGTAATACATATTTTAGTAACTTACGGAAGCCCAGAAAGCCCCTCTCCAGGTGGTGTCCTATAGACTTTGAATGTATATGTATATAGTCCATACGTAGACAGAACTTTTCCTTCCCTTGACAAGTATGTTTTAATGTTCAGTGCAAGATAAGGAGGATATTTCCATGCCCCCTTAATCCTGCTTTCCCAGGTAGACTAGTAGAGTCCTGCTGATCAAAACACCCTAAGCCATAGATGAGCTCTCAGGTTTGGGGCTGTTTAATAGTAAGCTAAACAAGCGCTTCCACTTTTGATGCAGAAATTGCATGCCAAAAACTATAGTTTGCCAAGCATTTGTAGTAAAATTAGGTTTATTTTTAAAGATAGCTATATTCCATGTCATTTTAAAATAGCTTTTTTTCTGATAATGAAAACAATATATGTTGACCTGAGTTTTTATTAAAAGTACAAAAAGATAAAAGAAAAAACCCCGACTGCACCCCTCATGTTATAAATGAAGGCTGTACATATTTTTGCATATGTCCTTTCTGGATTTTTATGCATATCTGTATTTAAACAAAAGTAGGCTCATGTAGTATATAATGATTTATATGGATAATCATCATACATCTTTAACTTAGGTAAGTTTTGCTCTGTGTGTGTGAGAGAGGCAATTATAGTAAATTAAAAAAAATAATCTTCATGCTGCTCGTGAGAATAAGCGTGGGATGGGGGGACAGGAACGTGCTGCTTTCTCAATCAATTTCAGTTTCTACATCTTTCTATGACTATGATTGTGATTTTCTTACAACGTGGTCTAAACTCAAGCCAGCTGCTTTTGGATGCTCACTCAGTAACAGTTATCTATTATAATACAAAAGAAAAAGTGTATTGCACCTATGGGGTTTGGTCTCTGATCTGGAGACCTGTAAGTGTAACACTGACCATCTGTGATCAGTTTCCATCACAGGCCAGTGTTTGTGTTTTTGTTTTTTTTCTTTGTATCTTTTTGGTACCAGGTATTGAACTCGGGGCCTTAAGCTTGAGAGGTAGGCGGCGGCACCACTGAACTAAATCCCTGGCAGCCATAGGTCAGTTTTAAAGGCTGCCTTCCACACGAGGGAACACTCCACTGTGTACTACTTGTTTACTTGAATATGCAGTTGTTAATATTTTACATATCATTAAATAGACTTTGAGAACATTTAAATGGTATTCCATCATATGGATGCCCTATGTACTTTAATCTACTATTAATAGACATTTGGTTAAGTTCCAATGTTTTGTTATAAATAAGGCCATGACAACTGTGGTGCTGAGATATAATATGAAGGGCGCTTCTTATTTCTGCACAGATTCTTGATGTTGTTTTCATGTCTCTCTTTGAAGCATTTCGCCACTTTCACGCTAATAAGACATAGGGAGGAGGAGCAGTGATTTCACAGTTAATCAATTCAGGGTTGTCTGAGGTGGAGATGCTGGCAGTAACACATGATTTTTTTTTTTTTTTCAATTTTGGTACCTGGGATCGAACTCGGGACCTTGCGTTTGCGAGGCAGTTGGCGCAACCACTGCTCTAAATTCCCGGCCCAACTCATGAATTTTTAATACACTCCTTCCTTGGGATTTGCAGCCCCATTTGCTGGGACACCTGTTTGGAGGTCTAGATTGCACTTGGTCATGTGAGCTGGCTCTGAGTGTATTTGCCAGGGCTGTTAGAGAGCTGCTGTGTTCCACTTCCTTCTCTTGTTTTGTGCTGCCAGTAGCCATGCCACTTTCTAAAGTTAGAATACGTCTGTGATTCCAGGCTTGTTCCTCAGCTCCGAAGCTCTCCCTCCAAGTTTGGGTTGCTCTGAACAGCTGCATTGGATATATGTGCTGTTTTGATTTGAAGGGTGAATGGAAAACTCGGAGTCTCACAGCTTTATGAGTGGCTCTTCAGTGGACTTGTTTCATCCACAAGTCCTTAGAAAAATCAAGGATTCCACTCCTAGGATACATTCCCAGGTGTGGAGTAATAACTGGTCAAAAGTATAAACATTTATTTTTTGGTACCGGGGATCGAACTCGGGTCTTTGTGCTTGCAAGGCAGGCGGTGGCACCACTGAGCTAAATCCCTGGCAAAAGTATAAACATTTTTAAAGCTTTGGGCATATACTGCTAAATTCCTCTCTAGATATTTTGTATCCATTTATACTCACAATAACTATACGTGAAAGTGAAATTTTGGCTTACTTATCAGCACAATTATTTTCAATGGGAAAAAAGAAGCAAGCTATATCAGGCATGAGTACAAATTCCCTATGATGAATGTTATCATTGTATATATCTAAAATGTACCAATAAATGTTTTGCTTTTGAAAAAACAAAGAAAAAATAAAACAGGCAAAAGAAAAAGAAAAGAAAGAAAAGAAGCATAGCTATAAATAAAGTGAGATTTTACTCTGTGTCTTTTATTTAGTAATGGAGCTGAACATTATTTTTTGCATTTTAATGGCCCTTTATCTTTTGTTATTCTTTGTCTCCCCAACCCTTTTTTCCCCTGTGCAAGCATTTTCTAAATTGTTGTCTAAGAACTCTTTGTATTTTAAGTCATTATTTAAAGAGAATGCTCAAACCATGTGAAATAAGATACATATTTTTATCACGAGCAAGAAGAGATAGGAAGAGTGTCAGAAAGGAAAACAGGCAGCAAACATTAACACAAAAGTATTTGAATTAAGTAAAGTTTTTGCTTTGTGCAGAAAGTGGTGGGCTTTCTGCTGTAGCGTGTAAGAGGGATGTGACAGTCTTTCATACACTTGCTTCCTTTAAACATCGCCCCACCCATGGCTTCTGAAGCCCAGGTGGACACATTTTACACCGCACTGCTCTCAGGACGGGATGTCTCCTCAGAGCTCGCCAGTTAATAGGCTGCCTGGGGATTCATGGACTGTACCAGAATTTCTCACACGGGAGTTAGAGTGGGGGGAAAGGTTGCCAATTAATAGCAGGTCTGAAAGAACGAACACACAGAAGGGGAGTGAGCCAGATCGGCAGTGGGGCTTGGAGGGACCGTCATCAGATTCCTGCCGCCGGGAACAGGAAAACCACGACCACGTTCAGCTTTGGTTTCAGCAAGCTGACTGCTCTTACTCTTCTTTGTGTGTCTCATTCCTTGAGCTTCTGTAAGCAGATCTTTGTTATTTATAGTTAAATTAACCTGAAGGAACAGGATAATTCCAAGGAAAAGTACTTAAGATATGGAAGTAAAACTATCTTAGTTACTATAATTCCATGTAGACCCCAGTTGGAGCAGTTGTTGCAGTGGAACGATTTTTACAGTCACTTCTTTCATTTGACAATTGCTCAACATAAAATCAGTGTGAACATAGTAAGTCTATATGAGCTATTGAGTTGGGGTAGAGATACAGAGATGAATCAGCCTCTAGAAGCATATATTCAGTCGCACGTCTACATAGCGTGGCGGTTCATTACTGCAGCTTGTCAGATCAATGGTGACCAGCTAGTTGCTAGGCAACTTGAAAGTAGGGATGCAGAACAAATGCAGCTTCATTCTGATGTGAGTTCTTTTTTTTTTTTTTTTTTGAAATGTTTGTCAAGAATTGAGAGGAATCTGAAATTTTCTCTACTTTAAAGATGTTACCCTGCTACTGTTTAATAGATGTTGGCACAAGACATGTGACTGCTGGGTCACAGAGACAAAAGACTTTATTAGAGCGAGGCAAGAAACATGCGATTTATGCTTGCTTTAGGTTCCCTCACCCCCACGTCCCAGGGGGCGTTGCCGAGAACCCCAAATGCATGTGTCACCAAGCACAGCAAAACCAAATCTTTTACGATGTCCTGCAAATGAACCTGCCTGACCCCTGTCCTGTGGGGAGACCTTACACTCATTATGCTGGTGGTAACTTGGCCTCTGCTCTGGAGGGAAGCACTCTGTCGTCTACTAAGGTGTTCGCTACCATTATGAAAAGATCCTCGAACGGAGAGTCCCGGGTAAACTGCATCAGTGCCTCTGCTTGGAAGAAATAAAGAAGCGCCAAACGTTCGCGGAGAATGATCCCCACAATGTCCTCGGCTTGCTTTTTTAAATGTTTCATTCACAAATTTGGCTCATTTTTACTCAGTGTCTGTTTATTCAAAGATTTGTCTTGTATGCCTCCGTCTTTGGCCATATCCTATTTACTAGGTATATTAGTTAGAATGATATTTATTTTATTTAACAGAATTAACTTTCTTGAACTTAAAGGGAAAGTCAGTGGAAGGGTACTGGGTTCTTCCTTACTTCAAAGAACTACCAAGAACCCAGTACAGTTCTGGAACCTTGTCAGCTGCAGTTCATGGCTATTTCTGTTGTGCTGTCCTTAGCAGGCCTTAACGTTTGGGTCTCCATCATTCTGTGCCCTTCTCTATTCCAAGTTTAAATTCTTTTTTTTTTTTTTTTGGTACCGGGGATTGAACTCGGGTCCTTGTGCTTGCAGGGGAGGCCACTGAACTGCTGAGCTAAATCCCCGGGCAAGGTTTGAATTCTTAAATGAGATGAGTCGAGTGACCCAGACTGGCTGAAGCTCTTTGTCTAGCTTTTCAATTATGCCCAAGAAGGGAGGGTTATAAATGCACAGACCTAGTAATTCTTGGCTGTTCGTATGGAGAAATGAATGGCTTCTTGAGAACTTTGGAGGTCTTCCCATTCCCTTTCTATTATATCGGGATTCATTTTAGTTAATACTCCTTCGCTCATAAGAGAAAAACAGTTGTTTTGAGCGTTGGTTCATTTTTAAAATTCAATTACGTGCAGTTTCTCTTCGCATGTTATTTTCTTGGCCGTCACCTACTGTTTCTCAGTTTTTTTGCAAAAAAAATTTTTGGAGTTATTTTTTTAACTGATCTTAGCCAATTTAGTGATTCTAGAAATATTGGTAAATATAAGTAAGCCTCTGGAGGTGGAAGATAGTTAGGACTATGTGTCTTTTCTTGTCAGTCTTGCTGCTGGGTGGTAATGCTACCAGCAGAGCAAGACACAGCCCAAATTTTGCTAATGTTAAATATTTATTAGCTAGCCATATATCTTAGAACCATTATTTCAACAAAGAAAAAATTTAACACTTTTTGCTAATTAGCACACTCACTGATGAAGATTTGAGTAATGCTATTTGCAATGTCAGGTTAGCCATCTCTAAAGTTGTGGATTTTCCTAACTGGGATATTTCCAGTTTGAATCACTTCTGGAATATATACTAATTTTTCCTTATTTCTCACATATACATACCTACATAGTACCTCCTGAAATAATTTTTTTGAAAGTAAATTACTAGGTAGAGAATAAAATAAGCCAGAATGTAGGTAGTTAGTCATGGATTCATGCTAATTTCCATACTCCTTTGCAATTAACATTCCTCCTGACTGGATTAATTGGGTTTGCAATAAGTAATCACATTTGTAATACTGCAACTGTTCCCAAATTAATTGCTCATGTGTTCAATGAGCCATTACATGTTCTTTTTTAAAGTTGCTTGGAGAGCCTATAATTTGAGTGTTATGGTCCTAAACACTTTGGGGTGTGTGATACAGAATCATCCAGAAATGTGATGAAAATGATAAACCAATGGCTCCAAAATGTTGAGAGCATATGAAAATCACCTTGGTTTACTAATGAAAAATGCAGTTATCTTGGTTCCACCCTAACTGTTTTAGTGGATATTACGTGGGATCTAGAAAAATTTTGAGAAATCTTGTATACCTTGTGTTCCTGAAAAGCACATTTGCACATCTTTCCTACTTTTCTAGTGATTTGAAGGGAGGATTTCACACAGGTGTAGCTTTATCCCAGTACAGGCCAGTTTTTCCTCAGATGTGTTGCAAGTTATATTTGCCTAGGGAGTTTTAAACAGTATTGCAGATCAGTTAAATATGAGTGCTATAGTGGTCTAGGGTTACTAAACCATCTGCATGATTTCTTTTTTCCCCCAAAATGTGGGATCGAGACTAGAGATGTTTCCCCTCAACATAGCAATCTATTTTTACTGAATTAGCCTCATGTGGGAGTTACCTTGTAAAAGTGAGAATAAAAAAAATCTAATAATCCTATAAATTTTATAAAACACACAGTTTAATTTGTTTATTAGTGGGAAAACACAGCTTTTTGGCATTGATTTGCCTTTCTTTCTTCAAAGGTTCAAATGGACTCTGTGCTGTTTGATAGATAACTCCCCAGTCTGAGAGAAGAAAAGCAAAGCTTTTAAAAAAAATTTATACTGGCTAGCTACATGTTGTGATATTTTAGTTGAAGAAATCCAAGAAAACATGTGGAATTTAAAATTGATCATAAGTTCACCATATTTTAAATGTACCAAGCAGCAATTAAAAGTAAATATTAATTATGAATAAACCAGAGAAGTTAGTTAAATGAACAATTTTCTAGATGTCATCTGAAGAAAAATTGTTTTTTAAAATTCCTTTGATTAGGAAAAAAATCTTATCGTGATGAGCAGAGTAGCAGATAGAAGCTTTAGTTACATTACTAAAGTTTCAGAAATTACTTGAGACTTCTGCATTATAAGGAGAAAGTAGATCTATAATCAGCCATAGAGAAACTATGCTGGAAATGACTATAATCAAAGGTTCTTCTGTTTCTTTGAAGTGGATTCACTTATGAATCATACAGACACTCAAAGCACTGGCAATAGTAGGTGATTTAATGATGTTGAAAGCCCTTCAGTAAACCCATACAGCCCAAGACTTTCTCTGAAGACATGAATTTAATAATTATGGCTATTGTGCCAATAATTCTTATGATAGGATTTTCACTTCCAGAGACAAAGTTTTAGAAGATCAGATGGTAAAAACCAAGTGTCACAGGTTTTATATTCAACATGGGTGGGTTATCATCCAGTTATGTGGAAGAACTGGTTTCAAGTAAGCAAAGGGGCCGTTTGTAAGCTCAGGAAGCTATCGTTCCAAAACTGGCTATATTTAATGGCATATGGTGGTGACCAGTTAAATGTAATCCCTGCTTTCTGTCAGCCCCTCCCCTGTTAATTGTGAAGGTGGGATTGTTAGTTTACTTTTGTAAATCATTGAAAAGATTTCCATTCTTCAAATACAAACCAGGGACTTTCTAGTCAGTTGTGGAGACGGGCTCACCCAAGTTGCAAGCGTTGGGAGCTTTGTGAGAACCTCTCTCCCTGAGGAGAATTGAAATATGATTGACTTGTGGGTGCGTTATTGTGTTAGGCCAACACTGCTGGAGAAGGATGTACTTGCGAAAGGTGAATGCACTTTCCTGGTAGTGGAGTAAAAGGCTTTCAGGAGGCTCCTGTCTCATGAGGATGACAGTAATGGGCCGAATAGTGAGTGCTGAGTGCCTGCTCCCCTCCAACTTTACAAGTTGTTGTTCATTCCTCTGTCTGAGCCTAACGGCCACATCATTAGTAGTGATGGGATTAAAATTCATATAGTTTTACGCCCCAAGCTTCTGTTCTTTCTGTTGTGTCTTCTCATCCATGTTCTACACAATCTATGAAGCATGCTCACCCACTCCTGGCTGAAATTCTCAAAGGTTCCTCACTGCCTTTTGGGGCACACTTAGCTCTTCTTAAAGACCTTTCTCTGTGTAATTTATATTTGCGATTTCCATTTATCAGTTCCATGCGAAAGAAATTAAACATGGGTCAGAGAGACAAGTAGAAGAGGGGGCACTGTATCCACGAGATATACCACCACTTAATCTGGAGAAGAGCTGGTGTGCTGGGGAAAGATAGGAAATAAGCATTGAGAGATGGTCTATTTTCTCCTCCTAACTGAACTTTCATTCTCTCTGAGAGCACGTGTGGCCGTAGGACTGGGGCGTTCTATCATCCAGCCAGCAGGGGGAGCAGTGGACTAGAAGTGACAACCCAAAGGGAGAAAGTAGTTATGCATAGTGTTCATATCCTACACATTCATCCTGGCAGTAATAGATTCTATTTTAAAAAGATCGTTTCTGCTTATCCAGGTTCTGCTTATGGTTAACTAAGCCGTGGGACTGTAAGAGCAGTATGGTACCAGAAAAAATACTCACTTTGGTGGTAAAATGCATTTCTGTTTATGAATTTCATGTCATATATGGTGAATTGCAGTTTTATGTTTATCTTAAGGGTCCACTAGGATTGTTAATTCTAGTCAAAATTACTCTTATAACTCATGCCCAGAATAACAGGTTTGCCTGGGAGCACCCAGATGAGGAGACTTGGTTTTATGAGGATATTTAAGATCCCTGGAAAGCAGTTATTGTCCATCCAATCCTTACGGTTCTGGCAACTACAGTTCCTTTTCAGTTAAGTCCTATCACTCTTCTGAAAGTTAAATAACCAACAAATTAACATTTTATCTAAAAATAGCTTTTAATTATCCTCTATTATTTAGTTTGGTCTTGAGGTTCTCAGGACAGGCCCATTTAATATTTCACTGTAAGTTTGGATCCTAAGGTCTCACACCTACTAAGAGTAGGATGGAGGGTTGATACTAAGGAAGAAAAATTAAAAATAAACTCTAAATGCAAGGTCCCAGTTCTACCCCCTGTACCAAACCAAACCAAACCAAATAAGATAACAACAACAATAACAACATCCAAAAACCAAAAACCAGAAAACCTCTATTTTAATTTGGGCAGGTGCAGGTTGGTTTTTGGATATTAAGATGGGAGAAGCGGAATGTTTTGAGTAAGATAACCAAGATGAGTTATGTAAGTCATAGTTCAAAAGTCCAAGTTTACTGAAGTAAGAAGTATATGTTCAGTGATTCATATTAAATTTTTGAGTCATGGACCCCTTGGAGGTGTTTCAAGACAATTATGAACCTTCTTCCAAGAGAAATGCATACATATAAATTTTTATGTAGTGTTTTGGGCGTTCACTGATAAAGCCCCCTGAGTCCCAGCATGGACACTTCTTTAGATCAGTAGTCTTTAAAATTGGTGATGCGGTAGGCAAGAGTGCAGAATGACCCATGGAAGTATGAACTCATCTGTTTGTATGTATTTTTTTCTTTTACATTTGTTCCTGTTGAGGTTTTATATTACACATATTATATTAGTACCATGGCACACTTAAAACATTTATACTCAGAAACATTCAATTAACTGTCAGAACTCAAAGTTTTATTCATAGAGGCACAGCTTAAAACTGATAGACTATCAATTTAGAGAATCATGATAATTAAATTATAGACTCTTCTCCTTAAATTACAGAGACATTGATACCGAACTAAGTCTAGTTCACTGCCATTGACTTGACAGTTGAGATCTAATAATAGAAATTCATCTGTGCTCTGCAGTGGGCTGTAGGCATACCCTGTTTGGCTCCTCGTGGTTCTGGGAGATAGCTGGAGTGGGTACTCTAATGGAAATCTCTGAGACCGGGTATGTTAATCCAATCCTTGGATAATTTGGAAGACTTTCTCTGGGGCCCTTGACTAGTCAGTTAATGGAGGAGTGGGTGCTGCCAAACACAAATTATATGCACATTTCATTGACTTGCAGGGATAATCCAATGATCATGGGCTGCCTATGGTCCCATTGATGCAATTGCTGGTGCTCGGTAGGATGTAGAGTTGCTGAACCCCTTGCTGATTTGGGCATAAAGCTAGGAAACATATTTTAGCTACACAATCTGGGGGTTGGAAGCTGAGCTAACACTTCACTATTAGCTCTCTCCTGTTGGTACTGTAATACCAACACATTTCACAACAGATACAGGGCCCTGGAAGGGTTTAGATACATCTATGTACAAAGAAGATTTACAATGAGTTATGAAATAGCAGTTCCAAGGCTAGTTTTACTAGAAGTGCCAACTACTCTTTCTCCCAAATTTCCCGATACCATTGTCAAAAGCAATGTACTCATTTAGATAGATTATTATTTTGACCCAGAATGACATTTCCAACTCATCTGTGATCCAATTTCTGAACTTCCTTTTCAGTGATATTGAGTGGAATAGTTTTAAAATGTCCATTGGCATTGGAGGTAATAAATGTGTTCAGCATTGCCCAGGTGTCTTTGCTCTTTGCCAGTGCATTATCCATGTTGATTTTAGAAATTTGGATGGCCCCTTTTATCAGACTTGATTAATATCCCCTCCCAGACTTGGCCACCTGCTTCTTCCTTTGAGTTCTTCTTCCTTTTCTTTTGGTACTGGGGATCAAACTCGGGTCCTTGCACTTGTGAGGCCGGTAGCAGAACCACTGAGCTAAATTCCCAGCCCACTTCTTCCTTTTCATACCCATGTGCATTAGAGGTGCCAGCTTTCGCTAAGCCAAGGGTCAGGAATATCATGAGAAGAAACTCTTAGGCCTGGTCATTGCCTCAGAAGGGGACTGGTCACAGGAGAGTCAAGGCTTCAAGACATTGCTCTGTGTCTTTATTTTGAGCCCAGGAAAGAGTCACAGAAGACCTCTTGGCTTGGTAAGTACCAGGCTGCTTCATGTGTGGCTCTGGAACAGAAGCGTTTAGTCAGACACAGGGCTTGAGAGATAAAGTGAGATCTCTAGAGAGGGAAATGAGTTCAATCCAAATATCCTTGTCCTGCAAGAGACTAAAGTTAATTTCCTGAGAGTCCCTGTAATTAACTGTGCCCTCTGCTATCCTTGGAAAGTTCTTGTTTAAAATACAATTCACACATTAGTTTATTATGTTTTTGCAACCTTGAGAACCCTGATACCACTGCTGCCTTGCCCAGCTTTATATCTCCTGCCTTATGTTTTCCCCAGAGTGGCTGGTACGGGGAGCTGGTGACTCTGAAATTTTCCTTCTCTTTTAGGAAACAGGTGGGTGGGAAGTTGTGTGCACTTTCCCTGGAGAGGGCCACTGTTCCATAAGGATTGTTTTCCCTTGTTGTCAACCATTTCTTTTCATAATATTTTGAATTATTTTGTTGCAATACAAGTAATAAAAATATACTATAGAAAGTTTGGAAAATTTAGACTTAAAAATCATACCTAGCCATACTGCACTAGAGTATCCACACTTAACATTTTAAAATACGCATTGTATATTTTTCTAATGATAGTGTGCTTGGATAGTATGCTTTAAAGATTGGATATTCCATCCTAAGCAGTTATTTTTTTTGTTCAATCATCCCATAATGTTACTAGAATACCAACAACTTATTTCACCATTTATCCTATTGATATCTATTAGATGTTAGATAAAATATTTTCTTCTTATTATATAGTGGATATACCACTGTGCATTTAACTGTTTGCATTTAGCTTGACAAAGGTCTTATTATTGTTCTAGTGAGGTATTGGGTCCATATGTAGTAGGTCTTTCCTAAATGACGGTTTTCTTCCTTGTACTACCAACTTGAGGGTATAGTTTATATTTAATCCAGAGAGTCTTAACTGTTTTATCTTACAAATTTGCCCTCTTTCAATTACTAATATGTAGAGATGTTTAGTTTTCTTTATAATATTTGATTAGGTATATTGATCGATCCAAGACAGACACGGAATGTTAGCCCTACACCAGTACCATGGAGGTCTCCTTATCCAGTGGTTTCTCAATTGGCGCAAGTCAGAATTTCATAAGGCATACATGAAAACTGACTCTTGGCATCTGAATTTGATGGGTGAAGACTGTGGATCTGTATTTTAAACAAGTATTCTGGTGTTCTGATTCTGGTGGTAGAGGGACCATAATCTGAAGTTAGCATATGGTTAGTAGCTTTTACCAAATTTTTAGAGTCGTGATGTTCAGTCATTTGCTTTTGAAACTAATTGAATCTTGAGATGACTTATAACAGGAGACAAATATTACAATCACAATTATGTTCAGCAACAGGAAATAAGTTCTAAATGAATCTTAGCATTTTACTTGACACATTACTACGTTTAAGCGTATTAAAGATGTCACTGAAAGGTGCAGGGGAGGAAAATGAACTTGATTTGGCAGGTAGGTGTTCATGGTACTATTATCCACAACTGTCTCTGCTGATTGACGGCACACACATTACCTCTTAACAGGCATTGTACTCAATTGCATCACATTTAAGTGTATGGCATTTTCACTGAATATTTGAAACTGTTTTAGTTAATAATATTAATTGTGCATAGACCAACTTTCAGCCACAGTTACAAAGTGCTTAATGGGTAATAACCCAAAAGTTTCTATGGACCTTTGCTTATCATAAGCTTAGGTCAACAATGCAACGTTGCTTCTATGTTATCCATTCTGAGGAGGGCAAATGTTTAATCATGCAGAGGAAAACTCTTGCTTAATTATAGATCTGAAAACCAAAACACAGGACTCACAGGCTGAAGATCACTGAGCCCCAAGGATCAGAGCCAGAACAGAAGCTCAGCTCTCTTGTGGCCTTGTTCTCTGCTCTTTCCACCCTACCAAAGCACCCTTTGCCTAATTTCTATCTACTGGGTGGCACTTGGTCTTAAGGCTGATGGGGATGCACATTTACACTGCAAAGAGTATTGAAGCAAGGAATTTTACTCAGTATTTTTCTTTTGGAAAACCGAACATGCTTTATTTCATTTGTTCACAATTTATTTAAACATCTCACATATACAAAATAGGTACAATTTAATTTTTCTGCTTGTTCAAGAAACAAGGCTTGTTTGGAACCAAGGAAGAGAATGAAAATTAGACTGGCAGAGAGCAAATTCTGAATCTAAAGAAGAGGACAACTTTGGGCAAAGGATCTGCATTTCTTTAGTTGGGGATAAGGTGGCAAATATAGATGATAAATCAAAATTTAAAAACCACACAATACAACTCAACACAGAAGAGTATTTCATCTCAAATTCTTCCAGCACCATCAACATTCTTCAAGTATCTGAAATACTGCTATTTAGCACCTTTGTAATATGAACAAAACAAGTACCTCAGTTCGTGTCTGTCTAGGTTAGCACCTATGAGGAGGACCACACTCACAGGAAGGTCTTATGAGGTAGTTTAAACCTTCAAAAGTTTGGGTTTGAAACTTCCCTCTATGGAAGATATTCAGAAGCCACAAGTGGTGTGAATGTTCATGGTTTTTATTTTATTTTTCAACTTTTATTTTGGTTTTCTTACAAAGGTTGACATTTCCACAACAGGTGTAAAAATGTTGAAAAAAAAATTTCCAAACCTTGTGGGGGAGGGTGGATTGTATTGCACCATGCTCTGATTGAGCCTTCTCTTTTGCTCACAATTTAAGCAAGTAGATTGTGCAGATGTGCAAGGGAAGAAGAAGAAGAAGAAGAAGAAGAAGAAGAAGAAGAAGAAGAAGAAGAAGAAGAAGAAGAAGAAGAAGAAGAAGAAGAAGAAGAAGCAGAAATGGCAAAGAGAAAGTTTGTTCAGATTTCTTTTTATGTTTTGGTTTTTAATTTAGGTTTGAGTTCATTTATTTGAAACAGACTGGGCCAACATCCAAACGGATTTCTTGGTCAGCATCACCAATGTCCAAAGGTGCAATATCAAGGAAGGGCAGGCGAGAGGGCTTGTTTGTTTTGTATTCAATGATTGTCTTCCCCCATTCGTTCGTCTTTTTCTGTTTTGAAAAAAAGAAGGGATAAGATACATACAGTAGCACTATTTCTACACTGGGTTAACATCTGAAACTTAAGATTTTAAAATAATCACTTCTTGGCTTGTCCAAATCATTCTGAAAACATGTGTCCCAGATCAACAAATTATCTTTGAAAATGAACCATCAGAGACTTTCAGGGAAAGTCTTCCTGCTTAGCCTCTGTTAAATGTAATCTAGCATACATTCCAAGTGGCTTATTCCTACAACATTATTTTCAGGATTTGTGGTGTGTGTGTGTGTGTGTGTGTGTGTGTGTGTGAAGAGGGACTTGGGTGGATATGCAATACTGCTGTGAATGAATGTTAAATTCTATTTATAGCATATTATAGATAATATATTATATATTTTTCATTTACAAGGAAAATTATATAAAAAAGTAAAATATATGCCATACTAAAAAGTAAAATACCTACAACTATAAATTATAGTTTAGGCCCTTTAATTCTCAAGCAATTTTTTTTTTTTTTTTTGGTACCAGGGATCGAACTTGGGACCTTAAGCTTATGAGGCAGGCAGTAGAATCACTGAGCTAAATCCCTAGCCCAAGCCTCCAGCAATTTTAAATTCTGGGCACACATTGCTGTTGAAGAAACTCATATTAAAGGGAAAAAAAAAACTAACACATGGACATAGTAGTCATTTAAGTATTTCAGAGTACTTCAGAAGCCAATATCCGATAAAATCTCTGGATTTAGAACCTAAATTTAAATAAATATATTTGTGCAAAAAGATCAGTCAGGTCCCTCATTCATCTGTTCATTTAATGGCTAAACTAGAACTCTTCCTACCGCACTTCCCCCGGTAAAAGTTATTCCTCTGTTTCACTGTTACTTACAGAGCAGCCATCCTCAAGAACAGTGTACGTGAACCTGCTGTTACCCTCAGGGACAAGTTCAACATCATTGGAGCCTTGCAGAATGACAGCCTTATTCAGGCTGCCAGTCTCCTCATCCAGGTAGGCAACGCTGTTCTTGCAGTGGTAAGTGATGTTCTGGGAAGCATGGTTGGCCAGTAGGCGCATGAAGGCAAGCTGAGTGGCCATTTCCTTGGAAGTCACGCCTTTTATTTTGTACTCAAACTACAAGGTAAATAATACGGGAATTCTGCTTAAGTGGAGGACTCAGGTACCAAACATCAAAACAATAAGAAGAAATAATGGACTCATATTCAAGCTTTAAGAAAAGGCACTCTGAAAGGAAACTCAATTTACTTGTGTTTGAAAGAAGCCCCAGTCCCCTAGAAGGACATCTGATCTAAGGCCATCTAAAAGCAGCTATTTCAGATAGGTGTTAATGAGCCTGGTTAGAACAACAGAGCGTTAAGATAGAAATCCAAGCCTTTTTCTTTCCTGTAATTCTGTGATATACTGGATTCTAATAGATATTTAATAAAGTCAATGAACAGATTTAACTAAAAATTCAGAAAAGCTGCTCAGTTTTTGTCAACACACATGCATGGTGTGGTGCTATAGAGAGGCCAGTGTACTTTTACACTACATGATGTTGTTAGACTGTTTTGTCAATTATTAAGTCAAAATTGAATAATAACTTTGAGTTATATGGCTCTATCCCATCAATCCATATTTTAATGTGTAACCTGGGAAAGAGTTGGAACCTGAGAGCAGGTTCTTTTTTTGTTTTGTTTTGTTTTCTTAATAAGACCATTTTGGTAAAGATTGAACACACAAGTAACTAAAAAGGAAACAATCACAAGGAAATAACAAGCAGCAGAAATAGGAATGACTGTGCGATTCCTCACCTGGGTACCACCATTGATGGTTTCTCCTAACCAGGTATGTGTCTTGGTCTTGGAGCTCCTGTACCAGTTCTTGGGTGTGATGCTTTCAGGTTGGGCCCGGATACAGGTCTCGCCGGTAGAGAAATCACAGTACACTTTGATTGCATCCATAGTGCAACCTTGGTTAGGGTCAATCCAGTAGTCACCTTTTCAGAAAACAAGATCCAGATCGTACGACATCTTACTAAGCATAAACTAAGCATAATATGCATTCTAGTAATAACCAGTCAAAGACATTGACTCTCTTAAGTGACATTTTGGATTACACTGTCGTGTCATCTGCCCCACACCTAAGGGGAAGGGAGTGGCTCTTTTTAAGATCAGACAGTTTCTTCTCTGCTCTGCCCCATTCAAAATCAAAATCAAATCAAATTGTTGCCACGAAGGGAGCAAAAACGTATGGTAAGCTTGAGGATGGGTTCTGGTTGGGGGAGGAAAACGATGCTTCGTGAATTGGGTGTGATTTTGTGTAGTGTGACTTCTTCCTAGGAGCATCTGCATTGTGAATGTCAGCGGGAACTGACTCTGAGAAGCTCTGGCCACCTAGACCTACCACTGCTCCACTCTGGGTGGCTGAGTCTCAGGTCGCGGCATGTGCGAGCGGGGTTCTTCCTCGAGCCCTCAGGAGTGAGGAGGGTCTCGATCTGGTTGCTGAGCGATTTCAGAGTGGCATCGACTTCATAGTCCTTGGGTCTGAGAGAAGGTGGTGAGCGGGGCTGGTCAGCCCTGTAGAAGTCTCCATCAAAGCCAAAGTCATAACCACCGCCGCTTGCACCAGGAGGCCCAGGGGGGCCAGGGGGACCAGGAGGGCCCTGAGAAGGTCAAAGAGGAGAGGAGAGACAGGAGAAAGACATCAGCAGCAACAGATTTTCATTTAAACTTCATACACAAGTGTGTTTTAATAGGCAGAAAAGAATGAAGTTCATGTAAATAAATGACTTTCTTCCAGGCACACTTGCAGACATGGGCTTGAAAAGCCCACTGAACACAAACAATTTTCAGATCTCTCTCGTCCTCCCCTGCTTCTCTCTCTTTTTACAGTACTGGGGATTGAACCAGGGCTTTTGCACTGAGCGACATCCTCAGCCCCCTTTTCATCTTGTGACAGACTTTCACCAAGTTGCTAAATTGCCCAGGCTGGACTCATAATTTCAACTCTCCTACTTTAGTTTGCCAGACTGCTGGGATTACAGGTGTGTATAACCACACCCTGCTTAGACCTCCTAAATATTTACAGTGGGTCTACTTTAATGTGTTGTCAAAATTGACTGGTGGTAGTCTGAAGAAAACATGCCTTTGCTCACTGAAGTTCTTTATTATTTTCCCAAATCATACTCACAGCAGGTCCTTGGCTACCCTGAGAGCCTCGCACACCAGCAGGTCCGACGGCACCAGGCTGTCCAGAGTGACCATCTTTCCCTGCAGGACCAGAAGGACCAGCAGGACCCTATGGGAGAAGGACATTAAAACTAGACAGTGAGCAAAACCCTGAAAGGTTCATCAGCCACACTAGCCCAATTTCAGAGATGAACCATCTCTTGGATTCACTTACCCTGGGACCAGCAGGACCCACAGAGCCAGGAGCACCTTGATCACCATGTTGACCCTTGAAAGAGAGAACAGGAAAACAAATCACACATTCAAAACATGTGTCAATAGATGATAGACTTCTGGTTTTCAAATTAAATGGAAAATTTTAGTTTCAATGGACTCTGGATTAAGAAAATTGAAAATAAAGTAGGGCTCTTTTCTCCCATTACATCTATTATATTCAATTATTTTTTTCAAAAGCCCTTTCAGCAGTGCAACACTAGCCATTCCTCTAATTATATTTATTCTAAGTGGGGCTGGAGGACATTGTTGCCAGGAGATTTTAATACATGTATGTTTCTGTCTCCCTTAACTCTCAACTTTTTGTGTTGGGATAAAATAGTGTTATTCCAGAGACAGATGGAGTTGGCCAGAGAATGGAACATTGATATGAGGCAGGATATTTTAGACAGTAGCAGGGGAAATCTGAAGACGGTCCCTCTGAGCTGGAGGCTTTTGAGGTTGGTCTGCACATGGGATGGGCACATTTTACTTACAGCGAGACCAGGGAGACCTTGAAGTCCATTGTGTCCCTTCATGCCAGGGAGACCTCTGGCCCCTTTATCACCAGCCTCTCCCTTGTCCCCTCGGATGCCTTGTGGGCCCTATAAGAGAAGGACAGAGAAGACTTTTACCTTTTAAAAAATATGATGCCCTTATTTTCACAAATACTGTTTAATCCATTTAGAAACATAATCTGCAGTATACAAAGGTCTGCATGGGTTCTCAACATTTCTGGTAATCTGTTTTAGTTGAGTTGTTTGCAGAAGGACTAGATCCACATGGGTTTTAATACAAACAAGCAGAAAAGCTCTAAAAAAGACCAAGTTATTCTATCAATTATGAAAACTAGCCTATATATTATCGACGTTTTTGGTTTGTTTTTGAAATAGGGCCTCGCTATGCAGTTCAGGCTGGACTTGAACTCACTATGTAGCCCAGGTTGGCCTCGAATTCATGACAATCCTCCTGTCTCAGCCTTCTGGGAGGGAGTACAAGTGTGCACCTCCACATCTGGCTCTGTCTACTTTTTAATTTAATGGTTTGGTTTGATTATCCTTAGATACTAATTTGTATAGAAAACTTCACCATGTACATACGCTAGGACCTCTTGGACCAACAGCACCAACGGGACCGACAGACCCAGCAGGACCCTGTGAATTGGAAAAGACAAACACAACTCCTTTAGTCCAGGCTCTTCTCCCGATGTCCCCTCTGCTCCCCAGGTGTGAGGTTAGAAGTGAAGCCCAAGAAGGTGACAACATGAAGGGATGGGGATTTATAGACTTACAGGTTCACCACGGTTCCCATGTTTGCCGGCAGGACCCACGGGGCCATGAGGACCTGGTGCACCTGCAGCACCAGTGGAGCCAATGTTTCCAGGGTAACCACGCTCTCCCTACCAAAAGCAAAGCAAAGCAAAACTTAGCATGTCTGGCCTGTATCTCACCACGTTAACATGTCAGAGAGATGGCAAAGTGTACTGACCTTGTGTCCAGGTTGACCATCACGACCTGGGGGACCATCGTTGCCAGGATTGCCCTATGGAGAAACCGTGCAGATGAAGGCTTTTCTTTTGTGACCACCAATGCTTATGTTTTGACTACCTGCCTTCACCACCACCAGTGCTGGAGATTGAGCCCCTTTCAGACTATTAAAAAGTAGGAGTAAAAATTTATCAAGAAAGATATTTATGGAAGTATTTTTACTAGTTGGGTCCAAATTTAAACTGTGTTAGATCTGTTCCCCCATCCCAAGTAATTTTTCCTATTTTCACTGCTCAGAGAGGGGCCTCACATGCAGGTACTATGGAGAAGTAGACTGTCTAGATCAGAAACGTGAAGCAAGAGGACTTCCACTTCGCACATGAAGTCATACACAGTGGAAGCCTGCTTCGTTTCATTTTACAAAGTAATTGTCGAACTCACGTCACGACCAGCTTCACCGGGAGCACCGTTGACTCCAGGACTACCCACGTTACCAGGGGGACCACGAGCACCAGGAGGGCCTGCAAGGCCCAGAGGACCAGGTTCGCCCTACAGAGGGCAAGGAGATAAAACAACAGTACTCTCACCGGATGGGATGCTAATTCACCCTCCCCAAACAGCCCTGGAGTTTCTAGTGTGAGGAGAGAAGGTAAATTGAACAAGTATGCCACCACATGGCAAAAAGTGTCACTTGTGGCATCTCGCCTTCCTTCTATGCACTCAGGAGGCCAACCTCGTGTTGTGTTGGAATGTTGCTGTCTGTATGGGGAGGCTAGTTGCATCCAATATATCCCAAATAAAGTGACTTCATAAAGTTGATAAAGTTTATAGAGATGAGATGGATCCTAGTTGCTGTCACAGAGAAGGTTAAATGAAATGATTCAGAACTTCCAGTATCTCATTCTTCCTGCAGGATAAATGATGCCAAAATCTCATATTGCAGAGGAGTAAATGCAATTAGAGCTTATATCATTCTCAAGCTCGCAGAAAGAAGAAAAATCATTCTGCATAATGTTATGCCATGTCTTTATAGTGTGTGTCTAAGTAAGGTGGTATTAAAGCTTCCTAGATAAGTGACATGTGATCTGTATAAAGAAAACGCCATGAATAACAATCTTAAGTGCAGTTATTCAGTGATCAGTCTGTCACACTGAAGTGGCAGCTCTTCAAATCTTTTATTATGGTAATGAGAATGTCAAACACTTACCGAAGAACCAGCGATACCCGGCAGACCACGTTCACCTCTAGAGCCAGGGAGACCCAGAATACCAGGAGCACCAAGAATACCCTGAGGACCTGGGTTACCAGGGGGTCCCTAAACAAAAGAAAAAAATCCTGAGTATCACGGGCAAGGTCCTAGCTGATGCTGCTAGTTAGACTGAGGACTGGGAGAGTGAGCTCTCTGTAGGACAAGGTTACCGTGGTGGGACACCTCCTATTATTCCAACACATCCTTGGATGTCTTTTCTCTGGGGACAGCAATGAATGTACATAGTGGCATGTATTTTTTTTTCCATCTGAGAACAATGGTACAACATTTAAAAATACGTAGTTCAGATTAACAAGGCCACTTGGGAAAGGTATAGTTTTCACAGAATCTTTGCAAGGAAGCACAGTTTGGCCTTGGCCTCAAAGGTCTCATAAGGCACTTTTCAAGGCAGCAGTCATGCTGGGCAATGCGTACTTAAAGGAATCGGTAGCTTACTGAGATTGATTAATTTACAGTAAGGCGGTCACAGCAGTGGGATCCTGTTCCAATCCTGGACCTTGGGTGCTCTCAACAGCTTAAAGGGCTGCTGTGGTAAACAGTGAATTCCTTCATTTACTGTTGTTCCTATTATGTGCTTTTTGAGCATCTGCTGAACTCACAGCACCTTAATGTGTGTTGGATTTTCTGGCTCAACTGAGCTCTACTTGAGAGCTACAATATTGATCAACAAATACACGCCACCTAAGGATTTGTGCAGGGGCTTTATTTTCAACTCAACATAAGGTATTAAGAAAAAGGAGTCTGAAATCACTTACAGCAGTACCAGGCTCTCCAGCGGGACCCTTCTCTCCAGCAAAGCCAGGGGGGCCACCTGCACCTGTGTCTCCTGCTCGGCCAACTGGACCTTGGTCACCACGAGGACCTCGGATCCCTTCTTTACCAGCAGGACCAGGGGGACCAGGAGGGCCGGTGATACCCTGTGATGTAGAAAGTCAAATGTACAAAGTCATTTACTTCTGTTCATTATCATAGACCGGGAAGACAGCAGCAGATTTTTCTCTATATAAAGATGCACTTCATCAAACAGCAAAGAAATATCCTGGCCATTTGGGGAAGGTTTAGGCCTTTGAAAAATTGTCATAGAAAGAAGCAACTTCTGTCTTCTCCTGAGAAGGTAACAAAGCAGACAGATGAGACAGAGTCTCCGGACATCTTCGTGAGCAGAGGCAATGCCACACTGCTAGTACTCTAGCGTACTGGAATCAGAGCTATGTGGACTTATAGGAGTGAGTTTGAAGTGAATAAGACTTTGGATTTTGGAGTACTTTGCCCACTTCTTTTTGAAGAAAGCCAATGCCGGCATTTGGTTCATAATTGAGAGTCACATATGCTCTCAACTAGGTTTAATTAAATGCCTATGGGGAAAAACCTGCAAAAGGATTCCAAGAAATCAACATCTTTGCTATTCTTTCCCGGAAACCTTAACCAGAAGACTTAATCCTTGGTAATTAATTAAATTCTCTTGAGTCCCGACAGGAGAGTCTGAATCAGAATTGAATTAGAGGCCAAACCACCTTTAAATTCAGGAACAATTACACTTTAACAACAGAGGCAGAATGTTAGCCATAGAGGGTAATTAGATATAGAAATATCTGATATGTGACTAAAATTATTTTTTTACATTTTTAATGAAGAGATCATGCCCCCTTAAGGGGACTGACATTTGCATAAATAAAAGCCTCTAAACTGGTATTATAAAATCTAATCTGTGGTGGTTTTGCCTTAATGGTTCAGAAAAACTGAGTGGAAAAGTAATAACAAATATTAGTGATGTGTTTAGAGTTTTTATTAGTTTCCTTCCAGAGGCCAGATCTAAATGAAGACCTATGTTTTGAGGGATGAACTTACAGATGGTCCAGGGGGACCTGTCCGTCCAGCAGCACCAGGGAAACCAGTCATACCCTAAGAGCCAAGCACAGAAAATTCCCCAGTCAAACCAATGCCAAAGATTTGGATGAGACATGAATTTCTTCTTCAACAAATCCTCATGTGAGTGGGAGTGGACTGAAGAATAGGTAGTAGGCACCTTTACACAGGTTATCTTTTAACCAGGACGCTGAAGGCCTCCTCCTCCTCAGCTTCCTTATCAGAGGGGCCAACAGTTACCATGTCCACATTTTGCATTAAGGTCTGGTGCTCCCTTCTGAAATGTTAACATGTCATCTGGTGGTTGTAAAAGCAAGAAAACCACATGTGATGCCACCTTTGCACATTAGCGTGTATCCATCAGCAATCACCTGACTGGGTGCTAGAGAAATGGATGCTGGATAAGTAATGGTGTGTGTAGAGGAAGGGACAAGTGATCCGGAGGTGACTCACTGCCCAGGGGAAGAATCAGTGGAGATGCTGGGGAACTCTGGCCCTCCAGAGAGTCAGGGCAACTGCACTGGCTGCAAAGGGGAAGGACTTTGGCCAGCCAGAAGGGAGGCGATAACTAAAGGAAAAAGAGCGCCAAAGAAATGTATTATCCACTTCACATTTAAACTGCTCAGGGTCGACTTTGTTTCCTACCTCCGGTGAGGAGGCAGTAACATACCTTGTGCTGAGTTTCAGGGGAAATTAATATCCACGTGACAGACCTGAGCGGCCCCAATATCAGAATGACTCTGATCAGCATGAACCTGAATCTCAAATATCTCATCATAGCGCAAATTTACCAACGATGTCAAAACTTTCAAGTTGTCTCTAATAGATTCCGAAGAGGGAAAATTGAACAGAATCGACTGTAAATACTCACAGGAGGACCTCCATCACCACGACCTCCAGCAGGACCAGGGGGGCCATTTGGACCCTAAATGCAAATGAAAAGATTGAGTCAGATCAAAAAACATCGAACTCTTCTAAATGATACTCTTTTATTCAGGATCATTCCTTATTAGAATAAAATTCAGAACTAAGCAATAGATGTCTTTATCACATGAAATGCTCTTATTTTAATACTATAACTCTTATGGGTTCTTGAAGAATAAGACAATATTTACAAGACTTTTATAAACTGTAAAGTGGTATGCAAGTATTAGCTCTTCTTTTTTTTTTAAAAAAAATCATCTTCAATCTTGTATATTCCCTGGAATATAGTAGGCACTTGGTGACGAATGTTGAATTCTAAAATCTCATGGGTGACTACACAGGCTCTGTTGACCACCAGTGACATCAACTTACAGAGGGGCCTGCAGCGCCAACAGGGCCGGTGGGGCCGACACCACCATTTTCACCCTTAGGCCCTTTAGTGCCTCTCTCTCCTTTAGCACCAGGTTGACCAGCAGCACCCTGTGGGAAAAGGAACAGTTACAGCTTGGCATTATGACTCACTGTACCCTCAACGTGCACTGTTTTAAGCGTGATGCCCATTATGTGTTACTCACAGCGGGACCAGCAAATCCATTGGGGCCAGCAGGACCAACTTCACCACGTTCACCCTAGGTGTGAAAAGGGATTTCAAAAATATCTTAGCAACCCTAGGTTTATGAACATTTAAAAGTTGTGATGTTTTTGTGTCCAGATGACCCAGGTTTCTACTTACAGGGCTACCCCGAGGACCAGCAGGGCCAGAAGGACCAGCAGCACCAGCTTCACCCTGTAATGGGACCAAAGATGAGTTTGTTAATAGGCTTCACATAGATGCTCCAGGAAGCAGGAAGGAGTGAGCACAGTGCAGACAGTGGGCTCTGGTCAGTTCGTAGTTGCCTTGAGAGAGATAACTAATGTACATCTCAGAGTAAAATGAAGCAGACTCTTATTCTACTTAATGTATTCATTGTGAGGATCGAAGTGCTACTGGTTGTAGACTTGCCACAACACTATAAATCAGTATCCATAATACTAAGAACAGGGCATTTTAATTTTGAGATGGACACAGGGCTGATCTGTTTGCTGCAGTCTGTACAATACAATAAATAAGGTCTGTTTTAAGTGGGCTGCTCGATACGAAATGGGCACACTATGTATTTCATTGATTTTTTTGTTTGTTTTTTACAATTAAAGGCTTTGAGGAGGCTTAGTGCATTAGGATATTGTTAATGGGCAACAGGGGGAGTCTTTAAAACAAATGAAAGGGATTAAAGTATAGATCAGATCGCTGGTACATCTGTATGAAGTGAAACACAATTTTGAACACACAACATTCATTTCCCGCTATCCTGTCAGAACATCTTGGTTTTAAAATAAGTGGACTTTATTACAATCTGTAAAAATAAATTGCTGGGTTTCTTGGGACTAGGGTGGGCAGGAACATTTAGATACTGCTATGAAATCAGAAAGTCACCGCTCAGTGAAGACACATGCTTACCCGGTCACCTGTGGCTCCAGCCGGACCAGGGGCACCTATAGCACCGGGAGCACCCTAACACCAAGAAAGAGATGTGTCTTGTTAATAACACTTCATACCATGAAAAGCAAATCTTGTCACTCCTCACTGCTGTGCTTTTACACTAATAGAACATTTTTATTGCACACTCTGGTTGGACATCAAGAAAACCTTCGATACATTTTAGTTCTAATTATCAAGATGACTAGAAGCCACTTTCAGGAAGAGAGAATTTTCCTGTAATAAAGGCAGTGGAAACGTGTACATCAAGGGCAGGCTATGAGTTTAGGAGATCTGAACTCTCTGCTTTTGTAAAATTCCCTGGAGAGCAGAGAAATGAGCAGCTTTGTTAGGAGCCCTCAGAACGGTGGGATGGGAGGGCGTCAGCACTGTGCTGCAGGAGTTATCAGCTCCCCGAGGAAAGGTGAGGAGAAGAAAATGAGGCAGACTGTGGCTCGAAAGCGCCATGATGCTGACACCCAGGCAGGGTAATTATTCCATATGGGGTTGTCGTTGGCATCTGGGGCATTAACAGCTGATGTGTGGGGCTGTTTTACGATAAAGTCCTAGGGCACATGTGTGCATGAGTGGGCCACCTTGTTAAGGGTGCTGGCATTTTAACAGGTAAGAGGGTTACTGTTTACTTTTTAAAGCCTATCACCACTTAATTGACTTGCTTACTATTCTACTAAACCTAGGGCTTTGGGTCTGCCATTTGTAGCTGGTATATTTAATACTAGCAAAGGTAGAAAATTCAGGATGTAGTTTCTTAAATTCCTGTTGCGTTTTTCTTTTGGCATGTGTAAGATAATATTATTGGTGATGGATCCAGGAAGAAATGGAATACTATTTCACTAAACTTGACTCCTTTTTTCTAGTTGAATTTTGGAAACTTTCTCAATTCAAATCGAATAAAACATGTTAAACAAAAATCAAAGTAGAAACAAACATAAAACCAAATTCTACTTACACGAGCACCGTCCCGGCCAGTGTTTCCGGGTTCACCTCTGTGACCGGTTTCACCCTGCAAGTATAAAGCAAGAGAGCAGTTTTCGTTTTCTGACCACATTTTTTTGAAACCAGATCAATCTAAAGTGTTTTTTAGAGAAGATGCTATTCCTTTCATCATTTAAAGTTTTTAGTAATTTCTCATTTCTGTACCATTTTATAAGATGTTGACTGAAGGGAAAAATCAGAAGAAAAATAATTGAAGCCTCTTTTACAGATTATTGTTGCACACCTATTTTCCAATTTCCATACACCCCTCTGGCACATAATCAAGCCAGGTACCAATTCACGTGGATAGCACTGGAAGGCACCATCACAATGGGCCGCAGTGCCTGATCACTCTTACGGCATAAGTAATGCAGCAGCACGGTTGACAGCTGTTCAATAAAGCTCTTTCCCATTAATTAGGGCAGGATGAGGCATTATTGTTAGTGGCATTAAAATGAGCCTCATGTATTACTCAACACCATCTGTTTGCATGAGATTCCATGGTAGCAAGGAATTTTGCCAGATATGTGAGTTTAGAAGTGTGTAGGTGCTGGGTGGCAGAGGGAAATGTGAATAGGTAGATATAAAATGCTACCAGACCTCCTGCCAAAAGTGTAAAAAATTGGGCACCCTTGTTCTAGAGTTCATCAGTAGCATGTATTGAGGTTCAAAGTTGGGAACAGAGCGTACCTTTTCTCCTTTGCCTCCAGGTATGCCAGCAGCACCTCTCTCTCCTGGGAGGCCACCAGGACCAGATGCACCAGCGTTACCAGGAGCACCAGCCACACCGGGTTCACCCTTGAGTCAAACACATGTGAAGTCAGTTATTGCAGCAGCAAAAGAAGAAAATGAAGAGTCAAACCCATGAAGGATTCCAATTTAAGCATTTAATAGATGGTACTCGTGTCTGCTAAGCATCAAGAAGGAAGGCCACTGAAAAGAGGGAGAACGTGCTGGGAGATATTGTTAATGGTGACTAAAGAGAAGAGAGTGGAAGGGGGTGGCTGTGCTTCATCTAAAACCAGCTCCAAATCCTCTTAGGGGAGACAGGAACAGAAAAGAATGGGATGGAACAATGGAAAGCAGAGAGTGAAAGAAGTCTGCCCATGTAACCTCCTCAAATATAAATCTCTTAGTGGAAAGAGACTTCATCAACTGGGGAGATGTTTGTGTTTCAGTCTCCTTAAGAGCAGAGATCACACCTTCTATTTTTATATAAAGTTCTGCAATTCTCCATACTTCAGGAGAGAGAATAAGAGGCTATTGACCAGCCTTTGAAAGAATGGATCCCTTTGAAAGTCTCATTTCTTCTCTCCCTCTTACCTGGTTTTCATTTTCCCTTATAGTAGCTTTCCTCATACTAAACTGGCTTTTCACAATTTACCTTTACATTTTTAAACTTGAAGATAAGAATTAGAAATAATACGAGTCATCTTCTTTTTATTGTGGCTAAAGTGTCTGTTTTTCAGATAGGCATAATTTCCTCTATTTTCAAATCTAAACCAATTTTCAACCGTTTTCAAACCTAAACAGATTTTATTAAGGAACAAAAGTTTTCAGACTTATCTTCTTGGGGTGAGTGTAGTATTAGTTCATTTTCATTATTATAAATTATTCTATTATTAAAATTTACTTTAAGAAATTTTACCCTAGAAGAAAAAATGAAAACAAAGTCTTTGCAAATAGGGAAGGGTGGAGGGGGTGCAGGGAGGGAAGGGGTATGGGGAAAAAACAAGAACCAAGATACATCATGTAAAGGTGCAAGATCCCAATGATGAATGTATTGTTTGTATTGTTTGCCTTACACGTACCAATAAACTAAATGGGGGAGGTTTAACCTATGGGTGGGGAGATGTCAGGAGGGTAAAAGTTTGTTCTCTAAACAAAAATAATGTCTGAATGTATAGGGATAGTCCTTGATTTAAAAAAAAGCATAAACGACATGATCAAAAAGTTGAAAACTATACCAATTCATTACGGCTTGTAGAATACGAAGATAACTATACTTCCAGTTTTCTTTTGGAATAATTCAGAGCCACTAGAATAAAATTCCTATTTATTGAGGTGGAAATTGTCAGAGAACTGAAAATAAATGAAAATCTGAAAAAAATTACTGTATTGTGAAGGATCTATTTGTTCTAGGACACACGGAAATCTATAAAACAGAGTGTTACCTTGTTTCCGTCAGGTCCTGGGGGTCCAGAAGGACCTCGGCTTCCAATAGGACCAGAGGGACCCACAGCGCCACTTTCGCCTGGTGGACCACGTTCCCCCTGAAAAACAGCAGTTAGAGGAAGTCATTTTCTGATTCTACACACCATAAATCTAGATTTTTAGTCCTGGTTTGGAAACATTTTAGGAAATTAAGTTTTTTGTTCCTAATTTCTCCACTCGCGAAGTGATGGGATGGCATGAGCTAATCTCTAAAGTCGAATTTTGTTTTAATATTCTGGGACTACAGTTCCAAAATTTGTTGCTTATAGACTGTGACATTCACGCTTTAGAATTAACTTTCTTGTTTATTAATTATTTATTGGTGGTCTTTTCTGGGATAGGTTTAAGGTAAAAAATACACGCCAGTTATTTGTAAACATTAAAGGAAAGATGGTAGCATTTTAGTTAAATAGCAATGTCAAGTACAAATAAGAATTATATTTTTATAACTATCCCCTTTTATAAACTCATACAATAATGATGTAATAGTTATAATATTTAACATACACAATATATATATGTGTGTATTTGTAACTTGTCTATCATCTCTCTAAATATCTCCCAGCTTGCATTTAAGAGTATTTATCATGCAGGTCCACACTGCTACTATATCAAAAGGCCTTAAAATAACTTTATTCTTTGGTACCATAGCTTCTGAGACTAATTTAGGGCTTCCTGTGTACATGGTAACTGGCAACATAATGGGATACTTTAGAGGCAAACCAACATTCCAGCTATGTTAATCTCCACAAACTAAAATTTTATTTTCTGCTTTTATGATTTCTTCAATGATTTTTTAAAAACTCTTACTTTTTACTAGAATATGTTTATAGTACATAATGATTAGATTCCTTGTGAGCAGGTGGTACGTGGACATAACATATTTTAATTCTTTTTTCATTCCCTTTATTTCCTAATCTCCCCCTCCCTTCCTCTCTTTTTCTCTACAAAATTAGATTCATGAGTTCAGCTTTAGTCTTTAAACATCAAAGTATACTAGGAATGCATTACTAATCTCAATATGGTGTTCTTTTTTCTTGGCTCAAATTGACCCACTGTCATAAATTATCCTGCTATATAAATTGTGAACTATAACATATACAAATTCATTCATATTTCATATAACCATGTGGTTATTGAACAGGAAATATGAGCAACTAAACAAAGTCCATTATCAATTTAGATATCTTTGTGGTGCAAGGAAGGTCAGCCATGGCTTTAGGAGAAAGTGCTATTTTTTTACAAAGCACATTGCCAAGATTCTATGAAAGTTAATTAAATAGCACTTACTCTTGGACCAGCAGGACCAGGGAGACCAAATTCACCAGGGGGACCCTAGGGAGAAAAAAAAAAACAACAAAAAACCAAGAGAATAAATTAAGTGTGAAATGTATATGTGATTTCCAAATTCATTTAAGAATATGATATTTGGGAGGTTCTGAGTGACATAAAGCTGCCTGTGCTCCCCCTTAAAGAAGCCAAAGTATATGGACTGAGAAGTGCAACAGAGCTTTCAGTTGTCTGGAGAAAAATACACACACACACACACACACACACACACACACACACACACACACAGAATTCAACTGATACCAAAGGTAGATCTATCTTAGAACTTGGCATCCTGAAACTAAAGTTTCCCATTTGGTTTATGGCTTGTAAAAAAAAAGTGATAAAGCAGACTGTCTTCTTTGATAATATGATAAATAATAATGAACACTACCAGACATTGCCTATTTATAGCTATATAGCAAGCTGCCTTCTTAATAGAAATTATCATATTCTGTACATTACTTAGTTAATTGTATACCCAAGTGTATCTCTTTTATTACTGACCAGCTGTCTCCTTAATGTGCCCCGCTGTTGACAAAGGGAGAAGAGGCCATAGAATGTAACTAAATTGAGGCGCATTCATCACAATTACGGAGAAAATGACTCAGAACTCATGCTCTGATGGTGGATAGCAGTGTCGTGTCTGAATGCCAAGAAAAACATTAAAAGCAATTTTTCAGGTCTAGTTTGATGGGAAATAAGTGCATTTGCGTTTTCACCATGGAGAAGGAAATAATTTGTATTTTAGCATGACCAAGAACAAAACAAAAAGTAAGGCTATTACATAAAATATTCATTGATAGATTCTACTTTTATAATGTGATGTTCCACTCAATCCATAAAACAAAGTAATTTCTACTAAAATAAGTGACTTTGTTCATTCACTTTCAGAACCAACGTAAGTAGAACACTATCATTAACACGCAAAATAGGAGATATCCTTTCACATATTGTGATTGTGCTGTTCCGGGACATTAAGCAGAAGGAAATTCACAAGTTTAGGTGGATTTATTATCACTCATTTTACTCACCCTTTCTCCTGGTTTGCCAACTTCACCAGTTGTACCTGAAGGGCCAGGCAGACCCTAAACAAAGAGAAATACAAATCTCAATCTTACGGTAATATTTAGGGAATCTGCTAATAGTTGGCTAAGGGGGAATGACACAAAATCAACATGAACACTATTAAAAGTTATGTAAAAAAATGTACCCTTTGCTTCAGCTGCAAAGCTGTGCTCCATATGATAGGGGAGAGGGATACAATGAGGTGGAGGTGGGCAGTCTGGCCAAAGGCTGGGTTTCATTTGTGTTTGTTGACTCACCTGGAAACCTGGAGGACCAGCAGGACCCTGTTCACCTTTACCACCTTGGACACCCTGAAAGGGAGAGGAAAGAGCATAAATAGCAGAGTTGGTCACTGTTGCTGCCCATCTATCCAACTTTTGAACTGGATTGTGGAGGTGGTTATTTTTTGGGAACGGTGCATTCTAGTGCAGAAAGGCACAGGAGGTGGAAAAATACTCACCTGGGGTCCAGGAGGTCCCTGAGCACCATTGTTTCCATCAGGACCAGGGGCACCCTAAAAATGTTGAACAGAAAGACTATGGTTACCCACAACTCAGGCTGTTGAAGATGTCGTAAAGCATCTTTAAAAGTTAGTTCCTTAGAGCACAGTTATACTTTTAGCATGAATTAAACTCATTGTGGTTTTTTGCCAAGGCCAGAATGCTGCATACCAACTTTCAATATGGTTCAGTGGAACTCCATACAAAAAAGGCAATTAATAAATGCCACAGTATGAACATATACTCAAACCCCTTTAATCACAAAGTGAGTGAAATAAAGACCAAGTGCTTCTCTAAGTATCTTTGACTGAACATATATTCTGATTTGTTATAGCTCACTGCCTTATATGTGTGGGTAAAAATGAAGACATTTTACAATGGTGAAGGACCCATGGGGATGCCATCTTAGAAAAAAAAATTGATTGAATATCAGATGGCCTCAAAGGATGAGTGTTTATTGGGTAAATTCTGTGTGAATAGGTTTGAGCAGAAGGTGGCACCTACCCGAGCACCAGCAAGACCAGGATGTCCTTTATCACCACTTTTGCCAGGATCACCCTATAATAAAAGTTAAATACACAATTAGATAGAATATGGTCTCAATATGGTATTTAATGTCCAGCTCATCATGACAAATTTTAAATTTCTTGCTGATTCCCAATTCTGGAATTCTATTATCCAAGGTACAATCCATCATCATGTGTCTCTGATCACAACAAGAGGCCCATTTGTCTGCTGAGACTCGTGTCCCAGGAGATGGGTTTTCAGCAAGTATGTAAGGATATGTTGGGGCAAACCTTTAATGTGGAAAGTTGCCTGTGCTTGCTTCAGCAGCACATAGACCGATGTGGTAAGTTGCCTGCAGTTTCCCTAGGTTGAAAGAACCCTTCTTTCTCCCTGTGGTATATTGGACTGATAAGTAGGAAATGCTAGTTTTGGTGAAATGTAGCAAAAAAGTGCTCAAGGGAGGAAGTCATGCGATTCTTACAGTGGGGCCTTTGGGTCCAGGGAATCCGATGTTACCAGCTTCTCCTCTTGCACCAGCTGGGCCAATTGGGCCAGGTCTGCCGTCGATACCAGGGAGACCCTGAAATCAGTGTTTATTCAAAGTTTACACAGCATCAACATGGTCTCCAAACCTCAAGCCTGTGATGTTGTCATGGGCTGAAGCAGAATGGTTTTCTGAATACACTGAGCTTCTTGTATAACGTGTCAGTAAATTATGAATCTATTTTCTGTTTCTAAATAGGATGTACGTATACACAAAGCCAATTCAATCTCATATGTATGCAATTTCCCTCTCTCCCCACTCTCTCCATACCCTTGTCACCTGCTTCCATTTTTCCTGCCATGCTTTTCTTTGCCCTTCTCTGCTTTCAATCCTGTGTTCATTTGGAATCCATAATTACAACCTATTACTCTGTATTCCCAGATGATGTAGGTGGCTGATATTTATTTTCAATGTATTCATCTATAAATAAGCCACAAAATAGACTTGATAAGGGTGCAATAAGTGTCCTTGAACATATAATGGAAAATGAGCACTACTCACTGCAGGGCCTTCTTTACCAGCTGGGCCAACATTTCCAGGGGAGCCAGGAAGACCCTGTAAAACAAATGAGGGTGCTTTCACTTGGCACTTCAACTCACATATTCAAGTCTCAAATTAATTGGAATCTTACTAAAGCATTTTTCCTCTACATCTTGTTTTTTGCTTAGGGTAAAATCATTAGGGATATTAGCCACTAGCCAGGAAATGTGAAAAGAGCTCTGAAATTTTTCCTCTATTTTTTGGTGACTCTCCTCTTATTGAATTTTAGTGCAGTAGATCCTGTTACAGGTATCACAAGAAACTGTTAAGTAATAAGCTACATGGGCAAAATGTATCATGCTATCTACCTCATAATAGAAAAACTAATACTTTTAGCAAGCAATTTTCAAAGTGTTTTTTTATTGCCTTATTTGGTATCTCTATTACTTGTTTATGGTACAATTACAGTTGATATCCACCCATAATAGAGCAAAAAATTACTCTATTGCTATGGATTAGAGTGTCTACAGATATAAGGGTCATCTCCCCATAGCTTGTGTGATGCTGAATACATTATAGCCCTTTGTGATTGCTGGAAAAATGATTTCACTTATGAATCTAATAAACTAATAACATATAGCCCTGATACATTTCATGAACATCTTATATAAAACTTGCAAATTAAGATAAAAGATTCATGCTGATAGAACCAATTTAATTTGGATATATTAAAATAAGTCTTTTCTTCCAAAGAATAGATCAAGCTATTGTATCAAGCAATAAATAGGAAATTTATGAACTAACTAAATACATGAAAAATATCTGTGGAGCCTTGATGAAAGGCAACTGTCAGCAAGTCTACTAATACATTTACTTCTGACGTTTTTATCATTATCTTTAACATTAACCAACTCATTACAGAAGAAAACAGTGCCAGACGTGACTTGCTTGGAATCTATCTGAAACTTACTCGGGGTCCCATGAGACCAGGCTCTCCAGGGCGACCAGCATCTCCACTGGGGCCTCGGACTCCAGCAGGGCCACTTGCACCACGGCTACCAGGAGGGCCCTGTTAGAAAGAGTGGGAGAGGAGGGTGCTAAAGCCTGCAGCTCACACACCAGAGGAAGCAGCAAGTTTCTTCCTGGGACATAGGTGATGCACAACCTACCATGACTCCAGCTCTCCCATCAGCTCCAGGAAGACCACGAGAACCAGGAGAACCCTGCAGGAGAGGATACAAAATAGAAGAGAATCAGACAAAACTTGAATGTGATAAGGTAGCGTTTATGAAAACAGGGCACAAATAGAGCCCAAATGCTTTGCTCAAACTCCAAGGGATTCTGTGGATGAGCATTCTGCCAAAGTAGGTTAATACTGTTTCCAGACCAATTTTGTAACCTACCAAACTGAGTCTCCAATTTGAGAAAAACAGATGGAAAGCAGATGCTTCTTTCATCTAGAAAACTCATGCAGTAATTTTGACCAATCCCCAGTGAACCAGTGCCATCATTGCCTCTGGTGTGTCTGGGTGTTCAAGGCATTTAGAACCTACTCTCAGTCCAGAAGGTCCTGGGGGGCCAGCAGAGCCAACTTCACCAGTAGAGCCTCTCTTTCCTTCTTCACCGCTAGGACCAGGAGGACCTTGGGGTCCAGCAGAGCCCTGTGTAACAAAAAGAACAAGAGAAGAAAGTAGAAAAACAATTGTTATATCCTACCCAGCTCCAGAAATGGGATCGCACGAATAACAACTCCACAAAATTGTGATTATACAACTACTTACAGGCTCACCCTTGTTGCCACTTTCTCCTTTGGTACCAGCTGGACCAGGATCACCCTAAGACCCAAGACAAAACACTAGTCAAATGAAAAGCGTTTGGCAGGACTCTCTGGTGGACAAATCCCTTGGGATATTTATGGGTTAAGGCAAGGGGAAGGTCAAGAACTCCCCATTCATACTTAAATGGCCTACTTAGGAATGGCATCAGTGAAAGGGCAGGACTGAGATGGTAGAGCTTTGCCTCATTTATCTTTGCACAAGCTCCTGAGATAGCAGGAGGAGTGTGTCTGTGTGCATGTGAGGACAAGGGGATTGACATTCATATACATTCAGTTACACAGGAAACACTCTAAAAAGCTAAGAAAAGAAAAATAGGAAGAACAAAACTATAGTAAGACTAGTGATGAAACAATGATAGAGCTAGCACTTTTGGGGTGCTCACAGCCACTGGTAAGACTACTTACAACAAGTCCTCTGGCACCACTAGCACCTGCAGCTCCAGCAGGGCCAGGAATACCACGGGGACCAGGGAGGCCAGGAGCCCCAGCCACGCCAGGAAGGCCCTGTGAAGGAAAACAGAGCATGGTCCATCACAAAGTCGTGGGCTGTAGAGGCAGCACTCATTAAATGCCTTAAACCTATAGCAGCATGCATTAGCTACCCAGATATATACTCACAGCTGCACCCTTAGAACCAGGAAGGCCATTAGCTCCAGGGTTGCCCTGAGAGGAAAAGGAAAAAGGAAAAGGAAAGTTATCCATTAACTGGAATATTTCTGGTCTTTTTTGATCCCAACTTGTTTTTTGCAGCCATCTCCCCAGTGTTCTGATCTATGTTAGTGACCACAGCTACTTACAGGAGGTCCAACAGGGCCAGAAAGACCTGGAAGACCGACTTCACCACGGGGACCCGCGGGGCCAGAAGGACCAGTGTTACCCACAGGCCCAATTTCACCCTGAAAGAGGAAATGACCCAGAAGAATTAGATAGCAAAAAATGGAAATGCATGTCTTTTTTTAGGACACCATTTAAGAAATTTCTTCGGAATGGCAATCACTTTTCTTACCTGGTTTGTTAAAAGAGTTGAGTTGATTTCTGAGCTTCCTAGCTTTGTCCCACCAGTTTGATTATTATTGGTATCATCTCTCTACCTCTGTCTCTGTGGCTGATACTGGTTCTTAGTCAGGGGTGACACTTTTGGGAGTGGATCCCACAGGGCTCCATGGAATCAACTTCCATGGTGCCAGCTACATGTATGCCGCTAGTGTACAAGTACAGAGATACGATCTATTTTAAATGTGGAGTGCGAAGATTGGCCATTCTGTGCCAGATAGGACTAATTAAAGAAACTTTTCTGAAATGATCTCTCTTTCTGAAAATACGGTTTTGATCTTTCATGTCAGTTAAAAAGTTTATCAAGGTAGTGACAACAGTCACCAGTGTTTTACCTTGGGACCAGGTGCTCCTGGGAAGCCTGGAGGGCCGGCAGCTCCAATGGGGCCCTGAAATAGAAGCAGAGGACAGTAAGGAATTTCCTCTGTGTGAATTAAGAAAACAGCAACAGAGATTAAAGAAGCTCAGAGCCCCTCCATCTTATTTCATATTGCCAAAGGAGACACTGCCAGGCAGTGTGTTGCCATTAACATCTCATCAAAGGGAGACAGTCGAGGTGACTAAGGAACAGTTGATTTTACTTCATACTTTGGCAATAGTCTCAAATATTTATAAGTAGTCTATGATACTTGCATGTGGAAACTTCAAAAGACCTCATCGAAAGTTTAGTTAAGTGTCTGAAATGATGTTCTTTTATAGGAAATTAGTGGAGAAGATGGCTCCTGTCCATCCTCTGAATCCTCTCAAATTCCCCAGTACCAGAACTTACAGCAGGACCCACAGGACCGACACTGCCATCACTACCACGGGCGCCCTAGGAAGAAAAAAAAAATGGGAAGAGTCAAGGGCAAGTTTGTTGGCAGTCAGCAGAAGATATGTTAAAAGGAACCAAAATGAGACACTTACAGTTGGGCCAGGTCCACCAACACGTCCTCTCTCACCAGGAAGTCCACGAGCTCCCTGGGAGCAGAAATATGTTCATTAAAATCTATAAAGCTAATTTATAAATTGCCACAACCATCATTTTGCTTGTCCAATTTCCAATGTGTGCAAGAGTCCACTAAAAGCAAATAGGGTTGTTTTAATACCAACCCAAAGGTAGTGGATTTCAATTAAATATGCAAAAGGCCATTAGAAACGTATCAAAGAGTACAGTGCTGAGGAAAGTGGTGCTAATTTGAAAAAACATTAAAGAAGTTCCAGTTTGCAAAGAGTGTACACATTTAGATTTGTCTGAAAGCATTCAGTGCTTACCGCTTGACCTGGAGTTCCGTTTTCACCAGGGGCACCAGGCTCACCCTGTATGGGACAGAAAGATGGAGTTCTTATTCATTGCATAGATCTATTGTTCACTTTCTTCTGATTGAATGGCTTTTTTATCCTACTATTTCAATCTGAACTATGTATGAGTTTTATAACATTTCTTACACATATAGATTGTTTCCTAATTATTCCAGATAGCTACATTTTAAAAATTACTAAATGAGTGTCCATTTAAATACGTCAGATGTCAAGGTACTAAGAGGATGTGGTTATTTGATAGTGCCTTCTCTCAAATTTCCACTTTGTATTATGAATATCATTTAGACTAGGCTTATATGTTAAGGGATAGTATTATGAAAAGAGATGGCAAGTGATAAATATGCTGTGAATATAACCATATTTACCCTCTTTAAAGTTATGGTGAGCAGTCAATGTTATCAATTTAATAAAATGTGCATGAAAGGTTGGAGCTTCATAATATTTCTTAGAGCTGTCATATTTATTTCCAACTCATATTTTAAAACTTTCCTTCAAAATAATCTGGGTAGAGACTTAGGTAGAGAAAAAACATTGTATCTAAGGCCACATAAGCATCCTTTATTTTTAAGGTTCCAGATGAAGTATGTTTGTTGGGGAAAAGCATGGAATAGGCTTCAGGATTTCTAGCCTATGCTCTTCTTCTTCTTCTTCTTCTTCTTCTTTTGGTAATGGGGATTGAACTCAGGTCCTTGCACTTGCAAGGCAGGCCACCAGACCGCTGAGCTAAATCCCCGGCCCTTCTTTTTTTTTTTCTTTTTGGTACTGGGAGTCGAACTTGCGACCTTGCACTTGCGAGGCAGGCTGCAGAACCACTAAGCTAAATTCCTGGCCTGTATCCTGTGCTCTTCTAACCACTAAATGTGGCAAGTCACTAGCTCTTTCTAAACCTGTTTCCCTCATCTGCAAAATGAGGGAGCCCACAGAGCTCCTTGCAGTTCTTACATTTTATGATACTGTGATTAGTAGTCTGAGCTGTTATATTGGGCTCCTGGGAGAATGAGTTTGACCTTATCCATTTGTGTGGCAGCTGGAGAGTAGGAACAGATTCTCCATATTCATGTTCATTTCTGGTCCCGCTAGTATTCGTTACTCATTAATTTGTAATTATGTTGGTATTCACTTTAATATCACATTATCTCCTTAATAGGAAAGAGAACATTTTATAGTTGAAAACGCTGTCAGAGAAGATCCTAGCGAAGAGATAGCACACTTCTGAGACTTTAATTAGCTAATTAAAAAAATTTTTGAGTGTGCACAGATAAATCACAGCAAAGAGGTTGAAAAGTGTGTTTTGACAGGAATGTACCTATCTAATTAGTGCATGGAAAAGGAGAATTTACAGTTTAAAGTAACAAAGTGTCCCAAAATCTGATTAGATGTTTATTTACTTCTATTTTGGCTACAGAGATTGACTGAAATTATAGGCAGGGGAAAAGAATTGAAGTAGGAAAGGAATTGAATTATTGACATTATTTGTTCTCAACTATTTAACAGGCATTAAATGAAATCCATATTAATAATTAGCTTTTTGTCATAGGATCTCGTAATTCCCTCCACTGAGAGATTTGAAATATAGAAGAGAAAACAGGATCCTTTCAGAATGTGCATCAATAAAAATTTGCTTTTTGGTGGTGAAAGGGAAATTTCATCAAGTATTGAAAAAGTGATTCTAGCAGTATTTACCTTCACACCTGGAGCACCAGCTTGACCTTTCAATCCATCCATACCATTGTGTCCCTGGAAAACAATCATTATTAAAATGCTGCAGCATTACAGCGGCTGGTCAGATCCAGATCTTCTACCTTGGCAATTACTATCTCCTGGGTGACTCCTGTGGCCACTTGTGCAGAATGGAAAGTAGGGGTCCAGCTCTAGGTGAGCTGTCTGAATGCCCCAGCTAAGCCACCTAACCGTGCCCTCAAGAAGGGAAAGACGAGACGCTCTCTCACATCCTCACCACAGTTAATGACTTTATAATTTTCAGATGGTTGTCAGTACTCAGACATAATACATGTTCTATACAGTTTTGCTGCAGCAAACCTGTTTTATGGCAGCCATGAACAGACTGGAAAAACTCTACTTTCAGTCAGTTTTACTCTCAAATCTTCCCTCCCCTTTGACGAACTCCAGGAATGAGGAAGCCAGGATGTGTCACCCAGGGTATAACTGCAGTTGAGTTATATTCAGAAAAATAATCAGCATTTTCTCTCAAATGAGTAACGAATATGCTCACCCTAGGGCCCTTGAAGCCAGGAAGTCCCGGAGTTCCAGGGAATCCACGAGCACCCTTAGAAAGAAATTCAGATGAAGGTGAATGTTTTTGATCATAAAGAAAAGGACAACGATTTTTTTCCTTCCAAAGTAATTCTTCTCATCAAAGTTCAAATTTAAAACGAAAGACTAACATGGTTGAAAGTTCAGAGACACAAAATAATTGCACTAATGTGAATATCCAAGACTATGATATTTGTAGAACTCAGTTCAGTTCCTCACAGTATATGTGCTGTCACTAGTGCGTATTATTTGCATTAATAAAAATACATGAATTCTTTCCTAGGTTCCTTTGTCAGATGCCTTCTATAAAGATTGCAAATGTGAGTGACATCCATGTGCCGTTTAGGTGGGTGCTTGCTGTAGCAAATATCTTATATCTGAAGAGCCTCTCGTGTTTGGAATGCATAATATTATACAACATCTCACCTGTGGTCCAACAACTCCTCTCTCACCAGATCGTCCAGGTTTTCCAGGGTGACCCTAAAACATGAAAACATCATAGGGTCAGACTTGACTTGGGAAATCATCAGACAAAAGTGAGGGCATCTTGTTTTTACAACAGAAGAGAAAGGTACCACATAAAAAGATGGGGATCCAAACACATATTTGATAATTATATTTCCCTAAATATAAGCAAATTAATTAATATTTCATTAAAATAATATTTCCCATATAGGGAGAGTTATGTCAAGCGTACTCAGTTTTGGCAGAACACTTAATTTGGATCTAGAAATTCTTGTTGAGGCAGGAACATGGAAATGGTGTTTTGGAGGAGCTTAAGAGTAAACACTTACATCTTCACCAGCCTTGCCAGGAGCACCAGCTGGACCACGGGCACCTGCGGGACCCTGAGAAAAAGAGAGACCAGTCATTTGGCTAAGGCTATTTCATAGACTTCTTGAAAAAAACACTGATCACAAATGTAGAAAACTGTACTCACAGTTTGACCAGGTTCACCGGGCTCACCAGCAGGTCCTTGGAAACCTTGGGGTCCCTAAGAGAGAAGGGGGGAAAAAGTCCCATTCCAAGCTTTTATTTTTAACTCTCTCTTTTTATAGAAGAGAAATTACAAGCCTTCCATACTTACAGGAGCACCGACTGCACCAGGAGGACCTCTGGGTCCCATTAAACCCTGTGAAGAGGACAGATATGATTAGCACTGCTAATTGTCATGGATTTGGTTAGGGTAAAACAAGTTGGTTTGGGTCAGATAAATTAGTTTAGGAAAGTTGAAGTTAGATAAGACCCTCCCATGCCATAGACACTTTGTGATGGACAAATCCGTGCTGCTTTGGTTTCACACTTTTTGTTCCCCTCAGGGAAGCATGTAACACTCCAAGTTTCCCTCACTATTTGTCTCCCTTTGTTTTTCCTTCTTTTCGAGCCCAAGTCAGCGAACTCAAGGAGAGCTGGATACAGTTGTCATAGTTCCCTTCAAGTTGTGCACAATTGGTTGTACACATATTGAGATTGTCCTAATACAGTGAAATCGATCTGTTGCCACAGAAGTTCAGAATATACAGTTGGCTTCAGCACAGCTCACAGAGCACTCCATTTGGATTCCTTTGATCAAATGTCATCTCCTGACGTCATACTTAGCTAAGAAATTGATAGTCTCATTGCCACAAGGGTTGCAAATTGAAAAAGATCAAAAGTCCTTCTTAACGATTGGAGAGGGAGGCTTGCTAGAACCTAGTAGCTTCTTTAAGGGCTGTTGATGGCTGATGAAAATATCAAACAAAAGTGGATCTAATGAAGGGGTGAAGGAAAAATAATATTACTGAAACAGCCCATTGAAGAGTCCATACATGATATTATTTAAAATATGACCTGAACGACAACAGATTATTTTCCTCTTTGTTCTTCATTTTAGAATACAAAAGTAAGAAACAGAATACTATAGTTTGCAAGCTAAATACATATTCTTCTATGTGCAGTAATGATACCCGTGTAAGCTAGTCTGTAGGACCCAATGCTCAAAATGCTGAAAATATTTCAAATACATGGCCTGAGTAATTTGTTCATGGTGCAACTGCAGACAAGCCTACACCCCTGTGTTAATACCTATACTGAAACACTATGGATTTTATTTCAAATGCACATCATATTAATCACGGGAATTATTTCTTTGGTTTCAGAAATTACTTTGACATTAAAAGAAGCTGTCACTTTTCAATAAATGTACTTTCAAGTATACATTAAAAATAACTTTCTTTGATATCATGAATTTTTAATTCTATTTATTCATTTTCCATTTATTTGCAACCGTTTTATTTACATAAACATAGTGTATCTTGTGGAAGCTGGGAGACAAACTATGCTTACTCATTAATTCAGAAACAAGCCCTTGAGGTTTTCCAGTTATTGATTTTCCAACATGGAAAATTATTTCAATACTTTATTGCTTCTCATCTTCCCTGTTTGTGAAGCGCATGTCTGTAGATTGCATATGTCTGTGTATTTATGTGGATGTGTGAGCTGAAATTATAGTCTACTGATATTTAAATGTAAAGTATTGTGTTTTATGCACCCCAGAGAGATGTTCCAAAGACAGGGGAATCCGAAATCCATATTAATGTTCCCAGTGTGCATGCACTTTTAAAAAAATGACATTTACTAACAATTTACTTTATTTGTCTTTTTTGCTGCTTCTTGAGAAATAGGTGGTGCTTTAGAACTGACTAATGTCTGGCATTAGCAGGAACAGCTAATTTCAAATACCCAATATAAACAAGGCCGAAAGACCCTCCCCCACGCTTCATTTCAATATGAACATTTTAAATTACCAGGAAAATCAGCAAATTGGAAATCATCAATTAAATGTACATTACTTCTCAAGTGAGAGTTTTAATTTACAGAAAGTGTTACCCTGCCCTGACAGTGTATTAGTTTATTGCGGACCATTAGCTCTGGCAGAAGATGGAGCACTGGGTGCACAGCCCAGGTAAAATTTCTATTTTAAAGATCACTTTAACTTTGGGCACATAAGTATCCTTGGAAACAAGTAGTTAGTGTCACTAAATTGTGTGTGCATGTGTATTAAATTCTGTAGCACTTAATCAATCTAGTAGTTTTACTTCTTGTGATGTTTTTCCTCTTTTTCATATATTACACTCGTACCTGTTTTTGCATGATTTTATCATCAGTTGTTTTTCCTAACACATCGCTTGCATTTGGTAGGAGCTCCATTTGTTTGATATGTCATTATCATCATCACAAACACATACAGAACTTTTATAAATTGATACTAAAACGATAGAGTGTGTTCCCACATATTTGTGTTGACAAATGCTAAATTTTATGTGCATTCTTTTGTAATGATTTACCATCAATAGACTAAAAAAGGGATTTTAGTATTTTTTTGTTTTTGGTACTGGGGATCGAACTCGGGCCCTTCTGCTTAGTGAGGGAGGTGGCAGAACCTCTGAGCCAAATTCCCGGTCAAAAAAGGGATTTTAAAAATAAAGATAGAGCTTGAGGAACTTTTGTGGATTGTTAACTCCATGGAGGAGTCAGGATAAACCACATCCTTTCACTACCCACTGAAGCACGTAATACGGGGGCTCCTCTGAAGGCCTCTAGTAAATACCTGTGACTAAAGGAGTGTTTTTTTTTTTCAAGAACCATATAGGCCAGAATGTTGAATATCAGACATCTGGCCTGGTGGTTTGTTCTAGTTCTGTCCATACTTACCTGTAGGACCTTGAGAAAAGGGTTTAAAATCTCCAGTTACAAAATGAAAAGGCTAATTACAACTTGTCGATCCTTTCTGACATCTGATATCTTCCAGGAACTTAATAATATTTCCATGCTTCTAAATGTTGCTTATCATTCTAAGCAATGTTAAAGAATGGAAAAGTATTAACCAGTGTCAATATTTCAAATTAAATCAATTTGCCTAATTTAGGTTTATTATATCCCAAGATCGCTTCTTTAGAAGCTTCTTTAGGTCAGAATATCTGACCTATCTCAGTGAGGTATATTTGTAAAGAAAATTGAAGTCCCTAGCCAAGGCTCAGATTAGATTTTGATAGATTGGAGTAAGTTTAACACTAGTTTAAGTATTAACCTGAATAGCTAAATAAATGGCACTGTGAAATTTAACATAAATGTTCTACATAGTATATAAATTTTGGATAAGATAGAGAGGAACATACCATTGGTCCAGGGCCAAGTCCAACCCCTTTGCCATCATACTGAGCAGCAAAGTTCTGCAGAGGTAAAGAAAAATATATAAATATTGAATCAATGTTTACAGGTCATGATGTTCATTTTTATATTTTGCTTGAAATTTTTTTCTGTTGCCATTTAAAAGAGAGTAATATTTTGTACATTTAGTTTAAATTTTATACTGAGATAAACTCCTACAAAGTCAGGAGACACTTAAATTTAAGATATAAGCCCACACCTAGCTTGAAGTTCCCTGTCTTCCGTTTTCAGACTTTTGCCCTGTTAACTCTGTTCCTTTCTTCAGATTCTCTGCCTCTACAGAGAGGAAGGGAAGTTTCCCAAATGCTTAAAGTCACAGATGGCTCCTACTAAACTACATAGAAATTAAACAAACAAACAAACAAAAAAAGACAGCTTTGCATTTGCACCTGTTGCCCTTGCCCATCAGAACTACATAAAAGGATTAAGAGATCCTTTCTATGCTGAAGTTTCAGGAAGGGCATAATTTTAACTTGAGAAGAAATTAAATTAAAATGTCCCTTGGAAGCTTAAACTTTTAAAAAGTAGGTCACAACCCTAACTTTACTGTTGAAGATCTCTTTTAGAATGGTAGCTCTATTAAAGAAGGTGCTCTTTAATGCACTCAGTAGATAAGCAATCATGATAAGAACTTTAGGGGAGAAAGGTCTTATGTTACTTGCATACAGTGGGATATTAGAATCAGGCTTCTGATTCATAATGCTAACCAATTAAGCAAATATGTTTTCCTTCCTGCGGTGAGGCCATTCGGCACGCATACCATTGTTAAAGACATAAACCTAAAAGAAGATATTAATGAAAAAGGGGAACGTGCTCTTCTCAAATTAGTTTCAAGCAAATTAAACCTCAGTAGACTTCAAGCCAGGGAGAATAAAAAGGGTAGGATGTTTATAATTTGCTTAAGATCAAGTATTTCACTTATGTATTGCAATCTAATCAAACTCTTTAATAATACAACACCTCTCTTTTGCACCTTACTGATAAAAATGATCAAATTAAAGAATGGTGCTGATGGTCACATCAGTGAACATAAAAACAGTTCTGATATTCACAAGGGCTCACAAAGAGATCAGGCAAAGCAGAACCTTGAATAAAGAAACTAAAGCAATGAACAAAATATACTAATTTCCAAAAAGTAGGTTTCCTCTTAACTGCTAAAAATAAATTCTGCAATGAGCCTTTTTCCAAGAGAAGTACAAGAAGCTAAAGTCAAGTAAAAATTTAAAATACTTAAGACATCTTACCCCGCTAAGACCAGGGGGGCCAGGAGGGCCAGGTTGTCCAGGAGGGCCAGGGGGACCATCATCACCATCTCTGCCTGGGTTGCCTGCTGGACCCTATTAGGTACAAGGCAATTAGAGTAGGGTTAGACAAGCTGCACAGAATCCTTTGTAATATGAAAAATGAAATCCCTGAAAATGTATTCTTTAGGCTTTTCAACATGCATGAAAGGTAGAAATTATTATACAACATTTGACATGGATGGAAACTCACTTATGACATGGGTCTATTTTAAAAGGAGCTTTAGCAACTGACATATAAAGATAAACAGGGGAGTTTTCCTAGAGGAATATTGCAGATATTGAATATTAACTCATAATGGAGCCCCAGCTATCAGATAAAGGTAGGCATGATAGCTAGATGATTCCATGACATTTGCATGCTTTGCAGTGCATGATTTGTACTATATATGTTGATTATTAGTATGTGACTTTGAATTCAATGTTTTGGTATTTTTGTTTTGTTTTGTTTTTGTTTTTGTTTGGTACCAGGGATTGAACTCGGGTCCTTGCGCTTGCAAGGCAGGCCACCAAACCGCTGAGCTAAATCCCCGGCACCAATGTTTTGGTATGTTATGTGTGACTAGTAGATGAATTAATAAGGTCACTTTATCAGAGGATAGGAAATACTATAGGTTTCCTACCATTAACATCATTTATGTTAAGATAATCAGTCAGTGTAATACTACCTCTAACAAAATATTTCAGTGGATTACATGTAAATCTCCATTTCAAGGTAAATATGAGGTATGTTTATTTATATATTGGTAAAAATATTATATAATGAAAATAATGCAAGACCATGCACTTTTAAATGTCAATTAAGTGCTTGCTTTGGCAGAACATATAATAAATGTGAATTAAGCATAGCAAGGTGACCTAAGAATTCCTCAAATAAAATGTGAGCCTGACTTGCACATTTATGCATTTAGAAAGAGAAATATGTTACTGCTGTTTCACTATTATTCCCAAGCTAGAGAAGAGATTTTACTTCAAAAGCAATCCAAAGTGTGTTTAAAAGAAGAACTCATTGGTGGTAGGTAGATACTCTTCTGTTATGTTTGAGTTGGACAGCCCAATTAAAAATAACGATATGCTATGCAAAGAATTTGGCTGCCTGTAATAGTTTTTCTTTTTAAAAGGATAATCTTGACAAAAAAGAATATAATAATGCTCATTCACCTCTTTTATAAAGCTTTATTCTATTTAAAAGGTGGTACAATTACCTAGATGCATAATACTCTATAAAGTGTCAGTCTTCTGTAGTTTCTACAGTTACTCATATATGGGCAGATGCCCTTTAAGAGTTCAAAATGACATACCCTTTCCCCACGTGGTCCTCTATCTCCAGAGGGGCCCTACAAGGAAGGTACAAACAGCACAATCATAAATGTAATTTTCCGTGAACACACTAGTCATTTTTGATAATCATTAGTTGGTAAGGCTGATCTAACCACAATGTTACTAGATAGTAGCTATAAAAATAGGCATTATACCATAGATAAAAGTACATTATTTTTACTCTAATTACATACAAATTTCTTTATACTGAAGGACTGCAAGCTGTTGTAAAATTCAGCCATTAGTCCAATATTATATATAGCATTTTTAGTAAGATGATTATTGTGGATAAAATGATCATTCTGTTACATTTTTACCAGCATATTTATATACCGTAATCAAAGTCCTTTAAAATAAACTTTCATTTGCTGCTTATAATTAAAATAGTATAACCATTTTTTTCTTTAGCATGTAAATCAACAAGTTGTATAAATAAGTGAATTAAAGATGATTTAGGAATATAGCAAAACTTTATCTTGAATAGCAACGTTATTTTATTTTATGTGTATTCATACAATACAATCTTGACAAAGTATTTTCTTTATATAGTTTTCTGTAAATATAGTTAAACTGAAAGTTATCTTTGATAATTTCAGATATTTATGGAGAAATATTGAACTCTTACCTTTCTTGGAGTTCCCTAGAAAAGAATAAATTAAAGGTTATTGCAAGGATGATTGTATATAGTTTTCATTTTTGTGTCTACAGAATACATTATTTTGTCCATTTACTGCTATCTTAATTTAATATTTCAAAATTCAGTGTGAAATTTTTGCCAGTTAGTTCATAAAAATATGTTACATGCAAAATCAAACATATGTATACTTATCTGTACTTATGTTGCAAGTTCAGTTTTTAAACTAAGAATTTGTTCATAATATTTTTGCAAAAGAGTCCCAGAGAAAAACAACATTTTCTAGCTTAGTGAAGTCTTGTGCTCCATGGTAGCTGCTGCTAAAACCCTTCCTCTCTATTTCCTGTGCGTATTTATGAGTCTGGCCTTATTCAGTAGCACCACCCATTTTGGAAAATGGGGTAGGTCCTTTGTATGGCAGCCAGGAAATTATGGATTACCATTTCTCTCCATGATTGTAAAACCAGATTGGTTAAAACCAGTGGGGCCTCATCTTCCCTCACCACAAAAGACATTATTGGGAGCAAAGAAATCTAAGTTTTAACTTTTTTCTTAAAAATTATTTTACTCACCGTTTGTAAAGCTGAAAAGGAAAGGGGAAAGTAGGAAAAATTATTAATATCATTTCATTGATCAATAAGAGTAACAAATTGATACACAAGTGTATACAATTGAGTTACATAATTAAAGAACAAATTATATTTTTATTAAAAAAATTCAAATAATCTGAAAATTACACAGATCAAAAATACTACAGGGATAAGCAAGGTGATTTTTTGCAGTAGCAATATGTAACTATATTTTGAATTGAATTGTTAATTATTTACTGTTTTATAAATGTTGTGAAATATTAATGTGCCTTAAGGATAGACAGTTCTAATGCTTAGCAATTAGACTGGAAATTACACAGACGAATTACTGACAAGACAATACCAGTAGAATGATAAAGAAATAATTTATGGTTTATATCATTTTCAATATCTAAAGGTCTAAAAGAAGTAAAAATTAGGATAGTATATTATCTAAAGCAGGCTCTTTGAATAAAACATTGAAGTTACTTAGTACTTCACTGAGTTTCTACCACTCTTAATGTCCTTTTTCAGAAGGTTTAATTTGGATATTAGTAAGTATGAAAATGGATTCGTTTGGACATGTGAATTTTTTCCTTAGTTTGTTTAAATTAGGTAAAATCAATTTATGAGCATGGATCAATTTTGCTTGAGAAAAGATTGCTTTGTATAAATGGAAAGACTATGGATTAAACATATGGAAAAATAATGGGAAAAATAAACTGAAGTACTATCCTCCCTTTTGCTAAAATGCTTAGAAAAACTGAACTCTTTTCCTATCACATAAAATTGTATGTTACTATGGGATATGTGTGGCCACACTTGTAATAGGATTAATCAGGCCCTGAAAATTGTTTTAATTAGGTGGACAAGAAGTGTGTCATTTGGAGTGAGAACATCTGTTTCAACAGTCACGATTCAGAAGGATGGACCGTATCCAGCACTGACATTTAAGGGCAATTTATGAGAATTATTGTTAAATTAGAAAAATGATATGTTTACTTCCTTGTGTCCATCAGTAGGAAGAACTACTCCTGAGCCCATTAGCAAAAGCCCTTCCGATTTTGGATATTTGCCTTTTAATTACTCAGACGTGAGCCATTTTGAGGAATCTGTACTTGGCCACGTTTATTTCAGATCACGGTGGCCATTGGTCAGAAGATGAGTTGCTCTTTGTAGCTTCAAACTATGCCTGGTCTGCTTTCAATTGTTTTTTTCTGTAGAAGTTGTCTTCCCTTACACCCTCAGATCTCATAACACACTGAATTGGTTATGTGAACTTATTCAGTACATTTATTGGATATTTAGTATCTATAGTGTGCATACTAAAAGTGGACGGAGGGAAGACACAGACATATGCGTGCACATCAGTAATTATGCAACTGTGGACACCGTGGCATGTGGGTGGAGCGAGGTTTTGAAGTGTTGGGTGTGGCCAGATGCGGGTGGTCACCTTCCACCGAGTCAAAAGCTGTGTCTAGGAACTAGGCAGCCACGTTTAACATGAAAACAGACTGATTTTCTTCATTCTATCTTGACATGTAAGTCTTGTCATAAAACTTAGAACTAACTGGCCTTAGAGTCCGTTTAATTTCCTCCTCGCATTTTAGAAAAGGCCCAATTTGACTTGCCTAGGATCACACAACAAATTAATGTTAATCTCATGGAAAAAAACCCCAAGCTCTCGAGTAGTCTCGATCAAGGTTGGTACTTTCCAACTTGCAGTGTTCACGATGTCTGGTTATCACTGGGAGTATGTCGAAGGGGTAACTCTAAGGCTCAACAAAACGTAGAGCAAATGTTATTTAAAGGATGTTACCATTTCCATTACCAGATAAGGACAAGCAGATTTCAATTTTCGGAAGGTATCCATTCTAAATAGGAGGATACCTTCCCAGGATACAACTGACTAGCCATGGGAATGGTTCCAACCAGAAATGCAAACCATAGCGGTGGACAAACCCTTCGGTCCTGAGCTGGGAATTCCATTGCCTCTAGGCCCGGTCCCCTGTGGTTTGGCTTTCCTCCCTCTGGAGGGCGCCTTTCCATCACCATGATCTTGTCCTCATGACTATCAGCATCCTTCGGAACAAATTCAACGCCCGGAAGACCAAAGTTGAGGACAGTTTTGTAAAGCCGAATCAAAGGACTTTGTAAAGCAGGCCTCAACGTTTACAAGGCAGGCACGAGGACGGCTGGTAGTCGTCAGCCTTGGGTAAAACGCCCTTCCGTTCCCTGTGAACTTCGCTCACTCGAGCGTCCAGACAAAGTTAGGTCTCTTTCCTTCCCTAGCCTTTGGCGAGACTCAGGCCTTTCGTGTACTGGTCTGTAAAGTACTTTTCAGGCGCGGGGGAGCCTGCCCTCCACGCTGTACCCGGTGCAGGATTTCCTCTTCCAGCCCGGGCGCCCACCCGTCTAACTCCCGCTCCCAGCCAGCGGAAGGGAGGCACTTACATTGGCATGTTGCTAGGCACGAAGTTACTGCGAGCAGCAACAGCGTCCGCGTATCCACAAAGCTGAGCATGTCTACCAGGTGGGCATGCAGACTCCTTGTGTCGCAGAGCCCGGTCACGGAGGATCACCTGGCGGGCGCAGGCATGCAGCGGCGGCCGGCACCTCCAACTTAGCCGAAACCTCCTGCCGCCGTGGTGCTAAAATAATAAAGCCCGGATCTGCCCTATTTATATGGCACAAGTTTCCCCGGCCGGAGGGCGCCTCCAAAAGCGCCCGGGCCAATGGGCGGGCTGGGCCCTGGGAGGAGTCTGCGGGGGCGCGGGGACTGGGGGTGGGGA